>NC_088683.1:282714997-283323211 GCF_028017835.1 Emys orbicularis
TATTTCAACTAAGAATTGTATGTTACATTATTGATTTAATCTTTAAAATAGTTACTGATGATTAAATAGTCACAAATGAGATATTGTAGCATGTAGATTCATAGATGAACAGCTTTTAAGGCCAGATGGTACCATTGTGATTATCTAGTATCAGAGGGGTAGTCATGTTTGTTGCTTTTTACAGATCCAGACTAAGAGTCCTGTGGCACCTTATAGATTAACAGACACTTTGGAGTATAAGCTTTTGTGGGTGAATACCCACTTCGTCAGACGCATGGGTCTGACGAAGTGGGTATTCACCCATGAAAGCTTATGCTTCAATACGTCTGTTAGTCTATAGGGTGCCACAGGACTCTTTGTTGTGATTATCTAGTGTCTGATGTCCTGCATATCTGCTTCAAGTATTCTAGCATTTAAAGATTTTCTGTGATGGAAAATCCACCATAATCCATGGTAAATGGTTCCTATAGTTAATGTAGCATGGCATGATTTATAAACACCTTTCTGTTTATACAGGAACTTGAAAGTCAATGGGAGTTGGGTACCTAATTTGCCTTCCAGCCTTTGAAAATCTTCCCCTATAGAATTTTTTCCTGTGGGAAAGCACATTTGTCTCCTCAAGTAAAAGGACTTTATTGGAGTGGCTGACCTGATATCACTAACCAGATTCACCCATTTTGCAGGAAAACCCACTAGAAACTGAAACAAAATCTGACATGTTTTCAGACTTTTTACCAAATTCTTATGGCTGGGAGAGAATGTGTGCTGCTTTGCCACTCCCTCCCCAAGAGAAAAAACAAGAAGTTTGGGCTCAAAATCTCTACAGATGTCAAGTATCCACCAGCGACCTTGTTTTTCACACTGGTCCTAGTATCTCCTGCTGGAACAACTCAGCCAAAGACTTTCAAGCCTGAGTCTGTTCCTGGAATCACCCTGCTATGGTTATGTGGTTCCCACAGCATGTAGGAACCCCGCAGCAAAATAAATAAGGGTTTGTGAGGTGATATATATATGTGCCCTCCCCTCCATCCCTGTGCCCAGGCTCCTCTTTCTAAATACAGATTTCCAAACCCACAGAAGGTTATCCGGCAGTATTGTAGAGGGAGCTGGAACCTTAGCCCACAGATACACGGGCATTTTCCACTCCTGTACAGAGCAGAGTACAAATCTAGACCATAGTTATCACAGAGGTAGCGCTAAGACATATTACAACCTAACTGCATAATACTACCTACTACTGTTTTAGCAGGACTCCTTTACAAATAAACATTGCAATTCTCCTCAGAATGATTATTTACCAGTCCAAATGTAGAATTTCTCCAACTACATTTCTAATTTTAAATATATCAATTGCATTATTAATTCAAATGACATTGTGACACTTGCTTTGTTTCTGTCTGACCTAAAAAAAAAAAAAAAAAAAATCTAGTCCCCTCCCTTAAAGAGTGGTTACTGAGGATTTCTAAATTGGTTTGAATTAAATACAAGGCAACCTGAATCTTCACCCAACCTCCAAGTGAATCTTTTTGGTTTCTAAAATATCAGCTACTTTAATTCTTGGCATGATTTATTTTATATTTTCACACAGTTCCCCATGTCATGGCGTGAGCTTGAACTAAAGGTGGAAGTTCCAAAATAACACAATCAGATTATCTTGGGATATAGCGAGTCCAGGGTTGTAGAACCAAGCACTTCAGCTAGTTAGGATTTGGACGTTTCCCCTAGCTAGACCTTCAAAACTTCTGAGGCCCACTCTTCACTAAGCAAAATAGCATGAAGGTTTGCACTGTCATTGTCTGTGCTGCTCTGGTTGTATGAATTAATAGTGTGCGTTAGTTTTCCAATTTAGTTAGTTCAGCAAATTTCATTACCACTAAATTACTTTATTTATAAAAAAAAAAAAAAAAAAAAAAGGCTCTGGCATTGATTAGATTCTGAGGGAGGCATTTGTGTCAGGAATAGGAGTCCAATTATCCCATCAGTTGCACACATGCAAATCCCATTGAAGTGAATGGGAATTGCAGACATGTAAGTGAAGGGCTAATCAGTGCCTGCCCCCCCCCAGCCCCAAATGTATCCATGGTCCTTTGAACTCGTTTAGCATTCCTAATTTTCTAAAAGCAAAGATTATCACAAGCCAACTGTCTCCATTCAGAAAGTTATATTAAGGCTTTCAAAGGGGGGGGGGGGGGAGGGAAGAAGACTCCACATGAGTTGCACCAAAATAAGCTGTGTTTCTAGTTCAGATGTGAGCTGTGGTCTCAAACTTTGTGACTGACCTTCATGGGGAGTATTATGCAAGACAATGAAAACTGAATGCATGAATATTTTTATTTGCTTGATTTTCCCCTTAAGCTTAATTAAAAACAGACCAGTCTATGAGTTCAATATCTTCATTAATGATCTGGAGGATGGCGTGGACTGCACCCTCTGCAAGTTTGCACTAAACTGGGAGGAGTGGTAGATACGCTGGAGGGTAGGGATAGGATACAGAGATTCTGATTCTTCTAGAGCATGCGTCTCTGGTCTGGATGCTGTCCTCACTATATAAATCAGGACAAAGGCCACCGTCAGCCACCATGAAGTTGAAAAGCAAGTCACATCCAAGGTGTGTTATTTTTCTTTTATTTAAAACTAGCTTGCATGAAGTCACACTAACGGTCTTGGTTAAAACATAACATACCCAATAGCAAAACATTTGAAAAATTATTTCAAACGAGGAAAGTAGGCCACAAGCAAGATAAATAACCTAAAATCTAGAAAACATCACATAGGATGAAATTCTAATGCAAGTCATTGTATGAACAACACACCCTTATGGTTTAATTTCAAAATCCTTTTAACTATGTTTTTGACAATTGTGGGTGTTTCAGTTATTATGTGAAGATACAGCAAGATACCATTCAAAAGCTTTGGGTTCCTACAGTTTCGCACGTCAGAGAGCATCTACAATATTATTTGAGCAAATCCTAGTGACTTCTCAGGTTCTCCCCCTAGCTGAAAATAAATTAATTATATATTTATATTTATATTTATTTAAACATATCCTGGAAAAACATACCATTAAGTGAAGTATTCTTTAGTGGCAAAATCTTCTGTCTTTATGAGGTGTGCAGATTTTAGTATTTGTAAAGCACTAAAGTAGAGCGAATTAATTACATTACCCTGGGAATTCAAAGCAAATTCAAGTCCAACTCCTTAAGTGAATATTGTTTAATCTGAACAAATGAAACAGTCTTAATTTCTGTATTTACAAGGTCTGTTGCATTGTAAATCATAGATAGTCCAAAATTCAGAAATTTATTCTGTTGGGAAATATTATCTTGTCGTCAGTACAAAGGATTCAGATCTGGTAATAGAATATGGAACATTTTATTTCTTAGTTATTCAGAGTGACTGAAGGCCGGATCACAAATGGTCAGTATTATAAATGATGGTTGTTTCATTACAGTAAAAAGAAAAAAGTTGGTAATCTTAGTCTAATTCCCAGATAGCAGGTGTTTACATTACGAAGTATTACAATGAAACAAATTGGAAACCAGTTCTATAGACTCAGAAAAAAGACTAAGGACTAAAGTCCTGATCCTGCCATAGGATCTGCATGGGAAGACGTGTCTGTACTGCTCTGACTGCAGAATCAGGGCTTAAATGGGGATGGAGACTGAATTGCCCTCTCACCCTAGGATGGGCTTTCCAAGTTGCAGGTGAAGCACATTAGCAAGTCAGTGGGGAATCTTGCAGGGCTGCTGAATATGCTGTACTAGTTCTATGGATAATTAGAGGACTACAGTCTCTAGTGCAGTGGTGGGCAACCTGCAGCCTGTCAGGGTAATCCACGAGACAGTTTTGTTTACGTTGACCGTCCGCAGGCACTGCCGCCCACAGCTCCCAGTGGCCGTGGTGTGCCGTTCCCGGCTAATGGGAGCTGCAGGAAACTGTGCAGAAAATCAGTAATTGTAGCACATGGAGGCAATGGAGTTTTTATAGCATGTTGGGGGGGCATCAGAAAGAAAAAGGTTGAGAACCCCTGGGCTAGAATATACTTCACTGGCCTTCTCCTAATGCCTAACACCCCCCCCCCCCCAAAAAAACCCCCTCCCATAGAAAAGCACATGGAGACCCAGAATTCAGTCATTAAGGATTTTTGGCAAGGATTGCATAGTATCATCATCCCCACTATCAAGTCCAAATAGAACAAGAGGAATAAACTTTGTTATTAAATACCAGCTTTATAAAAATCTTATTTTGTTTATTTATCATTATAAAATTTAATTTCTACAACATAACATGGCTGCTTTATAATCCACATACACTGTCTTCACAGTTACACATAAACATAAAGAAGACCTGTTTAGATTTAAGTTAATCCCCACAGAAACACTCTGAGAAGAAACTCAGAGTTCCCAAAAACTTAGGTTGAGTTCATCCACGTTTCAGTTACAGTCTCCAGTCACCAAAACCTGTACAGTCTGCTGAGTCAAAAGCACTGCAACAACATCTTCCACTTGCTTATAGAAACCTTCAGCTGGACTCTACCTCCTCCTCTGCTAAATCACTTCGTTAGCTAGCCAGCTAACTAACTAATTAACCCTCCACTCAATTTAAGGATATAGATTTAAAAAAAAAAAAAAAAAAAAAAAAAAACCCTGCTACAAGAAAATACAAAAGTAAGAGTAGCAAAATATAAATTACTCTTTCCCCATCATCACATTTAAATAAGAGAAAAGTTGGCAAATCATACTAGCTGAGAAAATTTAACTAAAATAGTATGACTAAAATTAAACATTCGAAGTATACTATTAAAATGAAAGAAATTAGTTTTCCCTCCTAATTTCCCCTTTCTATCATTAACACTACCAGGGCTTCCCTCTTGGAGGGTTAACAATATCACTTACCTGCTACAAAATGCTTCAGAGTTAAGGCAAAACAGCCTGTTTCTGCTCCTGTGGCTCAGCTTTTCCCAACCCACACAGGTCACATGGCCTTTTGTAAAACAGCTGCTCTGACTACTTGCACTCCATAGAGTCTGAGTCCAGCTACAGGGAACCTATTGAGCATACCCAAAACTACCACACCCACTATCAGAAATGTCTGTGTGTGGACTAACTGTGCATCTGACTAGCAACAATTACCCAGACACAACTCATTCCTACCCCCTTCTCCTGTATAGATCACCTAAAGAGATATTTCCTTATTAGGTATGTGGGTTACATCTATACTGCAATAAAAGACCTGTGGTTGCCCAGGTCAGCTGACTCAGGCTCATGGAACTTGGGTTGTGGGGCTATAAGTTTACAGTATGGTTGTCTGGGCTTGTGCTGGAAACTGGGTTTTGGGACTCTCTCAACTTGTGGGGTCTCAGAGCCTGGGATTCAGCCCAAGACCAAATTTACACTGGAAATTTTATAGCCCCACAGCCTGAGCCCTGTGAACTCAAATCAGCCGACCTGGGCCACCTGCAGCAGTGCTGCTGGTCTTCTATCCCTATGTAGAAGTACCCTGAGACTCACTGCTGCAGGCTGCCACCTGCTGTGTGATTTAGGAGCTCGAGTCCCATTTTCAGTATTTACGCCATGTCTCCTGAGAGCCTATGTATACACTGCAATCAGAGGTATGACAACAGTATGTGTATATGTACAAAGGACATTCATAAAGTTTCTAGCCTGACCAAAAAAACCCCCATAATTCACAATCAATTTTTTGATTGATTTTTCAACATAATCCCCCTGAACATCAATGCATTTAGTCCAGCATAGCTGCAGCTTAGCTATGCCTATCTTGTAGAAGTCCTGCATATCCAGAAACTCTCCAACTGCTGCAATTACCTCACTTTCATTATTTATCGTCTTCCCATGAAAGTCCTTCTTCAAATTGGGGAACAGGTAGAAATGTGAGGTAGCCAAACATTGTGAATAGGCTGGATGGGGAAGCAGCAGAAAGCCACATTTGGCCACTGTGGTCACTGTAACCTAGGACATGTGGGGTGATGCATTGTCCTGGAGAAGCAAAAGGTTAAAAAAAAAAAAAAAAAAAGCTCTCTTCTGATCAACGCTCAACATATTAGGTACCCATCTTGCTGACACTTTTTTCATGCCCAAGTCTTATTTGAAGATGGGGGTGCACTGACTCAATGCTGATGCCAACAGTCTCAGCAATGTGCCTGACAGTTGCTCTTCTGTCCTTCATCACCATCTTGGGGACTGCACCATCAGCATGAGGGATAGCTCAGTGGTTTGAGCATTGTCCTACTAAACCCAGGGTTGAGAGTTCAATCCTTGAAGGGGCCATTTAGGGAACTGGGGTGAAAATCTGTCTGGGGATTGGTCCTGCTTTGAGCAGGGGGTTAGATTAGATGACTTCCTGAGGTCCCTTCCAACCCTGATATTCTGTTACTATTAACTTTTTCTAGGGTGGCAGCTTCTCCAGGACATCCATACCTTGGCTTAGCCTCTGTGCTGATTCTCCCTCACTCAAATTCAGCAGCCCAATTTTTTTTTACTGTGGCATATGAAGAGGTATCATCCACCACTGTTGCCACCAGGTCCTCATGGATTTCTTTTGGGGTCAAACCTTTCTTAGGGAGGTACTTGATCTCTGCTCTGATTTCATTCTTCTCCATTTTTCAAACATTCAGTAACTGACTCACTTTGACACATCTTCATATAAGTTCTGCACAGATGAACAAATGGCTTCCAACAAAGAAACAAATCCAAATATCAGTACTTTGATCTGTGAAATCTGTTGGGCCCTAGCATATCATTAAATAGTTCTAGTTAGACATTTTCTGAATGACCCTTGTAGCTGAGCTAGTTTTGATCTAGATAGCTTGTCTAACAATAGCAGCAAAGCTGTGGCAACACAGACTAGCAGCTGGAGCATGTAGCCAGGGTACTTCTGGGTGGGGGTTGTACAGCTCATGCTGCTACCTGTGGTGCTGCAGCTTCACTGCTATTGTTATCCAAGCTAGCTCGATCAAAGCTATATTGAGTATGCAATCTTCTGTCCCAATGCAGTGCAGACATACCCTAAGTCTCAGAGGATGAAATATGGGACTCAGGCTCCTAAATTCCTAAATCACTTTTTGAAAATGGGTCGTAAGCTCCTATTTTTATTAGGAACTTTAGACAATTTTACCCTGAGTGCCTTCTTTCCATGGATCTGCAAGTGTTTCCCAACAATTAATGATTTAATCTTCCTAACACTCTTATGAGATAGACATTATTACTCCATTATACAGAAGGGAAATTTTGTCACAGAAAGTGTACGTTATTTGCCCCAAAATCACACGAACTCTGTGGCAGAGCCAGAAATGAAATGCAGATCACCTAATTTCCAGTTCTGTGCTTTAGCCATATGACCATTCTTACTTTGTATGTTAAGAACAAACACATTTTAAAAAAAAATGGTTCTCTGATATTTTTCTCCATCAAATGGAAGTTGTAGTTCACAAATGCAATGAGAAAAGTCAAAGTAATATCTGAACCTATTATAAATTACCTATTATTTTCTCTCTTTTTTTTTTTTTTTTTCATAACTTGCTGGCTGTTCAAGTAGCAGCTGGATAAATTTGGGATGATCTAAAAAAGGCATCTATGCAAAGAAAAGCACTGTGTGATGAATTAGACTCTCACTGTAGAGCACCCAACCAATCATGAAACAGGGATGCAATTTCATACCTTTATAACTAACATTTCAAAAATAGGCATGATTTGAATTTCACACCCATCAGCAGTGATCATGCTAGTCATCTCTCCCCTTTCTTAGGGCATTTTAGAATTTGACTTCCTCAGTTCATTAAGGATTCAGTCCTGCAGAGGTGTAGAAGTGGCTGGAGGGTGACATGTTAAGCAACTCCTGATCTGACACTCATTCCTTGCTTTCTTCTGAGCCAGCAAAGTGAAATAGAGATAATGCAATTTGTTTGCCAATTCTGTGGATCTGCAATTTATTTCAGATCTGTTGAAGTGTCACTTTATCAGGGCCAGATCCTGAAATCCTTACTGATGCTAGTACTTTGCTCCTCAAATAGCTCTTCAAATTTCAATGGGACTACTTTCAGAGTTAGCTACTTTCTCAGCACAAGTAGGAGCTCAGACTCAGCACAGACTGTGTGTGCCAATAGAGCTTCATGCACACTAGCACAGAATTTGTTTACTTAGAAATTAATATATTCCATAGATCATGAGGCCAGAAGGGAGCAAGGTGACGATATAGTCTGACCGCCTGTATAATACAAGTCATCGGACTCCCTTGAATTAATTTGTGCTTCAAAATGCAATATATATTCTAGAAAAACAGACTAATCTTGATTTTAAAATTTCCAGTGATAGAGAATCCACCACAGCCCTTGGTAAGTTATACCAATGATTAATTACCCTCACTGATAGTAATATGCACCTTATTTCTAGTCTGAATTTGCCTAACTTCAACTTCCAACCAGTGGATCTTGTTACACCATTGTCAGCTAGATTATGTTGCCAGATGGGCCTAGTGTTTCCTTTGTCCATTACAGTTATGTTAAAGCAATTGTTAGTATATTGGCCAGAGTACCAGAAGATTGCAAAGCTATATTAAGTGGAGACAATAAAAATTCATTAAGTAGAACCACAAACATACTGGCTAGGTAAAATATAGTTGGCTACAAGTTGTAAATGGAATCACAAGGGGAACATAACTGAACTCTCACAGGCGTAAAGGAAAGGTTGACCACAGATGTGAAATCAGTGTAATGTACAATGTTAAAATGAAATGATTGATTGTAACTCTTGTTTTGAACTTGTACTAGTGTTATTGTTATCTAAGTAAAGTTTTTATGTTTCTTTATGGCTGGACGTTTGGGGCACAGTGGAATTTGTAAGACATTAACAATAACTTGACCTTTGTTAATGATTGGATGACACTAGCTACTCAACTTACCTTTTATTATCATATGAGTTTAACATGTAGCTTATAAATATCTATCAGATTGTAAACCAGCTCAGGTCAAAGTGAGCTGCAGCCTGAGCCCTAGCTGGGTAAATGTTGCCTTTCTACATGAGATCTGTCATATCTGTAGTCAAGGCAGTGTGGTGTAATAAACCAATTTAAGGTAAACCATTGAACATCTCATTACTTAATAATCAAGATCAAACTCATCAGTTACCACTGAAGAGTCCTCTATTATCAAATAGCTGTTCCCCATGTAGGTTCTTATAGCCTGTGATCAAATCACCCCTTAACATTCTCTGATGAGCTAAATGGATTGATCTTCTTGAGTTTATCAATATATGACTTTTTTTTTTTTTACATTCCTTCATTCATTTCCATGGCTCTTTGAACCCTCTTCAATTTTTCAACACCCTTCTTCAGTTGTTGACACCAGAACTGGACACAGTATTCCAGTAGCAGTCACACCAGCAGCAAATACAGAGGTCATATAAACTCCCTACTCCTACTAGACATTCCCCTATTTATGCATTCAAGGATTGTATTAGCCATTTTGGCCACAGCGTCACACTAGGCGCTCATATTCAGATGATTATCCACCATGTCCCCCAAGACTTTCACAGTCACAGATTCTCAGGAAGATGTTCCTCATCCTGTAAACATGGCCTACATCCTTTGTTCTTAAATATATAACTTTTATATAGAGAGAGTAAAGAAATTTAGCTGTATTGAAATTAACATTGCCTGCACCCATCTTACTAAGTGATCCAGATCACTTTGTGTTAATGACCTGTCCTCTTCATTTACCATTCCCACAATCTTTTAGACATCTGCAAACTTTTATCAGCAACAATGTTCTGTTTTCTTCAACATCACTGATACAAACGTTAAATATAGAACCAAGAAACAATTCCTCCAGGACCCCACTAGAAACACTTGCTCAGTGATGATTCTCAGTTTACAATTACATTTTGAGACCTATCAAATTAGCCAGTTTTTAATCCATTTAATGCATGCCATTTTGATATTTTATCATTTTAGTTTTTTAATAAAAATTAATTTGGTACCAAGTCAAATGGCTTACAAACATTTAAGTATACTACCTCAACACTGCTATCTTTATCAACCAAATTTGTAATCTCATTTTAAAAGTAATATCAAGTCAACTTGATAGAGTCTATTTTTCATAAACCCAAATGTTGATTGGCATTAATTATATTACCCTCCTTTTATTCCTTATTAATAAGAGTCCCATTTAAGTCATTCAATAATTTTGCCTGGAATCAATGTCAGGCTAACAGACTTATAATTATGCTGGTTATCCCATTTGCACTTTTTAAATATTGGCAAAACATTAGATTTCTTCCTTCTCCTGGAATTTCCCCAGTGTTCCAAGACTTATTGAAAATCAAATTAACTTACCAGTGCTCCTCAACCAGCATTTCAAACTCTTGGATGCAAGTTATCTGGATGTGCTGATTTAAAAAATGTCTAACTTTAGTAGCTGCTGCTTAGCATCCTCCTGAGCTATCTTGGGAATAGAAAATATTTTATCATCAGCATATAATATAACTATATCATCTGGCTTTTTCTCAAGCACAGAAAAAAAATTACTCAACACTTCTGTGTATTAATGGAAAAATGCCACTCTTAGGATTTTTTCCCCCAATATACTTTAAAGAAACAAAAACCTTCTTTAACTGTGTTGGCCATAGATTTCTCCTTGTGTTCTTTTGATTCCCATACTAATTTTCCAGAATTCCTAGCTTCTAATTTGTTTTCATTGCTATCAACTTTTTTTACCTGCCTTCACTTCTCCTCTAAGCCATTTTTTAAACCTATGTAGCTTTCTATCTCTATTCTGCAATCATCATCATTCCAATATACCTAATAAGATATTTTGTGCTACATTCTAGGTGTCGGTAAGAGAGGTTACTGTAGCCCAGTGGTCTAGCTTGCCTTTATTATATTCACTGCTTTGCATTATATTCAGCAGTAATGCAAGGAACCTACAGGCCTGTATCCTGTAAGACATTAGCTTCAGCAAGTTAGCATAAGGCGTGAGGCCTATGACCTTTGAACAGATACACTTTGAGCAGATAAATGGCCAATGGAAACTTGTTGTCTGGGGAGCTGAAAATAGAGTGTTTAACGGGAAGTTCCAATCACAGGTACATGATCCAACCACAAGAGTGTCATGGCAACAAATTGATGTATACAACAGGTACATGAGCTACATTAACACATACCTAAACACAAAAGGGCCATGGTAATGAATTGACATATGATAGTAAGTTGAGATCATTGGTATACTAACTTATAGAAAAAGAAAAAGAAAAAAAGACACTCCAACATTAATAAGATGTGGAAATACAAATAAGGAAAAAGGGGGAAATCCCCTACTGAATATGTATGAAACAGTGGCATCACTGTGACATATTATAAAAGTTGCATCCCAGCCTAGGGGTGGAAGGAGAAGCAGATGTAGTCCTTGGGAGGTGCCAGGATGATGGCCACTGATGATGATGATGATGAGGAAGGTGATTGTGATGAGGAAGATGATGGCTAACATTTCAAATTGTTCTACAAGGAATGGTGTATGTATATGGATGTGCAGATGTGCATTCTGTAATATTTCTATCTGCCTTATTGAGTTGGGGTGTTTGTGGCTGTGCAAAATGCATTAATAAATTCTTTGTAAATATAGAAGAGTTCCTATGGTGTGAGTACTAGAACTAGGCACATCAGGGTTCCCAACTATATAATAATTTAAACACTGGGCCTGATCTTATATCAAGAACCTGTCAACCTTCAAAGTGATAACTGGGGATTCTTAAGTAATCAGTATAATCAATCCATAATTTATAGATTGGACTACATTACTTACCTGTAACTGGAGGTTCTTCAAGATGTGTAGTTCCTAGGTGTAGTGCATTGAGGGTTTATGTATCTGGAGCTGGAGATTTTTCAAGTAGTAGTATCTGTTGGTCCACACATGCATCCTTGGCTTGCCTCATGGTTTCATCCAAGGTAATAAAGGAAGAAGTGGACCAACTGCATCTCCAGTTCCTTCTCCACCACAAATCCAAAAGATCCGGAGCAGAGGGAAAGGAGTGCAGGGAATGGAATACAGATAGGGATAATTAGTTTCATTAGTTCTGAGGAGGGCCTTCCAAAACCTAGCAGTCAACAGGTGTGTAAATATGGAATGTCCTTTCACAGGGGCTGGAAGGCGCGAATTGTCACTCTGTGGACCTTGAGAGAGTTGAGGGCAAGACCCAAAGTCTTCAAGGAGAGGAGGTAATCAAAAAGAAGGGGATTCTCTGCCTCTTCTGGGGAAAGTCCTTTCTGTTGGGCCAAGGAGGCGAAGTGGTTCCATTTGGCCCAGTAGGAACACCTAGTGGACTCCTTCGTGCTGCTCAAGAGGATTTCTTGCACTTTTGAAGAGCAGATGCCCATCCAAATACCATGCTGTGTGGTGAAATGTCTGTGAACCCGGATGGCTGATCTTGTCATTGTGTTATATTAGTGGCTCGCGGAAAGTGGGGATGGGAAGTGGAGGGTGAACTAATATGCGGAGAAGGTTGGGAAACCAGAATGGTTTGGGCCAGAGTTGGGCGACCAGGATGATCATTGCTCTCTCCCACTTGATCTTGTGTAGTACTCAGGGTAGGAGTGGTAGAGGGGGGAAGGCGTAGTTGATCGGGTCCAACCAATGGAGAATGAGCACATCGCCTTGTGAGTGGGGACCAATATTTCCCGTGGAGCAGTATGTGCTGCACTTGTTGTTGGAGTGTCCCATTGGTTGAAGATGTCACTTACTACAGTGTTGTGGAGCTCCAACTCGTGATCGCTCATGAATCATCTGCTGAGTGAGTCTGCAATTGCATTCTGAGTCCGCAGAAGACAGGCTGCAGATAGGTTCTTGTGGGCAATTCACCAATTCCATAGATTTACCACCCCCACAAACAGAGTGGTTTACTTTCTGCCCCTTCATTTGTTGATATAGTAAACAGTTGTGGTGTTGTCTAACATGATAAGAACATGATGGGAGCAAATAGATGGGAGAAATATTTGGCATGCCTTCCTTATAGCCCTGAGTTCCAGAATGTTAATGTACACCCTGGATTCATGAGGGGTCCATGTTCAGTGTGCCATGTGGTCACCCATATGTGCTCTGCACCCTATGTGGGATGTGTCAGAAATGATCGTCTTGTCTGGGGAGGATGGGAGAAAGGGGATCCCTACACAGACTTGCCGCAGGTCCATGCACAACTGGAGGGAAGAATACTTCAGGAGGAACTGTCAGCATCATGTCCATGGCATAGCATGGGGGTGAGTAAATTCTCTGGAGCCATATCTGGAGGCAGAAAAGGAGGAGAAGAGTGAAGGGAGTGACATACGTACACGAGGCCATGTGGTCAAGGAGGGATAGGCATGCCCGAGCTGGGACAGAAGGACTGTTGACTACTCAGGCTATGAGTTCCTGCAGAGATTGGAATCTGTCCCTTGGTAGGTACACTTGTGCAGTGACTGATATAATAGAGGCCCCTATGAAGTCCAGGACCACGTGGGTTCAGAGTTGATTTTTCAATGTTGATACTGACCCTGAGGGAGGAGAGGAGTCTAAGCAACATGGAGGTTGAAATCTGGGCTTCATCTCTGGAGCACGCTGTCATCGACACAGGAGACTACAAGGACCCCATAATGCCTAAGGTAGGCCACCACGACAGAGAAAACTTTTGGTGAAGATCCTGGAAGCAGTAGTGAGTCTAAATGGCAGGACCCTGCACTGAAAGTGCTGAGGGTCTACCATAAACCTTAGAAACCATCTGTGGGCTGGATGTGAAAATAAGTGTCCTGCATATCAAAAGGCAAAAAACCACATGCCTTATTTTAACAGGATGATGGCTACTGAGGTGACCATACAAAATTTGTATTTGCAGATGAAGCAATTGAGACAGAGATCCAGGATTGGTCTCCATGTGCCTCTCTTTTTGGGTATCAGGAATTAATTTGAATAGAATATTGACAGTCTGGAGGAGCCTTCTCTGTCACCTTTGTTTGTAGTGAGTCCACCTCCAGGATGAGTATGCTCTCATGAGAGTGGTCCTTGAGGACAGATCAAGGTTGGGGATGTGCATGAGGTATGGTAAAGAACTCGATTGTATCTCCAGAGCGGATGACATTTATTACCCATTGTCTATTATTATACTCCAACCTAGTAAAAAGTGTGTTAGACGACCAACAAAGTGGGTGGGATGGTTGTAGGGCAGCAGGCAATGTGGTTGACAGCTCTCCAGGGTGCCTCACAAATACCTCATCTGTGGGGGTTACATCTGGGAGGAGGAAGACTGCAAGGGTGGTCTTGGAGGATGAGATCTTTGAGGGTTCTGATGCTTCCTTGGTGGTTCATAAGGCTGTTAATGGGAAAAAAATGGGAGGTCCTGTAACACTGTGTGGGCTGCAGGCAGTAGAACTTAGGTTATGGTGCCAGTGTGTAAATACCCAAGAAATGGAGTGTGGCTCTTGAATCCTTGAGGGTGTGGAGGGAATCATCCATTTTCTGGTTGAAAAAGACAGGATTCATAAAAAGGGAAGTCATTGATGGTATTTTGTACTTCCCTGAGAAAACCAGAGAAAAGGAGCAACAATTTCCTCCTCCTGATGATGCCCGTAGCCATTGAATGCGATGAGGTATCTGCTGCATCTGCTACTGCTTGGAGCGAGGTCCTTGCTACAAGCTTTCCCTCCTCAATTATTGCCTGGAAGTGGGTGCTGTCCTGTTGTAGCAGTTTCTCAACAAAGTCCTCCAGTTTGCTGTAACTCATGAAATCCTATTTGGGAAGTAATGCCCGATCATTCAAAATTCTAAATTGAAGATTGACTGAAGACACAATTTTGCCACCTAAAAGGTCCAGTTACTTGTGCTCCCTGTTGTGGATGCTGTTGCCTAACCCCTTCCATCGCTGCCTGGATAAGTGAATTGGGAGGTGGGTGTGAGAACAGATATTTAGACCCTTTGGCTGGTATATAGTATATTTTTTCTGCACACTTTGGGGTAGGCATACATGTGGCCAGCGTATGCCAAACTGTGTGAGCTGACTCGAGGATGACAGTTGATTGGCAGAGCAACTCTGCTTTGCCCTAATAAGTGAAGTATATCCAGCAGCTAATATGGAGTGTCTTGGATCTCTTCCATGGGAATGTTAAGCTCTGCAGCCATGCAACATAGGAGATCCTGGAACTGGCAGTAATCATCAGGAGAGGAGGGGATGTCTGAACCACTGCCTCATCAGGAGAGGAAGCTGGGAATCTCTCCTGTTTTGGTGGTACCGTCGGAGCCATACTGAGTGGCTTCAGATGCATGGGTGCCTGCGTAAACCCTCTGTTGAATAGAAGAGCCCTTGAAGAAGAACCCTGTGGTTACTATGTTATTGACAAAGACAAGCAAATTACATCTTTGAAATGGTAATACATCACTGAAATGCCAAATGTGTGTATGGTTTGTACATATGGCTCTCTTTATCAACAGTCAGATTGCAGCTATGCTTCCTTTTGGCCAGCGTTCTCTAGAATGGAATGCTCCTTTCAAAATATGTAAATCCTGCTACGCAGTAGACTACATGGTGAGTCTTACAGAAACAATAAGGCATAAATCTGTCTCAATTACATGGGATTACTTGTAAATATCAGCATGCTCATGCTACCCACTGAAAGACGTATTTTTGCCACTTAGAACTTGCCGTATGTACAGAACCAATGCCCTGACTCACCATATGTCTGTTGGGCACATTCTGGACAGCTCTCTGCTGAAAGCTGAGCAACTTCTCTCAGCACTTCCAACCTTTCCATGCCTAACAGGATTAAGCCGTCACACTATCAGACTCAGCTTTGCCTGTATATGTATTATATTATTTATTTTCCAATCCTTTACAACGTTTAATGAAGATATTATATATAACAGCATAAAATACTTTTAGTATAAAACAGGACCACATCCTACTCCATTTGGGAATCCTGATTCTCACTTTATTCATGTGAATAGTCTTTTCAAGAAGCATATGATCCATATGATTGTATAAAGCACAGAAAATGAAACAGCCAGTTTTAAAGTCTTAACATCTGTTCCACTAGGAAAAAAGCAACTTACCTTCACTACGTTTCTCAATGGGAAAGGGTGGATAAGAAAAGCATTTTCATAAGTGTACCATTGTGTACATAAATGTACCAATGTGTGCTACACTATTTTATCCCTTTTCCTGTGCCTCAGTTTATAAAGAAATAAAATAAAAATAGGAGTGGTGATTACTAGATAAAGCAAGCTATCAGGCTGCCAATGTGTGCATCTTTATTAAGTTGGGATGCGATCCTTTGAACTGCAGAGTGCACCCATCTCCATCTGAGGTAAAAAGGAGTTGATACTTAGCCCCTCTCCAGGTTGAACCCCTGGACCTGTGCTGAGTTTATTATCCAAACAGATTTACTGTAAGCCCTATTCTGACAAGAGAGGAGAAATTCTATTTAGCAATCCAGCAAGATAACATGTTTTCAAAATCAAACTGCACAACTGGAAAAAAACAACTAGGAAATCAAATCTTAGGAAGAAAACCTAAATAGCAAATCAGACATATTGTTTGTGATTCCAACAAATGTTGTAATTTACTAAACTGCTATGATGGGGTCAAATCTGCAAGATACAGAGCATCTGTCATGAGGTTTTAAAGAATCCATTTCCAAAACGTTTACTTTCTTCACCTATCTCAGAGCAAACATTGGAGGCAAGGCTTTTAAAGAGGTAATTATAAATTAAGAATATCAGTGTTCAGTTAATAAAGAGATTCTCCATAGAGATGCTGTGTATGTATAACTGCTATAGTTTGATTTTTGCCATTCCATTAAGGAACAAAAGGAAATTTACTAAAGGTAACTAAAAAATGACTTCTGTCTGGTTAATGTGTTCGGAGAAAACAGAAATGTCCCCAGATTAAACATTCTCTGTATTAGGGGCCTGCTTTGGTCTGTGTGTGACTCCATTAACTTTTTTTGTATTTGTATATTCAACTGGCTTGGATTGGATTCTTGCAGTCTTTCCATGTCTAAACTGTTGGGTGGGATATATATGCTTCCTCCATGGGACCATCTTCTTTTTCTTCACAGGGATGTTGCTCCAGTTAATCTCCAGTCAGATGGGACTCCTGTTAGAGTCATGCTGTTTAGGATTAAGAGAGGCAATGGAAAAAGAGTGATCTATGCAGACTTCTGTCTGTTCAGTAAGGAGTTCCCTTTCCCATAGAGCCCATGGGTTCAGAAGGGGCACAGCCTCCAAAATCTGTAGAACCCTAAACATCTCACACTAGAGAAGACAATGCCAAGAAAACTCCATGACTTCTCCTCCCCTTCCCACTTTTCCCCCACCATGGTGATCTGGCTTTAATTAATTACTTGCTGTTAGAGGTCCTAACTGTATATAAACCTACCTATTCTGTATCCTTTATAAATGTGCTGTAGTAGTTTTCCATGTCAGTAGGATTAATCCTGGGTCCCTCTTAACCTCACACAAATGTTTATTTTTAAGCATTATTTTCTGGTCTTCCAGGATCCACTGGAAGTCTTCTTTGGTCCCCATGCTGCCTTTTACTGGGGTCCAGTTCCACTGCCACAGTGGTACTGCACTGATCAGCAGCTGGGGACTGATGCCTGACCCAGAAGGTCCTTTTCCCTCCAAAGCCACAGCAGAGCTCTTCCTATCTTGGCTTAATAGAACTGGCAACCAAACTGAATGAATGACAACATTAGTAAAGAACAAGCACACAGATAAAAGCAAGCAACAAAACAAACATTAATAAACTTGATTGCTGGACCTCCACCATCTTTAGGTGACAAGTACAAAAACACATGGGTTGGGGTGAAAAGACCATATGTGGGCAGAGAAGCTGATCACTTTTGTTGCCATCTCAAGGATGAAAGTGTATTGATGACTGACACATGTGCTTCACTGACAAGACAGAGACAACTGCCTTTTTTGTCTCATTTTTCCCAAAATGGCTAGCAGTGATCAGATGACCAACATGGAGAACATTGGTGTAAATGGAGTAGGATCGGAGGCTAAAATAGGGGAAAGAACAAATTAAGAATTACTTAAACAAGTTAGATGTCTTCAAATCAGCAAGGCCTGATGAAATACATCCTAGAATACTTATGGACCTGGCTGAAGAGATCTCTGAGACATTAGAGATTCCTTGTCAGATCTTGTAGAGGAGGGGAGAGATTCCATGGGACTGGAAAAAGGCAAATATAGTACCTATCTATAAAAAGGAGGAATAAGGACAACCCAGGGAATTATAATCACCTTAATTTGAATACCTGGGAAGACAATGAAGCAAATAATCAATCTGTAAGCACATAGAAGATAATAAGGTGATAAGCAACAGTCAACATGAATTTGTCAAGTACAAATCATGTCAAACCAACCTAATACATTTCTTTGGGTAACAAGCCTTGTGGATGGAAGAAGCGGTAGATGTGTTATAGCTCAATTTTAATAGGGCTTTTGATACTGCCCCACATGACCTTCTCTTAAGCAAACTAGGGAAATATAGCCTAGATGAACCTACTATAAGGCGAGTGCACAATTGGCTGGAAAACCATGCTCAGACGGTAGTTATAAATGGTTTACAACCAAGCTGGAAGGACATATTGATTGGGGTTCCACAAGGATCTGTCCTGGGTCCAGTTCTATTCAAAATCTTTTAAAAGGATTTGGATAATGGCATAGAAAGTACACTTATAAAGTCTGCAGATGATACCCAAATGGGAGGGGTCGCAAACCTTTGGAGGACAGAATTAGAATTCAAAATAATCTTGACAAACTGGAAGAATGGTCTGAAATAAAGAGGATGAAGTTCAATAGAACAAATGGAAATTGCTACACTTAGGAAGGAATACTCAACTGTACAAATACAAAATGGTAAATGACTGTCTAGGAAGGAATACTACAGAAAAGGATTTAGGTATGATAGTGGGTCACAAACTAAATATGAGTCAGTGTAATGCTGTTGCAAAAAAAAAAAAGAGAACATCATTCTGGTATGTAGTAGCAGGGGTGTTGCGAGCAAGACATGAGAAATAATTCTTCCTCTTGATTCCACACTGATGAAGTCTCAGCTGGAGAACTGTGTCCAGTTCTGGGCAACACATTTCAGGAAAGATGTGGCGAAACTGGAGAAATTCCAGAGGAGATCAAAAAAAGTGATTAAAGATTTAGAAAACATGATCTGATAGGAAAAATTGGTGGAAAAAAAGGTTTGTTAGTTTGGAGACTAGAAGCCTGAGGGGGGACATGATAACAGCCTTCAAGTATTATAAAGAGGCGAGTGATATTGTTCTCCTAAACCCCTGAGGAAAGGACAAGAAGTAATGGGCATAAATTGCAGCAAGGGTGATTTCAGTTAGACATTAGGAAAGACTTCCTAACTGTAAGGGTAATTAAACACTCGAACAAATTACCTAGAGAAGGTGTGTGATCTCTATCATTGGAGGCTTTTAAGAACAGGTTGCAGAAATACCGGTCAGGAACAGTCTAGCTAATACTTGGTCTTGCCTTCGTGCAGGGGACTGGACTAGATGACCTTCCAGTCCTATATTTTTCTGATTCTATATAATCAATCTGTCCCAATGCACTGGTGTTAGACCTGGACTGGGCCTCCCTAGTGATAGGTATTATACACTTTTTATATAACAGGTCAGGGTGGGAGGGAGGAGTAGGAAAGATTTTGATCATTCAGATTTGTTTTGATTGTGGTGATCAGTTTGATTAAATGAATGATGTTTTGCTTTCACAGAAGCAAGATGAATCTTTGTATTGCCGGTTGCTACTTAAACAGAAAATATCAATGGAAATTTTGTGAACAGGACATAGAAAACCACATAATTACATTTCTGTCTAAAGGGACTTGATCATCATTGATTTTCATGGGTCTTGGATTAGGGCCTAAAATTTAGTAAGAAGCCTGGCCAAGAGGAAAAGGCAGTGTTTCAACCATGACCACTGTAACCTCTCTGGCCTCTGTTTATCTAGCCATACAATAGTTATGATAATATATGCTGAACAATACTCATCTCTTAAGTGTGATGTGAAGCCTAACTAATAAATGTCAACACAATGCTTTGAGGTCCTCAAGTGAAAGGCACTCTATTTGAATATGAAATGAAGGCAGGGATTAAAATAAGGATAGGTGATAAGGATGGAGCATCATTGCAACTTTAATCCTGGATTTTCTTTGTTTCCTAAGCGCAAATCAAACCCTCCATGTTGGATATGTGTAGATTTAGTCACTGAATGAAATCTGCATTGTGCTGTAGATTTTCACTTGTGCTGGAAGTTAATTCTACTTATTAGTAGCACATCAGTGCTGGTGCTAGCGCATTGGGGGCCCTAAACAGGAATATTCTCCCTCCCCAATACTAAAAGAAGTTTTTATGATAAAAAGCAAATAAGGGGCCCCCCTTGAGCTGCTTGGGGCCTAAGCAATTGCTTAGGCTGCTTATACCTAGTGCCGGTGTAACCCATGCCTACTTGGTGTGGCCTTCTGTCCCCTTCTAGTGGCACCTAGCCCCGCTAGATATTGATGAGTCTGCTACAGCCTTAGCTAAGAGCCAGGTGACACTTACTCATGCAGCAAAGGCTCATACACTAATCCAGAAGTCCGAGGTTCAATCCTGCCTACTAATGACTGGGATATATCGGTATAACACTGGCTCTGAGTAGCATCAAGGTCATGGAAGAAGACTAGAAATGTGATTCCAATATTTAGTTCTCTAACGTGTTCTCCTAAATACAATAATTAATTCTATGCCAAACATAAAGGAAGAGATGACAAATACCCTATATGCTTCACTTCTGTGTTTATTTTTTTCCTTAGGATTAAATGTTTCTTTTGCTTTGTTTTCAGTCTTCCTGCCATGATTATTTTTCTGGCATAGCACTTATACCATAAACAAAAATACAGTTCTTATGGATTGCATACAATACATCATGCACCATTCCATGTGATCCCCTTGTTCACTGCTGGGTACGTCTTGCAAAAGATGCATCTTATACTGAGGCGCTTGCCTGTACAAAAATGTTTATGTTTCTCCTCTCTTGAAATGCAGGTTTCATATACGTAAATTTAAAATTTTAGTCAAAACTTCCAGGTTCAAAATTAAGCAAACCATGATTAATATCAAAACTGATTCACATTTTTGCACCATGGCATCAGCTGGTCTGATGTTTCAGTTCATTAGCATTGTCTTGAAAAATGTGGCTCACATTGTTATGCTAATCAAGGGAAATCAAGCCATTCTGAGAGAGCTAGTCCTTCAAAGACATATAATGCTGACCATAAGAGAGGGATTTAATATGAAGGTATTTGGAGCCTCTTGGACTTTTTGCCTTATGCTGAAGCTAAATATGCTTTGCTCAGTATATCAAACACACAGCAAATAACACATCATGATAGCAGTAACTGCACAGATTGCATGGACCTATATACAATCTGTTTCTGGACAGGAATTTTCATTTCCTGCATCATTCTTGACAGGCTGCAGAATTTACATAAGGACATCCAGGGGCAAGTCCACTACCCAGTGCCGAGGTCAACTACCTTGGCTGTTCTGGGCAAATATGAGGGAGGAAGTCTGGTATGGATCCTTCTCTTCCCTCCCAGGCTTTTGAGTGAATACAATAGTGCTCCTCAGAGGCTACTCAAGCCTTATTGCCAGACTAGCCTTGGTTGCTTTAGCCCTATCCAAGTGGCAAACACTGGAAGCTTTGTCCCTTCAATTGCTCATGTGCTGCAGAATACAGGGAACATCCACAAAGCGTGCCTAAACACCATGCAGGGATTCACTTTCACTCCTGCATACAGTTTTCCTAAATCTTTCCCTCCACCTTGCAAAGCAGAACCACCCCATTTCTGCTGCATGAGAGCTCTCTACACCTGCCGCAGCGTGGACAAGATTAGCTCTTCAGTCCAGATCCTTCACACATTGAATATGAAATACATTAGTAAACACCATCATTCTTTTAGGTAATTGTCTGAAATCATAATCACATTTTGTAAATGCATTTCATTTCTATTGCTCTAGAAGGTCACTAACTGTATCGAGACTATAGCAAGACTGACTATCCCAAATCCAAAACACTGTAGGGATGATAGAAACTGTTGGGATTTTGTGATTCCCAATAATAACCAAATGAGTCAGATGCCATGCAGAATCAAGGGTCTTTGATACTTCATTCAATTCAACAAGACTTTATTCAATGTGAACAAAGGGAGAACTCCGGTACAAAAATCAGCCAGAGTCCCTCTAACAAGGAGCCCCTCCCATTGCTATTTTATAGCACATGGTAGTTACATAACAAACCTCTAGCCAATCATATTTAACCTTTCCATATATGGATTTGTTCATCACAGGCTTATACTTCTCCACTCCACATGTTGCGCTCACCCTCCCTCCCCTTGGCCTTTTCTAGAATGTTCCTAGGATGGTGAGCCACAGCATGCTTCTTTATGCATACGTACCTTCTAAATCAAATTTTTTGTTTAAAATGAACCCAAGCATACCCTTCAAAAACAAAACTAAAACAAAGTCTGTCTATACCTTAAGTATTGAGACACTAACAACCAAGTGCATCACAAGGCCCCAGGTAGGTCTAATGGTTATCCTAATCATATCCTGTAATGATGCTAACAACGGATGTAGCACCAGTTCTGAGGGAGGACTTAACATAGCTGCTCTGTGCGTCCATTCTTAGGGCAGAGCCAGCCCTATGTGTTGTGGGTCCTGGAGTATGATTTATGGGGCCAAAATAGTCAAGTTATGGAAGTCTATCTGGGTGCAACGTGGGAAGGTTTTGTAACTGGACAATTTAGAGGCAGAGGGGCAGTTTTATTTTCTTCAGAGGACAGGGAAAAAACAACCCCCCCAGAGCTTATATCCCATTGACACTTTTCTTCCATAGGTATATCAGGATTCTATGGCATACTGGGACACATTCTATAGCAGGAATCCATACATTTCATGGCAATATTAACTTTTTGTATTGCCATGACCTACCCTTCATTTCCATCATGATTACTTTTAAGAATGTTTCGTTCCCCCCCCCCCACCCCAATTCTCTCTGGGGCATTGGCTCTTGCAATACTGTCCAGGAAGGCCTACTCAGAACCTCCTTTTCACAACATGTACTAGGCAAGTGGGGAGCTGGTAGCAGGTTTCAATGGTTCATCTTCCATAATATGTCTTCCATAATTTTCCAGTTTTTTATACTCTAAATCTTTTTCTCTCCTCTTTCTTCAAGACACAACTGGCTTGTTATTTATTTATTTTTCTTTGAGTGTTCTCTATAGATTCACCTCCCCATATTTAATCTTAAATCTCTCTTCTATAAAACCTCTTACGAGTCATAATCTCTCCCATATATCCATTTTCACCCAACAGTCTTACCACTAACAAACCTACTCTCCCTGTTGTCTTGTCTCTTTCCCTACTCCAATCCTTTCTTCTGCTCTTCTCAGCTGTCAATGACAAAGCACCTGGTCTCATCCCTCTCCCTGTACCTCCAGGCATAAGATTCCCTGGGAAAATGGGTATTTTTAAAGCTGGATGACCATGACCAGCTAGAGATATTGGATGAAATCCTGCCCTACTGAAGTCAATGAGAATTTTTCAGATTCAACTATGGGCTTCTGGAGCACTGAGGCTTCTCTTCCCACACAGTCTAAGATCCCATAATAGTTCACATTCTGCACATCCCTAAGGCAAACCCTAGAAAACACCTTTTACTACTCATGACTATCCTGAGATAAACAACCACTCTACTGCAAACAAAACAGGGCTACCTGAAAAATATTAAACCCTGCTCCAGCATTCCTCTGAAAAAGTATTTTTTCCTCTAAAGTTCCTCGCTCCCTCCACACAAAACAATTTAAATCACACATGAGCAATGATTCTCATTCCTACTCTTCTCCCTTGTACTACTAGACACAACACCAATGAAATTAATTTCACTTGAGGGAATAGAGTGCTTTCCAAACCACACACACTTGTGGCGTAGTTCAACCAAAACCAACTTATTATTACAGAGTACATAAAGAAGAAAGGCCAAACAAGAAGGACACGCTTACACAGAATGATATGTCCTCTTCTACTGAAATGAATTCAATTTGTGGGCATGTTTAAAACAAGACACTGTATTATAGTATCAGAAATACATTTCTTATATTTATGAAGTTTGTAACATAAAGCAGAGACTCTCCCCTGCCCTCCCACTAGGAAATCTAATGCAAATTTAGTATCTCTGCTCTCAGTGTTTGTCATTTTATATCATAATTACAAAATATATAAATCATGCTAACACTGCATACTAGTAATATGCTAACTATAGAGTAACATACATATTTTTATACAGTATTTGCAAACATGATATTTTAGAGTGCTGTCAGAAAGACATTAAAATATAAATGTTTTTGCCATGAACAGAATAAGACAGCTATCTGATATGGAAGATATAAGCACTAATCTTTTAATCATATTGTATATCACATCAATTCTACCTCAGTTTTCTGTGGCTTATCTAAGCAAACATGTGGATGAAGGGGGTTAGTTATCTTGTTTGAACAATTAAGGTCAGTGGATACTGGAAATATGCCAACTAATATTAACTTGGAAGATTCTTATCCTTACTGAGATATTCCCTTATAGCTAATAAAATTCAATTTATTAAGAGATTTATTTCACTTTGTCAAAGAAATAAAGTGATACGTCTTAACATATCTTAAGCAAATGACAATAATTGTTTACTTAGAAAGCAACAGAGGGTCCTGTGACACCTTTAAGACTAACAGAAGTATTGGGAGCATAAGCTTTCGTGGGTAAGAACCTCACTTCTTCAGATGCAAGTAATGGAAATCTCCAGAGGCAGGTATAAATCAGTATGGAGATAACGAGGTTAGTTCAATCAGGGAGGGTGAGGTGCTCTGCTAGCAGTTGAGGTGTGAACACCAAGGGAGGAGAAACTGCTTCTGTAGTTGGATAGCCATTCACAGTCTTTGTTTAATCCTGATCTGATGGTGTCAAATTTGCAAATGAACTGGAGCTCAGCAGTTTCTCTTTGGAGTCTGGTCCTGAAGTTTTTTTGCTGTAAGATGGCTACCTTTACATCTGCTATTGTGTGGCCAGGGAGGTTGAAGTGTTCTCCTACAGGTTTTTGTATATTGTCATTCCTGATATCTGACTTGTGTCCATTTATCCTCTTGCGTAGTGACTGTCCAGTTTGGCCAATGTACATAGCAGAGGGGCATTGCTGGCACATGATGGCATATATAACATTGGTGGACGTGCAGGTGAATGAGCCGGTGATGTTGTAGCTGATCTGGTTAGCTCCTGTGATGGTGTTGCTGGTGTAGATATGTGGGCAGAGTTGGCATCGAGGTTTGTTGCATGGGTTGGTTCCTGAGTTAGAGTTATGGTGCGGTGCGTGGTTGCTGGTGAGAATATGCTTAAGGTTGGCGGGTTGTCTGTGGGCGAGGAATGGCCTGCCTCCCAAGGTCTGTGAAAGTGAGGGATCATTGTCCAGGATGGGTTGTAGATCACTGATGATGCGTTGGAGCGGTTTAAGCTGAGGACTGTAGTTGATGGCCAGTGGAGTTCTGTTGGTTTTTTTTGGGGGCCTGTCTTGTAGCAGGAGGTTTCTGGGTACACGTCTGGCTCTGTTGATTTGTTTCCTTGTGTGGGTATCTTAGTTTTGAGAATGCTTGGTGAAGATCTTGTAGGTGTTGGTCTCTGTCTGAGGGGTTGGAGCTGATGCGGTTGTACCTCAGTGCTTGGCTGTAGACGATGGATCGTGTGGTGTGTCTGGGGTGGAAGCTGGAGGCATGAAGGTAGGCGTAGCGGTCGGTTTGGTTTTTGGTATAGGGTGGTGTTATCGTGGCCATCACTTATTTGTACTGTGGTGTCTAGGAAGTGGACCTCCCGTGTAGATTGGTCCAGGCTGAGGTTGATGGTGGGGTGGAAGCTGTTGAAATCATGGTGGAATTCTTCCAGGGTCTCCTTCCCATGGGTCCAGATGATGAAGATGTCCCTACTACTCTGATGAGAAGCAGCCTTGATTTCAATGTGGCCTACAGAAATAACAATTTGAAGATGCTAAAGAAATGGCAGAAAACATAGGAGCTGAGCCTGTCTTCAAGTAAACTCGTATTCACTGGAAGAAGAGACAGTTTGCTTATGAGGGCAGAGATGAGGTGATGGGAAGCTCAGAAGAAAAAAAAAAATCAAGAGGGAGTTTTATTGCTCGGTCATTGACACTGCTTGAGTATTGAAGAAAGGTTTCGACAAATGAAGCTCCTGGGGGCGGGGGGTGGAGAAGCATTGTATAACCTTAGTAAGCTGTTGGCGGACAGGAAAACACTAACAATAGTATGGACCTTCACCAGATGCTGACACATGAGGAATATTGGGACGTAAATGATAAAGACCTCTATGTCAAATTGGATAATATCCATCACATTTTATAACATGATAAGTTCTCTCCACTTCAAGTTCTCCAATTCATTCATGATGCAGAGCTGAAGGATACTTTTCCTAATGTGTGGATAGCTTTGAGGATTATGCTCATGCTTCCAGTCACAGTTGCAAGTGATGACTGCAGCTTTTTGAAGCTCAAGATCATTAAAACATATCTTCAATCAACGATGGCTGATGAGAGACTGACATTGCTTACTTTATTGCTTGGAAATGCCATTGGCCAGTCTTTGGATCTCTCGGATGCTCTGCTTCAGTTCATGAGGGGAAAGGCGAGAAAAGGGTTAACATTCTGTGTTAAATAGTGTTACAGAGAACCCCAAGTTCTTACTGTAACACTATTTAATACTGGTCCACCCAATGTCGGTGCACAGTTCAATTTATTGATGTAAATACATTTAAGTTATTCTTAAAATTGAAAAGTTTCTAAAAGCTTAGAGGAAACAATATTTATTTATGCCATATATAAACAAATAAAAATTCAGATTTATAGATCCTAGTATGCAAATATATCTTATATGACAGGGATAAATAATGAATGCAAATAGGCTACAAATGCAATAAAAATAAAGGCATTCAAAAATTTAACAAAGGGGGGGTGCCATTTGGCCTAGGGCCAACTCTGCAGTTGCAGCTGAGATCCAAGACTACCATAGCCCCTGGCTGTATATAGTCTCAGAAGTGCAACACCTGGTCAGAGCACACTAAGCACTTCCCAGAGTAATCCCCAGTGACTATGGCACTTGTCTATGGTTGGCTGTTGGTTCTCTGTCCCCAAGATTTCTCTTCAGGCTCCGCTAGGTACATCTACACTAAAAAAGAAAAAAACCTGACCCAGCTCACAGGACTCACAGGGCTAAAAATAGCAGTATAGACACTAACATGCTGGAGTTTGGGTTCTGAGATCCATGCCTCTCATCGTGTTTATGATCCCAAGCTCCAGACCAAGTGGGGATGTCTACACTGCTAATTTTAGGCTCATAATGCTAGCTCTTCAAGCTCAAGTCAGTTACCCTGACTTTGAGACTCACTGCAGAGGTTTTTTTTCCGTACCCTCTCTGCTCAGATCTTTGGATGTAGGGCCTCTGCCGCACCCCCACAAATTCAGAACTGATCTGAATTTGACTGCAATGGCTGCCACTCCCACACTGCCCTGCATATCGCTCACTGGCCACATGCAGCCTGATCCCCTGCTTGGCTTCCTGCTTGCCATGTGCTTGATCAGCATCTGTCCCTATAGTTAACTCCCCTTTTCTGCTCTCAGTTGGCCATTGCTTTCTCCCACAAAGAGGTTACTGCATAGTCCTGGGTCTTTCATAGATAATCCATCCTCTCCCCCTACTAGCCAGGGGAGTGGAGTGTGCCCATGTATCCACCCTAAAGGGTCATAGGTCAACAGGAAGAGGGTTGAAGAGAAATTGTTTTCTTTTTAATTAAGTTTAATTTAGGCTACTTCCACACTCTGAGCTAGAGGTATGATTCCAAGCTCCTGTATACATATTTGTATAGCTCAGTGAGAGCTGGCACAAAAATGAATAGTAATGTAGCTGCAGTAGCACAGGCAGTGGTGACATGGCTTAGCTGAGCCGAGTAGAAACTCACCTAAACCACATAGATACTTATACATCACTAGGGCCCTACCAAATTCACGGTCCATTTTGGTCAATTTCACAGTCATAGGATTTTTAAAATTGTAAATTTCAGTTTCAGATATTTAAATCTGAAAATTCACAGTGCTGAAACTGTGGGGGTCCCAATGCAAAAGACGTTTGGGGGCAGTTGCAAGGCTATTGTAGGGGGTCACAATATTGCCACCCTTACTTTTGCACTGCTGCTAGCGGTGGTGCTGCCTTCAGAGCTGGGTGGCCAGAGAGCAGCAGCTACTGGCTGGGAGCCCATCTCTGAAGGCAGTGCTGTCACCAGCAGCAGCGCAGAAATGAGAGTGGCATGGTATGGGGAGGTCATCATTTTTGGGGTGGGGAGGCAGGGCCAGCCTTATAAGTGAGCAACCACCCAGGGTGCTGTGGCACACACACACACACCCCGCCCAGGCTCCACCCATGCACCAGGCTCCATGCTCCCACATCTGGCTGCTGGAAGCTGCTGCTGGAGCAGCACAGAAGTAAGGGTGGCAATACCATACCATGCCACCCTCACTTCTGCACTGCTGCTGGCGGTGGTGCTGACTTCAGTGCTGGGCTCACGGCCAGCAGCCACCACTCTCCAGCTGCCCAGCTCTGAAGGCAGTGCTGCAATCATCAGCAGTGCAGAAGTGAGGGTGGCAATCCTACAACCCCCTACAATACCAGATTTCATGGGGGAGACTAGATTTCACAGTCTTTGATGCATTTTTCATCAAAGCTAAGTCATGCTGTCACTGCCTGTGCTACCATGGCTACACTATTTATACTCATGCTAGCTCTCATGAAGAGCTGATTTGGTAATTTACTGATGCAAGTTAAACCAATTAAACTAAACTAAACACACTAATAGAGTTTGAACCACTTTAAGAATATGTGACAAAGCTCTGTCCTTGTCTCCGTGGGTCCTGCATTTCCTGACGGATTTTACTAGCCTCAGAGGCTCACTGTGACCCTCCCTTTAACCCTTCTCTCTCTAGAGACAAGGGTCACAGTCTACTGAGCCATTTTCATCATAAACCAGCAAGATAGGTGAGGAGAAGCTATCCTCCCTTGCAGTCTCTGTTGTCTCCCAGTCTCAGTGATTAAGCAAAGGGGCAAAGGGTGGGGGGGGGGGCAGGCCCGCCCTCTACTCCGGGCTCTAGCCCAGGGACCCTAATAGTATCAGCTATGGTAGCTGACCTTTTAGGAACAGGACACAGCAGCCCCCACTTCTTCAAGCTCCACTTCAGCCTTACCTCAGGGCCTCCTTCCTTGTGCCTGATATGGTGTGTCCAGCTCAGTCTCTCCAACAGCACAACTTCTCACAGCTCCTGACATGCGTACCCACCTGACTAACTGGGAGGCTTTTTAACTAGTTTCAGCCAGCCCCTGATTGGCTTCAGGTGTCCCAATCAACCTAGCAATCTCCACTGCCTTCTGGAAAGTTCTTAATTGGCCCCAGGTGTCTTAATTGACCTGGAGCAGCTGCCATTTACTTATCCTGGTACCAGGGATTTGTTTAACCTGGGGCTAATATATCTATCTCCCATTACTTTTCTATAGCCATCTGGCCTTGCCCCATTACAAATATTAATTTAAAACTGACCAAGTCAAACTGGTACAACATTTCTAATGCAGACTAGAGTTAGGAATCATGGTATTTGTTCTTCACTTTTATATTTGGGTGGGGGGGGGGGGTTGTTCTTGAGTAAAGGTAGTGTTTTCACCAGGCTTTTAAAACAATCAAATTAGGACCCTTGCTGGTCTACTCTGAAAGAGGGTTTCAGAGTCTAGAATGCAACACTGAGAATGTTATATGGCAGCCCTCAAAAATATCAACTTGGGTACTAGCACATTCAAAGTCTTCAGTAGGCTTCTTGTCGGGTTGCAGATGGAGAGGTGGCAACCTATTTAAAGATCACTGAGATCTTTAAAGATAAAAATCAGGAACTGAATTGGACCCAAAAGCAAACATGAAGTTAATGGAGAATACACTAGGACCAGAGGGGCTAGTTCCAGTCAAAAGGCATAGCTCAGTGGTTTGAGCATTAGCCTGCTAAATTCAGGGTTGTGAGCTCAATTCTTGAGGGAACTGGGGTTAAAAAAAAAAAAAATTGTCTGGGGATGGGTCCTGCTTTGAGCAGGGGGTTGGACTAAATGATCTCCTGAGGTCCCTTCCAACCTTGATATTCTATTATTACTACCACCTGTTGTACAAGTTTGAAGTTTCTGTTTAGGCCCTTCATAGAACGGGTAAGAGTACTGCAGTATGGAGATGGTAAAAAGTAGATTATTGTCGATCCTAAGAACCTCTGAAAATTGAGCAAAAGATGTCTCAAGAAGAACATCCAAAAATAAATCATAATAAGGGATATGACTACTGGGAAGTTGGCTTCTAATGATTAATATCCCTGTGAGTTTTGAATACATTTGTTAAGCACCCTATCTTCTTAAAGACAGCCTAATCCAAACCATTGCTTCTCATTATGGAAGGCATTTCAGTCTACCATGGTACCAAAGCCTCTGCAGGAACGACAGATTAGCATTCTTCATATGTATTCTGTTTATGTTCATTCCCCCTAGTGATCATATCAATATTTTTTATTTTAGTGTGATCCTGTTTTCAGTCTAATAATTTGTTAATTCTCACTTCACCATTCCACAAACATAACAATTTTCACAAAACCCCCAGTGGTCTCACCCCACTTCTCAGGAAAGTTTTAATAGCAGCAGAAAGCTGTAGTGAGAGCTCATGTTGCTAAAATATCTTTACTTTTACAAAATATACTATCCTGGACTATTAGAAAGATATGCAGTAGGATCAGAAATATTTTTTATAAAAACTTGTCAAAATAGATGAATAAAGTACATTTAACTGTGGAGCATCCTCCATGTTTGATTGTGTTTGCTTGCTTCTTTGGCAATTTGCAGCATTTGGTGATCTGAAATGAGTCTTCTAGCTATTAGTGCGAATTAGCACATTTTGACTGTTTGGGATTATTTTTCAGAGAATGGTGTGAGTAGAAATATTACTTCTTTTTTTACAGTGTTTCTCAAGAAGTAATTAGCAAGCTCTAATATCACAAATTCTCAGATGAAGCTAATTCTTTGTGAACAATTAAATTTACTTTGAAAAGAGATCTCTATATTATATTCTTTATTTTTGGTTACTGTTGACTCACTTTGTACCATCTCAAAGAGGAAAAAAGTTATTTTATTTGAAAAATAAAAAACAGAAGAGGACATGGAAAATTATGTTCACATTATAATTTCTCTAGGCACTGCTTTTGAATACCATAGCAGGCTGTGATCGTCACATTTCATTTCACTGAGTCTTATGATGCTATAAAATAAACAAAATTAAAGGTCTCTGAACTTGGTTTGAATTTTATCCTAGTAAGAGCTTTCAATTACTTAAATATAATTTGTTCAGTTTTGGCTATGATCCCTGCTCAGTTTGAAAAGATACAACTAACATCTACATTGTTATTTATTTGTATTCTGTTACACAGTCATGGTTCAAGATAGGTAGTATGTCTCTAACCAAATGGAAGCAGGGCCCGAATGAGCTCTTCTCTGACATTTAGTGATGAGCTAGGGGAAAAGACTTCAGGAGCAAACAGTGTTTGCATAGACATGCCTACTCTGCCTAGCTGAGCAGCAGATAGACCTGCTTTGCCAAAATGATGAATTTTGGCTGATTTGGGTTACAAATCGCTGTAGTATTTGTAATGAATACAGATGTAATGAAATGTTGTTATCCTTACTGGATGAGTAAAGGGCAGCAGAACTGTACTTAACATGCCCTGATTGAGGGGCTTACCCTAAACTGAACCTTACTTGCCAAGCAGGGGTAGGAATGCAAAACCCAGTGAAGATGAGAGTGGGTGGGGTTAAATGTTCTTATCTGGTGGTGTAGATTTTGTTTGAAGAGTTCTAGATGCTGTTTGATCAGGCATTCACCAATGTTTAATGGCAGAGTTGATTAGACTCAATTGACAATCCTTGTTTCTGATTAAGAAGTTGTAGAGCAGATATCACTGTTGAGCAGTCTAGGGCTGTGAAGGGCAACCTGAGGTCCATCGGGTAATCTGATTGAGGGCTGTGGGACATTTTGCTGACATTGACTGTCCGCAGGCATGGCCCCCACAGCTCCTAGTGGCTGCAGTTCACTGTTCCCGGCCAATGGGAGTTGCAGGAGCGGCGGCCAGCATGTCCCTGTGGCCCACACCACTTCCCACAGCTCCCATTAGCTGGGAATGGCGAACCATGGCCACTGGGAGCTCTGGGGTGGGGGCATGACTGCAGACAGTCAACATCAGCAAAATGTCTCGCAGTCCTCAATCAGATTACCCTGATGAGCCACAAGTTGCCCACCACTGGTCTAGGGCAGTGGTGGGAAACCTGTGGCCCACGGGCCGCAAGTTGCCCACCACTGGTCTAGGGTCTATGCCTTAGACCAGTGGTGGGCAACTTGCGGCCCGCGGGCCACAGGTTTCCCACCACTGCCTTAGACCTTGTGAGGGGAGAGAGAAAGATAGCACAGACTGCATTGGCTGTGAGGTTCCCCACCCAGCTGAAATCCTTAAGAGATGGGTTAAGTGGTGGAACCTCAGAATACGATGTAGTTGGAGCAGCAAGCAGTGGCAGTTAGTGGCAGAAGGAAAGGAGTAGTAGCAGAGAAAAGTGGCAGCCATGAGCTAATTGTACAGGCAGCAGCAGAGGCATTGTTCAGTGCTCCTCCCCTCCACCCAGGGGTGGGAAGTGAACCATGTGAAGGCACCTTTGAACTCAGGGGCTTTGCTAACCAAGGACAGCCAACTGTGAGTGGGGTGCAGTGGAGGGAGAGGGGAGTGATGTGTTAAAGGGCAGTCGTTCAGACTTTCCCACCACAAGGTGGGAAACTGAGTAAAAGGATACAGCCAAACTCCTGTGGGGTTGGGTTTTCTGACGGTCACATGCTTTTGAATGTGGTTGTGATGTTTTCCCAAATTCATGCTGGGTTCCCTTTCCCTTTTAATAAAAGTTCTCTTTTGCTACACACAGACTCAGTACTTGTGAGAGGGGAAGAATTGTCTCCTAGAGGCACCCAGGTGTGGTGTTCAGTTTTCCCAGATTAGTGAGTGGGAGTTTGGGCCAACTCTATTTTGTATTATTAAGAGGAACCCCTTGATATTGAACCCGGCCCTTGTTGCTGCTGACTCCACCTGGCAGAAGGGTTGCACAAAAACAAAAAAGCACAAAAGGGGTTCCACAAAATAGAAATCAGCTTAAACTTCTAGTAATATATTTTTTAAAGAGCAATATCATATTGATTCTGTTACATACCATGTACTTCATCAATTATTTTGTTTTACATTTGCAGTATAGTAAGCATGCTTCTTTAATCTGTACAGTCTTTGCTTCTTCCTCTTTCTTCACATATGAATGCCAATTTCAGAGGGTGTTTTGCATATGAACAGACTTCAGAATCACTAACGTTTTTCTCATTGTGCATTCTATATCAAACTATTGTGATTAAATCTAATGTATAGATTCCTATTCCAAGAAAGAGTTCACATGGCTAGTTGACTAGGACTCATTCAGCAAGGCATTTAAGCACATGCTGTTACCCCAAGAACAGATTCAGGGATTCCAGAGTAGCCTTCATATTGCTTACTTCCAGATTCCCATGATGTTGACCTATTAATCCGTTCCTGCAAGGTGAAAGGAGGGGGTCCACTTTAGTAGAATTGCCAGGGTTTACCAAGGATCTCCCTGTGCCCTTCAGGAAACTCCTCAGAACAAACTAGAACTGTTCACCCCTGGGAGGACATGGATACAGTCCTCCACTCAAAGGATTGACACCCAGGCCATACTTTTCCAAAACAAAGTGTTTTCTTTATTTAGCATAACTAACCTTTCCTAATACAATTAATCTAAACCTAAGTTAAAACATAAATCCCTTAGCACAGGTATACAAATTAAATACCCAAGACCATAATGTCATACAGTTGGAATGGCTTAAGTGATTATGTTCTGCACATGGTGATCAGTCATATGCAGGACATTGACAGCAATCTATAAACTATGAACTTCATATATAGTAACAGACATACACATCACAGACACCCATCTTTATTAACCCCACCATACACATTTGTTAACTCTATTTCTCTTCTATATCCTATACTATAATTAGCATGCTTATTCTCCATAGGCTTCACTCCCTGTTCATTCAGGGTCCTTCTGCTCTGTCCTAGCAATAGTACCGCTGTTGCTGTCGTCACCTTGTGGTTGCTTCTGCTGTTTCTTCTGATTCCTTCGCTCTTTTAGGTTTCTTCTGATCTTCTTCTGGTCCTCCTCCTTCTGCTGCTCCAGACTTGACCGACTTTTGCCTGCTTGTTCTCTTTTATACAATTTTTGGCCTGTTATGATTAGCTTATTTCCCAAACCTAGCATTTAGCATACCTATCCTGCAGTCACCTTCAGCCCCTCTCTTATTGGTCCATACTTATAGACCAATCATAACTGTTAAGTCTAACTGACAATCAAATCTGTTACACAACAAGTCTTAGTATTATAGTTTACTATTATGGTCTGGACACCTTCACCTAGTTTTGGACTGAGCATGCCTGACTGACCCTTCTCTTCAGTTTTAGAGCGACCTTTACCTAACCTCAGTCCATAGTATAGACTATACTGCCAATTCCCTGTCCTTGGCCGTGTGCCAACATTGTATGCACACTTAAATTACCAAACTTTTAAACTATAAACCATCATCTTATTTCTTTAGTATATGCTTAATTGTTAACTTAAGCACCTTAATGTTATGGTCTACTGCTGTGGCCCCATTTCTTACCAATTTAGTTAATTGTATTTCAGTTCCTTCCCTATTTTCAGTTAATGGTGGTACAGCAATATTTCAGGGCTTAAGAAACAAAATAGAGCAGCTCAAAATTCTTTCGTCTCAACGCTTAACTTTAAACATATGAAGAGTCCCATGTTTAATTGGTATTTTGCTCTATCAGGGCTTTTGGGCATAGCAATCATTGCTGAGCCATTGATAGTCCATATCTTCCACTATTTGTATTCATCACGAGAGATCAAGAGGAAATACTAAAGGACAAAAGTGAAGGAGGAAGAAACAAAAGTAGACACAGTGAATCATATTTTTCCCCCTTCCTGGTTAAAATATCAACTAACACATTCTATTATAAAGAAAGAAATGTTGAGAGCTGAGATCTACACTTATAGCTCCAATTTCTTCTCCTAAATTGGTCCTGTGGAGTTCTATAGCACTCAGAAGTCCAAGAAGAGCATCCAAGTGAAGAATGGCACAAAGGGGTCAGTGCCTCCCATACTAGCAGATTACCTCATTAAGATCTCTTACTTACTAATATGTTGTCTGAGTTGTTAAGTCCAGACCATGATCTTGAAGATTGGCACTGCTAGCCTTCTCCCTCCCAAACCTACTTCCCCTTCAGCACAGGAGGGGAGAGGAGTTGTTTTTCCCCATGCCTAACCAATGACTCCTGCTTCTAGCAGTGTCACAAACTTGTATGGAGGATTTTGCATCTGTAGTTAGGGTACGGAGCATACAAAATATTGTTATCACTACACGTAATTTATGGCCTTTTAGATAGTTTTCAATTCCCATTATACAAAGTTTTATAACCATTTTTCTAGCTAAGATTTATGCAGACACAGTATGAAATTCTTTATTAAAATACTCATTAATTACATCTATTCGTCTCTCAATAAAATTGCAATTTTAAAAAAAATGAAGTTTGTGTTTATCGATACATATATATTAACTTTTTACAGGTTCTTACTGCCTATTGTTCATAATTTCATTGACCTCTAGTTGGTTATTTTATCTTAATATTTGTTCCATTATTTTACTTTGGAAAGAAGTTAGAATTATTGAATGGTAATTACAAGGATTATTTTTCTTTTCTTCATTGAATCAGTTTCACAAATACAGAATGGGAAGAGACTGTCTAGGAAGGAGTACGGCAGAAAGGGATCTAGGGGTTATAGTGGACCACAAGCTAAATATGAGTCAACAGTGTGATGCTGTTGCAAAAAAAGCAAACCTGATTCTGGGATGTATTAACAGGTGTGTTGTGAGCAAGACACGAGAAGTCATTCTTCCGCTCTACTCTGCTCTGGTTAGGCCTCAGCTGGAGTATTGTGTCCAGTTCTGGGCACCGCATTTCAAAAAAGATGTGGAGAAATTGGAGGGGGTCCAGAGAAGAGCAACAAGAATGATTAAAGGTCTTGAGAACATGACCTATGAAGGAAGGCTGAAAGAATTGGGTTTGTTTAGTTTGGAAAAGAGAAGATTGAGAGGGGACATGATAGCAGTTTTCAGGTATTTAAAAGGGTGTCATAAGGAGGAGGGAGAAAACTTGTTCACCTTAGCCTCTAAGGATAGAACAAGAAGCAATGGGCTTAAACTGCAGCAAGGGAGGTCTAGGTTGGACATTAGGAAAAAGTTCCTAACTGTCAGGGTGGTTAAACACTGGAATAAATTGCCTAGGGAGGTTGTGGAATCTCCATCTCTGGAGATATTTAAGAGTAGGTTAGATAAATGTCTATCAGGGATGGTCTAGACAGTATTTGGTCCTGCCATGCGGGCAGGGGACTGGACTCGATGACCTCTCGAGGTCCCTTCCAGTCCTAGAATCTATGATTCTATGAATCTATGAAAATCAGTATTAAATTTGCTTTTCTCCAGTTAGGAATGTAGTCAATCATAGACAGGATCAGCCCACCAGACCACCTGGTGCACTTTCCTATCTCTGACACTGGCCACTACCAGATGCTCCAGAGAAAGGCAGAAGAAATCTCATAATTGATTATTGTGGACCATCATTCCCATAGGATAATTTATTCCTAAACTCCATAAATTAGTGGTTGCCTTATTATCAGAAACAAGATGCTTTTCTCAGTCTTTAAAAAAATATCTATTGTAACTTTGGATGTTTTCATTATTATATAATCTTTCCACAAATCTTGTTGCTAAAATACTGACCTCCAAAATATCTTATAGCAATGAATTCCACAGAATTATTGTGTGTTGTGTTTAAAAAGGTATGTCCTTATACTAATTTTAAATGTGTTGCTTATCAGTTTAATTGAATGTCCCCAGTTATTATATTATGTGAACATGCATACAGAAATACCCAACTCACCTTCTTTATGCCATCCATTTTGTAGTACACATTCATCATGTACCTTCTTATTAATTTTCTCTGTAATAAAGAGTCCCATCATTTCTCAGATAGAAATCACTGCATGCTTCCAATATTTTTGTCACTTGTATCTGGATCCCTTCTGTTCCATTTTGAGATATGGAGACTAGAAATGAATATATTCCAGAACAGGGCATAACAATGATTTATATAATAAATTATAAGAATTACAGTATTTTTCTATTCCTTTCTTTATGCATTCTAATGTTTTTAGTTTGTTTTTATGACCATCACTGTACATTGAACAGAGGTTCCACAATGATGGAACAGCTTTCCACAATGATGTTAAGATCTTTCTTCTGAGTGTTTACAGTTAATATAGAACCCAGAAATGTTTATGGGTAATTCAAATGATTTATTTCTTTGTATTACTTTGTATTAATCAACAACTGAATTTCATCTGCCACTTTGCTGCCTATTGACCTAGCTAAGTAAGGTTCCTCTGAAGTTGCTTTCACTCTTCACTAGGCTTGACTAACCTAAACAAATTGGCATCCTCTCAAAATTTTCCACATCACTCTTCACCCTTTTTTTAGATGATTAATAAATATGTTAAAACGCAATCATGGTAGAGAACATAGTACAGAATAGTTCTTGCCTTATGGCTACTTAGCTTCCTTTAATTATTTTCTTTCTTCTGAGGCACTCTGTCAAAGGATTTTTGAAAGTCCAAATAAATCCTATCACCCCGATTGCTTTCATCCATAATTTTGTCGACATATTCAACTAACTCTAGTAGATTAGAGGGATGATTTTTGTTTTCAGAAGCCATGTTGGTTTGTCCATATCCTATGACAATCATCCATTTGTTTTATCACTTTATTTGGAATTACTGCTTCAATTGATTTACCTGGTACTGAAGTGAGTATGAATACCAAAGGAGTTACTCAGCTACTACTATTTAACATGTGTAAGGGTTACAGATTTGTTTCTCCTTAGTCCTGGACTAAATTTTCCCTGATGCAATTTTAAATCCCTTCATATTCCACTTAAACCCCTTTGGCTAGCATTAAGTCTTTATTACATTTTTGTTTTCTTTCATTTTATCTGTGAGCTTTACCTGACTGAATAATCTTTTTGGGTGCATCCTCCCCTTGCCCTTGTATATTCAGATCCTTCTGCAGGCAGGAAGACCAATTCTTATTTCTTGCAATCTTCTTTTTTAAAGAGGAACTGTAGTCTGTTGTTCATATTTAGAGAGTGTCTTTTGGGATGCATCTTAAATTTTAAAAATCTACAAGACAAGGCATCTATCTACTTCTGTGTTTGAACAGCACCTTCCACAATGTGATCCTAATTATGACTGACATTATTGAAGTATAAGTAAAAAACCATAATATAATATATAACTAATCAAAATAGTTTAATCATTCCTTACTTTCCATTCCTTAATTTACTGAAACTTTGTAGGGAGTTACAATTGAATTATATGAATTTCAAGAAACGTTTTATAACTGGGCTCCAGGTATAGCCGGGTGCAGGGCAAAGGTTTGCTACACCATTCACTCCTCTCCAACATTTCAGAAGCAATTTAACTCTCCTAGAACAATCCCTATTCCTTTAATCCATTATGTCTGAAAAGCCTGTGATCTGTGGAAATTTGCTGACTTTTTTGTCCTTCATGGTTCATCTCCTGGAACAAAATTCTCAATTATAAAATCTGACTTTAAGTGTAAAAAGTCACTATTCTGAAGATAATGGTCAGAAAGAATATTAAATTTTACTTCTTCTGTAGCTAGTAATGCCAACTGGAAGGCTGCCAAGATTAAAGGAAAGAAAATCAAAAGCTAATCATTTAAATCTAGTGAGATTGCTAGGCTTATTTGTCTATTATTATTGTTATTTTATTTTATTGTACAGGTGAATGGGTTACATAGTTTTATTTTTTTCCCCCAAAGGCTCTTTCTGCATTGTGCTTTTTCACTATGGAATGATTGCTGGATTGCATTACAAAATGTCTCCAAAATGTTTTCCTTCCTCTTATCTTCATGCTTATTTATTCACTTAGACAGCTGATTGCAGGGTTAATATTAATTATCTCTCTATTTTAAGTAGCGCACAGAACTTCCTGCTAGATTTTGCAAGCACACACAAATATATTTCTTTGCTTATTGCTGCCTTCCGGTATCCTGTTTTTTATTCCTCCTGATGTAAGTACACTGCGATTGCTGCCTAACTGTTTTCATCCAAGAATATAAGTCTAGTCTTCTTAAATGAATGGCAATATGCACACTTAATGCGTTAATTTATGAGCAGAAGCCATATGCCATCGTACTAGAAATAACTTACATCTGTAGTTTCCCAGGCAAGATTTTTGCCACAGGACTGACGTTAGTCAGTCCAGAGACATTAAATGCCATTTAGTTACAAGTTAATACTGCCCCACCCAGGGGGAACACTGAGACTGAGGATGTATCTACACTACAACATAAGCCTGTGCTTGAGCCCGGGGTTCAAGCCTACCCCCTTCCCCTTGTGTCTACACTGCAATTGCACTAACCTAGGGCTCAGACACAGGTCCCAGGACCCTCCAGGGCTGGAGAGTCTGAGCTCAAGTTAAGCCAGAGTCCAGGGTACAAGCCCTATAGCTTTTCAGTGTAGATGCAGCCCCGCTTGACTTGGGTCCCAGGAGTCAGCAGGAAGTATGCCACAATTCCATGGGACAACTTCCTTAGTCCTCTCTATCCCAACAATCTGCAATCCACTTTATTGAAAATGGAAGCCACATTCCCTTTGCTAACAGCAGTAACTCGGGTCAGCATTAACCTATTCTCTTCTGGTCACTGGTCTGCAAGCACACTATGAGAGAGCCTCCTGGGTTTGCAATGGAGAGTAAACTGATCAAGCTTTTTGTAAAGAGAGCTGCTTCAAATTTCCTGTAATGTGCTGGACAGGCAGGAAAATTGTCCCACAGTGTACCATGGTCCTATGGCTAGAGTGGTCACATTTTGGGTGGGGATGTGCTAGAGATTCTGTGAAATGGTTACTTTGACTCACATCTGAGCACTGCAGTGTGGACACCAGAGCCCTAGGTTTGAGCACAGGTTACAAAAGTCTTACGGTAGGGTTAAAATACAATGGAGATGCTCAAGTCCGGGGTTCCCTAACATGGGTCAGCTGACTCAAGTCCCACTAACCCTTGGCTTACATTGCAGTGTAGACATACCCTGAGAGGCATCTGCCTTGGGGAAGCAGACTTCCTCACTGAATACTTCCTCACTGCATGGGAGAAAAGTGCTCTATTTTGAGTAATGCAGCCTTCTACACTTTTTGCACCAGTACAGCTCTGTGGGCCAGTGAAGAGAGTGAAAAAGACAGGGCCATGACCACACTTTTTCCCTACCTTTCGCAGTTCCCACTGGGGTACCATACACCTCTGGTGAAACAATCCCTATGCTCACCTGAGTTTAGGACTGCAATTCTGCCTTAGCTTTCCTTCTGCTAAAAGTCATGCAAGGGAGAGATGGAATGGCTCCCTGCACCTTCCCCATCCACCCACTGTACACCTGCATAAGAGCAAAGCAGAATGTGTGTCTAAACTAACTGAAAGTTTATCGCATCAGACTCAGGATTGACTGCAATGCAAGTCCCCCTGCCAATAATTCATCTGGATTCCACACTGAGCACTTTTTCCCCTTAAAGGAATAACAACATTTACTAGCTTTTTTTTTTTAATTTAATGTGCAGAAAATTTGAAAGAGGCAAGCTGCAACTAATCAAATCAAATCATCTGTTACAAATTACATCCTTAGGAATTCAGCAATCAAGATCACTTTTAAATTACTGATGAAAATTAGCAGTACCAAGACTTTCATTATGCATACCTAACAAATGTTTAAGTGGAAATGTATTCAAATGGAAATGTTAGGTAACATCTTTTAGTGGTAGCAAATGTATGCTTTGAAAATATAAAGAGAAAGAAAAGGCATCTTTGTTTAAACAGTAGGAGCTTCTATAAAGGATGCAATGTTTGACAGCTACTGAAGTCAACTGAAAATTAAAATAGAGCCAAGCATACTAGAAAAGAAAGGTCTGCATGCAGATAACAGGAAGAGTTACAAAGAAAATTAACTTGGGGTTTCTGGTTGTGAAAAGCATAGGACTGATTTAATTGTGGGGATTATAATGTATATATGTGTTCAATATCTGGAGGAGGCTGACAACTGTGCCCAGGAAATACTGCCTTCCAGCTGACTGCTCCACATAATAGCTTAACAGACCATCTGTGGAGACAACTCCATGCCCTCCTTTCATCTTAAAACATAATTTAAAAAAATAAAGCAATACCAGAGGGAGAAGACCAGTGAAATCTTTGACAGCAAAACTGTCTGCTTTTAAGGAGTGCAAATACAGTAGTTTCTGGGTGCACAGCAAATAGCAAACAAACAAAAAGATTGTGCTGTTTGTTCCCAGGTTTTGAGGTCCCAAGATAAAAGTAAAGGAGAATGTCAATTTGGGAATAATATAATAACAATAACAAATGAATAATAGTTAACATAACGTTTCTCTCAACTACTTTCTTTGGAAAACCTACCTATAAATACTTAATAGCTGCACTAGCTACAACAAAAGATTTCAACAAATAACAATGCCTTCCCCCTGTTGTTCTCCCATTGAATAGAGATGTGTCAAGAAAGCTTGAAAGAGCATTTAGGAAGTCTTGACAATGTACTAAGTTTCAGAATAAAGCTGGCAGAAACAAGCAAATTGTTGTGGTACAGTAGCTTTCCACTTTCTGCTAAAAGCAGCATATCAAGGGTTACAAGGGCAATGTCAATAACACAGGTGAAAGCTCCAGCTGTGAATCAAAACAGTCAAGTTCTTCCTAAGCATTATGATTGTTTTTGAAATGGAAAAGTTGTATGCTTCTAAGGCTATGTCTACACTGGCAACTGAACGACAAAACTTCTGTCTTTCAGAGGTGTTAACCCCCCAGCACCCAAAAGACAAAAGCTTTGCTGTGACAAGTGCCAGTGTGAACAGCACATTGTTGGCAAGAGTGCTCTCTTGCAGACAATGCAAATTCCGCTTGTTGTGGGAAGAAGTTTTTTGTTGGCAGAAGAGCCGACAAACAACGGCTACACTGTGCGAATTTTAGTGGCACGGCTGTGGCGACACAGCAATGTCGCTGAAAGCTGTGCAGTGTAGACATAGTATTATATTTGTCTACCACAACATTTGCAGCAAACTGGAGTGTGAATTTACATTACACTACAGCTGGACATTGCTCACCCCCAATTCATTATTGTGCTTTGATCTAGTCCTCTTTGAAACAGTACTATATCAAAGCAAACTGTTAATGCGCGGCAGCATGGTGGGCATTTTTAATGTCCTTCCCATTCAGCCATTAGGTCCACAAACCCTCTTCAATATGATTTACCAGAAATATTAAATTAAAGACTAGAGGTGAAGTAGTGGCCCCATTGAGATCTATGGGAGTTTTGCCATTGACTTCAATTGAGTGAAGATTTCATCAAGGGGGGTGGGGTGGAGGCGGTGCAGAAATGAGGCCAAAAATATGGTTGGGAGGATGGATGATGTGAGAAATTTAATGTCATGCATAGTATTTAAACGGATCTGTGGTGTAGAGGGCCAACCATTTAAGCCTCACATAGGAGGTGCATGACAATATGTACCATGGAAAGGAAGCCTGATTATCATTTACACTAAAGCCACTTTACACCATTCTGACATGGTAAAGGAGCCTTAAAATGGACATCACACAACTTGCTGCCTCAGATCTGGGTTGTTTTTGATATGTTCTGGGAATCTGCATCATGTTGACCTTTCCTCTGAATAGGTCAGACTGTCACAGAGCTAAGATCTACTACCTGTGCGGGTTTGCAGAGCTCTGAAGGCCATAGTTTGGTGGATTGGGTCATTAGTGACTTTAAAGGCACCTATGATTTTTTTTTTGCATTGTTAATCAGCAGAATGTAGCATGTTAACATTGAAAATGCAGAATGTCCTATGTTTAAAGCTAAAACAATATCTATGGATAAACATTTCCGTGCAATGTAAAAGCTTGTCAGAAGTAAAGATTTGCTGTTAATAATGGGTGAAATCCATTCCATTTGTCTAAAGCCCAAGTAACTCAGTGCACGATAGGGGACCTCATGCCACATTCTGCTGATTAACAATGCAGAAAAAAAAGCATAGGTGCCTTTAAAGTCACTAATGACTCAATCCAGCAAACCCCAGCAGGTAGTAGATCTTGGCTCTGTGACAGTCTGACCTATTCAGAGGAAAGGTCAACATGATGCAGAAGCCCAAAACAAATCAAAAACAACCCAGATCTGAGGCAGCAAGTTGTGTGATGGACTCATGTACTGAACAATTCACTGTAGCTTTAAGGCTTGCTCTGAATTTCATGCTGCATCTTTCGTTGTGACAGGTTCTACCTGTCTGAAGGCACAGAGCTGAAGAGTTGGTTACTGGGCCGTGAGGCAGCATGACTGCAGCTCTTGCTTTACTGTGTTAACAACAAAGGCTCAGTTTCTGTGTTAACAATAAAGGTTATCTTGATCTCAAGTGACTGGAGAATTCTTAACATAACATGGAGCTGCACGAAAAATTTAACATAGGAATCACCACAGCAGATCAGCACATTGGTCCATCATGTCTGGTGTCTTGCTTCCAGCACTAGCCATTACTTGATGCTGCAGAGGAAAGAGGAAAGCTCATATAATGCACTTGGTCAACTGTGCAGTGCTGGATATGGGGCAGAAACTCCTTCCTAACCCCGGGGTGGTGGTTTTACACCCTGATGAAAGAAATTGGATTACTCCAATTTAAGAACATTGTTGTTCACATGTGCCCTCTTCCTGAGCACACCATTGCGACCTCAGGGCAGACCTGCAAGCAGACCATCATTCAGTTTCCGCTCTTGGTTCCTCAATAAACTTAAAAAGAGACTTTTACAAATCCAATAACAGCAGTCCTCTTTAGGGTCTGGGTTATTAACTTGAAGTTCCAAAAATAAACACACAAGTCTTCCCTCCAGCCTTAAGCTAAGCACAGCCCCCAAGCTCCCCTGATGTCTTAGTATCATCCCTGTGTTAGGGGGCTACTCCCAGATCTATATAGCTGGGGAAACTCCCCTGGTCTCAGGGTCTTCCCTGTAGAAACCTTTCTCATTCTCTGTACTCTCTCTTATTTTCTGACCTGCCCACCTGTCTGCAGCTTCCTAATGTACTTTTTAGGGCAATCAGCTCCTCCATACCCAGCTGGTCCTAATTAAACCTCCTGCCTCATCCCAAGTGTGGCAGACAGGGCTAATTGTACAGTGATGGCCAATTCTTGACCTTAAAGGCACAGGCCACCTGTTTACAATTATTCATAACATTATCCAGGTGATCACTAGAAAATGTTTCCTATCATCATACCCCACCCCACCGCAAATCAGCAAGAGCATCAAACCACCAACGCAGAGCAGTTATAAAACTGTGGATAATCCAGCTCTATTTTAGAAATATACAGTGGCTCTTTGGAGGGGTGTGTGTGTTGTGTAGGGAAGGATAGCTCAGTGGTTTGAGCATTGGTCTGTTAAACCCAGAGTTGTAAGCTCAATCCTTGAGGGGGAGATTTGGGGATTGGTCCTGCTTTGAGCAGGGGTTGGACTAGATGACCTCCTGAGGTCCCTTCTAACCCTGACATTCTATGATATTAATACAAAATAAGATGGTTTTAGAATATATGTTGTGTGTGTGTGTATCTGCAGGGAGTCCTGAAGAGAGGGAAGCATTCTGATTTCTGGGGCAGGGCAGTCACCCAGTTTAAATATAATTATGCCCATGCTTTTTTTTCTCCACACCACTGAACTTCTCAAACATTGCCCATTATTAAGGAGGTGCTGGGTGGTGGGCCTACAGGTCTTTTGAACATCTTTCTTGGATTTTTCTCCATAAAGAAACTCAGACATAGATTTAAAATGAGGGTTTGGATATTTAAAAATTAATATTTTTGTTCCTACCACTGGTGGTAGCTCTATGACTAAAAATAGCAAACATTTATGACTTTGGCATTTGAGGGGGTCAAAGGATGAATTCTGGCTATAAACAGCCTATGGAGATATACCATTGTGGTATAAACTCAGTAGAGGTGGCTCCTATACCATCCACCCCACTCCCTACCTTGGAAAAGTTGGAGTGCACCACTGATCCTCCAAGGATGTGAGGTCCTGTAGTGTAGTTGCATAAGTTAGTGCAACCCCTGGTTTCTTTTGACTCATGCCACGGCCAGGCATCACCACCTCCTTACCCCGCCTACGTTGAGTAAGGCTTAGCTGCCAGGGGACAATTGAGCCTTGTAAGCTGATGGTGTAAAAAAAGACTATGAACATGATTCCCATTAATTTCATCCTATCGTAGAATGAATTTTAATGGTGACAAATTAAATGTTTTATTGGGATATTAAATCTTTAAAGCTGGTGGCAAGTTAGTTTGGATGAAACACTGAAAAAAGTGGGAGTAAAATTTAATTTTTTAGCTGCTGTTCCTATAATGTTACTAGAGCTGGTCACATTATTGGTCAATAATTATTCAGCAAATATAGTCCCTTTGCTGTTTGTGCCTATTTCTGTGAACACCTTTGCTATTTGTAATTGTTTGGTGTACAACTATGAGAACAAATTTGAGAGTAAGGGGTATGCTCAAATTGATTATTTTTTCATGTGTGATTACTAGTCAACCAATTTCCAGGGGAATGTTAGAAATATTGGAAATATTTGTCAAGAGACTCGGTAACCATAGGACTCTAAAAGTTCATCGAGAGGCAGAGTGATTCAGGAATAGCTATTTTTGAATAACTCAAAGTGGGTTAAGCTAGAGTGCTAAACATGAACAAAGCACTCTTACTTCAGAATAAGAAGATGCACACATAGAAATAGCTATTCCTGACTAACTCCATGTTTAGACAAGCCCTAACAGTACTGTAGCAAGAGTAAGTATATGTATGCAGACCATAAACGTTCAATAATCTGGAGTCCCATTCTTCCCAAGATAATGAGATTGACTTAAAAAACATGATTTTCCATCCACTGCTTGTGAGAACAGACTTTTCCAAAGGCATAGAAGTTTGAATGAAATTCTTTTCTATTTAAAAATTGTTAAACAAAAAGAGAGATTGGGGGGGGGGGCTGACATTTATTAAGGGAAAGCAATTTTTATTGCACTTGCTGCTAAAGAGAAATGATGCGTTTCCTTGATAGGGGTTTGAGCTGAGACATTTCTAATGTAATGAGAGCTGGCAAAAAAGGGGCTTGATTAAGTTTATGGGGAGGTTAAATGCTGATTGAAACAGTTTCATAAAGTAATTTCACCCAGAATTCCTTGCAATAGAAGTTGCCTGTTTTTCCAATTTTTTATTTGGTTGGTTTTTGAGTTAAACTTTGTGCAGCTCTGAGTTATTTGCTACAAATAATTAGGGAGTACGCTCCAGAGGAAGAATTAGGCTACTGCTGGTTTGAGCTGGATTTTTTTTAAGTTACCAGGACATCCCCAGGAAGCCTTCAGGGAATTCAGGGAAGAGCTTTATACACAAAGAAATAACTATTATCTCTCTAAGAGAACACTAGGCTGATCATATCAAATCATTTATTTTGCCCAGTTCCACACAGCCCAGTACTGGGACTCAGTCCATCACTTCTTTGCTCAGAAAGCAGAGGATTCAATTAAAAAGGGATAACTAATGGAATACAGCTGCCACTCTGGGGTCATTATTGCCAGTGCATTCTGTTGGTCTTCAGAAGATGAAGCTATATTTTCCTAGATTTTCTGTTAACCCATAAATGATCGGGGGGGGGGGGGGGGGATAATACAATTTTATATGATGATTCCTTTTACAGTAAAGAAGTTTCTTGGTATCTTCTCTTAAGTTACGTAGCTGGGTTGATTAAATCCAACCCAGCTATGTAACTTGTACATAGCTGGGTTGATTAAATCCAACCCAGCTATGTAAATGAACAGATGCTGCAGATATGCTGTCGACAGAGAGGGGTAGGTTGAAAGATATACAAGGGAGGTCAACTAACGCAATAAGGAGGGCGGTGTAAGTGGATGAATGGAGAGGGAGTTAAGAGTGTGCACAGAATGGATTAATTTGCTTTAGGAGGAATGCAACTGACTTTTTTTTTTCAGAAATTCAAAGTTCTCATAGCAACCATTACTCAGCCATGTTTCACAAACATGTCAATATCTAGAAAAAAAATCTGAAAAAAGCTTGTCATGAAGTGGCAGCAGCTGCTCCCTACTTAAGGTGGCAGATAGTTCCCTATTATAAACAAAAACAAAACAAAAAACTCCCACCTGCCATACTGTGAAACTGATTTTCTTGAAATTTTGCACATCTCAACTCCAGAGTTTTTTTGGCAGTCTGGTAAAATCAGAGAAGGGGTTTTAAAGTTTGCCTTTTCTCTTCTGAAAATGTTACTAACTTTTCAGGCCATCATAATTTCATAGCAGTTTGACCACATTGTCTTTACAGTACTACTGTGTAGCCTCCTAGGGTGCAAGTGACCAAGCTATAGGTCTCTGCTGGTAGGTCTGCTGTCTCTCTGAGATTTGAGAATGTGGTACTTTGGCTCTTTGGCCAAGGCACACTTCAATCCTACCACTTCCGGTCCAAAGGAAATCAAGAACAAAAGACCCACAACTCAAAAAATAATCAAATGATGAACACTTTGTGGGACTCCTCCTTTTGTTCAGACCTCATCTTCACACAGTTCATACTTCAGTCAAAGCCCCAGGCTTTAGTTGTCCCTTCTAGCAGGAGGCTCATCCAGCCAGGTAAGCTTCATCAATCTCTGAGTGGTAATATATTCAGTCTCGCCTCCCCCGCACCAATCTAGTAGCTCATTAAGACATGTCATGGGGTATGCATCAAACTTTGAGATGGTATTGACTTGCATAAAGTCATTGAAAAAAAAGCAGGTGGTCCCATCCAACTTGGGGACCAACATGACTGGACTCCAGTTGCTACAGTTCCCTTCAATCATCCCAAGGTCCAGCATGGATTGGAGTGCCTGCTTCACAATCTCTCTCAACTTCTGAGGAAGAGGCCACGGGACTCTCTGACATGTTGTACAGACTCAGTTTGGATTCACTGGAAAATGAGTTGTGTTCACCCCAGTCTGGTAAAAAACACAAAAGAGGAAGTGGCTACCAATTGTTGAGCTTGGACCTTCTGTTCTGCTGTGAGATAGCCCCCAGGATGGTCCATATTTGGGACAGAAATGCTGTCAGCCTGTGACCCTAATTCTGGTTCCAGAGGGTAGAGGGCTATCAATAAGCCCTCCTAGGTTTTCCATGGCTTTAAAAGATTAACATACATTTGTTTTTCTTTTGTCATTACTTATTAGGCCTACATGGCAAATAATTTCTGAAAGGACCCTGACAGTGGGCTCAAAGTTTTGTCTCTGGAGTAGGAGAAACACTGGATCCCTAGGTCTGAACAGTCAGAGGAAGGCTCCTTTGTTGTAGGCCGTCTCTTGGGTACTCTGAGCATTCAGGACATTCACCCTTGCAAAAGTGCCTAAGGCTCCTAGCCTCTTGCAAAGGGTGAGCACAGACTGCACAATACTGTCAGCTTGTGAGCCCTGTTCCTCCCTCATTTCCAAAACTACACCAAAATCCCGTAAAGCTGCCTCCCATATAATTGTTCAAATGGGAGAAACCTGTGGATGACTGCAGTACCTCCCATATTGCAAACAAGAAGGAGGTGGGAACAGTTAGTCCCAGTGACAAGGGTCTATGGAAATGAACTTCCTTAACATGTTTTTTAAATGTCTGATTGATGCCCTTTACCAACCCATCTGTTTAGGGATTGTAGACACAAGTTCAGAGAAACTATCTTTGCTTCTCTGCACAAAACCTTTAGTTCCCGGAATGTAAAGCTGGTTGACTTTCCTGACTCTCTTGAGGCACCCCCACCCATGTGAAGACCTTCATTAATTCTGCTGTGATGGCTTTTGCATTTCTGGAGCATAATAGTATTGCCTCAAGATATCTGATGGTATAATCCAAGATATCTGATGGCATAATCCATGATTACGAGGATGTATCAATACCCAGCTGCACTCTTTTCAAGTGGCCCAACCAAGTCCATTCTCAAATGGGGTGCTGACCAAGGGGACAGAGACCAATGGAGCATTGAAAACTCATCATGGTGCAGCTAGTTGATGATCCGGGCAAGAGACACAGCAGTCCAGGGCCTCCCTATACATTCCGGGGCCAGATAAATAATGGTTCAGGATCTGACTGTTAGAATATAGATACTCAGGTCTGCCTGTAAAGGCCTACACGTTTGCTGCAGTAAAATGTGTTGGCTCTCTCCTTCACTCCCTGCCCCCAACTTCCCTTTTAGGTACACTAATACATTAAAGAGCCTTCTTTCAGATCCCTAACTCTTATTCCCATTCTTGCAATAATTAAACTCACATGGTCCTGCATCCTATGCTTCTGAACATAGACAACTGGTGCCTCCCCATACTGGGGGGGAGGGGTGCAAGCTAAAGGGGAGGACATGAGACCGCCCCATGTGTCTCCCCTGCCCAGTGGCCCCTCCTACCCTGCACTCAGCCAGGGTCCACAGCGCTCTACCTGCTGGGACGGAGCTGCTTCTGCCTGAGACAGCCTGCCCCCAATAGGCCATTCTGGGGGGCACTTGACCCTCCATTTTCCCTCTACGCATTGCCTCTGCTTCTGAATATTAGAGAGATACTTCAATGGGACTTATGCACATCCTTAGAAGGTAAGCATGTAGTTAAGTGCTTTGGGTAATCAGAGAAGAGCAAGATCAATGATGGGGGAGAAGACATCCTGCAACCTATTGAAGTGCACTGCATGTCCCATTAGTGTATTTCTACTCTTCAGAGGTACTGCTGCACTAATATACCCTCTGCTTGTCAAAGCCAAAATAGTATCCTTGGGAGGAAAAATATAATTGAATTTAATGATAAATGTCCAGTTCTTAGTGGTGAGACAAAGTGGGTGAGGTAATATCTTTAGACCAAAGTTTGGAAACCAGCTTTCAAGCTACACAGAACTCTTCTTTAGGTCTGGCAAAGGTATTCAATGTGCCATAGCTAGATACAAGGTGGAACAGATTGTTTAGCATAATTAAATAGCACATACAGTAAGACACCATTCAAGGTGAAGTGGCAAGTTCTGAGTGATGAAGCTATATTTGCATTTTCTGCTTAGGCATTTTCTACCTAGGCATTTTCTACCTGTATATATTTTGCAAGTCACTCCTTGGGGAATTCTGTGCAAAAAATAAACAAATCTGCACACAATATTTTAAAATTCTGCAAATTATGTCAAAATATGAACCCTCAATAAATTTTACTATTCCGAAGTACTCCATGGCCACATAGCCCTGCTTGCAGAGACTGCAGACTGCACGGGACAACTTATGACAATGGAGTCAAAAAGCATCAGCTGAATGTGATGAAGTTATATGACTGCTTCCTCTGAATGTGGAGAGATTTCCCACAAACTACAGTAGTACAACAGTATCTTGCCTGAAATAATTAAAACATTTTTTTTGAGAGAATTACTGCAAAAAATCTATTACTGGGCTGTATTATAAATTTGCAAAATGCCCATTCTCAAAAGGCTCTAATATTTAATTGTAGAATTTTTTTAAAAAACAGAACAGTTGAATGTTCTTATTTTTAAAAAAGTCACAATTACAGTTTCTGTACTAAGAAAGTTGCATTACCAATGTTTAATGAGAAAAGGATTTGAAAACCTAATATACCATATGTAAGATTTCCAGAACTAGCATCAGGAACTTAGATAATGGTAAACATAACTGTAAACAGAAGTTACAGTATGGACACTGGACACTATTAATGGCAGAATTGATCCCTTAGCTTGTATACATTATCATTTATGTGTGCTTAAAAATGTACTAATGACATTCATCTTCTACCATCATTTAACCAAGGAAACAGGTAAAGTGAATCTGACTTCAATGAATTTTTGCTACGACTTAATCCAAAACTCACTAAAGTCAATAACTGTCTTGATTTGACTGGGTTTTGGATCAGGTCCTAATCCAATACCTTTGTTCCAGCATAAAGGATCTTTCTTAGTTTTGTTGTTGTACATGTGAAAGTATAGCCAGACTAAATAAATAAAAAATCATTATATTTTAAAATGCATCACAATCTTCTAGTGTTTCTCAAATAGCTACAATCACCTTACTCTCCCGGGAACAAGCTACATGTGTTTTGTAACCACCAATTTCAATCACCCTCAGCTCTGGTTCTCTTAGGAAATGAGCCCTAACAGTTTCAGGTTTTTGTGCATATCTTCAACATTAGTGTTCCTCCATGGACAAATGGAGCTGAGATTAATCTCCAGAAATGTGGAGAGAGCGCTCAGGATAGAGTTCATACTCAGCTCTTGAGCTGGGGTTCTATATCATTTAAATTGAATGGATATTTTGAATATAGAAAGAAGGGGACAACCTTGACTTTACTTTATACAACACAGTGGAGAGGAGATTAGTATAGTAATATTTTTTGAAGCAACAGACATTATGTAATTAAATTAAAATTATATTAAATTAATATTAGTATGTGAATAGAGCACAGTGTAGCCTAGTGGGTGCATGAATTTAACTCCCTGGATCTCAGTACTGCTTAGCCAGATTTGCACATATCCAACAGAACAGATTTTGGTCCACAAAGTCTATGTGCACTGGACAATGAGAATTTTTGTGTGACAAGGACTGAGGAAACAGGATACTGACTAATGGGGAAGGGAGAGAGCAACAGCAAAGGGGGAGAAGGGAATTGAACTGATGTACTATTTTCTCAGAATTGCCTTGCTTTTTTAGTTTAAATATTACTTTAACTTTCCCCTTCTGTGTATTTCTTTTAAAATATTTTTATAAAAGTAATGAGAAAGAGCCAAGAACGTGAGGATACAGGTCAAAATTATTCCAGGATAGAGAGGGATTCAAATCTAGGGCTTAGTTTAGGTAAATTGTAGACTTTACAGATATTAACCATGAAGTCTGAATCCAGATAATTTCCATACAGTTCAGGGGTTTAGTTCAAACCTATAGCTAATACATATGGCTAGACTGTGATACCCTTGCTCATGCCGACTAGTGCCTTACTCCCCATGAGGAGTGGGCTAGTGCTTTACTCCACCAAGAAGTCTCATTGACTTGAATGGGACTACTCAGAGTGTAAGGGACTATTTAATGTGAATAAAAGTGTCACAATATATTGAAATTCCATATTAAAAGTATCACATATTAAAAGTGTCACAGAGTTGTTTTTGCTGAGGATCCAGTTTTACAGAAATACAGAGCAGCATGGTAGTTACTTCACAAATAGTTAAAGCCACAAAGGTTTGGAAAATCTGAAAATAAATGATGGTTTCTTTTATTTAATATACTTTTACCTGCGTGTTACCCATTCTTGGAACCAGCCAAGAAATAACCATAAACAAAGGTCGAACTAGAGCAGCACTGAGGTTTGATTTATTGGCATTCCTTAATTGTGCAATTATACTCACACACACCACACATTTGCTGGCAGGCTGCAGGCATGGATGTTGGTTTCAATTTTGCAGGTGGCTGAGGCTGGCCAGGCGACAGCTGCCTGGAGATCAGCCGCGAGGCAACGAGAGTCCTCTAAGTCCCTTCAGATTTGTGGGAGTGCTCTACTGCTTCCGTTCTGGTCCCGAGTTTAGCGAGCTGTTACATTTCCTTGTTGGTACCCTACCTGGCCGCCCGTCTCGAAATGTATACCTTCACCAAGATAATCCCATGGCTCCATAAAAGCAATAGTTGCTTCTTTGTTTTGCCATTGGCTGTCACTCACACTCTCTCACTCATTCCTTACATTAATTGATTACGTATTCATAAGCATGAATACAATTGGTAATATAGAGCAATACAGCTTTAAGAAAGCACCTAACAGCATTGGGGAGCTTCCGCTGCTTGTGGCTTTGTAACAGCATAACAGGAAACTGCACTCAAAAGAGCAAATGCGGGGAGGGTGAAGAGGGGCCTGCGTCCAGCTACACTGTGTTGTGCCGATCAGACTAGATAATTATAATTGTTCCTTATGGCCTTAAAAATCTATTAATATATTTAACAAGTTCATTTAAATAAACATATATATTATAATGTAGTCATCATGAAAAAAAAAATGCTTTTGACTGTATCATTTGTATTGAAATCCCTGCTCACTCCCATGGGTAAAAAAAGCCTAGGGTTCAGAGTACAGGACTCAGAGAGGGAAACATAAAACTGAATTACAGTAGCTTTCTTTGTGAATAAAAGTGTTCAGTCTATTATCTCCTAACCGTCCAGGACTAGGGACAGATGATGTGTGATCCATTGAGAAACTGGGAATTTCATCATTTTTAATAAGCAACAGAGGGTCCTGTGGCACCTTTAAGACTAACAGAAGTATTGGGAGCATAAGCTTTCGTGGGTAAGAACCTCACTTCTTCAGATGCAAGTAATGGAAATCTCCAGAGGCAGGTATAAATCAGTATGGAGATAACGAGGTTAGTTCAATCAGGGAGGGTGAGGTGCTCTGCTAGCAGTTGAGGTGTGAACACCAAGGGAGGAGAAACTGCTTCTGTAGTTGGATAGCCATTCACAGTCTTTGTTTAATCCTGATCTGATGGTGTCAAATTTGCAAATGAACTGGAGCTCAGCAGTTTCTCTTTGGAGTCTGGTCCTGAAGTTTTTTTGCTGTAAGATGGCTACCTTTACATCTGCTATTGTGTGGCCAGGGAGGTTGAAGTGTTCTCCTACAGGTTTTTGTATATTGTCATTCCTGATATCTGACTTGTGTTCATTTATCCTCTTGCGTAGTGACTGTCCAGTTTGGCCAATGTACATAGCAGAGGGGCATTGCTGGCACATGATGGCATATATAACATTGGTGGACGTGCAGGTGAATGAGCCGGTGATGTTGTAGCTGATCTGGTTAGGTCCTGTGATGGTGTTGCTGGTGTAGATATGTGGGCAGAGTTGGCATCGAGGTTTGTTGCATGGGTTGGTTCCTGAGTTAGAGTTGTTATGGTGCGGTGCGTGGTTGCTGGTGAGAATATGCTTAAGGTTGGCGGGTTGTCTGTGGGCGAGGACTGGCCTGCCTCCCAAGGTCTGTGAAAGTGAGGGATCATTGTCCAGGATGGGTTGTAGATCACTGATGATGCGTTGGAGCGGTTTAAGCTGAGGACTGTAGTTGATGGCCAGTGGAGTTCTGTTGGTTTCTTTTTTGGGCCTGTCTTGTAGCACGAGGCTTCTGGGTACACGTCTGGCTCTGTTGATTTGTTTCTTTATTTCCTTGTGTGGGTATCGTAGTTTTGAGAATGCTTGGTGAAGATCTTGTAGGTGTTGGTCTCTGTCTGAGGGGTTGGAGCAGATGCGGTTGTACCTCAGTGCTTGGCTGTAGACGATGGATCATGTGGTGTGTTCGGGGTGGAAGCTGGAGGCATGAAGGTAGGCATAGCGGTCGGTGGGTTTTCGGTATAGGATGGTGTTAACGTGGCCATCGCTTATTTGTACTGTGGTGTCTAGGAAGTGGACCTCCCGTGTAGATTGGTCCAGGCTGAGGTTGATGGTGGTGTGGAAGCTGTTGAAATCATGGTGGAATTCTTCCAGGGTCTCCTTCCCATGGGTCCAGATGATGAAGATGTCATCAATGTAGTGTAGGTAGAGAAGGGGCGTGAGTGGACGAGAGCTGAGGAAGCGTTGTTCCAGGTCAGCCATAAAAATGTTGGCATATTGTGGGGCCATGCGGGTGCCCATAGCAGTGCCACTGGTCTGGAGGTATATATTGTCACCAAAATTTGAAATAATTGTGCGTGAGGATAAAGTCACAGAGCTCAGCAATAAGTTGTGCTGTGTCATCATCAGGGATACTGTTCCTGACAGCTTGTATTCCATCTGTGTGTGGGATGTTTGTGTAGAGAACCTCTACATCCATGTTGGCTAGGATGGTGTTTTCTGGGAGGTCACCAATGCATTGTAGTTTTTAATGGCATTAAGCTCTAATTTTCAGCCCTTTGAGGTTACAGGATGAGATAGTTTGAAGTTATGAGGCCTCATTCTCACTTACACTAAGGCTGCTTTACAGTGTAAAGGGGCCTTAAATTGGGGGTTAATGTAATTTGCACTGCTGTCAACAGGCCCTTGATATCTTTATCTGTATAGATAAATTGTCACTTGTCTAGAAATGAATCTTACCTGTCCTGGGACTAGGGCTAGGTAATTTAGATTTCCACATGTGGTGATTTTTTTCCAGACTGACTTTTTTTAAAAATGGTGCATTTGAGGCTGCTCAGGGGGTTGAGATGTGAGAACGAGTTCCAGGATCAATGAGCAGAGAGCAGGTGAGACTATCCCTAATGACAGTACATAGCTCAATTTAATACATGATTCTGCAATTTATCACATGATTCTCCCCAGCATATTATACATATATGTAGAGGGACTATCCATTTGATAAGGTACAGAGAAATGTGATAAACTGCATTTATCAAGCACATTATCTACACTATGTACAAAAATCTATATTTTAATCTTTGAGCAGGTTCAGGCACCAAGGGTTTTTGTTTGTTTGTTTGTTTGTTTTTATTTTTAAAGCAACTTGGTAGGGAAATGTTTCCAGGTTTCTCCTAAAATGTAGAATTTCCCTTGAAAATCACATTGGTCCAAGATTCAGAATGGAAATATTCAGTCCTGCACCAGTAGCTCGTTTAAGCTACATTATCCTGGATCCTACAAAGCTAGAAATGGTAATGGCTAAATTTTCAAAAAAAAAAAAAAAAAAAGACAAAAAAAAAGCATCTATGTTCAGTTAGAGATTCCTTAGATGGGGCCTGATTTACAGAATGGGAAAATATGGCTCCTTTAACACTTCTCAAATACCCCAAAACGGACACACCCAAAATTTTGAATCACTTCTGAAAATTTAGGCTTGGAGCTTTGTACCATGAGAAAGGTAAGTGGCTTTGCCACTTGTGAATTATCCACCCATTCTAAACTCGTGCCAATTAAACCTTTAAATAACACCATGCCACCATGTATTCTATATGAGTAAGATTTGCGGGGGGGGGGGGGGGGACTCTCTCTTAACTCTGTTCCCACTGAAGTCAACCAGAGTTTTATAATTGACTTCAGTTTATTGATCTGAGGTAATTATGTGGCTACCTTTACTGTAGTATCACAGGCCTGGATGCACAAAAGGAGTTAGGTTCTTAAGTCCCAGTTTTAGGCTCCCAAATGAATCCTGTAGGTGCTTAAGTTTTTGCAGTAAGAATTTCTTAGCTGCCTCCCTCTAGGTATCCAGACACTTATCTTCTGCCTAAGCCTCAGAGTGATTTGTGAACCAGCGGAAGATAAGCATTCATCTGCCTAAATCACATGTAGGGTCCGATCCATTGGGCATGCTCAGAGGGCATCTACTGGATTGGACCCCTCAGGTAAATTCACACAAGTCAAGGTGCGAAGTAGGGTGGGGGGGAGGAGTACTTCCCACAAAAATTTTAACCCAGTAGTTAGGATACTCACTTGAGTTGTAGGAGACAAAGCCCCACCACCACCTGAGAGGGAGAAGGGATCTGAAAAGGTATCAGCTGCCTCTCAGGTGAGTGCTCTAACCATTGAGATAGGGGATGTTGCACTCTATTTATCCAGAGTTTAACAGCTTCAACAGAAGAGATTGAGGGTGTCTTACATCAGAATATCCAATAGCTCAATGTTAGAGCACTCTCCAAAACAATGGCTAATCCCTGTTCACATCCTGTCTCCTGCTCAGATGAAGGGAGAGGTGATTTTCACATACCAGAGAAGTTCCCTAACCACTGGGCTAAAAGTCCTCTCCACTTTTCCCCTCCCAGCTTCTTGCAAAAAACAGAATAGGTGCCTAACTCCAAAGAGTGTTCCTGACTGTGAATCACTAGCAGAGCTAGGCACCTCCCTGCAACCTGGACTTAAGTGACTATCTCCACGAGAGCAGTAAAACTTAGCAAACACCCCTGTCTCTTGGCATCGTCTATTAGCTAGTTTAGGCAGCTCCCTGCCTAGCATGCTGGCTTTTGTGAATCAAAGCCTGAGGTGCCTATCTCTCCCCATTCATTGTAGAGGTAGCCTCAGTGCCTAACCCAGACTTTGTGAATCAGAGTGTGTTTCTATGATTTTCTAGGTGCGTGAAAGTTAGTATTACAATGCCTAACTTCTTTTGTGTATACAGCCTTAATGCCTCATACTTTTTAATGTATTTATCCTCACAATACCTCTGTAAGTTAAGCTACATCAATGATCATAAACTCTCCATTGTTTTGGAGAGTGCTCTAACATTGTGCATGTTCATAAAATGCTCCTACAGTCGATGGAGAACATCCACACTTGGTGCTCTAGCAGCAACAGAGAGAGCAGTGCACTGTGGGTAGCTATCCCACTGTGCAAATCAACCCCTTCTGCTGCGAGGAGTTCTGGGAATGGACTGCAGTGCACCTTGGAGGCCTGACTAACCTAATTGCCTTCTATGGCAAGATAACTAGCTCTGTGGATGAGGGGAAAACAGTGGACGTGTTATTCCTTGACTTTAGCAAAGCTTTTGATACCATCTCCCACAGTATTCTTGCCAGCAAGTTATAGAAGTATGGGCTGGATGAATGGACTATAAAGTGGATAGAAAGCTGGCTAGATCATCGGGCTCAACGGGTAGTGATCAATGGCTCCATGTCTAGTTGGCAGCCAGTATCAAGCGGAGTGCCTCAAGGGTCAGTCCTGGGGCTGGTTTTGTTCAATATCTTCATTAATGATCTAGAGGATGGTATGGACTGCACCCTCTGCAAGTTTGCAGATGACACTAAACTGGGAGGAGTGGTAGATACGCTGGAGGGTAGGGATAGGCTACAGAGGGACCTAGACAAATTAGAGGATTGGGCCAAAAGAAATCTGATTAGGTTCAACAAGGACAAGTGCAGAGTCCTGCACTTAGGATGGAAGAATCCCATGCACTGCTACAGACTAGGGACCAAATGACTAGGCAGCAGTTCTGCAGAAAAGGACCTAGGGGTTACAGCGGGCGAGAAGCTGGATATGAGTCAACAGTGTGCCCTTGTTTCCAAGAAGGCTAACAGCATTTTGGGCAGTATAAGTAGGGGCACTGCCAGCAGATCGAGGGACGTGATCATTCCCCTCTATTCGACGTTGGTGAGACCTCATCTGGAATACTGTGTCCAGTTTTGGGCCCCACACTACAAGAAGGATGTAGAAAAATTGGAAAGAGTCCAGCAGAGAACAACAGAAATGATTAGGGGGCTGGAGCACATGTCTTATGAGGAGACGCTGAGGGAACTGGCATTGTTTAGTCTGCAGAGGGGAAGAATGAGGGGGGATTTGATTGCTGCTTTTAACTACCTGAAAGGGGTTTCCAAACAGGATGGATCTAGACTGGTGTCAGTGGTAGCAGATGACAGAACAAGAAGTAATGGTCTCAAGTTGCAGTGGAGGAGGTTTAGATTGGATATTAGGAAAAACCTTTTCACTAGGAGAGTGGTGAAGCACTGGAATGGGTTACCTAGGGAGGTGGTGGAATCTCCTTCCTTAGAAGTTTTTAAGGTCAGGTTTAACAAAGCCCTGACTGGGATGATTTAGTTGGAGATTGGTCCTGCTTGAGCAGGGGGTTGGACTAGATGACCTCCTGAGGTCCCTTCCAACCCTGATAATTTATGATTCTATGATTCTCTAAAGGACATGGAAAATCAGTGCCACATAGTCTCAGCTGATACAGATTTACACCTCTTTTCTCCATGGCGGAGTGTAATCGTGTAGATGGACTATGACAAGTAACTTCTCTATCTTTTGAATGGGAATTGTCAGTTGTTCCCCCTTCTGAGCAGACATTTCCCAGTAGAATCCACTCTTTGGAGTTGGGTTGGTTCTTGTTTTAAGGTATTCTGTTTTATCCCTGCTTTAAACAGGCAGGGCTGGCTCCATTCCCCCCCCCCCCCAAGCAAAATAAATAAATAAATAAAGCCGGAGTGCCGCCCCTTGAAAAGTGCCACCCCGTAAAAAGGCCGGAATGCCACCCCCTTGAAAACCTTGAAAAGGGCCACACCAAGCACAGGCTTGGAATGCTGGTGCATAGAGCAGGATCCCCACCAGCCTTCCTACCCCCTGGCTGGGAATTACATTCTATAGAGTCTGAAGAAATATCTCCCGCCTTCAAACAGAGTTTTTCCCTCAGCCCTGTCTCTGGACTTGAAGTTGTAGCTCAGACTTCCAGCCTTAGATAATCTATTTTTCCCCTCCTTCAAGCAGGAGTTTCTCCCTTAGCCCTCTTCCCAGAGTTAGGGTTGAATCTCAGGCCACTTTTCCTTGAGTTAGTCCTACCCTACCTTCCAGGACCTGATTTAAGTTTAAGACAGCTGCAAGTCTTCAGCTGAACACTCTCTCCAATTAGCCTTCCTCCCTGAAGGGTTCAGCAGATCAGCCTTCTCCACCAGTGTCTGCCCTCCTGTGAGGGAGAAGGCAGCTTTGATGCTGTTTCCCTTCTCCCAACACTTTTCCAATTGGTTGGGTGAGAAAGGAGCCTTGCCCTGCGCTTTCAGCAAAGTGCATGGTCCCTGGCTCTTAAAGTTATAGTACCAGGATTCCCTCTCCAAGCATTACCCATTGCCAAGGCTGTTTCCCTCCTCTCCCAATCCCTTATAGGTATCTCTATATCTTCCTATTAGATTTTTCAAACCTAAAAACTGCCATGCAAGTTGGTGGGGTGGGCTAACCGCTAGGCACTACTGCCCTTAATTGCAGACTACTATCTCACAGACTATGTAAAAAAAATATGGAGTCCATAGCAACATTTACAGTTAATAGTACACAAGGTTTTAGTTTTTGTTTTTTTGTTTTTTTTAAGTTTGAGCAATAGGGTTAAGCTGTTTTCAGGAACAAAGACCAAAAGAATACACTTTGTCCATTATTTTAACAATGGCAATCTTTTCTTTTTTGAACATTTCTAGAAGCTCAGCTGTTTTGGGACAGAAATTTGACATTAGGCAGGGATCTAGTCTCTTGGTTGTGGATGTGCTCTTCAGTGGTAGTAATGAAAAGGTTTTTAAGAGAGGATGTTACTCATGCACACAAAATTTTGTAATGCAATCTACTAACTGCCTGACAATGTTCTATTTGTTCCATGTCTGTTTGCATAGCTCAGAGGGAATATATATATATATATATATATATATAGTCAGAGCTGTTCCTTCTCTATGATGAGTGAAGTTCCAAAGGGAAGGTGGGTTGACACTACTATACAACTTTGGACAGCTTTCCCATTATAGCCACTCGACCAAAAATGTCCATCTCAACCCACACTGACTTCCCTCATCCTAGTTCTTGATTGTTTTGCACATCTTCTCATTATTCCCAGTTCCTCAGTGGCTCTGCATCTTTCTGTCCAATCCCTCCTTATGCCAATTTGTCTGCCTTCTTGTGCTGGTTGTTGCTTTTGCTGGCAAAAGAGACATCTACAAAAAGAGACCTACATCTACAAAAGATTCCTACATCTGCTACTTCCCTGAGTGGCTGATATCCAACATGTTCCTGTGTTTGGCAGCTCCAGCAGAGAAATGGAGGGTGTGGCACCAAGTAGAGAAATGAATGGGCAAGCAGCTTTAAAGGAATCTACTTTCTCCACTCCTTAGTAGCAAAAAGATTTTCCTTGAATGAGGGAAGTGATTTTGGAAGCTTCCCTTGCCCCTGCCCTTTCTCTGTTCTCCCCTGTGCTGCTTTTCCTCTGCCCCATCTAAACAAATCAATTAGAAACAGAGGAAAGAGACAGCTTGGGAGCCTCCTTCTATTCCCTTCAGGAGCAGAGATTCTTGCAGGGCTTTCCAGATGTGTAAGCCTCAAATGCTGTTGGGGCTGCTGAGTTGTGATTTATATCCATGTATATTACATATTGCCTCACAATGGAAGAAAAAATAGCTCTGGTCATCAAAGTGATAAATTTACACTGCCCTGTTCACCTCTTGTTTTTTTTACCCATCAACTATAATTGTTCTACTTAATTAAGTGCATTGAAGCATAGTCTACACTAATCATATAATACAAAAAAAAATGATGCACATGGTACAATATATTGGAGTGTTGTAGGCAGTGATAGGACAACTCAAAAAAGCTTCTGAAATATGGGTAAGAATCAAAAGTTTCTGATACATATCAAATTGTACATGGGATGATCTCAGTCTATCTTTATTTGATGTTGCTTAACCAGAAACAAACCAGTGGCTTTCAAAGATTCTGCTTTCATTTTAGAGCCCCTCTTAATTTTTACATTATTATTTTTTCTGGGGAGGGGGAGAGAAGGCAATAATTTCACATCAACATGTTATCCAGCTGCCCCGATAGTCTCCCTTGAGTCATCATGGTCTCTATCCCATCATTGTGCAAGAATACATAATTATTTCAGAGATAAGGCAAATCTAGACCACTCACATTTCAAATTAAAAGAAACATTGTATCCTTTGTTCTGCCTCATCTTTTTGTGCACTTGCTCCCATCCTCCCCCCCCCCCCAGCTGTTAGTTTTGTTAAATATGGCAACTATTATTTAAAGGATCTGATTCTAACTGTCAATTATGGTGGATTCCTATAGGTTTTGTTCCAGCAACGTTTTTAAGCAGTCTAGTGTTAACTACTCTAGGAGGGCTCCTTTAGTCACCCACCTAACAAATATAACTTACCCATCATCTCTGAATTTGGCTCTGAACTTCAGTCCAAAGTGTTGTGTGTAGATTGTATTCCTCAGTATTGCTTAGGCACTTCCTTTATATTTAATATAAAATGATTCTATTTCACCCATTCTCTTCTATAATATCTCATATACTAACCATGTGCCACATAGTTCATAAGAACATAAGAACGGCCATACTGGGTCAGACCAAAGGTCCATCTAGTCCAGTATCCTGTCTACTGACAGTGGCCAATACCAGGTGCCTCAGAGGGAGTGAATCTAACAGGTAATGATCAAGTGATCTCTCTCCTGCCATCCATCTCCACCCTCTCACAAACAGAGGCTAGGGACACCATTCCTTACCCATCCTGGCTAATAGCCATTAATGGACTTAACCTCAATAAATTTATCCAGTTCTCTTTTAAATGCTGGTATAGTCCTAGCCTTCACAACCTCCTCAGGCAAGGAGTTCCACAAGTTGACTGTGCGCTGTGTGAAGAAGAAATTCCTTTTATTTGTTTTAAACCTGCTGCCCATTAATTTCATTTGGTGGCCCCTAGTTCTTGTATTATGGGAATAAATAAATAATTTTCCTTATCTACTTTCTCCACATCACTCATGATTTTATATACCTCTATCATATCCCCCCTTAGTCTCCTCTTTTCCAAGCTGAAAAGTCCTAGCCTCTTTAATTTCTCCTCATATGGAACCCGTTCCAAACCCCTAATCATTTTAATTTCCCTTCTCTGAACCTTTTCTAGTGCCAGTATATCTTTTTTGAGATGAGGAGACCACATCTGTACATAGTATTCAAGATGTGGGCGTACCATCAATTTATATAGGGCAATAATATATTCTCCATCTTATTCTCTATCCCCTTTTTAATGATTCCTAACATCCTGTTTGCTTTTATGACTGCCTCTTCACACTGCGTGGACGTCTTCAGAGAACTATCCATGATGACTCCAAGATCTTTTTCCTGATTTGTGGTATCTAAATTAGCCCCCATCATATTGTATGTACAGTTGGAGTTATTTTTTCCAATGTGCATAACTTTACATTTATCCACATTAAATTTCATTTGCCATTTTGTTGCCCAATCACTAGTTTTGTGAGATCTTTTTGATGTTCTTCACAGTCAGTTCTTCACAGTTTGGTCTTAACTATCTTGAGCAGTTTAGTATCATCTGCAAACTTTGCCACCTCACTCTTTACCCTTTTCTCTAGCTTCAGATGGAATTCAGCACATATGTGCTGCTCCATTCCATCCTGCTACAAAGGGACTAGAGGAACATTTTGTACAGACACTTATGCATGCCTTGGAGTCATCTACAGAAATTGGACAAAATATATGACAATTTGGAAACTCTCCCTAAATTATATTTTCACTGTTCTGTGTCTTTAGCCCATTTTCAGAGAGTTGGTTTCCCTTACCAATACTCAGTTTTCTTTCTCTAAATTTAACATTGCTTTTTTCGTGTTTTCCAATTATTTACCCTGTCCACATATTGGTATTTTAGCTGCTGCTTTCTTACTTGATTGTCTTTTGCATAAATCCTTAACTTCTCCCCACCATTGCCCTCTCCACTAGGCTAATCTTTCTCCCACCAACTTGTCTTCTTAATGATCTTTCTGTTCAAATGTAGTCTAGCTCACAAACTAACTATTTCAAAACGACCTAGCCCCCTGTAGATATAAACATTCCCACCTGACTTAATTTATACTTTGTCTGAAACTTTCTAACTTTCCACTGGCTAGTTATGTCTTGGCATGTTGATAGGGCTAATTCCATTGTAATTGACACAAGGTCTTCTAATATTAACTTCTTGTTTCTTCCCTCCTTATTTCTAGGACCTATGTTTTACTTCTCCCTATATCACTTATTCCCAAATAGTCTCCAAATGTTCTACATTTTTAAAGACTATTCCATATTTGCCCTCTGCTATCCCATGGCTGTGTAGTCTCCTGACCTGTCTGCATTTCCCAGGCTGCACAGACTGAGAAAGGGACAATTAGAAGTTAGAAAGCACTTGGCAGAAATGAGGAAAGAAAAGTCTAAATGTAAAGGGATAGAATCAAAGAGAGGACAGAAAGAAGGTGTTACGTAAAATGGATGAGAGGGAAAACAAGAAGAGAGATGTTGGTTATTGACATTTCTTTACTTAATCCATGCAATTAAACAAAAGACAGTTTTACATACTGATAATCACCTCTCTCTCTCTCTGTATACTCTGAAACATGGATTTAAGACATTTTGTTCTTCAGCACAAGTTTAGTTGAGTCCACATTGCATTAGTAGCTTGATCGTCAGCATCATTTGAGCCCCAATATCCACTCCTTCCCTGACAAGCTAGCTACCTCAAGCTTAAAGCCCCAGTTCCTTGAGCTAGAAGTGTTTGGGTGTTGGGTTAGGGGTAACACTCGAGTTATACCGTGAGATAACAATGCAATGAAAACAAGCCCGTTTATGTGACATGTATAGGCTTTATGTGATTTCAATGTTCAGATTATTTTGAGAATACCTTTTTACATTTTGAATGGGAAGAATTAGTATTTAGAATTTAGTATTTTCTCCCAGTACACCTCTACCTCGATATAACGCTGTCCTTGGGAGCCAAAAAAATCTTACTGCGTTATAGGTGAAACCGAGTTATATCGAACTTGCTTTGATCCACTGGAGTGCACAGCCCTGCCTCCCCGGAGCACTGCTTTACCGTGTTATATCCGAATTTGTGTTATATCGGGTCGCGTTATATCGAGGTAGCGGTGTATATAAAAGTAAGTGCAAGAATGAAGAGAATGATCAGTATCAAAAGAAAATACAAACTAAGCTTTGCTCCATTCAATTTTAAACTGTGGTAAACTATAACAGTATTTGCACGTCTACACTGCTGTTTTTCTCTTGTTAATTAAGGCAATTTTTGTTTCTTAGCAGGCAATTTCTTTACTTTATCCATTGCCCAGTATTATAATATTCAACACACTAGAGATGAGCCTTCCCTAAACTTCTGAATATGGGGATATCTAGATTGCTATTTTATTATCTGTGACTAATGAGTCAGCTCATTTTGACTTACTACTGAACATAATACTCAAAAAAGAAAGGGAGGAGTGTGAGCAGAGAGCAAATAAAGTCATATTAACACAAGAGACAACTTTAAAAAAGGATCTCAAATAACCATATTTTCTTTTGATATTCTTACCTCCGTCCCTCTTTCACTAGTCACATTGCATGGGGAGATGCACATTGTTTGGGAGATCAACCATTGTTTTCCCTCTGCCATAATGCTGCATCTGCCATCAGCTTATAGGGAGAGGATGAGTGGCAGAATGGTTTCCATTTGGGCCTTCACCATTGGAATTCACTCTTCATCCTTAATCCAACGAAGCCCAAATTTGTTAACTTTCAGAGCACATTGCAAAGCTAGACTTTCTTTCCTCAGGCTTTTGGGGAAGATAGCATTGAGGTTTGGAGCAAATCATTGCAGGATTGTTATGCTGGAATGAGCTAGTTATCTCTTAGGCTTTCAATAAATAAGAAACTAACCACAAATTTACCATAACATTTGCCAGATTCTGTCACCTTTACTTACATTGGGTAGTACCTTACCCAGCAAGTGGTGCCATTAATTTCAATGGAACTACTTGAAGAGTAAGGAACTACTTGTTGGGCTAGATCCACAAAGGGATTTAGGCATTGCAATAATTAGGCACCCTGCCACCCAGTGGAATCCTCAGCGCTGAGTTAGCTCCCAATACAGTGCATGTGTTAACTTAGCACTTTCTCATGAAAAAACAAACAGAGAACAGACCCCCATCAATTACAGACAGTAGCCGAGTTACACTTCTGTGATATGGGAGCCCTATTTTCAAATCCTTTCTCTCCATGATTTGAAGCAGAGACTTGAACTTGGATGTCCCATATCTTAGAGAGTCTCCTAATCACCGGGCTGCAGAGTTGCTTTCTCCCTCATTGTGACCCAATTAATAGTTAATACAAAGTAGAACCACTTCAACAGAAACAACTGAGACACACCCACCCCAGAATGCCTAAGAGCTTGGTGGTTAGGGCACTCACACAAAGTATGAGAACTGGGTTCAAGTTCCTACTCCAAATCAGTCAGAACAAGGATTTGAAAGCAAGTCTATTGCCTCTTAGGTCAGTGCCCTAACCACTGGGCTCTAGGGGACACACACCAACCAGACCCCAAATTCCTGATCTGATTACTACCTAGGGTACCAAGCAGTTTGGTGGAATCAGGAGATAGGTGGTTTTGCCCAACAACAGAAATATAGGTCTTGGAGAATATAGAGAATGTAGAGCAGGGATCGGCAACCTTTGGCACGCGGCTTGTCAGGGTAAGCACCCTGGTGGGCCGGGCCTGTTTGTTTACCTGCCGCGTCTGCAGGTTCGGCCGATTGTGGCTCCCATTGGCCGCAGTTCCCCTCTCCAGGCCAATGGGGGCTGCGGGAAGTGGCGCGGGCCGAGGGATGTTCTGGCCACAGCTTCCCGCACCCCCATTGGCCTGGAGCGGCGAACCACAGCCAGTGGGAGCTGCAATCGGCTGAACCTGCGAATGCAGCAGGTAAACAAACCGGCCTGGCACGCCAGGGGGCTTACCCTGCCAGGCTGCGTGCCAAAGGTTGCCAATCCCTGATATAGAGCTTAGAGAAATCAGGTACCTTTAGGGTTAGACAGCCACTAAGTGGGAGTTTTGAGGATCTCAGTGGAGTCAAACTGTTTGGTTCAGGTGCCTAAAGTGAAAGTTTGCCATAAAAGTCCCTTTGTGGGTCTAGTCCAGGGGTCGGCAACCTCTGGCACGTGTCTCACCAGGGTAAGCACCCTGGCGGGCCGGGCCAGTTTGTTTATCTGCTGCGTCGGCAGGTTCAGCTGATCGTGGTTCCCACTGGTCGCGGTTCGCCGCTCCAGGCCAATGGGGGTGGCGGGAAGCTGTGGCCATCACATCCCTCGGCCCACACCGCTTCCCGCAGCTCCCATTGGCCTGGGACGGTGAACTGCGGCCAGTGGGAGCCACGATTGGCCAAACCTGCCAACACGGCAGGTAAACAAACTGGCCCGGCCCGCCAGGGTGCTTACCATGGCGTGCCGCGTGCCAGAGGTTGCTGACCCCGGTCTAGTCCATTGTGACTAAAGGTAGAATCTGGCCTAAAGTGCTTTAAAATAAATAAAAATATAAATAAAACCTTTAGTATTTTCTTATTGTTTCTGGTTAACTAATTCCTTTTCTGTGTTTAGGGTTAAATGAACATATTTATATACACAACTGCGATTGGGATAATACCTAAATATAATAAAGTGGATTTGCACAATGTTATTAATTTGGGGGATCTTGATTGACTGGGAAATGTCTAGGTGTAGAAGCCCTAGGACCAATGAAACCACCGTGTGATATGGTGGCATAGTATTCAGACACTTTGAGGGAATTAGAGTTGCGAAAGGGAATAAGTTTTAATCATAGAGAAGAGCTGAAAGTGTATGTTTTACTGTAGGTGCTGTGTAAAGTAAGAAAAATATTTTTTTCAAGTGAAGTGGGTGTGTCACAGTGGATGGGAAAGCTGAAGGACAAAAGGTACTTGTAAATTCTGCTGGCTGCAAAACCTTTGTGTGAGCTGAATGGCTTAAGCATCAATGACACTCATGGCTTGGGAGAAGAGATCTTGGGAAAAGAACAAGAATATTTGTGTTTGCATGGAGGAACACATACAGGGTAATGGTGTAAAAATATGCCAAATGAGGATTTCTGTTTAATCATTTTTGTGTGGTTTTGGTTTTGTTAAATTGTATTTGTTTAACTCTTTCCAATGATATCCAGCAAGCTTAATAATAAAAAGCCAAGTATTTTAGGATATAATTACTTCATTGTAGTTGACATTGGCAAATATTTTTAATACTACCTTGAAGTTCTAATGTGGGTCTTACTCGATTATACCAATGTACTTATGGGACTTAATCCTGCTCCCACTGAAATCAGTGACAAAATTCCCATTAAATTTAATGGCAGCAGAATTAGGCTATGAGGTATTTTGTGATCATGGAATTAAAGGCATTTTAGAAAGGACCGGCTCTCGGTTATTAATTCTCCAAGTCTGAAAGATAAGTGTTATTATCCCCATTCTACAGATTTAGGATTTGAGACATATAGAGATTAATGTCTACTATGGCCTCCTCACTCCACTGTCACTCCCCAAAATAGATGTGTTTATCATCCTAAACAATTTAACCTCTCTCAGAGTCATATATCTTCGAATGTTAATGAAGTTCATAGTGCTGTCCCATGTCCCATGAATGTTCTGTCGCCTGCACTCATAAATCTCTCCCTAATTATTGAAACAAGTAAGAGACTATCTAGTTAACAACAGCTATTCCTTCTCTCTGCCTTATCTTGGTGAACAAAAGCTGAACTTACTAATGCATTTCAGATAGTCTTAAAAGCATCAACAGCTATTATTAGCTTAGGCACATTATATAAAATAATGTTAATGTTAGAGTAGCTGTTCTGAAGAGTGTATGAATGCTTTTCTTATGTTTTTTATGCAATTTGGGTCTAAAGTGAGGAGTTTCTTGTTTTGTTTGTTGTTGCAGTTTTTGACATTGTAGTAGGAGAGAAGTTGGTTGGGAATAAAAGCGCTTTCTATTGGGTGTTTAATAGTGCAGCAAGGAAGAGGGAATATAACAGAAAATACTAAAACAACATGTCAGCTTGTGGGTCAATAACTAGAGCTGAGTGAATAACTGATTTTTTCAATTTGGTGACTGAACCAAAAAATGCGGGGGAAAAAATCATTTGGGGTCAAACAAAATTTCATTCGACTCATATAAATTTGTTTGTTTGGTTTAATTTGTTTCATTTATTTTTGAGTGTTTTTTACTTTGTTTGTTTTTAAATAAATCTAGCTACATTTTAAAACAAAAATGTTAGTTTTGAAAAATTAAAATATATTTTGACTTTAAAAAAATCTTCTCCTCCCCATCACCTAAGAGCATTTTGCCAAAATAGACTTGAATTCACAAATAGTTTTTGGTAACCCCAAACTACATTTTTTTTACAAATTACTATTCCAGCAAAAAAATTGTCTAGCTCTAGTCATAATTACTAGGAACATGAAAGAACCAATTTTCCATCACCCTCCTCATTTATTACACACAGTTGAAAGACTAATTATATTCCAGAAGACTGGAAGAAAGCTAATGTGCCGATTTTTAAAAAGAGTAAATGGGATGACCTGAATAATTATAGGCCTGTCAGTCTGGTATTGATCCCTGGCAAGATAATGTATCAGATGATATGAATTCAATTAATAAAAAGTTAAAAAAGGGCAATATAATTAATGGCAATCAACGTGGGTTTCGGGCATATAGATCTCATCAAATGAATTCAATATCTTTTTTTGAATTGAGATTACAAGTGTGGTTGATAGAGGTAATAGCATTGATACTTAGACTTCTGTAAGGCATTTGGGTGGGTACCACATGACATTTTGATTTAAAAAACCTAGACAATTTAAATGGATTAAAAGGTGGCTTATTGATAGGTCTCAAAATGTCTTTGAAAATGTGGAATCATCATAGAATGAGAATGTTTCTAATGTGTTCAATAAGTTTTGATTCTTGGGCTTAGGCTATTTAACATTTTTATTAATGGCCTGGGAGCAAACATAAAACTATCACTGATAAAGTTTGTAGATGACATGAAAATTGGGAGAGTGGTAAATAATGAAGAATACAGATCACTGATATAGAGCAATCTGGGACACTTGGTAAGCTGGGCACAAGCAAACAATATGTGTTTTAATATGGCTACATGTAAATGTATACATCTAAAAACAAAGAATGAAGGACATTGGGGGAGTTCAGGGCAGCTGCATCTGTATTTCCCCTTAGGGGTACAACTATGAACCCAATCTCAGGCTTCCAGCTCCCCTTGCCTCTCTTGGGTGGAGATCCACATATCTCTCCCTTCTAACAGGGTATTTCCAGGCTGCACAGTTCCTTGCCTTCACTGTGAATTTCCTAGCACAGACAGGCTGTCCAAGAACACCTGCTTGCTTTCTCTTTACAGGTGGCTAACAGATGTAATTGCCCCAGTTATAAGTTACCCACAGTTCTTTCTAAGCAAGCCTACTTTGTTCTTAAAGTACAAAGCATTAGAGAGAAAACATTAAAAACAATAAAAGAACCTACACTCATACTAATAAGCTTTCCATAGATCATACCAACCCTACCATGTCCTCCAGCAGGAGTAGTTTTTCAAACCCACAGAAGGGAAGTCCTTGAAGTCAGAAGTTCAACACAGCTTCAGCTCAGAACCAGCATGTTCATAACATGTTTAGTTCACCCATTATACAGCTCAGAAGTCTTTTCTCTGATAATTGGTACACAATGGGTTTCTCCCCAGGGTATCTAAAAAATGTTGGCTTCAGAAGGGAGAATTTGCATTCCCCTCACCTCAAGGTACTTCATAGGAAATCCACTTCATATATATTGTTCCAAAAAGACCTTTGAAGCTCCTAAAGTACCGTCCAGAGACTGCATTAATTTTGTCTTCCTGTTATAGAAGTTCTATACAATCTCACAATAGTACGTAAATATTTGCATTTTATTAACCCTAGGTTTTAACTAATTCAATAATGTTTAATTTAATTTAATAAAGTTTATTTTAATTCCATAAGGTTTATCTTATCAGTCTGTCACACTGGTGACTGAAAAAGATTCCGGGGTGATGGTGAACATTCAGCTGAACATAAGCTCCAAGTGGGACACCATGGCCAAAGGTCTAATTCAATCCCTTGATGCATAAACAGAGGACTCTCGAATATGAGTAGAGCAGTTATTTTACCTCTGTATTTGGCACTGATGTGACCACTTCTAGAATACTGTGTCCAGTTCGGGAATCCACAGTTTCCTGCCTTCACTGCATGTTGATAAATTGGAGAGGGTTCAGAGAATGGCCTCAAGAATGATTAAAGGATTAGAAAACATGCCTTGTAGTGATAGATTCACAGAGCTCAATCTATTTCACTTAACAAAAAAAAGTGTAAGGGGTGACTTGATTACACTCATGAGATCCTACATGGGGAACAAAATAAGGGGCTCTTCAGTGTAGCAGAGAAGGATGTAACATGACACAGTGGCTGGAAGTTGAAACTAAACAAATTCAGAGTGGAAATAAGACATACATTTTTAAGAGAGTAATTAACCATTGGAACAATTTACCAAGAGTCATTGTGGATTCTCCATCACTGACAATTTTTAAATTTAGATTATATGTATATGTGTTCCTAAAATCTATGGTCTAGGAATTATTTTGAGGAAGTTCTATGGCCTGTGTTATACAGCAGGTCAGACTAGATGATCACAATGTTCCCTTCTGGCCTTGGAGTCTATTAATTTATAAATCTATCAACTGCTACTCAAAGAGAAAATCCCAGTCTTCCCCCAAAAGCAAAATAAATAAAAATAAATAAAAACATATTTCTTTCCTTTCCTCCATGTAGATGACAGCTGTATTCAATCCACTAACTATTCCTAGTTAAGAACAAAATGACAACTAATGCAACGTTCCATGTAGAATTTTAAAACAAAGAAAAATGCCAAAATTATGAACCTCATTAACAGAAATGTTAATCTCACCACTTTCAGAAGTAAATTCAAGACTAGATTTGAGTATGGTTTTTCAACCAGCTGTGCACCCACATTATAGTCATTTCCTCTAGAACACATTTCCCTAGTTTGCTTATGAGATTGTGTCAAAAGTCTTCCCAAAATCAAGATATATCATGTTTACTGCTTTCTCACTATCTACTAGGCAACCAACCCTGTCAAAGAGAGCAATTAGGTTGGTTTGACATGATTTGTTCTTTACAAATCTTTGTTGGCTATTGCTTATCATCCTAAGATCCTCTAGGTGCTTACAAATTGATTGTTTCACAATTTGTTCCAGGATCTTTCCAGACATTGAAGTTAGGCTGACTGGCCTATAATTCACCTGGTCCTATTTTGTTCCCCTTTATAAAAATAGGTACTATGTTTTCCCTCTTCAATCTTCACACATTTTCCATGAATTTGCAAAGATATTTGTTAATGGTTCTGAGATTGCTTCAGCTAGTTAAGTACCAATTTAATCAGGCCCTGCCACCTTGAATACATCTAACTTATCTAAATATTCTTTAACATGTTATTTCCCTATTCTGTCTTTTGTGCCTTCCCCCTTTTCAATATTGCATAAGTTAAGCATATGGTCACAATTAAGATTTTTAGTGAAGATAAGCAAAATAGGAATTTAACACCTCAGACTTTTTGTATCACTTATTATCTCTCCTTCCCTGCACTTTCCTGTGTCTTTTTCTTGCTCCTAATATATTTAAAGAATTTCCTCTTATTGCCCTTTTATGTTCCTTACTAGATGTAAATCATTTGTCTCTTAACCTTACTGATTTTATCATACATGCTTGCACTAGTGTTTTGTATTCATCTTTAGCAATTTGCCCATGTCTCCACTTTTTGTAGGATTCCTTTTTGAATTTCAGATCATCAAAAGAATGAAAGAGATTGAGAGAGTTAATTCCTTTTTAAGTACTTGAAAGTCATTCAAATACTATATAAGAACCTAGGTGGCTGAGGTAATATCTTTTATTGGACCAACTTATGTTGATGGAAGAGATTATAGTATAATTGTTATTACTATCTCACCCACCTTATCTCTCTCATATCCTGGGACAACATGGCGACAACAACACTACAAAGAACATATAAGAACCTAGATCAATCAATCAATCGAGTGATCTCGAACAAGAAGCAATGGGTTCAAACTGCAGCAAGGGAGGTCTAGGTTGGACATTAGGAAAAAGTTCCTAACTGTCAGGGTGGTTAAAGACTGGAATAAATTGCCTAGGGAGGTTGTGGAATCTCCATCTCTGGAGATATTTAAGAGTAGGTTAGATAAATGTCTATCAGGGATTCATAGATTCATAGATTCTAGGACTGGAAGGGACCTCGAGAGGTCATCGAGTCCAGTCCCCTGCCCGCATGACAGGACCAAATACTGTCTAGACCATCCCTGATAGACATTTATCTAACCTACTCTTAAATATCTCCAGAGATGGAGATTCCACAACCTCCCTAGGCAATTTATTCCAGTCTTTAACCACCCTGACAGTTAGGAACATTTTCCTAATGTCCAACCTAGACCTCCCTTGCTGCAGTTTAAGCCCATTGCTTCTTGTTCTATCCTTAGAGGCTAAGGTGAACAAGTTTTCTCCCTCCTCCTTATTACACCCTTTTAGATACCTGAAAACTGCTATCATGTCCCCTCTCAGTCTTCTCTTTTCCAAACTAAACAAACCCAATTCTTTCAGCCTTCCTTCATAGGTCATGTTCTCAAGACCTTTAATCATTCTTGTTGCTCTTCTCTGGACCCTTTCCAATTTCTCCACATCTTTCTTGAAATGCGGTGCCCAGAACTGGACACAATACTCCAGCTGAGGCCTAACCAAAGCAGAGTAGAGCAGAAGAATGACTTCTCGTGTCTTGCTCACAACACACCTGTTAATACATCCCAGAATCATGTTTGCTTTTTTTGCAACAGCATCACACTGTTGACTCATATTTAGCTTGTGGTCCACTATAACCCCTAGATCCCTTTCTGCCGTACTCCTTCCTAGACAGTCTCTTCCCATTCTGTATGTGTGAAACTGATTTTTTCTTCCTAAGTGGAGCACTTTGCATTTGTCTTTGTTAAACTTCATCCTGTTTAACTCAGACCATTTCTCCAATTTGTCCAGATCATTTTGAATTATGACCCTGTCCTCCAAAGCAGTTGCAATCCCTTCCAGTTTGGTATCATCCGCAAACTTAATAAGCGTACTTTCTATGCCAATATCTAAGTCGTTAATGAAGATATTGAACAGAGCCGGTCCCAAAACAGACCCCTGCGGAACCCCACTCGTTATGCCTTTCCAGCAGGATTGGGAACCATTAATAACAACTCTCTGAGTACGGTTATCCAGCCAGTTATGCACCCACCTTATAGTAGCCCCATCTAAATTGTATTTGCCTAGTTTATCGATAAGAATATCATGCGAGACCGTATCAAATGCCTTACTAAAGTCTAGGTATACCACATCCACAGCTTCTCCCTTATCCACAAGACTCATTATCCTATCGAAGAAAGCTATCAGATTGGTTTGACATGATTTGTTCTTTACAAATCCATGCTGGCTGTTCCCTATCACCTTACCACCTTCCAAGTGTTTGCAGATGATTTCCTTAATTACTTGCTCCATTATCTTCCCTGGCACAGAAGTTAAACTAACTGGTCTGTAGTTTCCTGGGTTGTTTTTATTTCCCTTTTTATAGATGGGCACTATATTTGCCCTTTTCCAGTCTTCTGGAATCTCTCCCGTCTCCCATGATTTTCCAAAGATAATAGCTAGAGGCTCAGATACCTCCTCTATTAGCTCCTTGAGTATTCTAGGATGCATTTCATCAGGCCCTGGTGACTTGCAGGCATCTAACTTTTCTAAGTGATTTTTAACTTGTTCTTTTTTTATTTTATCTGCTAAACCTTCCCCCTTCCCATTAGCATTCACTAGGTTAGGCATTCCTTCAGACTTCTCGGTGAAGACCGAAACAAAGAAGTCTTTAAGCATCTCTGCCATTTCCAAGTTTCCTGTTACTGTTTCTCCCTCTTCACTGAGCAATGGGCCTACCCTGTCTTTGGTCTTCTTCTTGCTTCTAATGTATTGATAAAAAGTCTTCTTGTTTCCCTTTATTCCCGTAGCTAGTTTGAGCTCATTTTGTGCCTTTGCCTTTCTAATCTTGCCCCTGCATTCCTGTGTTGTTTGCCTATATTCATCCTTTGTAATCTGTCCTAGTTTCCATTTTTTATATGACTCCTTTTTATTTTTTAAATCATGCAAGATCTCGTGGTTAAGCCAAGGTGGTCTTTTGCCACATTTTCTATCTTTCCTAACCAGCGGAATAGCTTGCTTTTGGGCCCTTAATAGTGTCCCTTTGAAAAACTGCCAACTCTCCTCAGTTGTTTTTCCCCTCAGTCTTGATTCCCATGGGACCTTACCTATCAGCTCTCTGAGCTTACCAAAATCCGCCTTCCTGAAATCCATTGTCTCTATTTTGCTGTTCTCCCTTCTACCCTTCCTTAGAATTGCAAACTCTATGATTTCATGATCACTTTCACCCAAGCTGCCTTCTACTTTCAAATTCTCAACGAGTTCCTCCCTATTTCTTAAAATCAAGTCTAGAACAGCTTCCCCCCTAGTAGCTTTTTCAACCTTCTGAAATAAAAAGTTGTCTGCAATGCAGTCCAAGAATTTGTTGGATAGTCTGTGCCCCGCTGTGTTATTTTCCCAACATATATCCGGATAGTTGAAGTCCCCCATCACCACCAAATCTTGGGCTTTGGATGATTTTGTTAGTTGTTTAAAAAAAGCCTCATCCACCTCTTCCACCTGGTTAGGTGGCCTGTAGTAGACTCGTAGCATGACATCACCCTTGTTTTTTACCCCTTTTAACCTAACCCAGAGACTCTCAACACTTCCATCTCCTATGTCCATCTCTACCTCAGTCCAAGTGTGTACATTTTTAATATATAAGGCAACACCTCCTCCCTTTTCCCCTGTCTATCCTTCCTGAGCAAGCTGTATCCATCCACACCAACATTCCAATCATGTGTATTATCAAACCAAGTTTCAGTGATGCCAACAATGTCATAGTTGTATTTATTTATTAGCACTTCTAGTTCTTCCTGCTTATTACCCATACTTCTCACATTTGTATATAGGCATCTAAGATACTGGTTTGATCTTTCCTCCCAGTTTTGTCCTGTCCCTCCTTTCTCTCTGCCAATATAGCCCACACTCCCTCTCGTTTCCGACCCATCTCCCAGGTCTCCATGTTCCCCACTTACCTGCGGGCTTTGCTCACCTGTCCCCGTCGAACCTAGTTTAAAGCCCTCCTCACTAGGTTAGCCAGTCTGTGTCCAAATAGGGTCTTTCCCCTCCTCGAAAGGTGAACGCCATCTCTGCCTAGCAGTCCTTCCTCAAATAGCATCCCGTGGTCTAGGAAGCCAAAGCCCTCCTGGCGACACCATCTTCGCAGCCAGGCATTCACCTCCAGGATGCATCTGTCTCTGCCCGGGCCCCTACCTTTGACAGGAAGAATCGAAGAGAATACCACCTGCGCTCCAAACTCCTTCACCCGTACTCCCAGAGCCCTGTAGTCACTCTTGATCCGCTCAGTGTCACACCGCGCAGTATCATTTGTGCCCACATGGATGAGTAGCATGGGGTAGTAGTTAGAGGGCTGGATAATCCTCGACAATGCCTCCGTAACGTCTTGGATACGGGCTCCCAGCAGGCAGCATACCTCCCGAGATGAAATGTCAGGGCGACAGATGGGCGCCTCCGTCCCCCTCAGCAGAGAGTCTCCGACCACCACTACCCTACGTTTCCTATTCGCAGTGGTGGCAGCAGACCTCCCAGCCTTAGGGGTACGAGGCTTCTCCTCCTTTACTGTAGGGGGTGATGCCTTCTTTCCTGTATCAAGAAGAGCATAACGGTTACCTATTACCACAGCGGGAGGGTTCGGAGCAGGGGTGGAGCACTGCCTGCTGCCAGAAGAAACCAGCTGCCAGTGTCCACCCTGAGCCATCTCCTCCTCCACCAGTGGTGTGACAGCTACCTCAGCTGTCTCCACATGGACACTGTCCAGGAATTGCTCGTGGATTCGGATGCTTCTCAACCTAGCCACCTCCTCCTGTAGCTCTCCCACCTGCTGCCTGAGAGTTTCCACCAGCAGGCACCTTTCACATTGGATGGTCCCCCCCAGCCTGGATATCAGTAAGTGGAAATTGCAAGTTACAGTCTCTGCAAAACCACACCAGGATCTGGGTAGAAGCATCCATGCTCAGGCGCTCTGTCTGGCTACAGGCAGGTGGAGGAGACAGAAGCAGTGCTGGCACAGGTGTTGCGGGTCTTCCTAACCATCGTAAGCCTCCCTCTGTCAAACTCCCGTCTGCAGCCCCCTGTCCGCTGAAAGGGTTGTTTAAGCAAGAAGTTTAAAGTTTTAAGGGGAATAAAGGGAAAACAGATAGAACTGGCAAGGGACCCTCGCCCCCTTCCAAACTCCCTTGCGAAACTCCCTGTTAGCAGCCCCTGTTCGCAAAAGCTCCCTGGTCGCTTGTGCGCTGCTTTATAAAGCCCTGGCCTGTATGAATGCCCCACCCACTGATTAAGGCTCAGCCAATTACCAGAGGCTTCTAGGTTTCAAACCTTCCTTTGAAGCTCACAGCTTCCAACTGCCAGCCACAGCACACGGTCCTTCAAACAACCAAAGATCTAGAAAGTATTTGGTCCTGCCATGCGGGCAGGGGACTGGACTCGATGACCTCTCGAGGTCCCTTCCAGTCCTAGAATCTATGAATCTATGAATCTCTTTTTAGGAAAGATTTAAGTGCCTGTGAAAGGGCAGCCCTGCATGGGGTGCTCTCCTGTGGCTGCCTGGGGCACTACACACACACTTACCTCAGTTTTACCTTTATACCCAGGCAAAGGAATACCATCTCTCAGCAGCAGATTTAAGTACTTTTATTTATATAAACTGCCAAGGTCCGCAGATACCTCATAGTATAAACAGTTACACTCAAATCCCCCAAAGAAAGCAAGGTTACAACACAGCAGCTCTTCAATTTCATTCAATGGTCACCATTTCCAGGTGACTCACCTGCGAGTCACTAACTACTTTACCTAAGAACATCAGAACGGCCATACTGGATCAGACCAAAGGTCCATCCAGCCCAGTATCCTGTCTGCTGACAGTGGCCAATTCCAGGTGCCCCAGAGGGAGTGAACCTAACAGGTAATGCTCAAGTGATCTCCCTCCTGCCATCCATCTCCACCCTCTGACAAACAGAGGCTAGGGAAACCATTCCTTACCCATCCTGGCTAATAGCCATTAATGGACTTAACCTCCATGAATTTATCTAGTTCTCTTTTAAACTCTTTTATATTCCTAGCCTTCACAACCTCCTCAGGCAAGGAGTTCAACAGGTTGACTGTGCGCTGTGTGAAGAAGAACTTCCTTTTATTTGTTTTAAACCTACTGCCCATTAATTTCATTTGGTGGCCCCTAGTTCTTATATTATGGGAACACGTAAATAACTTTTCCTAATTCACTTTCTCCACACCACTCATGATTTTATATACATCTATCATATCTCTGTCCCAGTTCCCTTAGCCCCTCTTCCACGGCCTCATTCTCCAGGCCACCTGGGAGTTAAAAACCCACTTCTCCACTTTGAGTCTTCTTCTGTAGCCCCAAGTTAGGTTTCCCATCAGTGGGTTCCCTGCAGTGTTTCACTCTCACAGACCTCCTTACCTTCGAGTCCTAACCCAGCTCAAGAGAACCTCCCTCTAAGACCAACCATTTGTTTATGAGCTCTTGCCCCCAACTTGGGTCTTCTGTCAATGGGCTCCCTGCAGCATTACACTCCCCAGGTCTTCTTGCCTGCAAGTCCAAACCCTACTCCTTGGGACCTCCCTCCAGAGTCAATCAACTTACACTGAACACTCTGGTTTTCCCCCTCATTCCTAGGGGCATCTTCACAAGCCATCCCACTACTTGGCCATGTTCCCCAGCTATTACCCTCCCCACCTTGCACATAGCTTTCCACAGATCTTATCATTGGCAGCTCTGAGTTACTGCTCACATCTCCTGCAGCTCTTTCCCTCAATCAATTAACTGCTGCAATGTCTGTCTCCCTCTGTTTTCAGGGAGCTCTCTCACCTGCCCCTCCTGACTCTTTCAATCTCTTTTCCAGATTGCACTCACCTGTCCCTTTCTGTCTGACTCCTTCTTAGGTCTACATGCCTTCACTTAAACCCAAGTGGGAGGCAGCTGATGAGTCACAGGTGTACTGGACCCAACTCCCACTTAAAGGGGCCAGACACCCTTTGACCATGCCTAACTCTTTTTGATTTCACTTGGAGTTACACACCTAAATACCTTTGAGGATTTTGGCCTTCCTGCCTAGATGTGCAGACATAACTTATCTTAGATGAGTGAATGTAATTCAACCCCCAAAGTAATTTTGAAGCCTTAAGATTTTTTCTTTACTTAAATTACAGTATGTTCTGCTGTTATCGTCAAGGTCTCTTCTTCCCACAAAGCTACAGTTATAATAAAAAGATAACAAGGAAGGAGCCAAAACTGCAACCTGGGAAAAAAGAGGAAGATAATCTGTAGAAATCAGTCAAGACCAACAGTGTCTAAAAGTTGTTACTATATAATGCTGAATTGGGTGAGCTAAGACTTGGTGTTTTTAGTCCAATTCACAAATGAAACTGGTTAAAACCGATTTTCAAGAGGTATCCTCTGGGATTTCTGGGAGTTCAGAACTTCTGAAAATCATCACAATTTTATTTAAGTCTCTAAATATTGTTTTAAGATCTCAACTTTAGACACTCAGGGTCCATCGCGCCCCCCCCCCCCTTAAAATTTAAAGCAGTATTAGAGCCAGTAGAAACAATATCAGAGCACTCATTTATGGCACTAAGCTGACTGAGGGGCACCAATGACATTGGTAGTAATCACTCAGCAGTGGATTAGTAACTGTCAGAACCTGCCAGGACCAAGAAAGTGTGGTTTTAGAGCAGTGAGGTATTTGGCCATCTAAACAATGAGACAAACAAATTCTCCTATTCCTACCACAGAAATTGGCATGCCCTTTCCACATTGCCTGTGCATATGCAGTAATCACCACATCATTAAAAAAAAAAAACACCAACCATTGGGTACAAATTCATCTGACCAATCTTAGACCACTGAAAACAAAAACTCATGGGCTGTGGCCAGGACATTCAGTACTGCAGTGTTTGCCAGCATTCAAGGTGATTTAAATGCTCAATTTCATTTAGATGTGTTCAAATGCTGTAGTGTAAGAGGAAGGCAACAGGCTTGGCTTGCATGCTCTGAATCATGATTTAGCAGTAAAAAGAACAGGAGTACTTGTGGCACCTTAGAGACTAACAAATCTCTAAGGTGCCACAAGTACTCCTGTTCTTTTTGCGGATACAGACTAACATGGCTGCTACTCTGAAACCTGTCAGATTAGCAGTATGTATGTCTTCTCTAGTGTATCTCTTAAGGTAGATGATTTTAAACCATCCAGCAAATAACTCATTATTAGCCATTTTTACTCTTTCAGTTATCCCTGCATTATCATCAGACATAGCTGAAGCAATTACTGCATGATTTTGCTCAGCCATTGTGTGTCTGTGCACCAGCACATTTTTAAAATAGTAGTAAGTAAATTCGTACTCCAGCTTGACTCTTAGGGTTCAGACGATTTCTTTAACAGCTTCATTTCTTCTTCAGTGTCCCAGCAGCTACAAGCTTGAGTGTCTGAGATACTGAAAACTGTATAAAATATGTTTTTAGTAGATATAAAAATAGCTTGAATATTCATTAATTTTAGGACAAATATTTTTTAACAAATAATTTCAACAAAATAATTAAGAAAATAAGTGAATAAGAGTACTTCCTCCCAAAGATTTTAAACTAATTATTTCCCATGCAAGAAACACGTTTTTTATTTATCTCCTTTCTCAGTTTTATAAATTGTAAACAAATATGCTCATTAAATACATAGGCATATTTTCTCTTTTAGAGAACTTGCTCTGCTGCATTTTAATAATTAAAATCATATTAAATATAGATAAACTTGAAATGTGATCTGGGTAGTGAAGACTAGTTTTTTCCCACCCATCTGTGACCTATGTGGATGTTAGTATTCACCACCTTTTCTCTATCATAGTAATTTCAGATATGAAATACTGTTGTACCACATATTTATCATTTCTGAGCACTTAAGATCATGACACACAAGATTTTTTTGTACATTTTCATGTTCATATTGTCATCAATCTTTACTATAGAATGGAGATGTATTCACTGTGTTTTTCATGTGTCTGTTTTTTAATCCAGTAGAATAAGTACTGGACTGTGATCCAAGAGAGCAGGGTTCTAGTCCTAGATCTGTCTTTGGTCTCTTGCATGACCTTGGGCAAGTTATTTAGTCTCCCGGTGCCTACATTTCTCTTTATATAAAATGTGGATAAGGATACTAATATCCTTTTTAGAGTGCTTTGATAGCCACAGATAAGAAGTGCTGCATAATAGGTAAGTATTAATATACCCAACAGAGCAAACATTGTATTAGAAAGTAGAGTTGGGTGAAATTTTTCATTTAAAAGGTTTTTTTTAGCAAAATATGCAAAGTTGCGAACAGTGAGACAGTTTGCGAAGTCATGTGATTTTCATCAGATTGTTTGTGTAACCAAAAAAAAAAAGTCAGAAAATATCAAAACATTTCATTTTTACATCTTCAAAATGAAACATTTTGTTTTTTTATTCAAAATGACCTTTCAATTAGACATTTCCTTTAATTTTATTTTAAAAATGCAAATTAAAAAAAAAAATGCTTAAAATCAAAACAAAATATTTTGTTCTAAAATTGTTTCCATCTTTTAGATTTGCCAAAAAGTTTGAACAAAAATTGGGTTTGGTTTAACCCCAAACAATTTATTTTCTCAATAATTCAGAATTGCCAATCAACTGAAAAATCCATTATTTGCACAGCTCTACTGGAAAGTAAATGAAAGAATGGTAGAGTTAACCTCTAATTGTTTTTGTTATATAGCTAACATAACATGCTAGGTACCCTCCAGTGTTTAAAAAAATCTTTTAAAACATAAAACGGTGAATAATTCCCAAATTAAAATAATTAATTAAATCAGTGCAATGTTTTTCTAATACAAAGCATCCTTTCTACCTTTCAAAGTTCAAACCAGAACTCTAAATTTGATCCATTAACAAACAGCCAAGTGTGAAACAGTGGGTAAGCAAAAACTCCTGTGTTATTACCAGCCACACTGTCTTTAGAGCTACAGGTAATACAATCTACTTTTATTGATATCCCTACTGCATAATATTACAGTAACATATCTCAAAGGCTTTTTAGTAATAACTTGTGCCTAATTCACTACTGTGAATTTAAAAAAAAAATACAGTGTTTCAGTGTAACTCCATTGTAATAAATAGATTTGCACGCCTGTAGAATAGGATTAACAAAATAATTAACAGAACCTATTGTTTTTAAAATTAGGTGGGTTAGTTAGTTAGTTAGTTTTAGTTATAAAATAAAGACACAGGCCAAATCCTCTGCTGGGAATTACTTCAATGGAGCTGCCTCATTATACATCAGAGAATTTGGCCCACACTAGTATTTTCTTTTTACCAGTCATTTCCATTCATATGCAAGCACACCTCATTAGTGTTAGAACGATTATGGCACATTTCTATGTATTAGAGCTGGTTGGAAAATATCCATCAAAGCTATTTTTTGACAGAGTTTTGGGCTTTCAACAAAACTTTTTTGGGGAAAAATGTCTGTTTTCCATGGAAAATGTGATTTTTGTCAAAAACCAAACTCCATAATTACAAAAATTTGGTTTTCAGACAAAAGCAAAATAAATAAATAAATAAATAAATAAATGAATATATATATATATATATATATATATATATATATATATATATATATATATATATCTTTTAAATTGATGCAGATATCATGCCATGGTGCCTCATAGGAGTTGTAGTTTGCTTGCTCTGTGTCTCCATTCTCTGTGGGCTGGGCTCCCCAGCCAGACTTCATCTCCTGTGATGCACTGCTATGGCCATTATATGGCCATGATGTACCATCTTCCTTCACAATGAGGAGAAACCATGATGCATCATGAAAGATATAGTGTGACCAGGGAATCCATCCTAAAGAGAAGAACTCACGATCCCAAACTACAAATCCCATGAGGCACAGACACAGCATTTTCGAATTTATATATATATATATATATATATATATATATATATATATATATATATATATATATATATATATTTTGCCAAAATATTTTGGATTTTGATTTTTTGCAGAAACTTTCCACTGGAGGTGGAAGGGACGAGAACAACCAGCTCTACTACATATCCATTTTAAAGGCTATGTCATGTCCCTTTCTCATCAAACCAATCCCCTGCATAGACCCCTTCTGTTCACTTAAGAGCTGTGTTAAATGCATTCCTCCACAGAAAAATTACTGCAGAATTTATGTTTAATGGGTCATATTGGTACACATGAGTTATCTGATATAACTGCTTTTTCTGCTGTTTTTAGTGATCTTTCAGCTGGTGATCAAGTACCCTGTGTTCATAATTTGTAATATAATTTGTTTCACAAAGACGCTACATAGTTCCTACCAGGTTTTTTTGTTTGTTTGTTTAAGAATATTTTTCTGCAAAGACACCATAAGGTATGAGAAGGCTATACCTATTACTTGTTAGTGCTGGCACAGTACCGTATTTTGCTTCATTACTAATTCATACATTCTGTGAATTGACCAGGTCATGGCAACTGAAGCTGCTTCTCCCTACATTACATTACCTGGTGTAGTGGTGAGAGTTCAGACACTTCTCTATCCATGCACCCCAGCTTGCTTCACCAACATGCTCCAAGACAGTTTGTTCAGTCAAGCATTTTATAACCTGTGAGTGGATCACATTATAGTGCCACTTCCTTTACTTAGTGTCTGTCTCTATGTATTATTGTTACTGCATATTTTTTAAATTATCCTCATCTCTGAAAGTTGGTGCTGGCTGGAGCCCTTTCTACAAAACTGGATCTTGCTGTAGCTCTGAAAAAAATTAAGGCGGTGTCACCGTCTGTGACGGTGCTGCCTGTGGGAACCAGCTGAGGTCACTCAATCAGGGTGAACTGCAAACAGAATGGGGCAGACAAACCCCCAAAGCTGGTGGATATTTCCAGGGCCGGTGCAAGGAAGTTTCGCGCCCTAGGCGAAACTTCCACCTTGCGCCCCCCCAGCCCTGCGGCAGCTCCCCGCCCCCCCCCTCCGCCCTGAGGCGCCCCTCCCGCGGCAACTTCCCTCCCCCCTGCCCTGAGGTGCCCCCCCCCCCCCCCCCGGTGGCAGCTCCCGCCCCCGGTGAGCCGTGCGGCAGCTCCCCACCCCAGCTCACCTCTGCTCCGCCTCCTCCCTGAGCACGCCACCCCCGCTCTAATTCTCCTCCCCTCCCAGGCTTGCGGTGCCAAACAGCTGATTGGCGCCGCAAGTCTGGGAGGTGGGAGAAGCGGAGCAGCGACGGAGTGCTCGGGGAGGGGGTATAGCAGAGGTGAGCTGGGGTGGGGAGCCCTGCAGCAGCTCCCCCCCCGCCCTGAGGCACCCTCCCATGGCAGCTCCCCACCCTCCCGGTCTGGGGAGCCATGCGGCAGCTCCCCACCCCAGCTCACCTCTGCTACGCCCCCTCCCAGAGCATGCTGTTGCTGCTCCACTTCTCCCACTTCCCAGACTTGCGGCGCCAATCAGCTGTTTGGCGCTGCAAGCCTGGGAGGGGAGGAGAATTAGAGTGGGGGCGGCGTGCTCGGGGAGGAGGCGGAGCAGAGGTGAGCTGGGGTGGGGAGCTGCCGCACGGCTCCCCAGGCCGGGGGGGTGGGGAGCTACCGCAGGGGGGAAATTGGGGGCACCGCTTTTTGGCGCCCCCAAATCTTGGTGCCCTAGGCAACCGCCTAGTTTGCCTTAATGGTAGCACCGGCCCTGGATATTTCAATACTTAGATTTACCAAGCCAGCACAAAACAACTTTTATAGTACCTCACTGGTTACTTAGAAGTTCAAACAACGCAGTTCCCTTAAAGTGCCCAGCCTTAGGCCTCCATCCAGACACACATGTCAGATATGTTGATGATTACTGAAAATCTTATCTCATCATATAAAAGAAAAGGTTCTTCCAATCCCAAAGGATCAGCCACATACTCAGGTCCAATTATAACTTAGATCTTACCCAAAACACATGCTTATAGTCAATTCTTATTAACTAAACTAAAATTTATTAAAAAGAAAAGAGAGAGTGTGTTGGTTCAAAGATCAATATACATACAGACTTGAATTCAGCTCTTGAGGTTCAGATACATAGCAGGGATGAGCTTGTAGTTGCCAAAAGTCCTTTTAGAAATAGTCCAGAGGTTATAATCCAATGTCCATGTTCAGGGTGACTCCAGTCAGTGACTGGGAATCTCAATCCTTATGACTTAAGGTTTCCCCCTCTTGAAACCCAAAGCAGATCTGAGATGAAGCAGGATTGTGTCCCAGGGTATTATACATTTCCAGCAGCCTTTTGGCCTGAGAAAACAATAGGTTTAACTCTCCTTCTTCCAAACATCCTGGCAATTAGCACAGGGTAATTTATCCATTAAACAGTTCAGATACAGGTTACCACAACCTTCAAAGAGACATATAGACAATAATATTATTTCACTCAAGTGTTTTTCTAAATGTTAATACTCCTTTTTTTATCTTTGAATCAAAGCTATAGCAATAGACAAGACTTGTTTGCTTACATCACAAGACCTGAACAAACATCTACCCTTCTACCTCTAACAATGCAGACTTGCATTTCAAAGCTCTATTCATTTACATATCTTCCTAACCAGTCGTTAAAGTTCGGCCATGGGTCAGGTCAGTCTGTGAGTTAATTAACTCTTTCTGGCCCTGTCACCTTCCACCTGGAACCCTGAAAAGGATCTTCACTGGTCCACGGATCCATCTGGGAATGGAATGTGCAGTCTGAGGAAGTATGCTAGCACAGGGGCCTAGGCGAGGAGAGACATGATTTGCCCTCCACTGTGATCACTAGAGTTTTCCAAGGATGTTTCAGGTTCAATTACTTCCATTGTCCCTTCCATAGTGTAGATCCTAGTTTAAAGAGAGTTGTAGGGGACAAACATTGCCACCAGGAGACAATTCCCTCATTAATTTCCTCCTCTCCCCACAAATGAAAATATATGAAACAAGATAGATCCATTACATAGTGATCCTCTATCCTAGTGTTGGCACCCCCTACTAGAGGGGCCTCTGAACTTAATTGGGAGTGTTCCAGTTGGGAAGATCCTGAGTGCTGCAATTAAGTCTTGGAGACTACACCTCCCAAGATGCCTTGGGGAAGAGAGATTTCCAGAGGATGCAGGAAGAGCATGCATTTGGCTCCATCTTGGTGGGGAGCTGAGATTCTGGTCAGAGGAGGGGAGATTGATGTGTGCTGCCCTGTCCAAATCAGGAGCTGCTGCTAGAAAGCCAGAAGCTGCTACTGAGAAACTGCTGGGGCTCGGACCAAGCAGGAAGACATGGAGGCTATTGCTGGGCTTCACTGGAACCAAGGCAGAGACTGTTGCTGTGCCCAGAGCTGACTGAGGTTAGCCTGTAGTGAAGGCAGCACGAGTAACCACCATCTTTGTTGGGAAAGTGCTTGCAGGGGAAGGTGGACAGCAAAGAGACTGTAATGGGTTTCCCTGATTCTGAGAAGAGACAAAGAGGTCTTATTGTCTAACCAGGATCCAGGATTGCTGACCTACGGTAATAACAACTCCCACCTTCAGACAGGTTGTGCAGCTTCAAATGATCTGGTTATAGACTCGCTCTGCCCCTTGTTGCTTCAGCTGAGATGCTTTTCTGGACCAACTGCCCCCAGCTTGCAGATCTTCAAGCACACCCACTCAAGTGAGTGTTTAGGACTATGACATTCAGAGGATTGCACCCTCTGGGGAAAGGTAAGTGTTGCCAGTGTAAAGGCAAATTGGTTAAGTTTCAATTACTACTGTAAACTGCATTTATTTATTGAATTATTGAAGTGCCCCCTATTGATTTAAAGTGGTTCTGCCACTTTAAATTTATCTCAATCTGTTGCATCATGGTTTTCTAAATTGTTAAGTAAAGGTGGGTGAACTCAGTATATTGGTTGTACATTGCTTATAATTTGGTAATTTTCAGTTAGACCCCTTGCATAGACTAGCTCAGTTTTTTTCCTAGTCGCTCCCAAGGCATGCCAGTGAATGTTTACAGGGCCCTGCCAGATTGAGGCACTATGAATGTTAATTCCCTTTATAAGTAAAAAAAGTTGCAGGCACCTATCCAACATCGCCACAGGGAATCTGAGGCCTGTATTGTTGACAATATCACAGGTGAGTGTTGCTGAGGCAGACAGGTGAGAGTTGCGTACTCCCGAATACCACAGGAAGGAAAGGTATTGACATTTTTTTCTGAAGAGCAGGGAGATCTGGCCCTGCATTCGAATTATTAATTCTCATCTCCATCCTAGGACCAACTTCTAGCAGTTTGACTATCATACTTTCAAGGGAGACAGTTTAAACTGAGCCCCAAATTTAGGATTCTGTCAGAGCTTATTTTTACCAAATGTTTAGGCCAAGAGAAATGTTTCCAAGATTAATTTTCCCTTGGCAAGGGGGATTTAAAAAAAAAACACACACACACACACATTTTCCTTTGCTGGCTTGGCAACCCAGTTTGCATCAGTGAGCTAATGCAAAAAGAACTGCATTTAAAAAGCACTAGAAACTGACAAACTATAAACTAAAGTGAAAATAAGATGACTATTTATTGTCCAGGTGAGAGAGATAAACTAAGCAAGCATACCGTAGACAGTGAAAAGCAAATTCGATTAAAAAAATCAAAATAAAAACAAAGCTAACAATTTATGGTGCTATTTGAAACATATCTTTAATTAAAATAATAAAACTTCCCTTAACTATGATTTCTAATGTGACAGTACAATTTTAAAATTAGTTGGATTGTTTAGGTTATTTTTAATGTATATTGAAATGTAATAGTTGCTTCATTCCCCCTTTTTTTGGTATTTCAAAGCTCCATTTCGGTGGTGGTGTGTGTGTGTGTGTGCTCATGGCCTCCCATCAGTCATTTTTACCTCAATGCACCTTTGCCTCTTGTATTCGTTCTTCCAAATGGCATTGTTCAGGAGGCAGTTTTAAATGGTCTGCCCGGATTGTTCAGGGACATTTCAATATATCCATGAACTACTGCGTAATTCATAGCAAAGGCTAATGAATAGACATCAACAACGATACATATTCTTTGAATTTACTCTGTACTTATATGTGAAGCTATTAAACATTTTGAAAATGAAGTACCATTATGTAGCTTTCAGACTTGATGGGCCCAATTCTGCCCTTCATTACACTCATGCAAATCAAATGAAGTAAACTGGGCTGCATAAGGGCAGAGTATGGCCCTGTCGGGATAATTTAGAACATAACTAGATGGTTGTTGTGGTAGTTAGCAAATTCTCATGTGGCCAGGAATCATTTTCAGAGCTGTTAGAAAGGGCAAGATCATGTCCCCTAGATCTAGCCTTGGGGGATCACTTCCACATGGATATCTCACCATTCCATGGCACCCTTCAAGCTGTGAGGATCCCGTGCAGAACTCTGAGAGGTGGCGTTCATATATAGGGAAGGGGTGGTTGGGGACCTGCAATACAAGACCACATTGGGGGAAGGCAGATCTAGAGGAGGACAATATTATGCACCCACTGAATCTTTGGGGGTGGTCTAGAAGAGATAATACAGCCTGAGCCTTTATAATCTTCTCAGTTGACCCGTTCCATGGTAGGTGACCTTCCTTCAAGGCCTGGTAACAAACTTTAATCCTCCAGCAGAGCTGTGTTGTCAGTGGGGAGTAGGGGCTACCGTCTGTGGCAGAGGTTCATAGATTTTAAGGCCAGAAGGGACCAGTATGATCATCTACTTAGAGCTCCTGTGTAATACAGGCCAAAGGACTTCCCTGAATTAATTCCTGCTTTAAAGCCAACAGCTGTAGTTGAACTAGGGCATATCGTCTATAAAAATATCCAATCTTGATTTAAAAACTTCCAGTGATGAGGAATCCAGTCTAGCCCTGGGTAACTTGTTTCAATGGTAATTGCCTTAATGCCCTCAGGATTAAAAACGTGTGGCTTACTTCTAGTCTGAAGTTGCCCAACTTCATTTTCCAGCCATTGAATGTTGTACATTTGTCTGCTAGTCTTAAAAGCCCTTTATGTTCAAATTTCTACTCCCTATGTAGGTACTTATAGGGTATGTATACACTGCTATAAACCACCAATTTCTGGCCCATGTCAGTTGACTTGGGCTCGTGGGTCTCAGACTCTGGGGATATAAAATTGCAGTGTAAACATTCGGGCTTGGGCTGGAAACTGGTTCTGGGACCCTATGAGGGAGGACCCAGCCATGGGTGTTTTATTGTAGTGTACAGTTATGTCTAGACTGATCAAGTCACCTCTACCGTCTCTTTGTGAAGCAAAATAGATTGAGCTTCTTGAGTCTTTCACTATAATCCATGTTTTCTAATGTTTTTAATAACTCTGGTGGTTCTTCTTTGAACCCTCTCCAATTCGTCAACATTCTTCTTAAATTGCAGACACCAGAACTGGACAGAGTATTCCAGTAGTTGTTGCATCAGTGCCAAAAATAGAGGTAATGTAACTTCCTTACTCCTCCTCAAGATTTTCCTGTTTAGAGACAAGGTAGGTAAGATGATACCTGCTACAGGACCAACTTCTGTTGGTGGAAGGTACAGGTTTCTGAGCTACACAGAGCTCTTCTTCAGGCCTGGGGAGGGAAGCAGAGTGTCTGAGCAAAATAGAAGTTAGGACAGATTGTTAAGCACAAGGGGTAATGCATTTGGAGGTGATCACTTGAAGTGGGCAATTGGGGATTAAATTGTTATGCATAAAGGGTTTGAAGTGGGCAGTTAAGGGCAGCAGCTAGCGTGATGTGTTACGAATTTTTCTAATGAGCCATAAAACCAGTGTCCCCTTTAAGGCCATGGTTTTTGGTGTCTAGCAGAGTTATGAATTTGAGTTCCCAGGCTCGCCTTTGGAAGGTGTTGGGCAGGTTTCCCTTGAGGACAAATATTGAAAGATCAGATATGGAGAGATCTCTTTGTGAAAAGTGTTCATCGATGGGTGATAGGGTGTTTTTGTCTTTTATCATTTGTCTGTGTAAGTTCATTTGAGAGCATAGTGATTGTCTGGTTTCACCCATAAAGTTATTGGGGAATTTTGATGTACTGATGAAGTATGCCACATGTTATGATAAGCATGTGTAGGATTCATGAATCTTAAAAGGTGTGTTGTGGGGGGTATTGATCATCACAGCAGTGGAGATATGTCTGCAAGTTTTGCATCTGTTTTTCTGACAGTCTGGTGCCACTTTGAGTTGGTGCATCCTGGTCTGTGGTAAGCTTGCTTCTGATGATGAGCTTGGCAAGGTTGTTATTTGAAGGCCAAAAGAGGGGGTTCAGTAAATATTTTTTTCAGGATGTGATACCCATCAAATATGGGTTGTAATTGTTGATGATAATCTGTATGAATTCCAGTGTAGGGTGATATGTGATAAATAGGGGCGTACAGTCACTGTTTTTAGTTTAGTTTTTGATTTTCCTGTACTGAAGCTGGTTCTTCCAGGGTATTTGAGTGGCCCTTTCTATGATGTGATCTGGTGGAGTGCCGTTCTTTAGTGAAGATGGTTTTAAGTGTGTTAAGATGTATATCCTTGACATTCTCTTCAGAACAAATTCTGTGTATCTGAGTGCCTGTCTGTAGATAGCAAGTTTTTTTGGTGTGTTTGGGATGGTTGCTGGAACTGTGCAGGTAAGCACGGTGATTGGTGGATTTCTTGTATATCGTTGTTCATAGGGTTCCATTGTTTAAGCTAATCACAGTATCTATAAAGTTGATGCTAGTACGGGAGTATTCTACAGATAATTTAATGGATGGGTGATGACTGTTGAAGTTGTGGTGAAAATCTATGGGGGACTTTAGGTCTTCTGTCCAGAAAATGAAAATATCATTGATGTACCTCAGGTAAACCATTGGTTTCTTGGTGCATTTCTTTTTCAGAAATTCTTCCTCGAGGTGGCCTATGAAGAGTTTGGCATACCGGGGAGCCATCCTAGTTTCTATGACTGTTCCCATGTTTTGGACAAAGTGTTTTATATTAAAGGTCAAGTTGTTGTGAGGATGAAATGGATGAGTTTCTCAATGTATTGTGAGTGGATTTCTGAGGTTATATCCTCAAATACATTCAAGATAATGCACAACACTTGGAAATTATTCATTACTCCCCCGATCTTTGTGTAATCTAAAATTGAACAGTGATGATTTTAAGTTTTCCTTCCAGGTACTGATAAAAGTGTTAAATAGCATAGGGCCAAGAACCAATTCCTGTGGGACCCATGAGAAACACACCCACTCAATGATGATTCTCCATTTACAATTACATTTTGAGATCTATTTGATATCAAGTTTTTCATCCACTTAATGTGTGACATGTTAATTCTGTATCATTCTAGTTTCTTAATCAAAATATAGCAAATCAGATGACTAACACAAGTCTTGGTAAATTACACCAACACTTTTACCTTTATCAATCACATTTATAGTCTGATCAAAACTACATCAAGTTAGACATGATCTATTTTCTATAAAGTCAATTTGATTGACATTAATTGTATTACTCTCCTTTAATTGTTTAATAATCAATTCCTGTATCATTTCATTACTTTGTCCAGGATCAGTGAAAGGCTGACAGATTTATGATTACCTAGGAAGTTCCATTTACCCTTTTTAATTTTTGGCACATTAGCTTTCTTCTGTTCCTCTGAAACTACCCCAATGTTCTAAAACACCTTAAAATCATTAACAGTCCAGTAGTTCCTGAGCCAGATATTTAAAAACTCTTGGATGGAAGTTATCCAGAGATGCTAATTTTAAAATAGCTAGCTATAGTAATGCGGTTTAATTTCTCCTGAGTTTCTTTTAGAATGGAAAGACTTTTGTCGTCATAATATATGAATAAATAATCTTTCCCCCTTCTCCCCCCAATACAGAAAAGAAATATGTACTGAATGCACTTCAGGCTTTTCCACATTATTATTGAGATTCTACCATAACGGGGAGTATCATAGTTAAGGTTCCTATTGTTCTTAATATACAAACTTTTTCTTACTTTTTTTTTAGATTTCTCCTGATGTTCCTTGTGTCCCATTGCTTCCTTATCAGTTTTCTATATTTCCTAGTGACTAATTCATATGTATTGCCATACACTTCTTTTTTAAATTAAAAATGCTGTTTTCAAACCCTTTCTAAACCATTTTTTTTAAAAGCATAGCCTTCTTTCTCATTTGTGCCATTGTGGCTTTTTGGTCATCTAATAAAATATTCTTAAACTATAATTCACATTTTTCTGTTTAAAATTTTCCTTTCATGTTGTGAAACTGGCCCTTTTAAAGAACCAAGTGTATATATGTCTGTTTGGGACTCGCTTACATGTGCTACAACTTTAAATTGGAAACTCTCATGCATAGTTTTTAGAAATTCCAAGCGTGTTTTAATACTGGCAGCATATGTTGGCCAGCTTGCTGTCCCCCATTATAATGCAGCTATTTTCTGCTACACATTACAGGTAGGTAGGTGTATAAGAAGAAAATAATTCTGTTCTCTAGTTTGATTTGGTGGTCTGTAGCAGACATCAACTACTACCATAACTTTATCTGTTAGGACATTGATCCATAAGCATTTAAGATACTGTCAATTCAGTAAGTTGACTTGGAAACAGGTATGCCATTTTTCACAGAGTGTCATTTCTTTCCCCTTTTGCCCACTTGATCTTTCCTAAACAGGTTATAATAATCGATTTTAACATTCCAATCATATGAATATTCCCACCAGGTTTCAGTAATAGCAACTAGATTGAATTTGAACTAATAAATTAGCAATATCAATTCTTCTTGCTTTTTACACATGGTTCTTGTATTGGTGTACAGGCAATTATAGAATTTCTTTCATATCCCTAGGTACCTTGCTTAATTTTCTTCTCAAGTCTTGATTTTGTGCTTAATGAGCATTTATTTATTCCTCCTTTCCTTCTTTCTCTGTTGTTGTTAGTTTAATGCACCCCTAACCAGTCTGTCTTTTAGAAGAATGCTCCCTCTTTTACTAAGATAGAGGCCATCCAAAAACTGTGCATTCCACTCTTCCCATAGAAGATGGACCAATATTCCACAAAACCAAAAACTACTTATCTAGCCAGTGATTCTCTGGCCTTGGCACTGGGAAGAGAGTACACAGTCCTATTGTCCACCTGTCCCCGGTAAAACATTCCTTCCATTTTTAGCATAGAATCTCTGAGAAGGAGTATTTGTCTTCTGTGGATGGATGATCTTTTGTGGGCACATTTGATAGCCTTGTGGGTTGGGTTCTCCATTCCTTCAGAGATATTTTCTTCAGTTTCCACTCTGAGAACATGACAAAAATTGGCTACTTCTAGCTATGTGGAATACCTCCTGGTCTTTATCTCTCTCATAGCCAGCCCACCCTCCTTTAAATCCACCCATGCAGAATGCTCCCTAATCCTCTTGCTTCTGATGGTTTAAAAACCACCAATTTTCCTCTTTGAAATTCACTGTTCCTGGCTTCTCAGTTGCCAGTTCCTTTCTTACTTGAATCTGAATGATGCTTCCCGAATCTGGTTGTCCAAGTATTCCTCAGTTTCTCTGATATTTTGTAGTATCTGTACTTATCCTGTCAAACCATTTTGTTCCTCCAGCATTTCATACAGTGAAAATCCCTTCTGGCTTCAGCAGGGAATAAAACATAACACATTTGTTGCAGGTCAAAACATTGTTCCATTGCTAGCCATCACAATGTTGAACATAGAACTAGAAAGAAAGCCTCTCACAGTCCCTCCTGTAAAACTCCAAAAAATACCATGTTCAACTGCTCAAGAGTTCACCTGACAACTGATATATATAGATATAGATATAGATATAGATATAGATATAGATATATTGCTTTTTAGTTCTATAACTGAGGAATTAACTTATTGGAGACTTCACACACTGAGGCTAAACACAGATTTAAGGGTCCCAGCCATAATGTTGCCATAAAGACACAAACAGACCCATTTCACATAAGGCCTCTGCAAGGATGGTCTTGGATTTCCATTGATTCCCTGAGAAACTCCTGGTGCCAGGGTGGGCCTATGACCTTTTGTGAAAGTGACAAAGACCTTGCCCACAGTTATTTGAATATTGTAAATTAAAGTACTATGATTAAAACTAGTAAACATTTTGACTAAACAGCTTTCCATTGAAATATGCATTTTCATCATAATCAACACATTTTGTTGGAATGTATCTATTTTGATCAAATTTTCAATGGGAAAAAGCCAGAACATTTCTTTTTGACTTTCTTATTTTGATAATGTCAAAATGTTTCATTTCAGTAATGTTGAAATTTTGAAATGTTTTGTTTTGTATGCCACTCTTTTTTATTCTTTTCATTTTAACTTTTGTATTATATTAAAATATTAATGTATATATTATATTTAATTATAATATAATATAAAAGTTAAAACAAAGCATTTTGACAGTATTGAAATAAAATGTTTCACTAGTTCCAAATGAGATTTTTCAGAATTTTCATTCTGCAGGGAATTTTAAAATTATCTGCTTTTCATTCTGATTCAGAACCTCTTTTTTTAGAAATTTCCTACAGAATGATTATTCCAGTTTCTGGCCACTTGTAGCTATGACCTTTAGACACCACTGAAGAAAAGAGAGTAGGACACACTGCAGAAAAAATGTAATTGATTACTGGTGTACCAAATGGTAGAGTCTTTTAACAGGCTGATTTTTCCATTGCCTAATAATTTCAGTTTCTACTTACCATAAATTAGCTACAGTAGTTTATTTTGTGATCTTGTCATATTTTGCCACTTCATGTAGACTGCATCTGTAAAACCTGACCAAGTAAAGTTCACCCAAGTTTCTATGAACTACCCAATTTGTGTGCAAATTGCAAGCTATAAATTCATAAAATGCTTCAAGTTCCTATAGATGAAAAATCCAGTGAATGCATGCCCATGAATACAAACTCTCACGTTCCTACTCACAGCATGTTGTGAATTCATAGGTATATCCTCTTTGTTTGCTTTAGTTTGCAGGATCTCTTTTATAGCCAACACATTACTGAATCTGACTTGTCCACGGCTCTTAGAATCATGTGACTGAAGATGTACAAGTCCAAGTTAAATACAATAATGAGAGAGGCAATAAGGCTCTTCTCCACAATAGGGAAACCACCGATGTTTTAGAGCAGAGGTTCTCAAACTGGGGGTTGGTTATTACCTGGGGTGTCACGAGCTGTCAGCCTTCACCCCAAGCCCCGCTTTACTTCCAGCATTTATAATGGTGTTAAATATATAAAAAAGTGTTTTTAATGTATTGGGGAGGTCACACTCAGAGGCTTACTATGTGAAAGGGGTCACCAGTACAAAAGTTTGAGAACCACTGTTTTAGAGAATAAAATGTATTTTAGTGACAGAATGTAAGTGGATGGTGTAAAAATAAAGCAATGGGAACCAAAAAGGAAAAAATGAGGACATTCCCACAGACATGAAGATGGTTTTACATATAATTGAGCTGCTTAATCCAACTATTATTCAGCTAGTATACAAAAACATTAAACAAATGAGACACAGACACATCTGATATGATCATTGACACCGTGCTGGATGAAATGTACTGGCTATTAAAGGCTCTCTCCTCCTAACCTCATGCTCCCAGTCATCTATGGAATAATACATTTCAGTCTGAGGGCACAAAAATTGAGATATCAGTAGAAAATAAATACCTTAGCTCTTGTAAAGGTGGGAAATATTTTCATTTTATATTTGAAAACAAATAAGTCAGACAGGTCCTAAAGGAAATACAGAAGGTAATAAATATAACAGGCACTGTCTCCTAAAATCAGTCAAACACAATGTCTGGGAGTAGGCAGGGATGAAAGCACATAATATGTTCTGATGGTGTGGCAATAGTGAAAATTCAATAGTCTTATAGGAGATGTTTACACTGCAATAAAAATCCCATTGCACCGAGTTTCAGAGCTCAGGTCAATTGTTACTTACAAATTTAGAGTTTATTCTTCACAGCACTAGTAGTTGTTTTTCTTTAACAAAATGTGAACATAACATCTCTGCTGGGCATACTATAGCTGGAACCCGGATATAAAAGGTTGCAACTCAGTTCAGTCAGGGCTGAACGCCAAAGAAAATGGAGGTGTGCTGAAGGTTCCTGCAGAGGGACTGCTGGATGCAGAGGCCACACTGTGATGACCAATACCTGCCAGGACCCAACGCTGCAGAGGGAGGAGAGGCCATGGGACCCCCAAGAGGAATAATAGAAAGTAACCCAGGGATACTTAATGGGGAACTGGTCATAGAACCGGCGTTTGGCTCAGCATGTTTCTGAAGGATCCCTGCTGAGTAGGTGGTGGGAAGGAAAGGACAAGTAGTAACAGGCTTAAATTACAGCAGGGGAACTTTAGTTAGGGAAACCCTTCCTAACTGTAAGGGTAGTTAAGCATTGGACCAAATGGAAGGTTGTGGAATCCGGCAGAGGTTTTTAAGAACTGGTTAGACAAACACCTCTCAGGGATGCTCTAAATCAGGGTTGGCAACTTTCGGCACGTGGCCCATCAGGGTGATCCACTGGCGGGCCTTGAGACATTTTGTTTATGTTGACCGTCTGCAGGCACGACTCCCCACAGCTCAGGGTGGCCGCAGTTTGCCATTCCTAGCCAATGGGAGCTGTGGGAAGCAGCAGCCAGGACGTCCCTTCAGCCTGCCGCTTCCCGCAGCTCCCATTGGCCGGGAACAGCAAACCGTGGCCACGGGGAGTTGCGGGGGGCCATGCCTGTGGACGGTCAGTATAAACAAAATATCTTGCGGCCCTCCAGCGGATTACCTGGTAGGCCACGTGCCAAAGGTTGCTGGCCCCTATTCTAAATAATACTTGGTCCTCCCTCAATGCAGGGGACTGGACTAGATTGACCTATTGAAATCCCTTCCAGCCCTACATTTCAATGATTCTATAAGTAAAACACACTGTTAATGTGTTTCAGAAATCATAGTCCTATACAGTGCATTATCCCATGGTATAGACAAGACCTAACACTTTTTTTCTCCTTTTCAAATGTTCTTTTGCATTTAAGGCAGATTTTTTCTCTTCTCTGTCACTGACTTTAGTGGGTGCTGGTTAAACCCATAGGCAGCATTAAATTCTATCCTGGACTGATCATGAAATATCAGATTTTAAAACTATTCTTGATCTCTCAGATTTGCAGTACTTTTTTTGGCAATGGCCCAGGACTCAAATACAGTGAGTCCTAGTCCTCAGACCAATGCAATTTTTGAATCCTCCCAACCATAGGACTGTATTATGGTATCAGTTTTCAGGGAGAATGACCCTAGCATGGGGTTCCCATGACTTATTTCTCCATTTTTTTGATTTTCTAATTTTGTCTTGTTTGGGCGCCATAAGATACAGCCCTGTCTTTACAGGATGCTATTTCTGTCCTAAACACTTTCCAATGATCAAGGCAATACTAAAATATGATTTTATGTAGATTCCAGATCCAAAAGCAATGTTATCTGAAGTTTACAAAATCTAAATCCAATTAGAAAAATACAGGTTTTATAAAACAACATAATTTTCCCTGGAAGCTGAAAGACCCAACCAGATGGTTCCTTATTTTTCAGGCATTATTTCTCTAAATTCATGGCATGCTGCAATGCAGCATAATACTTTAGGTTTAGATTATACAACTCTGTTTCTAACTTGAGGAACAATAAACATGATTAGAATTTAATGGGAAAATATATATGGCAAATCCACAATTACTGGAAACAGTTTTCAACCATAGAACAGTAGGTTCTAAAAATGTAATACTCCATTCAACTATTATTGGGCTTTCTATTTGCTTTATGTAACATTTTGACTCCATTGGCTGTATCCTTGATTGTGATTCACAATGCTATGACATTCTGTTAATACTTTATGAATGGCCCGTGAAAAAAATAGAGAATTTTTGCTAAATTTTAAACATTGAAAAAAAGAATGAAATGCATTTATCAATGTTTTAAAATAGAAGAGGCCAATTATATTTGGACATGCTCAGGAGGATGAATATTTTTCCCCTGTAATGGTTAGTTGTAAGACTACACTGAAGAAAATGTGGAATAATGATAGCAGTGTTCTCAAGATATTAAGCATCCTATATAATGTATTGAGTTTCCAGTATGTCTATTATATATGTATATATGTTCAGTTATCATTTGAGTTATTTTTCAGTTTTACTAGGCTACTGAAAGTAATGTTGAATATACACAACTATTGGAAATTGTGATGTGACTACTGTTTTCCTTTTTACACTATCCATTATTATTACTGTCTTATCACATAAACATATGTGAATTCCCTTGATCATCCTACTATATCTTCTCTGCATTATTCCAGTTTGAATTAATCTTTCTTGAATTGCTATAGATAGCTAACATGCCATAAGCCCAGTACGAGAGAGAGTCTAGGGGAAAAAAAAAAACCTCATACAAGTGCTGAAAGGACGGACTGGGGTGAAAATACTTGCAGATTATATGCTCATTGTAGGTGAAGGGAGCAATAAAAAAGAAGCTGAATGAGACCATGACAGAAAACAGCAAGGTTTTCTACAACAATGCAGGTTCAATAACATAAAACTCAGTACAGAATAAATGCTACTTAAATAGCGTGAGGGGGCATGCATTGCACATCTGCTCATAGCAGAGGGACTGAAAGCAGGTCCCAACAAGATCAAAGCAGTCAGACGTGCCAACTCCAGTGGATGAAAAAGGGTTACAGTGCTTCAGAAGATTGTCCAAGTTCTGTCCATACCCAGCTGCAGTAGTGGAACCAATACATCAGTTCATAGGGAGGTCCCGAACAGTAAGAATTTAAAACACTGAAACAAATGATAAACGGATGCCCCTATGCGAAAGTACTATCAGCTAAGAGAGCCACTGACATGCCAGTGTGATGCTTTGGAGAAAGGATTAGGGGTAGCTCTTTTGCAGGAGCAGCTGGTTGCTTATACCAGTTGTCAAGGCTGATTCCCCACCTCGGCACTTTGAGTGCAGAAGGTGGGGGCCAGCAAGGATTCTAAAAATTAATATCGGCCACTCCAAGCTTATATTAAACTCCCAAGGTTACAGCTTTTTCTGACCGTGGATGGGTAGATGCTGCCATCACCCAAGTGCAAAACCCCTTTGAGAACCCAGGAAAGCGCACTTGGGAATTTCTTCCTGTGGGATGTCCTCAAGCCCTTTCACACCCCTCCCCCCTTCTGGGGTAGAGCTGAGAAAGAAAAACAAAGGAAATCATATGTTGCCACCAGCTTATTAAACAACGTGCATAAACCTCTAAGGACACAAAAATCAAATTATGTTCTTAAAAAAGGCAAATTTGGTTTCTTGACCCATCTGGTGTCCAAGATACGTTACCTGTTTAGGCCTATTTGACATTTTTTGGGCCTTAACAGTTAATCCTGCCTCCCTTATGTGCTGGAAGACAGCTTGGGGGTGTTCCAGGTGTTCTTCCCATGAATCTGAGAATATAGCCACATCAAATTCCCTGAATCAAGCCAGAAGGTTATCTACCAGTCTCTGGAAGGTGGCGGATGCATTTCACAGTCTGAAAGGGAGCACATTAAATTCATATAGCTCTACATGGGTGATGAAGGCTGACCTTTCCTTGGGTGGGTCATCTAGCAGCATTTGCTAGTACCCCTTAGTTAAGTCTAAGGTGGAGATGAATTGGGCACATCCCAGTTTCTTCAATAGCTCATCTGTGCATGACATTGGATAGTTTTCTGGGTGGGTTACAGCAGTTAGCTTCCGGTAGTCCACGCAAAAGCAGATTTCCCCATCGGGTTTGGGAACCAGAATCACTGGAGAGGCCCATGTGCTCTCAGAGGGGTGGATTACACCCATCTGTAACATGTCCTTGATCTCCCTTTCTATTGTGGTTTGGGCTTGAGGACTCATCTGGTAGGGTTGGGCTCTAATTGGACGAGCATCACCTGTGTTAATGGAGTGGTACGCCCATTCTGTCCGTCCTGGGCTGGCTGAAAACAGTGGTGAAAAGCTGGAGCACAGCTCCTAGATTTGCTGTCATTGCTTACGCTCAGGGGTTATGGAAAAGCTCACCTCTTCTACACCACCATTGCTTTTTTCTTCATAGTAGACACCTTCAGGCCACTTAGCGTTGTCTCTCTCCTGGGTTGTAAACCGGAGAACCTTGTTTTCTCAGGAATAAAAGGGCTTTAGAGAATTAACATGGTATACTTTAGGTTTTAGGGTAGGGTCTGGGAACACTATGAGGTAATTAATAGCTCCCAGGCACTCTAGGACCATAAATGCCCCTTCCCACTATGCTTCCATCTTATTGGCCTGGAGCGCTTTTAGGACCATGACTTGGTCACCTACTTTGAAAGAATGCTCTCTGGCATGTTTATCTTACCAGGCCTTTTGCTCTTGTTGAGCATCCTGTAGGTTTTTTCAAGCAAGGGCTAGAGACTCCTTGAGGCTGTTTTGCAGGTTGGTTATAAAGTCCAAAATGTTAGTTCCTGGAGAAGATGTAAACCCCTCCCATTGCTGCTTTATCAACTGTAATGGCCCCTTAAGTTTGTGGACATAAATGAGTTCAAAGGGTGAAAATCCAAAACTTGGATGTGGTACAGCCCTGAAGGCAAAGAGCAACTGCTGCAACACTAGGTTCCAATCATTGGAGTGCTCATTCACGAATTTACGTATCATGCCCCCCAAAGTCCCACTAAACTTTTCCACTAGGCCATTTGTTTGATGGTGGTAAGGGGTGGCAACCAAGTGGTTCACCCCTTGAGCTTCCCAAAGATGTTTCATGGTCTCTGCCAGAAAGTTAGTTCCTGAATCCATAAGGATATCTGAGGGCCAACCTACCCTGGCAAAAATGTCTGCCAATTCCTGGCTTACACTTTTAGCCCAGGTGTTGCTTAGAGCTACTGCTTCCGGCTATCGGGTGGCAAAATCCATGAAGGTCAGTATGTATAGCTTTCCTCTGGGTGTCTTCTTAGGGAAAGGACCCAGAATATCCACAGCTATTCTCTGAAATGGAAACTCAATTATGGGGAGTGACTGGAGAGGGGCCTTGACCTGGTTTTGGGGCTTTCCCGTCCTCTGGCACACCTCACAAGACTGGTCATAGGTAGAAACATCCTTGCCCATTCCGTCCCAGTGGAATGACTTCTGCAAACGGTCCTTGATCCTGTTCACCCCAGCATAGCCACTTGGGTGATCGTGGGCTAAGCTCAAGAGCTTTTCCCTATACTTAGTTGGAATTACCAACTGTCTCTGAGGATGCCAGTCCTCCTTGTGCCCATCAGAAAGGGTTTTCTGGTATAAGAGTCCTCCTTCTACAACAAACCTGGACCTATTGGAAGAGCTGAGAGGTGGTGGGTCGCTCCATGCCGCCATCCAAGCTCTCTTGAGGCTTTCATCCACTTCCTGCTCTGCCTAAAACCGCTTCCTTGATGCTGGAGACATTAGTTCCTCGCTGGGTTGTGGACTTGGGCTTGGTCCCACTGGAAGCAATGCAGGTGATGGGGTTGTCTCCGTCGATTGTGAACCGCTCTCCACTGGTGCACTAGGTTGTATTTCAGGCTCCAGTTGAGCTTCTTTCTCCAGGTTAGCTGCTGCTGCAGGTGCAGGCTGTATGGCGCCCTTTGGTGCTGGCTCCCCTGACTCTGGTTGGGTGGGAAGCATGGTCTTTGGAGCTGATTGCTCCGCCAGTTCCGATCCTTGGGCTGGTTCTGGCTGAGTCCCAGGAACTGGATCTACAACTGCTGCCATAGACTTCGGTCTGGGGTCTGGTTCCACAATCTCAGGCTGGGTCCCCGGGCCTGTGGTATCAGGGGACATAGACTGAGTTCTTGTAGGAGGCTTAGGAATGGGGTTAGGTGTGGAGGCCTGTTTAGCCTGGCTGCGGTTGACCATTCCCACCCTTTTTGTTAGCCTTACATGGTTGGCTAAGCCTTCTCCCAGCAGCATGGAAATGGGATAATCATCATAGACTGCAAAAGTACTTATTCCTGACCAGCCCTTGTACTGGACAGGCAACTTAGCTGTAGGCAAGTTAAAAGAGTTGGCCTTAAAGGGTTGCACCATTACTGGGGCCTCTGGGTCGATGAATTTGGGGTCCACCAGGGATTGGTGGATAGCTGACACCTATGCTCCAGTGTCTCTCCACGCAGTAATATTCCTCCCACCCACACTCACAGTTTCCCTTCGCTCTGGGAGTATTTGCAAGGCAGTTGGGCCTGAAGGCTCTCTGTGGGACCCCACAGTGAAGAGTTGCAGTTAGCTGGTGCTTTTGGGGCAGTTGGCCTTCATATGCTCCAGCTTATTACATTTAAAGCATCGCTCAGCTGACTGTGGGATCGGGCGGGGTGGGTGGTTGGAGAGTAGGGTGGTAGGACAAGAGGGCATCTGGGGTTTCCCTGGCTGTGTGGGGGGCTCCTCCTTGTGAGGTGGGGCCTTGGGATGACTCCGATGGTGGGGTGTTGTCTCGGGTTCCCTTCCTGGTATACGCACCAACTGCTAGTAGCTTTCTTCTTTTCCGCCACCTCCACCCATTTCGCTTCGATCTCCCCCAACTTGATTACAGTTTGGGCTTCCCATCTAGGACGTACCTTTCTATTTCCTCAGAAACACCCTCTAAGAACTGCTCCATTTGTATTAGGAGAGACAGATCTTCCAGAGACTTAACATTTGCTCCTGATATCCAGGCATCCCGATTTTTTACAATGTGGAAGGCATGTCGGGAAAATGCCACATCTGGTTTCCACCTTAGGGCTCTGAACCGCCAACGGGCATGCTCGGGTGTTAGTCCTAATTCTAGCCTTTTGTTTAAAAAGTTCATACTCGTTCATGTGTCTTTAGGCATTTCAGCTGCCATCTCTGCTAAGGGTCCACTGAGTTGTGGCCTCTGCTTCACCATATACTGGTCTGGAGGGATGTTGTACACAAGGCAGCCCCTTTCAAAATTTTCTAAGAAAGCCTCTGTATCCTCGCCTACCTTGTATGTGGGGAATTTCTTGGAATGGGGAGTGGTAACTGGAGAAGGACTGTTAGGGCTACCTGGTTGACCCAGCTTAGCCTTTTCCAGCTCTAAGCACTTCAGCTCCATTTCTGCCTCCAAGCACTTCGCCTCTCTCTTCTCCTCTGCCTCTGCCTCCAAGTGCTTCATCGCTAGGAAGGAATTCCTTTCTTCCACAGTTAGAACTCACTCTGGGTTAAGGGCATCCCTCCATCTTGGCACCAGGATCTCAGGTGGGGGAGGGCTGACCCTTCCCTCCTGGGAAGTCTCTCCTCCCCACATTTCTGTCATGGAGCTGGATGTCTGGGCTTGATCTGGGACTGTCTTTCTCCATGGCATGCCACTTTGGGAAGACTGGTTGCTCTCGGGTTTTGTTGCCCGATCACAACCTCATGCACAGAGATGCCCTACTCTAGCCTAGCTATTTCATTGCCAGGAATCTAGAAAATAAAAAAAAATAAAATAAACTGCTTATTGGTCTCCCTGGTGTTGCAGGCTGAACCCTTTGTGTGCCTGTTCCCCCTCAGGCAGCAAAGAAAAGAAAAGAGAACAAAAAGAAAAAAACTCCCTGGCTTTGCAGGCTGCAAAAAGGAAAAATGTGTCCTTTTAAAATCCTGAGGTCTGTGCTTCTGGTTCAAAATGATCCCACCGCTCTGCCACCATATCAAGGCTGATTTGCCACGCTGGCATTTTGAGTGCAGAAAGTGGGGCTCAGCAAGGATTCTAAAGATTAACTCTGGCCTCTCCAGGATTATATTAAACTCCCAAGGGTACAGCTTTTCTCTGACCTTGGATGCTGCCACCACCCAAGTGCAAAACCCCTTTGAGAACACAGGAAAGCATACTTGGGAATTCCTTCCTGTGGGGTACCCTCAAGCCCTTTCACTCACACACACCCCGCCCCCAGGGAAGAGCTGAGAAAGAAAAACAAAGGAAATCAGATGTTGCCACCAGCTAATTAAACAACATGTGCACAAACCTCTTAGGACACAAAAATCAAGTTCTGTTCTTAAAATTGTAAATTTTATTAAAAACAAAAAGAAAAAATATATATATATGGAAACTCAGGCTATTGCTGGATTAAAAAAAAACACTTACAAGAATTAAGCATCAATTAATCAATGTTCTTGAGGTCCAGCTTAAAGATTACAAGCAAAACAAAAGCTTTTGAGGTTAGCACAGAGGAGTCCAGAAGCCATAAAGAAATAAAAGGAGATAAACCTGATCGTGTCTTCCTAGACATTTCCTGATCTACTTACATATTTGGGGTTTCCAATGAGTAGTTTCTAGGTATGATACCGATGATTTTTCAGACCTGGCCCCAAGTTTCTTGCAGCATAGTTCCAGCCCTGTCTGCTTCTCCCCGAGAACAACAACAGACAGACAAAAGGGGATACTTGTTTCAATGTTTAAAAAGTTCTAGCTTTCCCATTGGCTCTTTTGGCCAGGTGCCCACTCACTTCATTTTACCTATGCATCACTTTTAACCTTTTACAGGTAAAGCAAGTATAGAACAGCTACTAAGAGGGATTGTTTAGCTAACTGGCTGGCTTGGTCCATAAAAGGAACTACCCCCCCAAACCCCTCTTCACTTATCACACCAGCAAAATCCTGTCAGAGAGTAAGCAGGGGTACACCCAAAAAGTAATACAACTTCTGGCTGTGCTATTTGGAGTGAAGCAATTCCATCAGTTCCTCTATTGCTATCTACTAATAGTGGAATCAGACTACACACATCTAGTGACAGGCATGGCAAAGCCCCTTTTTAGTGCTCCAGAAAGACTGCAGTGCATGTTAATGAACCTCCAGTGCTACCACCTAAAGAGCAGATATTGTTCAGCTCAGTTACTGATATATAGACAACATCACTGAGTTGGGGGAAGAGGATCAGAGCATTGAATCCATTAAAATGCTGCAGTCTCCTAATTTCAGCAGTGAAACTGATGGAAATGAAAGCAACTATGGAAAAGGACATCCAATTACAGTCAGTCAAGAGAGAAATATTAGCAGGGTGTTCAGAAGACACATGTCAGGTACCATTAGGATCAGAACCATATTTTAAACCAAAGATGACTTGAGTGTGAAGGATGGACTTATATTTTAGGGTTGAGAGCTGTTGTCACCACTTCATTATGTAAGGATGTCATGTACAAAATACATACCTCAGACCTGGGTATTGTGACAAAGTTCCTCCTCTACCTTGGTGGGTCCTGCGCTTATTGGCGGATTTGCTCACTTCACAGATTCACCCTGTGGGTCAGGAAACAGTCCAGAGACCTTCCCCTCTAGTAGAAGCTATAGTCCAGGTCAATTCCTCCTGTGTTTGATCAGGAGTTGGGAGGTATGGGGGGAACCCAGGCCCACCCTCTACTCCGGGTTCCAGCCCAGGGCCCTGTGGACTGCAGCTGTTTAGAGTGCCTCCTGGTACAGTTACACGACACCTACAACTCCCTGGGCTACTTCCCCATGGCCTCCTCCCAACACCTTCTTTGTCCTCACCACTGGACCTTCCTCCTGATGTCTGATAACGCTTGTAGTTCTCAGTCCTCCAGCAGTACGCCTACTCACTCTCAGCTTCTTGCACACCCCTTGCTCCCAGTTCCTCATACACACTTCCTCTCCTCTGGCTCCCCCTGGCTTGACTGGAGTGAGCCCTTTTATAGCATCAGAGGGGCCTTAATTAGAGTCAGGTGCTTAACTGCCTCACCTGACTCTTAGCAGGTTAATTGGAGTCAGGTGGTCTATTAGCCTGAAGCAGCCCCCGCTCTGGTCACTCAGGGAACAGAAAACTACTTATCCAGTGCCAGTATATCTCCCTTCTGCTACTCTGCTGTTCCCAACTGGTCTGGGTCTATCACATATCCCTCCCCCCTGCTCAACACCAAGGGGTTGGGCAGCTTGGGACGCCAGACAGTGTACACGTGATAAGCCATCGGCGTTACCATGGCGACTCCCTGCTCTGTGCTGTATGCAGAACTGGAAAGGTTGGAGGGATAAGAACCACCTGGTTACTCTTGTGTTCTTTTCCTTGTTCCGTTGCATCCATTGAAGAGGGGCATGGTCGGTCACGAGGACAAATCTGCGCCCCAGCATGTAGTAACGCAGCGTTTCCATGGCCCCTTTTATGGCAAGGCATTCTCTCTCTACCACTGCGTATTTTTGTTCCCTCGGAAGGAGTTTCCTGCTGAGGTAGAGAATTGGGTGTTCCTCTTCCCCAGCCATCTGCGACAGGACAGCCCCTAGCCCCACCTTGGATGCATCTGTCTGAAGGATGAATTCCTTGGTGAAATCTGGGGCTATCAATATGGGGTTACTGCAGAGGACAGTCCGTAGGTGTACAAATGCCCTCTCTGCTGCGTCGGACCATCTGACTGGATCCGGACCATGGGCCTTCACTAAGTCAGTTAGGGGACTTGCCCTTGTGGCAAAATGGGGAATGAAACGCCGGTAATACCCCACCACCCCTAGGAATGCTCGGACCTGCTTCTTACTACTTGGTCGTGGCCAATTTTGGATGGCTTCTAACTTGTTCAGTTGAGGTTTTACCAGACCTTTTCCTACCACGTAGCCAAGATATTTGGCCTCTGTGAACCCCACAGCACACTTAACAGGGTTTGCTGTAAGGCCAGCTCACCTGAAGGTATCAAGGACCGCCCCCACCTTCTTCAAGTGGGTTTCCCAGTCTGGGGTATGAATCACCACGTCATCCAAGTAGGCCGCAGCATAGCTGGCATGGGAGCGTAATAACTTGTCCATGAGGCGCTGAAAGGTAGCTGGGGCCCCATGTAGTCCAAAAGGAAGGACCGTATACTGGAAAAGACCCTCTGGTGTAGAGAACGCCGTCTTCTCCTTTGCATCTTCAGCTAGGGGAATCTGCCAGTACCCCTTTGTCAAGTCTAGGGTCGTTAAGTACTGGGCATTCCCCAGACGGTCTACTAATTCGTCTATGTGGGGTATAGGGTAGGCATCAAACTGGGATATCTCATTTAGTCACTGGAAGTCATTGCAGAACCTCGTGGTGCCATCAGGTTTGGGCACCAACACTATTGGGCTGGACCACTGACTGTGAGATTCTTCAATGATCCCCATCTCCAGCATTTTCCTGACTTCCACTTTTATTTCCTCCCTTTTGGCTGCTGGCACCCGGTAGGGCCTCATTGTTACTCTGGCCCCAGGGTTCGTGACGATGTGATGATATGTCCCAGTTGTGCGACCCGGCTTTGTTGAGAATACATCTTGATATTGGGCAATCATCTCAGTTACCTCTTTCTTCTGGGCTGTCGTTAGATCGGGAGACACCCTCACCTGTCCAGGGTTTTTGTTCCCTGGGTGTAGGACTTCCCGAACCACTGTGCACGCCTCTCGGATATGCCAGGGTTTCAGAAGGTTGACATGATATATCTGTTCTAGTTTTCGACGTCCTGGTTGTCGCACCTTGTAATTTACTTCCCCTACGGGTTCAACTATTTCGTAGGGCCCTTGCCACTGGGCCAACAGCTTACTTTCAGCCGTGGGTACCAGTACCATTACTTGGTCACTGGGCTGAAACTGACGAACCTTGGCTTGATAATTGTAGTAGGTTTGCTGGGCCTCTTGGGCCTTTTCTAGGTGCTCCCTCACTATGGGAGTGACCCGGGCTATCCGGTCCCTTATCTGTAGCACATGCTCTATTATGTTCTTCCCCTCACTGGGTTCCTCCTCCCAAATTTCCTTGGCTATGTCCAGGATGCCTCGGGGGTTGCGCCCATATAACAGCTCAAAGGGGGAGAATCCAGTTGAGGCCTGAGGTACCTCCCAGATAGCAAACATAAGGTAAGGTAGTAGGGTGTCCCAGTCCTTCCCGTCCCGGCTTACCAGCTTCCTTATCATAGCCTTGAGGGTTCAGTTAAACCTTTCTACCAACCCATCAGTCTGCGGATGATAGACTGAAGTTCTCAGGGTATATATATGGAGCAGCGTACAGAGGTCCTTCATTACCTTCGACATAAATGGGGTTCCTTGGTCTGTTAATATCTCCTTTGGTAGCCCCACTCGGGCAAAGATCCCCAACAACTCCTTAGCTATCGTTTTAGAGGCCATGTTTCGCAGGGGGACGGCTTCTGGGTAGCAAGTAGCATAATCCAGAATGACAAGTATATATTGGTGGCCCCGGGCTGTCTTCTCCAGGGGCCACTAGGGCCCACTAGGTCCATGGCTATTCGCTCGAAGGGGACCTCTATGATGGGAAGGGGTACTAAAGGTGCCCTCAAGTGGGGACGGGGACTGTGCAGTTGACACTCCGGGCAGGACACACAGTACCTCCGCACTTCTTCATGTACTCTGGGCCAGAAGAACCGTCATAGGACGCTGGCCAGGGTCTTCTCTACCCCCAAATGTCCCCCAAAAAGATGACTATGGGCAAGACTTAATACAGCATTCGGGTGTTTTTGAGGTACTAGGATCTGCTGTACCTTCTGCCCCTGTACTGGTGCAACCCGGTATAAGAGATCCTTCTTCATTATGAAGTAGGGTCCTGGTCCCTGGGTTTTCCCTTCCATGAGGACCCCATCTATTTCAGTCACCTCCTTCCTAATGTTGTCGTACCTTGGGTCTTCTGCCTGGTCCCGTCCAAAATTTCCTCTCCCAGAGCTAATCTGCCCGAGATCTAGGGGTCCAGTCTCTGTTGCCTCTACTGGTTCAGAAGTGTTAGGGTGGGGGTCAGACTCGGGTGCTTCTCCCTCCTGGGTGGCCTCCTTTTCAGCTGCTCGGGTCCGCCTACCTACGAGAGCGACCCTCTGGCTTTGGGTCAGTATTCGGGTTCCCAAGGCCTTAGCTGTCCTCCTTTCCCTTTTAGTCTTTCTACCCTGTCTGGGAGTGGAGAACAAATCTGGGGATATTTCAGAGAAGACTGGGGGTTGACAGTCTACTGTGGATGCCTCACTAACTTCAGGGCTTCCCCCTTTCTCCAATCCCCTTACCGGAAGTAAGTCTCCAAACCCTGGGAAGTCCCTCCCTATGAGCACCGGGTATGGGAGTTTAGGGACTACACCTGCTGCTACCTCAGTAGTGTTCCCCTGAATCTCAATTTTTACTGGGATGGTAGGGTAATAACCAACTGTCCCATGGACACAAGGTTATCCCCGTACGCTTAGCCCACAGCAGCTGACTATGCTTCACGAGCTTCCCCGAGACAAGCGTGATAGCACTCCCCGAATCAACCAGTGCTGTGGTCTCTACCCCATTTAGTTTCACTGGTCTGGTATACATATGTGGGGTTAGTGAGACCCCCACAAGGTGAATTAGGGAGCATGGGTCTGCCCAGTTCCCCAGGTTACACTGCATAGGCTCCTCAGCATTGGGACACTGTGCAGCTATGTGTCCCCACTCCCCGCAGGCATAACATCTGTATGGAGCCCTAGGCATTCCCAGGTCTCCTGGTTTGGGCAGTCTAACATCCCGATCCTCTTCTCCCTCAGTGCTCCGACTCTTTGTGGCCTCTACTGGGCCTTCAGCCCCTCTCTTTTTCCACCTGAGCCCTCTTGGTGGCCCAGTCACCTGAGCTTTGGGGGCTTGGTGCTGCTAATTTAACCCAGGGTGCCTCTTCCTTAACTGGTTGGGTCAGCTCCCTCGCCATCCTTCGCCTCTCTACCAATGTGACGACCTCGTCGTAGGTACAGGGTTCGTTCTGGCTTACCCAGGTGCGAAGGTCTGGCGGTAGTCCCCTCATGTATTGGTCAATGACCAGAACCTCTAGTATCTCTTCCGGATTCCGGGACTCAGTTCGCAACAACTTTCGTGCGAGATGGATGAGGTCATACAATTGGGACCGCGGGGTTTTGTTTTCCTGGTACCTCCACTCGTGATACCGCTGGGCCCGCACTGCAGTCGTTATCCCAGATCTGGCCAGGATCTCTGCTTTCAGCTGGGGCAGTCTGCTGCAGCCTCTTCAGGCAGATCATACCAGGCCTTCTGGGCCTCCCCACACAGGAATGGGGCAAGGATGCCAGACCACTGATCTCGAGGCCAGGCCTCCCGTAGGGCTGTCCTCTCAAAGGCCAGAAGGTATGCCTCTACATCATCCTCCCGTGTCATTTTCTGCAGCCAATGGCTGGCCCGTATGAGCCGCATCCCATCATGGCCAGGGTTCAGCTCTGTAAGGGTCTTTACCTGGCTTACCAGTTCTTGCAACATAGCTCGGTCTTGAGCAGCCTGGTCCATCAGCAGGCGATTAGTCTCTTGCTTCAGCCGCACTGCCTCCTGTTGGGCGGCTGCCTGGACACGAGTAGCCTCCTGCTGGGCCGCCATAGCTTGTATCAGTGCCTGCACTACGTCATCCATTGTGGTGAAAAAATAAATAAACCCTCTCCCTTTTTTTTTTTTAATTTTTTTTTTAAATCACCCTCCTTCTTCCGCCGCGCTATGCACCCCAAACCCCACTCCTGACACCAGTTGTGACAAAGTTCCTCCTCTACCTTGGTGGGTCCTGCACTTATTGGTGGATTTGCTCACTTCACAGATTCACCCTGTGGGTCAGGAAACAGTCCAGAGACCTTCCCCTCTGGTAGAAGCTATAGTCCAGGTCAATTCCTCCTGTGTTTGATCAGGAGTTGGGAGGTATGGGGGGAACCCGGGCCCGCCCTCTACTCCGGGTTCCAGCCCAGGGCCCTGTGGACTGCAGCTGTTTAGAGTGCCTCCTGGTACAGTTGCACGACACCTACAACTCCCTGGGCTACTTCCCCATGGCCTCCTCCCAACACCTTCTTTGTCCTCACCACTGGACCTTCCTCCTGATGTCTGATAACGCTTGTAGTTCTCAGTCCTCCAGCAGTACGCCTACTCACTCTCAGCTTCTTGCACACCCCTTGCTCCCAGTTCCTCATACACACTTCCTCTCCTCTGGCTCCCCCTGGCTTGACTGGAGTGAGCCCTTTTATAGCATCAGAGGGGCCTTAATTAGAGTCAGGTGCTTAACTGCCTCACCTGACTCTTAGCAGGTTAATTGGAGTCAGGTGGTCTATTAGCCTGGAGCAGCCCCTGCTCTGGTCACTCAGGGAACAGAAAACTACTTATCCAGTGGCCAGTATATCTCCCTTCTGCTACTCTGCTGTTCCCAACTGGTCTGGGTCTATCACAGTATTTACCACTATCTTAGATAGTTTGAATGGGCATTTTACTGGGCAGGACTGAATACACAACTCCTTTCCTTTGACAGAAGAATTGTGTGATATCCACTAGAGAGAGACTCTGTTACCACAAGAGCAGTCCATGAGCTGCAAGAAAAGGTGGTAAAGACTATTCAAACTTTTGGGAAGTTGGGGTACTGCCTGCTACAAAAAGCAAGTCAGAGACTGGCAAACCAAAGGCCCACTGTGTGAGATATGTCATTCTGGACACTGCATTCACCAACCAACCCCAATTTGCCTCAGAAGAATTTGAGGAATTTGCATGCAAATGGGAATTTGACCACCCCACCCCTCCTTAGCATACCCACAGAATAATGGTAAAGTGGAATCAGCTCCAGAAACAACTAAAAGGCTGTTACACTAGTCTGTTTCTTCTGGTTCAGACCCCTTGATCATATTTTTGGCATTCAGGAATACCCCATCAATGGGATGCCAGAACAGTCCACTGTAGGTGCTGATGGGATGAAGGACCAAAACCCCGCTACCAATGAGGCGAAGACCTCTTGCAACCAGAAAGATAGAAGAATTGCTAAGAGGAGATGGCCAACAGTCAGACAGCAAGCACTAGAATATGTCAGGTCAGCCAAGGACCTACCAGCTCTGGCGACAGGCACTCCTGTGAAAATCCAGCCATTACAGGGATACCAGAAGGAGTGAACTAAAAGAGTCATGAGGGGTGCTATGAGGTGACTATGCAAAGAGGGATACATGATCCAGAAGAACAGGAGACTCTTATGAGTCAGCAGACACAATATACAGAGAGAACCAGTAGAGATACATATATAGAATGAAGAGACTGAAAACTATGCAGAGGCCAATCCCACAGGTAGGGAGGAGATTCCTCAGAGATATTTACTAGACTTGGAGACAGGTGACAGAGAGACAGAGATAGGTCACTCCTGGTATGGTTTCCTGTTGAGGTTACCAAACTATCTCAAAGACCATAACCAGCTTAGTCAGTAGTCAAGAAGAGACTTCAACTTGGCTATATGTTGTCAAAGGGACATAGAGTTGGGTGATAGTTATTTGTTTTTAATAGTTATATTAACATTTTGTAAAATAGGGAAGATGTATCATGATCAGTGGAACTGGAGTGAGAGGACCCATGTTCCCTGGAGGGGCTGTAATTGATGGGATCCCAGGTAAATGGGAAACACTTGGAGTTAGGCTGGAAATAACTGAGCTACATGGATAAAGCAGTCCAGAGTGTTTAATAAAGTTCCACTTGATCAACTAATGGCTTGAATTCCAGAGCACACCAAAGTGTTGTGCTTTAACTGCCTTATGTGGAAACTGCAGGAGCAAAGCAAAAGATACTTAGTTTGCGTTAACATAGTCCTCTTTCAAACAGGATTATGTTAATGCAAACTAGGTATCTTTTGGTTTTCACCAGAAGCATCCACACAAGGCAGTTACAGCACAACACTTTGGTGTGCTCTGGAATTCACATCCCTGTAGGCTGCACTGTGGCACATTCACCTTCACTTTTTTGCGAATGACACAATGGCAACATCCTTGTGCACCCCATGCCATTAATTTTTATGCAATGTAAGCCTACTATAAGTGCATTCATTTCTTTGGTCACTTAGTTTGCTTATTTTTTTTGATGGAGTACAGTAGCACCTGTGCTCTCTATTCCTGCAGTGATGTCCTCTCTTTTGCCAGAGAAACCCCAGATTAATACAAGTAATGCTCCCATCTCTGATCTTTGCTTTTCTAATTACCTGTTTTCTCTGTGGCTGATAACACTAAGCAAACGTTAAATTAGAATGTAGAATCATGTCTGACAAAATACTTTAAAATATTGTAATAATGATTTGATATCAGAGCAAGTGCAAACATTAATGGAGCTTGTGTTCATCTTATCAGGAAAAAAAACACCATGCAATTAAATAGAGCATGGAGTTCAGAGATTTCCAGAATATATTTGCTCTTTTTGATAAACTAGAGAGACAGAATTTTTTTAAAGGAAGAATCAAATAAAAAAAATTACATTTAAAGTATGTTAAATATTTACATGTACAAAACATCTTCCATTCAGAAGGGTACCTCTATGGTTGACAGAGGAACACATTTTAGAACATACAATGAAATCCTGGGCCTATTAATGTCAGAAGTGCAACTGATGTAGCTTCTACTTGTATGCGTCTGTGTGTTCATATGGCATCCATAAAACCTGACAATACCTAGAGCTAGTCAAGAATCTTGTGATTAAATATTTTCTTTCCCGTCAGAAAATGCTGATTAATTGAAACACAAACTTTGAACCAGGTACTTTCCAGAAAAACTAAACTTGTTGGGAAATGTTTTGTAGGTCCAGGATGGAATTTCTGGTCAGAAAGAGAGGCCAATAGAATGTTTAGTGAACGTGTCGGATATGGAGACCTACTGGAACAATTTCCATAGTGGGGGTGCTGAAATCAATTGCACAAAACTGTCAAGCTTGCATATGATGGTGGTCATGCATTCAGTTGCTATTATATTAAAACATTAATAAAATGAAGCCAGCATTAACACTTTTAAGTTAAAAAATGCTTTAACCACAGTCTTTGTTACAATGTTTACAATATGCTTACCATACATTAAGCACAATTTATGTATGGTCATTTAGGGTACGTCTACACTACCCGCCGGATCGGCAGGTAGGGATCGATCTATTGGGAATTGATTTATCATGTCTAGTGTAGACGTGATAAATCGATCCCCGATCACTCTGCTGTTGACTCCTGTGCTGTGTATCATCCTTGATTGTTCCTTCAAGGAGCATTGCACTGTAAGTACATCAGAATGACAAATTGATGAACTGCAACAGTGTCGTTTGTCAGTGTTCCACATAATGCAAATTCCATACTTGTGTGAAAATTATGTTGGAATACAGTGCTAATATCTTAGGAAATCATAACTGCTTCTTAATTCAGAAACATAGGTGTGCATATATATATATGTGAGCTTTATGGGTAAGTATTCTTGAAATGTTCAGCAATAGCTAAAGAAAATCTTGTGTTATCTAAGTAATACAACATTTTTCACTAGGGCTCCTGAGACAAAGGTTGTATTATTTAGTCTATGAAAATATGCATATCTTGTTAATATGAAAGTCATTGGAACTGCTTGACAGACAGAAGTTGTTTTGTCTTAAGTTAGTTTGCAGACATGTAGTGATGCAGGTATATGTTAAACCATTTTATAAGCCTGGATTAGCCATATCTTTTTGGAGCACCATTTGTTGCTTTGAGAATACTTTTGTAAGGTGGCTGCATAGAGAAGTAAAATTTAAGGCTTGAAATTTGAAGTAGTTTTATTATTCAGATAATTAACAATGTATTTTATTGTCTTTTGTAGAACCTGGAGGGAACTACCTTACCCCTTTTTTAGATTAGGAATTTTAGTAGTAGTTTGAAACAAACAGCTAGGAAGATATTGCAATCTTTAGTGTAGGATATGAAGTTTAATAGTTAAGATACTTTGCATGATACTTTTGTAGATGACCTTATAGTAGAATGGTGCATTTATTACTAATTAAACTGAACAAAATTAAATTCACTGGATTCTTTATCATTCACAAAATGGAGGCTGTTGATTTTGATTCATTTTAAGGTATAAAATCTTTATTAATTGCAAACAGTGCAATTATTTATACTTCACAGTGCCTTCCCAGACCGGAAGCGGAGTTGACGGGGGAGCGGCGGCAGTCGACCCTGCACCGTGAGGACGCGAGGTAAATCGACCTAAGATACGTTGACTTCAGCTATGCTATTCTCGTAGCTGAAGTTGTGTATCTTAGGTCAATCTCCTTCCTCCCCCCCAGTGTAGACCAGGCCTTAGAAATGTCTTATTTACTTGTAAACACAGGTTGAGCAGTTGTATTTTAATTTTGTTGCAGACAACGACAGTCAGAAGGTTCCAAAGTTTAACTTGCTGTCCTGTGTTATCATTCGACATGCATAGTCTTCTTGTTATGAGAGAACTGGACTTGTCATAACCCTCAGCCATAAGCTGAAAATGAGGATACCACATAGCAAGAAAGAATTTGGCCTTGCTTAGGTAGACAAAACAGCTGTGATTGAAGTGTGTTACTAACAAGGACAGATTCATGGGGGGGGGGGGGCAGAGTGTGAAAAACTCACTTTGGGTTCCTATACATTTCTTGCTCAAGTTGCTTTGTTGATAAGTAGAATAAGGAATTATTATTCACCATTGCTAGGCTGTAAGGGAGATTGCTAGGGGCCATTATGAGTTATGTGCTTTGTCTTAAGAAAACCTATACATAGTTTAATTTGAGAATGTGCTTTGAGAAGTTTGGATTTTCTTTGAGCAAGGAGACTGGCATCAAACTCCCCAGCAGCTAGGAGAAAGACTGGTCACTGAAACCCTGCTGCTGAATCATCCAAAGTCTGAGGCAGTGTGGAGTAACTATTTTCTGGGGTGCTGTAGACTGTCACTAGTTGTGATGTGTGCTTTGTACTCAATAACAACAAATCAAAGTATGTCCTTGCATTTTTAGTGCATTTTAAACACCCAGCATTTAGTGCTCTCATTTTGCTTCTAAAAGTGCCTGGTGAAGTGTTTATGGTGTCTCTGGCAGTACACTGTAAGCAGAACAAACCTGTGAGTTTGCCACTGTATGAATGAACCATCTAGTATGGCACAGATTTAAAATATTGCCCACTGCTTCACTGCAGCCAAAAACAGATACTTACATGAATTTTATGGTTGGCAGAGCCAAATCACTGAAACATCCTGAACAAAGAGTACATAAACTAAAAGGGGTACTTCTCAATGGAGTTGCAAGTGCTGGTGGATCACAGGGGCCGTTTCACCGACAACAACGTGGGATGGTCAGGAAAGGTGCTTGACGCGTGCATCTTTAGGAACTCTGATCTCCTCAGAAAGTTGTAAACAGGGACTTTCTTTCCAGACTGCAAAATAACCATTGGTAATGTTGAAATGCCAATCGCAATCCTGGGAGACCCAGCCTACCCCTTGCTCCCATGCCTCATGAAGCTGTACACAGGCAGCCTGGACAGCAGTACGGACCGGTTCAACCATAAGCTGAGAAAATGCAGAATGGTGATGGAATGTGCCTTTGGATGTTTAAAAGGCTGCTGGCATTGTTTGCTTACTTGGCTAGATCTCAGTGAAAGCAATATCCCCATTGTTGTTGCTGCCTACTGTGTGTTCCACAGTAGGCAGCAACGTGGGATGGTCAGGAAAGGTGCTTGACGCGTGCATCTTTAGGAACTCTGATCTCCTCAGAAAGTTGTAAACAGGGACTTTCTTTCCAGACTGCAAAATAACCATTGGTAATGTTGAAATGCCAATCGCAATCCTGGGAGACCCAGCCTACCCCTTGCTCCCATGCCTCATGAAGCTGTACACAGGCAGCCTGGACAGCAGTACGGACCGGTTCAACCATAAGCTGAGAAAATGCAGAATGGTGATGGAATGTGCCTTTGGATGTTTAAAAGGCTGCTGGCATTGTTTGCTTACTTGGCTAGATCTCAGTGAAAGCAATATCCCCATTGTTGTTGCTGCCTACTGTGTGTTCCATAATATCTGTGAAAGAAAGGGAGAATAGTTTCCAGCGGAGTGTGGGGGTTGAGACAGATCGCCTGACAGCCAATTTTGAGCAGCCAGACACCAGGGCAATAAGAAGAGCACATTGAGGGGCTCTGCGTCTCCGTGAGGCTTTGAAAACTAGTTTCAGCAATGACCCACAGTAATGTGACACCTATGTGTGTTGTTCCTTATCAAGTTTTCATTGCATTTTCTCCCCTGTAAGCTCCATCCCCACTAACCACAGTGTGCTGAATGAATAAAGAGCCTTTTCTCCTCAATCTGTTAAGTTTTATTATGCTCACAAACACATAATGACAGTAAAGAAAAGTAAGATAACCTGGGGCAAAAGGGCTGATAACACTTGTGGGGGGAGGGACGGACAAGGAGTAACTGCTTACAATTGCACTGCAATAACAATCAAAGGTGTGGGAATGGGCGCCTTCTGGTTCTTGTACCCTCCTCTGGAGTTGAGTGCAAGGGCTATCTGACTTTTCCGCCCCGCATCCTGGGATGTCTGGGAGAGGAGGATGTGGAACTTGGCGACAATGGCATCAGGTTCAGCATAGGCTGCAGAGGGACTCTAGCATCCAGCTGCCATTCTTGAACCTCAACCAGATGCCTCAACATGTCTGTTTGCTCCCTCATAATCCATATCATCTCATCCTGCATGTCAGATTCATGTTCCCTGCATGCTTTCCTGTCCTCGCTGTACTTGTGCAGGCTGTCGAACAGTGCAATCCTCCATGCGATTAGCTCCGTCTTGTCACTCTTGGAGGTGTGCATTACCTCATTTAACATGTCCTCCAGAGTCTTCTTTTTTCTGCCTTCTAATCTGGGAAAGTCTCTGCCCCACTGTAGAGGATGTGCTGACGGACAAGGTTTCAGTTGCAAAGAATTCAAAGCACAAGGGTAGCATTGACAGTCATACATTGATTCTGGTGCAAGGTTCATTCTTTTTATAAAAGAAACAGCCCTCAATGCACTTCCCTGCAAGCCATAACATCATCACAACTGTAAGAGTCAGTTTCCTGCTCCAGCCATAATAAGTATGGGCGAGAGGTCTTGTGCTGCAGCTTTTGTGAAGACATCCTTGGGATTAATGGTTGTAACCTCAGCACAGCTCCCTTTCTCCTAGCATGGATGGTGCTTGAGGACAGGCACTAATGTAAAGCCCCGCAAAAGAGGCACTGGGTTGGAGGGGAAGGGAGACAAGCAGGAAGCATCTCCCTCCCCCTTTTAAAATGCTGGTTGCAATACGCGGTGATCCCTTCCAACCACAACCAGGGCACACTTGGGAAAGCCTGGTTGCGTGACCCAGAATTCACTGAACGGGGGCAGATTACTTGTTGAATTGCTTGCAGTTCAGGGGCTGGCATTTAAAACTTTCCCCGTTTCCCCCAGGTGATCATATGCTATATCATGCTCCTGAGGGTAGCAGGGGTGGAGAGGGACCAGATGCTACAAGCATCTGGGTACAGCCCTGGTCCTTATGCTGCAATGCTGTGTGCCATAATGATGCCAGAAGAGTTAATACTAGACTGGTGCAGGAAACTTTCCTACCGTGGTGGACAAAATAAGGCAGCCCTTCCCAGTAAGTCTTCTGCAAATTATTGCAGACTACCTCCATGAAAGCTTCCTAGAGATCTCCATGGAGGATTCCAGGGCTATCCCCATGCATATAAACAGTCTGCATAGCTGGAGTGGCCACTGATAACTACTATACCTATTTTTGGTTCAGATTCAACATTTAAAAATAATAGCATGTAACCCCTACAGTTTGATTGGAAATGTGTACTCACCAAAGGTGCCTTCCTTGGCATCACGCTCTGCTGATAATTGGTCCTGTGAGGGGGTGGGCTCCAGAGTTAAAAAAGTTTCCTGGCGGTCAGGGAGAATGGATTCTCTGCTTGCCTGCCTCGCATTCTCCTCCTCCTCGTCCTCGTCAACAATGTCATCCTCGTTGTTGCTTGAGGTCACCCTAGTCTCCTGAGAGATATCCATGGAGCGTTTTGGGGTAGTGGTGGGGTCACCAACAAGAATTGCTTGCAGCTTCTCATAGAAGTGGCGTGTCTGTGGCTCAGAACCAGAGCAACTGTTCACCTCCCTTGTCTTCTGGTACATTTGCCGAAGCTGCTTTATTTTCACATGGCATTGCTGTGTGTCCCTGGTGTAGCCCTTCTCCCCCATGTCCTGAGTGATTTTGGCATAGATGTTAGCATTTCTTCTCCTGGTTCGGAGCTCTGCTGGCACAGACTCTTCTCCCCCCACAGCAATAAGATCCAGCACCTCCTGTGTACTCCATGCTGGAGCATGTTTTCGGCCTTGAGCATCCATGATCAGCTGTGATGGTGAACTCTCCATGCTGCTCAAACAGGAAATGAAAATGCAAAAATCCCCATGGCTTTAACAGAGGGGCTTTTTCCTGTGTACCTGGCTGATGTGCAGTGGAGTTGAAAGTGCTGTCCAGAGCGGTCACAGCGGAGCACCGTGGGACATCTCCTGAGGCCAATTCATTCAATGCCATGTCTACACTTTCCCCATGTTGAGCCATGGATGTCGAATCAAGTGCTGGAGTACAGAAGTCAACTTTACAGGCTCTTTAGGTTGGCAGAAGGGACTCGGTAGTACAGAGACATACATTATTAAATCGACCTAACGTGGCTTATGTCGACCTAACTTTGTAGTGTAGTCCAGGTTTAAGGCTTGTGAAATGACCTCTTGCTGAACTGCAGGACCAAAGATTACAATAATCTAATGTTGGATTAAGTCTCATCACTGCAGCCAGTCCATTACACTCGGTTAATTGTCCAATTGCGCTAGCATTAATTGCCAGAGCGCTCCATCATGGTTGAGATGGCACCTAAAAGGTACTCCTTGGCAACCAAGGAACTTAATCAACCCAGACAAAATTAATACCAGTTCTTGCAGTCTTTTATTCTTTGGCAACATGTTTGAACTAAATCACATTACTTGGTATACAACCCAGCACAGCAATGTTTTTCACAACTGCTATGTGAAAGTTTGATTCTTCATGTTCCTTAAGCTTTTAGGATGTTTTTTGCAACTTTGAAAAGCCATCCTCACAAAAATAAATTCATGCTTGCAGCTTCACTTACTTTTTTCACATTGTTTTTAAACTTGTAAAGCAAAGAAAACCATTTTTTTCCCCATAACATAATTCAACTACAGCCATTTCCCAAACCAAACAGACTTACATGATCAGGTGATTTTTTTTTCTCTTCCAAATCACTTTGTAGGAAAAATGTAGTCCTTTGGTTGAAAAGGCTGATCTAGTAGCTCCTATATGGCAGCACTCACTGGTGACTGAGATGGACCACCGGCAGGAGATTCCTTTATAGGAATAGGGTGCCTTGTATTTTTTGTTAGTGGGCTTTCTGACATGCTGATTTTACTAGGTAGTTCCACCGAAGAATTTACAAAAAAATCCAATACTTTGACAAAATTTTCAAAAGCCATTCTTCACTACATATTGTGTCTAAAGCATTCTAACCACTGAATGACTCTTGCAAAATTGAAACGTATAAAATATCCCACACCTGTTTTGACAGTCAGTAGTGATTGATCTATTATCAGGGCCATATGGGGATAAGATACCCAAAGTAGTAATTTCACACACACACAAACGTACGTTTGAAAAAGGACCCCAAACCAAGTGGCACTGCAACCCCCATTTGCTGAGTCACAACACTAATCAAGTTAGGTCCACCCAACTCCCTATCTATAGAGGGACCTACTTGAGTGATGCTACAACCCCATGCACAGATCACAACACTTAGAGTGAGGAGCTATATAGATGCACAGCACCCCTATACTTCAAACCAGTTTCTGCACCAAGGAGATATAAGTTAAATGCCTGTTCTAAACAGTCAGATCAGAGACTTGAACCCAATTTTCCTACATCTAAGGTAACTACCTGAACAACCATGCTATCAGATTTTCTGTACTGTGGATAGAAGCTCTGAGTATCTTTTTCTGCATATCTCATTTTTAATCAAAAATCATTTTGAAAGCAATCGGTTTTGTCCCAATGAGGAATGGGAAAAGTTTCCAAAATCTCAAACTTACTCACAGGACAGGAAAACCATTTCTCACCCAGCTCTAGACAGTAGCTTACATGAATAAGGACAAATTCAATGGTCAGCATGCATTTTGGCTACTCTTGTATCAGATTTCCCCTTTCACTCATTCACCTTTAATGTGCACCAAGAGGCTTTATATACTGTACTCTTCAGGGTTTTGATACTTTTAAAAGTGACTTGACCGTAGGAGCGCCATTGGAATTAGTATGGCTGCTAATTATTTCTGTTCTTCCAAAATAAGTTTTCTGTTCTTCAGAGGTTTTTTTCTCTTTAATTATACATGCATTTTAAAGAATTACTCTTATCTTAAATTAGTTTATTGAATAAGTTAGGAGCATGGGTAAGGGCATGGAAAAACTTCTCATAAGAAGAGACTGGGACTGTTTACCTTCAGAGGAGACAAGTTAGAGGGGAACATAATATGAGTATGCAAAACAATGATACAGAGAAGGGAGAAGGTATATTAGGAACTTCAGTTCACCCTCTCAATAGTAGAGCAAAGAGTCATTCAACAACACTGAAGAGTGGAAAATTCTAAATATTTTTCCCCACACACAAAACATACACTGTGGAATTCTTTGCCAAAAGAATAACATTGAGACTAACAGTTTAGTAGGATGCAAAAAGGATTACTCATTTATGTGAGTTCTCATAGTAACTTTTTTTTTACATGAATAGTTTTGAAAGGGATACAAACATACATGATTCAAGACAAAAGCCAACCTTTACCCATTGAGAATTAGAATTATTTTTTCCCCTGTGGACGTGTTATTCCAGGGATCAGCAACCTTTGGCCCGCGGCCCGCCAGGGTAAGCAGCATAGCGGGCCGGGCTGGGCCAGTTTGTTTACCTGCCACGTCCACAGGTTCAGCTGATCGCGGCTCCCACTGGCTGCGGTTTACTGCACCTGGCCAATGGGGGCGGTGGAAAGCGATGGCCAGCACATCCCTTGGCCCGCGCTGCTTCCTGCAGCCCCCATTGGCCTGGAGCGGCGAACCATGGCCAGTGGGAGCCGTGATCAGCCAAACCTGCAGACGTGGCAGGTAAACAAACTGGCCTGGCCCGCCAGGGTGCTTACCCTGGCAGGCCGCATGCCAAAGGTTGCCGATCCCTGTGTTATGCTATAAATGTCTATTGTAGAGTTTTTTCCCCATCTTCCCCCAAAGCAGATGGTACTACCATGTCTGTGGCATGATATTTAACTAGGTGGACCATTAATCTGACCCAATATAGCAATTATGAAGTTTCTAAATAATAATCCTTTGGAAGAATCTTTAGTTGATCATGAGGAATGAACGTTGTATGGTCTGACTGGACAAATTTCGATGCACATGTGGCTGAATGCAATCTATTTTATTACCATGTACTCAGAAAAACAGAGATCTTTCATATAATATTAACTCATTGTAGCTTTGTGTAATTACATCCCTCAGGTCCAGCAACATTAGGGTATTCCTTCAGCTGTATGATATATCAATACTGTATTTGCTACATATACTCAGATTAGCAAACAGTAAGCTGTAGTGATAGGCAAGCTTGCCAAGAGTCAGCATTCATATTCAGTGTGGATAAACATTCAAAATGTTGATGGCTTCTCTGAGCCTCTTAAATCAACAAATTTGAGTTCAAATCTCATCAAAGTAGCCTTCTTGTGAGATTTTCAGTACATCTGTTACTTCTGGTCCTGCCTGGAAATAGGTTGGACGATGGTATTTCAACATTCTGACTTTAAAGCGGGATTGAAAAATAATAAGGTGGTAGTCAGGTATGAATCAGAGAACCCATTGGCAGCAACACAAGATTAGGAAAATTAAATTCCAATCAATTTTGAATAAAGTCTCCTGAATTAAAGAATAGGGGAAAAATACTTCCCTGGTAAGAAAATTCTCCTATACTGAATTTTATCATGACCCTTCTATTGTCTAGAAATATGACTTTTGGCAAAAAAAGGTTGCATAGGAAAATTTCCCATAGCGCCCAATTAACTTTCTTATGCCATTGTTGCTCTTCAAGAACAAGAAAAGTGTTCTCGATTATCAGTTTCAACTTCTATAATATTTCCAATGAGACGGATCAGGAATAACATTTTGATATCTATTTGTATACATCAGTGTAAACAACAAGTGTAATTGTAAGAAGTCTATGGGCTTTAGTCTACTCCCTCTTAAACTTTTGGTAGTTTTTTGCATCCTCTGCAGGAATGTAAAATGATACCAAATAAGAATGTTTGTGTTCTACACCAACATTACTTGTTTACGTTACACATAAAGTGCAAGCAAGCAGTGAACCAGGCCTATTGACCTCAATGGAACTGCACCAGTTTACCCGCCAGGAAATAATTTGGTCCTATATATACACACAAGTTGAAAGGGGGACCTTATAGGTAAATGACCCAATTACTGAACCTCCTTTTGACAAGGAAGATTTAACTTCTTCAGAGTACACAATGCTAGGATGAGTATCTAATTAGTCTAACTAATATGGACAGAAATAAGTTGTAATGTTGACTGGAGCAATCTGGATATCCCAAGATAGGAATTTTTTTTCCTGAATATATTTAGATCATTGGTGTACCACAAGTTTAGTCAGCTAGATTTATGCTCTTTTTGATTGAAATAACAGAGTGGCCCGCTGCACCATTCTCAAACCCTTCCTCTTGTTCTTCTACCTTCATTCTCTTTCTTCCCTTGGATCTCCAGCAGGCAGTTTCCTACCACTCCTTTCTGTTCCTTTATCCTACTTCTCTTCTCTCTTTTCTTTGTGGCTGTGATGTCTAGCACCAGTTGCCTTTTCCCTCAGAGACACCACTAGTTTTCTGCTATGTAAAAAGCAAGCAGTTTGGAAAGGGAGCCCTTTACTTAACAGGAAACAAGTTTTATGTGGCCCAGATGCTCCATGATACAACACAGAAGATAGTTACCAACACATCATAGTTCTAAGAAGACACTTAGAGATGTGCAATATTATAATTCCCATTTCCATTTTCTCTAACCTAATAGGTTTCTTGCCAATAGACCACATACAGAAGAGACGATGAAATGTATTTTGGATCCTAAAGATTAGGATCCTAAATAAGAGGCCTGATTTTTGTAAGTGCTGAGCCCCCATTAGCTCCTATAGTGTCAATGGGAAGGGTGCATGCTCACACTTTTAAAGGTCAAACGACTGATTCAGATAACTAAATTTGGTGTTTCTGGGGTTCTAGCAATTGAACCTCACTGATCCTAGATTTGGTTTTCCCTTTCTGGTATCTCTTTCCAATGGGAGAAAGGGGAAACTTTGTCCGATGATGTGACCTCAACTCCTGTTTAGCCTTTCCTACCTGACTTCTGACAAGAGACACCATGACAGGTCCATGGGACTCTAGTTAATTTACCTGTTGCCACTCATTTTAGAATTTGGCATGCTTTCCAAGCCATATGGGGAGGTAGCAAAAATAAATAAGGCAGGGAACACTTCTCCACCCTCCTACCCTGGGTTGTATAATTCCCAAAGTAGAGGAGATAGATTGAAACTTCCTTTGAATATAATTAAGATATCATAGGACCATTCAATCACATTTAAGTTCTTATATCACACCCATTACTTGATATCAGGGTGATACTAGGACCAGGAAGTGGCAGTAAAAGGTTTAAATACGGGAAGCCATTCAAGATTTCATCTTTTTCTAAAAGGGCCAGACTTGAATAGAAGCAACTGGCCTAGAGGGCGGAGAATGCATAATGCAGAAAAACAAAGAAAGAAAGAAAGAAAGAAAGAAAGAAAGAAAGAAAGAAAGAAAGAAAGAAAGAAAGAAAGAAAGAAAGAAAGAAAATATTTTTATGTGGTATCATTACTGTGCAAAAGAGGCCCATCTTTTTTTTCTAAATAATTGGGCTCACCACTCTGATGTAGCATACAAAGTACATTTATGGTATATTTTAGCATTGAATTGACCTCATGATACAATATATCTGGAGAGAGATTGCCTTTTGCAAATACATGAAACAGAGAACCCAAATACTTCCAATGAAAAGGATGACAGTGTGACTATAGAGTGATTGGCTCTGCCACATTAAGAATTAATCTGTCAGGTTTTTACCTCCATGACTAAAGATGGGAAATAAACACATAATTGCTTCCTTGTACAAAATGGAAAAGAAGTCATAGCTATCCCATTTGAACAAAAAACAACTATTAGCACTTATGTAATTAATTCAATTGAATTGTGTTTAAATCTATCGACTATGTCATTAGAAATTAGTGAGACATACTGATGTTGTGAGTCTTTGGATTGAGGAATGGGTTGGTAAAACTTTTCTGGGAAGTCTTAATCCTTAAGGCTCATCTTAGAAAAAGCAATGGTAGATGAGTCATCTCCCATCACTCAAAATAAAAAGTGTTTATAAAAGATAAAGGGGTCATAAATTGGACTTGAGGATGTGACTATCTGCATCATTACCCTGCAGCTTACGCGGCCAGCCACACAACAAAAGTAATGCATGGGAAATTGACATAGCAGACTTCATAAGTATTGTATTTATTGCACTATTGTCCGAAACATGTTTAGGTGCTACAGAGTTATATCCCATAGGTTGAAAAGTATTCATTTAAATTATTAAATGAATATTTAAGACTAGCGAATATAATCATAGGTAGTGAACTGAACCTCTTTAACCAAAAGAGTGGTAAGTCTGCAGTGAATTTTACTGGTAACTAATGATTTGACCAGCCTGAGGCTAGGTCTACACTACAGCGGGGGGTCGACCTAAGATACGCAACTTCAGCTACGTGAATAGCGTAGCTGAAGTGGCGTATTTTAGGTCAACTTACCTGGCTGTGAGGACGGCGGCAAGTCGACCGCTGCCACGCCGCCGTCGACTCCACTACCGCCTCTTGCTGCGGTGGATTTCCGGAGTCGATGGTAGAGCCATCAGGGATCGATTTTATCGCGTCTTCACTAGACGCGGTAAGTCGATCCCCGATAGACCGATTGCTACCCGCCGATCCGGCGGGTAGTGAAGACGTGCCCTGAGTCATAACACAGAAATAAATATGGTTTGATTCACCACTAAATAAACAGAACTACATCCCTCATGCAGTACAGTGAGTACACAATAAATAAGGAGATTTTGTTAATTATACAACTTGTAAAATATGTTTTATTATTGTTATACTCTTTATGAAAAATCAGATTTAAAGAATAAGAGCAGACCACAGAGTTGATTCCACAAATTCTGGGGAGATGTCCCATTTTGATTAACACTTGGAAATTTGATCTTCTGTCTGTGAATTTTTCTGTAGAATAAATAACTCCTTTGTCTCCCTTTAGACTAAATGTAATTCCAATAAAAATGTACAAGGAATCAAGATTTGACAGAAATGCTCTATTAATTTCACAGAAATCAATGGGGTATTTCTAATGAATACAGTACATGTTCAAACCAGCTCTTGTCTGTACATAAAAATTTACTTCAGGCAACTCTTTGATTCTTGGAACAAACAGCTTAAGCCATATCTATATATTAACTGCCATCAAAAATAAGAAATCTTAACCCATTCATAAACCTTTTCTAAAAGAAAAATTGCATCTGGATTGAAACATTTAACGGTGTGACATATGCATCAGATCATTTGGTCCATACAATTCAGTATCTTCCCTCTGACTGTTGCAAATAACTGAGCTTTTAGGTTCTGATGTAGGTTTCTGAAGTTTAATAAGGATTAATTGTGTTATTCAACTTTTTATAAATATGTTACAAATATATCAATTTGGAGAGATGTTATTACTGAGACGGTGTTGTTCTTATTTTTCCTGTACAGCAGCACCAAGAAACACTCTCCAAGGATGTGTCTTTTTCAATTTCCAGCCTATAAGTTTAGGGCCAAATCCTGGAACCATCATGTAGCCAGGTTCATTGGGTTGCAGCCTGAGCTGCTGGGTCTTCCTTCCTCCCACTCAGGCCAAGGGGCTACCATGGAGCCACTCTATACTTGTTACTGCAGCTACAGGAAAGGGTTAGCTGCCCCTTCTGGTGTACTCCACTTTTATGTAGAGAGAAATGGAGCCTGTTTTAAAACCTGCACCCAACCTCCATACAAGCTGACTAAAATATGAAACCCCCAATGTGCAGAGCTCTGTGCACTCAGGAGTATCAAGTTTTCTATTCTCTAAATCCAATATGCTTAAATGGTTCCCAGCACCATAGTACTGAAGCACCTCCCATGTATTTAAACATAGACAAAAAATATCTTTCTTCCTTCCCAGTCTCTAGGAAGAATAGATTATTTAGTTTAGTTTGGTTTCTGTTTCTGTGAGTGGAAGATAGTGCCTTGAAGTGAGTTCCGTGGTACATTAGCAACAGCCCTCATTCATCCAGCAACACGTGATAGAAAAGAGTTTTGTGAAAGATGAATTTGCTGCCTGTGGCAGAGCAGAAGCAGGATGTATTTGCCTCCTTCATGTACTGAAGACATTATTTACATCCAAGTCTTATAAAAACATATTTCTGCTACTTACACCTAAGTTTTTTTTTCCTGCTCTGCTGCAGAGCATCTAAGAACCATGGTATCTGAGTGGGAAACGCATTTGAAGAAGACTCTTTGTTATAGCAGTAGCCAAGGACAGGTTGGAGTATCTCAGTACTATTTTTTGTAGTCCTTGTCCTCTTGATTGAACAGAGTTTTCTATGGTTTAGCTTTAGAACTTGGCGGGTCCAAGACATGTTCACATTTTCCTACTCCATCTATGCTCTATTGAGCAGTTACTCTATTGTTTTGATAGTATTATTATAGTAGATATATATTAAGAAAAACTTTTTTTTTATTAGAAAGTATTAACGTTATTCAGGCAGACAAAGAATTTTTTGAGTCTTCAGGCAAACACCTTGTTTTCAGGCAAGTAACTTGGATGCCAGGGAGAAAAGCAAGACATCTAACATAAAACAAAATGGATTCCACCTTATTCACCAATAAGATAATATAGAGGAATAAGGTGTACTAGTCACTTCATAACCATAAAGAAAGACATGGTCCTGCCCCAAAGACAACATGGTGTGAAAAAGGGAGACAAAACAGAACACAGTGAATAAGTAAGTGCTGGCATTTTGGAGAGGACATGCTGAATTTTTTTCCCATATATCAAGCATTATTCAACCTCTTTATTAATTGCAAACTCAACTCAGCCTTAACTACAGAGTCACCAGTTGCAGCTCCATGATAAACTATTGACTGTGTATTTCACAAATGAAGAGGCTGTGTGACTAAAGAAGAGCCAGAATCCTGCGAAGCAAAAGATTGGCATGACAAAGACCCAAGCGGTGTGAGGACAGATTGCAAAAAAGCAGGGAATTCCGGAGGTCATCTCAGAAAAGCTTTTGAGAGGTCTGAATACCATTTTCAGGAATCTGCTTGATGACAGAGAAGAGAAAGAAGGTCACATTTAGAGGCCAATGGGAACCATGAGGGACTGGAGAGTTCCCTCTTGTTTTCTACAACCAGCACCCAAGTATCTGTCTCTACTTGCAAGATGATCCTTAAATGGCATCTGAGTAACTCCAGATAACTTTGGAAAGCAATAAACTGATTAATTTCAAAGCCAACCATCCTGTGCTATTTGGAGATTGCAAAGGCAGGGGTTTAATATAATAGATTGTGGCAAAGAGAGTGAGAAAGAAAAATCATTATTGTTGATACTGCTGGAAAAGCATCCTGCCTCACATTACATTTCAAGATTAGCAGAAACTATTGTTAAAATCAGTGCAGGTTGTTTTGGAAAGACAGTAACTGAGATGTTGATTATTTGGGAGATCAATTGATGTTAATAGTTAAGCTGTGCAATTTATTTTTCTAAAAAATTGAAATGGCGCTAAATTATATCCAGCCACAGAGAAATAATTTCCTGATTGTACTTGATTAAAGTCCTGGGGCTAACTTCGAGATAAGATTCTTACATTTGCTATATAAGAATCTTCTGGAAAAGAAAAGGAGGGAAACATTCATTTTTAATAGACTAGGCACACTTGTAAATGGGGGTATTGTTTTATAGTAACCTCGTGTTTAATTTTGAGAATTGAATAGAAGAAATGTTAAGAAATAAAAACTGTCCATGCCAACTGCTAATTTAGGCTGAAAGGGAAAGAGTTGTTGTTTTCTGAAGTACTATAACCAGTAACTCATAACTGCTGAAGGACCTTATTTTCAGAAGTTATTCTTAAAATTGAAAGTGTGAGTTACTTGCAGTTCAGTAAAAAATAAAAACAGAGTTATGGAGTTTTTTATCTTTATTTATCCAGTGAAGTTATGACTTCTGCTAACTAGCCTCTATTAAATTGGGTAACAATAATTATTCTGAGTTTGCAGTTTTGCCATTTGTAGGCAACTCTTGCCCAAATCATTGAAAATTAAGTTCTGTATTAAACTAATGATACACTGAGCTGTACATACAAAAATGCCTTCTAATAATTGAGTTGTATTTTGTGTTTGCAAGCTAGACGGTGAAAAAATGAACTCAAAGTTATATGAACCCTTGCTTGTAGAGATGCTGATGCAAAATCCACAAGAAAACATCCAGTATCTTCAGTGGGCTTTATATCTCTGAAGACTTAAACAAAAATTTCCAACAGCAGTCACAGGGATACATATTTTTTTCAAATGATTCTAAGCAATGTTACTATTTCTCCCGTACAGCACCTTATATGGCTTAAAAAAAAAAAAAAAAAACCCACAACATTTTCAAACCAATGTGAGTCACTGCAGTAGTCACTCAACTTCAGAAAAATCTGTCCTTTTGGCCACTGTCTCATTTAAAAGGAAATAAACGAAAAGAACATGCTATATCTGAGGTTTTTAAGACAGAGAATGCTGCTGAAAGCTCTTTCCTTTTTCATGTATATAAGTTATCTAAAATCAGAGTTTTTTGCAGATATTCTCACCTCAGCTACATCTGCCAACTTCATCACTATGGAGAAAGATTAAGATTTCAGTGCTGGCTATGTGTACATCATTCTCAGATTGTGACAGTGATTACAAATAAGACTGTTGTATAATTAGAAACACAGGGAGTAAAGATAAATAAAATTAAAGAATAAGGAGGAAAAAACCTACAGGGTATATATGTCACAAACAGAAGAGAAAGATCTAGCTTCAATGGAAGACAGGGAAAAAAAGGATGATTAGTCATCAGTTGAGGATGTTGATAAAAACAAAACCTAGATGAAATGAAGAACACTAGCAAATTGTTTAAAGAACAGACATCAGATTACAGATTTCTTTTTGTGTCCATGAAATAAAAAACATTGTAAGTTAAATCAATACAAAAGTGAATTAGCCTAAATAGGAGTAAGATATTTATAGATTACTCAAAGTTTATTTATGCATACTCAGCAGGGGTAGGTGAGGCATATATGCTATCAGTATGAAGGATATTGAATTATGCAAACATTTGTTTATTATTGAATTCCTTTGACACCTCATGATTGTTAGTGAAAAAAAAAAAAGACATCTGGGGTTGAAATTTTCAAAGCAATGCAGGGGACGTAGCCGCTCATCTTCCATTACTTTTAAACACATACCACCCATTTTAATGAAAAAAATTGTGGCAAAATCCTCAGTGCAGCCTGGAAAAGCTCAACTAGGATATTTATTGAAATGTTGCTTTAAAAAAAAATCTTTGCTAAAGGACCAAAATCTAACCCCACAAAGAGAAAAGACAAATACAGTAAAATTGATGCAACTTCTGTTCATCATTAGCAGAGCATCTTTTATGCTGTATGAATTAAAATTGTGGGAGAAAATGTCCCTCCCTATCTCGTGGTGGGGAGAGGAGGGTTAGTTTGATCAGATTAGCAGGGGCATGGCAAACTCCTGGGAAGGGGTACAGAGAGGGGAGAGTTCATGCCCAGACATGCTGGAGCCAAACCCTTCCTTATGTCTGGAAGTGCATCCATGGTTTGCTGAGGGAGGAGCTTCCCTGCCTCCCATTGGCCAGCAAGGGGGCTTGAGGGGAGCTGATTGGCTTTAACACCCTGTCCCTGACTCAAATTAAAGCTTTGTCAGGCATCCAGGTGTCATCTTGGTGCTCCACCGTCCCTTCCTCCCTCCCTCCCTAAAATTGAGGTCGGTTGAGCTGTTTTTCCAAGGGTCAGTAGATCTCATCCATCACCTGCTTTGGGATCAGGAATGTGTTGTTGTTTTTTCTTGGTCAGCTAAACTGGCAAAAGTCTGGAGGGTTTTTTTTTGCTTTCTTCACAGTATGGTGGAGCCACAGTTTAGGTTAAAGGAGTAAAAATAGGAATTTAAACATTAGGAGGTGGTAGTGGAATCTTTAGTGTATCACAACTTGTGCCTGATGTCCAGTGTGGATAAAGGCTAAAAGTAACAGCTCCCAGGGGTAAATAATGTTCAGGATTTGCCATAAGGAGAAGGGGAGACCTGAAGTCTTAGTAGACTCACACTCACACACACACACACACAGAGTGGGTAAGAGTATTCAGTAAGAGTACTCAGACGTTGAGGTGAGACATTGGATTTGGCTGAAGAGGGTGTACCTGACTTACTGGCTATATGGCAAGAGCTCTATAACTTGCAGTGGTACCTGTTAAATGCCTGGTCTGTGAGACAGGGTGAGTAGATAACAATGGGGAGAGGTATTAAGTAAATAAATTTGCAGCCTGCCAATTAAAGCCATTTCTGTGCCCATCTTTCCTTCACCTGTGTTTTCTAATATTGTTTATATATATATATAATGGATTCAATTCTAGGAATAGACCAAATTGGGGACACATCCTGGCCCTGTACCCTGCAGGTATTCAACAAGTGCCATCTTTGGCTATTGATGTCTGTGAAATTATAGTGGCTTCAGTATTTTCCTTTTATTCATGGAACAGATTTGTTAGGTGCTGACTGATATCACCAATGAAGAAATTCCCTGTAACTTTTTAAAAAAGTACCTACAAGTTCAGAGGTACAGAGTGTGTATGTTATCACAAGACAATATAATACTGATTATTCCAGCACAGTGAATAATACTTGCTTATCAAAATTGAAACTCATCAACAAACAATATAGGGGAATTAGATGACTCAGGGTAATAGAAATAGGATATAGAAACTTTCACCTGAAGGCCCCAATCAGAAGTGACTGCAATTTTTTATCAGTCAACATGTGTTAGTCATTAGCAACAAGAGACTAGGGCTCTATATTTTCACAAGAGATGAGTAGAATGAAAACCAATACTCTCAATCTATTTTCTTTGTAACAAGAAAATGCAAATTTATGTAAATGGGAATTTGTTTTGCAGGATCAGTTCATGTAATATCAAATTTTATAGGGTAAACTCTTCCTATGAATTTGTGTAAAATTACATTTAAAATTGTAGTGCATTAAATTAAATTGTAGTATTAAAGTGCAATACTTTATTTTCCATGCACAAAAGTTGACAAGTATGTACGACAAAATTAGGCTATGTTTTGTCATTTCCCCACCCCCAAGGTTGAAGAGTCTAGTGGCATTTTATTTCTATTCTTGCTCCATTTCTGTACTTTTCTAATAACATTACTTCAGTAGCTCCATAATAAATACCTCTTTACCAGAGCATATTTTGAAAATTGAATACCTGGTGCTTCCTCACAATGAAGAACATATATAGTTACATGACCTTTTAATTGCATCTGTAATGCTTTGAAGTATTACATTTAGAAATGTAACCATACAATTCTTCACTGCAAGATCCTAATTGTATATGAGAGGAACTTCATGGTAATGAGAAAATATTGAAAGCTTTTGCAGTCTTTCTCCCTACCCCATGTCAGAATAAAATAGTAATGGAAAAAATGCTTAAGTAACAAAGACCTGCCCCCAGCTTCACATGTTCAGTGTAGCCAGTATACTGTACAATATAAAAACTGAGGCCCCTGATCCTGCAATCAGATAGATTCTCTTGTCCCAGTGGAGCCAACTCATTGGGTCTCCATGTGGCTGCAAAGATCCATTTGTACAGCTCTGATTGGAGGATCAGGATCAAAGGGGCTAGTTGTATGAACATTTACGGTCTTGCATCTCTTTATTACCAGGCATATAATCCCAGCAAACCCGATTTTACATTCCATTTTATTACTATTGAATTGATAATATAAGCCCAAGAGGTAATTCAAAATTCTGAAGTCCTAAGTGAAATTTGGTACAGTGTGTTTAATAGTGCTATTGTTAGTTAGGTATGTGTGTCCTCTCTCTGTATGCTGTCCCAGCCCTTCACAGATAGTTGGTTCAGCACATCTCAACAGTACACCTAGAAAGAATGATCCCTGGCACAGTTCAGTGACAAAGGCATTCGGCCAGGTTTATTGCCCTCAAGACACAGTACTAGTGCCCTGTCTCCATGGTTACAGGTACACTAACACAGGAGTGTCCAGTGGCAAGGAGCGGCTCAGTCAGCAGTGGGAATTTCTGCTGTCCTCAAGGCTGCACAAAGGGTTAAGGCAAGGTACACCAATATTTATAAGACAAACATCTCTCGTACGTGTTTGATGACATCTGGTTGTTACCTCCTTTTGTATCGTTCTCCACGTGTCTCAGGCACAACATCCTTATTCATTACTTCTACCCTCTTCTTCAGACCCTCTTATTTAGTGTAAGGCCAGATGGCCCCAAACTAATCTTTTGCAGTGTGTTCTCACACATACCCAGTATCTGTTGCATTTTAGGAGTGCCTGTGTTATAGTCAGATTAGCAGTACTTTTGCCAAGGTCATATAGTGAGCTTGTAAACAACTACTTTAATACCTAATTTTGGTTCACAGCCTCTGGCTCAGGCCTCAGATCTTGCACCAGGCCCAGTGCACCAGGCTCTGTCTTTCTCCTACAAGTGCAGCTAAAAACCCATGCTTCTTACCTAGAAAATTGGGAGCTTTGTCTTCAATGGTTATGATTAGAAGAGCTGCTCAATTTCATTTACTCTTTTCTAATATAGATAGTCTTTGCATGTGCCTAAGGCTCTTGGCACCCACTTATTCCCACCCCCATCCAACCAAGAAGTTAAGCCCACAGAGCTAGCAGAGCATTTTCAGCACTCAAAGGGGGAGCTGAGCCTAGCATCTCCATAATCTATAATGAATGGTATCTTATTTTGATATCTCAAAGCGGGTGGAGCTTGGTTTATGGGCAGCAATTGGAATAACACCATCGCTTCCACCCACCTCAAATTCACCCTTTCTCCAAAATGGCAATCAGGCATCCTCTTTTATTTGTTCCTAAAGTGACTTCCAAGAAAACTCAGTGGTAGGTGAGACCATGAGCCTGATAGTCCACTGCCTCACATATTTATTTTATCATTTGAACAAAATGTTAAAGACAATTTGGTTTTTCAAATGAGTAGAGCAATGTTCTTAGCTTTACATGCTTCCCTGTAGGAAGCCTTGTAAAGGTTACATTATCTGAAGAAAATTGCTCTTCACAATAACTTATACTGGAATACTGAAAATTACAAGTATTTCCTTGTTGAATCCCCCAACATACACACACATGCCAAATCCTCAGATGACATAGATTACACCAGTGCAGCTATGCTGACTGACACCAGCCCAGGATCAGGTCATGAACTGCAAATATCACCATTTTTGAATAACAAGGAATTAAAAGATCTCCAAAATGGGAAATCTGCACAATAACTATGAAGTTTATTCTTGAGAAAGTTCCTGAAGACCACATGGTGCACTGGTATGTGACTGGGCTCCAGTTTTGACACTGAATATGCCTGGCAGGTAGAGCAGAATAAATGAATGTGTCTAGAAATCAATGCAACTTAAATATGAATAACCTTCTTTTTTAGGGAATTTTTCTCTCTCTCAAAGGTTAGATAAGTACATTTATCTTCAAATTATTTAAAATGAACTAATACTTGCATCCTAAGTAATAGTCAGCAACAACTTAAGAGTTGTAAATGAACCTTGCTGAAATTGAGCAAATTAACCAACTGCAAGGTACCTACAACCTTCCTCAGAATTTTTAAAACCCTCTGACTGCAGAATACTAATGTTACAGAGGGCGACTTTGTTTTAAAAAGAATGCAATGACAATTGTACCAAATTTAAATGAAATGTAATACTTCTTTCAGTGGGTCTGATTCGCCTCATGCTTAATGGGTGCGAATCAGGAGTAACTCCAAGTACAAGAATCCAGAGGGCAAATAGGTCCTATTCTGATCTTCCATATCCCTGTTTTACAGCATTTATATTCTATAAGCATCTTGTTTTTCAATCAGTCATTCACTCTTAGGAAGTTGGTGTAAGAGCTAGCTTGACATAAAAAAAAAGGGGATCAATAGCTTTTCTTCTCTTTCAGACTAACTAAAGAGTGACAAAATGGCTTGACTTAAAATATTCTCCAGAGATTTATTATAGAAGAATAATGTTATTTTATCACATTGCGATAAAATGAAAAATTGCTAAAATGAAATGGAGCAAAACATATTGAGACAAGAACTAACTAGCATATCAAAAGATAAAGCAATTATATATATATATTGGACTGTCTACTACCAATATGTACAGGTAGCAATCTTGCTTGTATTTTGATGGGGGTAAATCTGGAGTAACTGCTCTAAACTAGATGAAAGACTTGGCACATTTTCTCATTACATCCATTCTGTTGGGAAATATTTTAGGAATTATTTCTACAAGTGCAGCTGTTGGTTATTGTTAAAAAATGTTCTCTATATATAGATGCTTATATGTCCATCATTCCTCAATCAATTTCTATCCAAGTACTGAAGTATTAATGATTCTACCTTCATAACATCTTGGATGGAAGAAATCAAGATGTTTGATGTTAATGACTTGGATGAAGTGCTATGAACTAAGAAGCTGCAAGATCTTGATAGAGGCTATATGTCAGAAGCAAACAACAAGTCAACTATGACCCATAGATTACAGGTGACATGAAGGATGGCAACACTGTCTATAGCGACAGAGATTGGGGGAATGAAGAGCATTTCAATGGGATGTGTATGTACTGTTGTACTTGTGCATGTAAGTAAAATTATTTACATAAATGTTTGTGGGATTGGGCCTGTGAGTGAGTGCGTCAGTGCAGTGGTGACCCACGTGGCCAAATGGGGGGCGTGGCTCTGGTTTACTCAGTTCAGCAGGGCTGCCAGTCCATTCCTGGAGTCCAGAACCTGGGAACCCTCTCAGTTTTCAAGTCCATCCGCGGGTTGTAAGGGGAACCCAGGATGACCCACTTCACTGGGTTCCAGCTGAGAGCCCTAAAGCTAGACAGGGAGGATCAAGGATTGCTGACTCTGGCACTGCCTGAGCTCCTTCCAACTTTCTCTTGGGCCTCTGTAGGCTCGTCAGTCTGTTGGCCTGTTCACCCCTTTCTGAGGTGTAGTCTCTAGGCTACTCTCTGGCAGTCTGCTACAGGAGTTCCTTTCTCCAGCCTGTTCACTCCTCTGTTAGACATCCCACGCTTTTGCTTCCCAGCCCTTTTATCCTCCCAGCTACTGTGAGGCTGCGGATCAGTGGTAGCTGGCAGTGCCTGTATTAACCCTTTGGTTGCTCAGCTAGCATAGAGTGCATACACCCCATGACAGCACCCTATGACTGAGTCTGAACAGGAGAAATGGGGTGAGGTGGAGGGTCACTCATTTAATACATGTGTTTTTTTCTTCTTTTTTACTCAGTACAGTAACTATGTACAAATCTCAAATATATTTTCCTCTTTTGTGGCCTGTCTGTATGTACTACTTGTGCATCAGTGATCTCTACCAGATAAAATAAATCACAGCTACTCACATGCATTAGTTTCCTCTAACTGGCTATGTTAGCAAAGCTGTTCTTTAACTCACTGGCTTTTATTTATTAGAGTAAGGAGTTGCTATGCATGTAGTTGTCTGATGACCATGCCGTCTCAATATGTGCCGATGAACCAAAAATTCAGAGTAATGTAAACAGTTTTGCTTCCCTCAGAGTTAAGTAGTTCTGAGTGGGATCTGATTTTGTTATTTTTTCTTAACTTCAATTTATACAAACTGAAGTTATCTTAACAATAGTAACTGAAAGTGGATATATCTGTGGATAAAATTTAATGAGATTTGATCTCATATTTTGTTTTTTAGAGAATATAAATTATATAGAATATATTTTTCTATCGGCATTTTGCTCCCAACCCAAGATCAGCAACTCAGATTACCTTATAAAGATGTTACTACAGTGCAACTTTCATTTCAGATATGATGCCCATAGTTAGCCATTTTATTCAGTCATACATATGAGCTATATTTCTTTATTTTCTCCATAAAATGTTTGCTTGATTCACACTTTTAGACTTGGCATTCTGATCACTTAATATTATATATATAATCTTCTACTTATTTAAAGAGAAACTTCAGCTACTGCATTTGGTTTCACATGTAACACAGGATCTCAAATTTGTTTATTGTACTGCTACAAGAATTTGCTGTAACTATTTGTAAAAAATATTCACATTCATTTCATACTCTTATTTCAATTAGACTATAGTGATTCACTGTTGGAATGCCATGATGAACTTAGGAAACAACCACTGAAATTATTTCAACCATATGATTTGGAGAATATTATGGATCCATGTTACTAGGTATGGTGTTCTGGAAATTGATTTATTTAGATTTAAAATGATAAAAAGATGCCTTTCCAAGAGTCTAGCTGCCCTAACACATTAATTAATTATCCAAGACAATCAGTTCCCAGCAGCATAAAATAATCATTTCAATGGTAAATCAGCCATCCATCCACTAAAAAAACAAAACAAACAAAACAAAAAAAGTAGTCATTTCCATCTTTTTTGTTTTGGGAAGAATATCCTCAGCCATCTTAAAAAAAAAACAAAAACAAACAAACAAAATTAAGGAGAGTCATTTGCAGCCTACTCTGAAGGTCATCACAGTTAGAAAATTTCAGACATGAGGAACAAACTCCAGAGTCTCCGAGACTTTACAGAGAACTCCCAGTTACATACTCACTCCCTTTCTTTTTGTGAAGGAGATCCAGTGCAGGTAGCCTGCTGACTGCAGATATAGCAGTGTATCACAGGGAAAGGAGCACTCTCTCAAGTAGGCCAATCTGAGGCCATCAGGGCTTTATAGGTCATTACCAAAACTTTATGCTCCACTCAGAGAGCAATGGGCAGCCAGTGCAGATCCTGGAACACTGGTGTCTTTTACTTCCACTGAGATGCTCCCACTCAGTAAGCAAGCCACTGTGTTCTGCATGAGCATCAATTTCTGAATGGTTTCAAGCTGTAGCCCAACACATTGCAAGTCTAAGCATGAGGTAATAGCAGCAAAGTCTTCATCTGAAAGGGAAGGTTGCAAGTTACACCCTCCTAGCCAGACACAGAGGGTAAAAAGCTGACTGTGTCACTGCTCTGATAGGATTGTCAAACAGCAGCTGGGGTCTGCAATCATCTCTAAGAAATAAAATCAAGAAATAACACACCAGATCCTTAGCTGGTGCAGCATAGCTCCACTGAAGTTAATGGAGTTAAATCAGTTTTAAAACAGCTGACGCTCTATGCTTTATAAAAGCAACATTACATCTAATGTCCTTCATCTAATGATCTCAAAGCACTTTGCAAACATTAATTAAATCTCAGTATCCCTGTGTAATAGGTATTATGTAAAATAGATATAACACTGGTCTACAATTTTTGAGAAGTCGTCTGCTTCAGAGATAAAATGTGCTATTTATTATGTATTTTGATGTGCTGAATTCAAATATGACAATTAAAACAACTGATTGGCTACTGTTTCTAAGATATTTAAGTTTTTACATTTTATGTCTATGTATATTGTGTAGATAGTAGAGTTTTAATCATAAATTGTAAACCTAGGTCTTTGCATGTGTTTATGGTTGCTTTACATGATAATATTTCACCTGTCCTGTTTATGTAAGACTTTAAAAATCAGCAAAAGGGTTATATAAATAAAATGTATTATGAAGGCAAAAAACTATTATGTACATAGTTTAGTCCTATTCAGTGTCTACTCGGTGCTTCTTGGCTTGTCTCTTGTATTCATTAAATGGAGCATCTCTTGTCACTGTCCAGCAATAGTCTGCAAGCATTGATGGGCTCCATTTGCCCTGATAGCGTTTCTCCATTGTTGCAATGTCCTGGTGAAATCACTCGCCGTGCTTGTCGCTCACTGCTCCGCAGTTCGGTGGAAAAAAATCTAGATGAGAGTGCAAAAAATGTATCTTTAGTGACATGTTGCAACCAAGGCTTTTGTATGCCATGAGGAGGTTTTCCACCAACAACCTGTAGTTGTCTGCCTTGTTGTTTCCGAGAAAATTTATTGCCACTAACTGGAAGGCTTTCCATGCCGTCTTTTCCTTGCCACGCAGGGCATGGTCAAATGCATCATCTCGAAGAAGTTCACGAATCTGAGGACCAACAAAGACACCTTCCTTTATCTTAGCTTCACTTAACCTTGGAAATTTTCCACGGAGGTACTTGAAAGCTGCTTGTGTTTTGTCAATGGCCTTGACAAAGTTCTTCATCGGACCCAGCTTGATGTGTAAGGGTGGTAACAAAATCTTCCTTGATTCAACAAGTGGTGGATGCTGAACACTTTTCCTCCCAGGCTCCAATGACTGTCCGAGTGGCCAATCTTTCTTGATGTAGTGGGAATCTCTTGCACGACTATCCCATTCGCAGAGAAAACAGCAGTACTTTGTGTATCCAGTCTGCAGACCAAGCAAGAGAGCAACAACCTTCAAATCGCCACAAAGCTGCCACTGATGCTGGTCATAGTTTATGCACCTCAAAAGTTGTTTCATGTTGTCATAGGTTTCCTTCATATGGACTGCATGACCAACTGGAATTGATGGCAAAACATTGCCATTATGCAGTAAAACAGCTTTAAGACTCGTCTTCGATGAATCAATGAACAATCTCCACTCATCTGGATCGTGAACGATGTTGAGGGCTGCCATCACACCATCGATGTTGTTGCAGGCTACAAGATCACCTTCCATGAAGAAGAATGGGACAAGATCCTTTTGACGGTCACGGAACATGGAAACCCTAACATCACCTGCCAGGAGATTCCATTGCTATAGTCTGGAGCCCAACAGCTCTGCCTTACTCTTGGGTAGTTCCAAATCCCTGACAAGGTCATTCAGTTCACCTTGTGTTATGAGGTGTGGTTCAGAGGAGGATGGGAGAAAATGTGGGTCCTGTGACATTGATGGTTCAGGACCAGAAGTTTCATCCTCTTCCTCTTCCTCGTCTGACTCAAGTGAGAATGATTCTGGTGCATCAGGAACCGGCAGTCCTTCTCCGTGGGGTACTGGGCGTATAGCTGATGGAATGTTTGGATAATGCACAGTCCACTTTTTCTTCTTTGACACACCTTTCCCAACTGGAGGCACCATGCAGAAGTAACAATTGCTGGTATGATCTGTTGGCTCTCTCCAAATCATTGGCACTGCAAAAGGCATAGATTTCCTTTTCCTGTTCAACCACTGGCGAAGATTTGTTGCACAAGTGTTGCAGCATATGTGTGGGGCCCACCTCTCGTCCTAATCTCCAATTTTGCAGCCAAAATAAAGGTGATAGGCTTTCTTAACCATAGTGGTTATACTGCTCTTTTGTAATGCAAAAGTCACTTCACCACAAACATAGCAGAAGTTATCTGCACTGTTCACACAAGTACGAGGCATCTCTGCTCACTTTGGCTAAACAGAAATGTGTCCCTTTGCAAAATCAAACACTGACAAATAAGAGAGCACGACACTGTATGATTTCTAGAGCTGATATAGGGCAATTTGTTCAGCAGAGTGATGTAAGCTTCGTTATGATTGCATCATCCATGACTTCTCGGAATAACATGATGCAATTCATATCATGTATGACGCAATACCAGCTTCAGATTGCATCATTCATTGTTTTGCCTAAAAAGCAAGTACTGTCCAAACCCAGTCATAGATTTATTCATAGATCCAGTCAAAGATGTATTTTAGTCATTTCTGGTTTAAATTGAGATCCCTTCCCTTTATAACTCACTTATCCTCCGCCATTCCCAAGTCAAGGGTCGTATATACTGACCCAATAGCGTATCTTGAAAACTAGAGCCAATCAACAATTGTAAGCATCATTTTCATTCTCAGTGACCCAGAATTAGTAAAGTTTGACTACATTTATTTCAGAAGCATTTTGGCTGTAGAGCAGTGTAATTAGAGTTGGTTTCAATACAACATGTTTATTATTCAAAAGTTTTGAAAAATGGTGAACTCTGATGACACTTTTTATTGCTTAAAACATTGATCAACTTGGGTTTCTTAAAAATAAATGGGGCCATAGCATAACAATCACTATTGTCAGTAATGATTTAGTCACAGGATTGAATGAAGGGTAGTGAACTACACTAACCCCATTTAGATGCTCCTTTGAACATTCAGGTTATGATTCAGACACATTGACTGGATACTGCAAAGAAGCTTGTACTAGCATTACTCATGCAATACCTTTTATGCACATAGATGACTGATCTCCAGGAATAGCAATTTGACAATTTAATCACTATTGGATTAATTTTAAAAAAGTCAAGAAAGTTGAATTGAACCCAAAGAAGGTTTTTTTTAAAAATCAGTTTATTTCCAAATTATCTAAGGATTAGGAAGATGGAAACAATGGTTTAAAGAAAATAAATATGGAATGGACTAAATCCGATCAGGTTTTTTTTCTGAATATCACCCTTCTCATTTAAGTTTGTGTACAGAGCATTTTCCTACTGTTATGATTGTAGTGAGTGAATTTTCATGTGTGACTCTTACTGACCTTGTGTGCTTTCTATTATTTTGTTAGTGTAGGTATTCTGAATATGTTAATCATTCTATTCCTCCTCACCTAAACACTGAAACATGCACCTCAGTCATGTGCTTGTGGGAAGTTGCTCATAAAAGTCTGCCAACTTTTTACGTGCTTACATGAGATAAATTAGATTCTGGTCAGGCCCCATCATCTAATTAATTTTTTAGTTTTTCCGGCTTCTTTACTTGAAGTGCCATTTTATGAGATTACAGTGATGATCTTCTTAATCATCCCATAATCTCAGCATCATTTTTCATATTGACCTTTCCTTTGGAAAAAAATGATCATACATTATTAAAGCATAATTTTTACTTCAGGGATTTACAGAGTCACGATTACAGTCTCTGGAGGATATGGAGCTTTTATTTCCAGAGGCGTAGCGAGCGCCCTCCGTACCCTCCGACCAGAGGGGGCCCTGCAAGGAAGGGGGCCCCTAAAAGTGGCAAAATAAATACCGCATTTCAGTTTCTGCATTGTAAGGGGCCCCGCCCGGACATATGTTCGGAGGGGGCCACCGTTCGGAGGGGGCCACGTTCTTTGTTGCTACGGCCCTGTTTATTTCATTCATGATTTTATAGCATCAGGTTCAGAACATCACAGCTCCCTGTTTGTAGCACTTTCATGTTGTTTTCAACCAATTATAGTTACCATCTACCACCATGAATTCACAAGAGCTCAGCAGCCAGAAGGCTTGCTCATTGGATCTAAACACCTTCAATCCATCACAAAGACTGATATCTTCACTGTACATATTTTCCTGTAAAGCTAACTTTAGGAAAATATAATTTCAGTACACATTTTCAAACTCTGACATTTTGGCATCAGCATTGGCGCATCTCGGAGATCTGACCTTTTCCCCTCCCTATCTTTAGGACAATCCAGATCCACTTCTGAATATTGTGGCTCCAGAGGTGCCATGACCTGAATTCCCCAACACTGCTTCTGCTGCTAGCCTCTCCATCAGGAGCCTGCAGCTTTCACATTTACGATTAATATTTAACTGTCTTATCACGCCTACTTTTGCCTCCTGCGGGGAATGAGATCATTTTTTAAACTTGTTTTTCAATGTTTTGTTCTCAGAATGGCACTGGAATATCTGTTAAGGGAATGGGGATATATTCAGCAGTGTTACAGCCCATCCTAGGAACCACAGTTTTTAATATACTGTTATAGTTGAGTTTATAATATTGCACTCATGGGATATGCAGGCCAGTTAATCTCGAATCATTGACTCTATAATGCCTCCAAAACAAACAGGGGTGGAAAATTTATTACCTCTGTTGGCATCTCAGTCTTACAGAGATTCAGAGGGGAACTCCCCTTACACCTCTGCTACACTCCCTGCCATAATCTCTTTGCAACTTCAACTCTATTTGCTGACAGAAACAAGTTTGAGTGTCTGGGCTTCAGCCTCTTCAGAATTTCCCTGGAATCCATTTCTGACATTCAAGCACTGCAAATAAAACGGATGCTTAGGCTATTTACCTAGTAGGATTTTTCAATTAGAGGTTAGATGTGTCAGTGGGAAGGAAAGTGAAAAGAAACACAAGTAGATTTGAGAATACAGACAAACAGTACTTAAACACTTTTAAGAGTCCTTATCGGGAGCTATATGTTTGAAAACTATACTTTAAATGAGAAGAGAGAGATTTTTGCACAATGGGCAAATCCAGGCTACCTTTGTGACTAGATAAGGGCTTCTATGCACACCAGAGTTAGTGCTTTAACTTTAGTGGTTCAGGTAGAGCCCTATAATCCCTGTGTGTGGGTGGAGTTATAGGGGTATAAGGCACTTTTATCCCAATATAACTGCATTCATGCTAAGGGTTGTACTATTATTATTCTTTGGGTTAAAAAAAACCCAAAGCCAAAAAAAATCCCCACACACTCAACCAAAATAGTTAGATCAGTTTGCAGGCTGTATAAACCAAGCCCAAGAAAGAAACTGGATACATCCAGCATGAGGGCATGATCTAACACATAATACCAAGAACAATGAATGCACAAATTATCTTTCACATGTGAGTGGTGTCTAAGGAAGTGGAGATTGAAGGGGCCTGTGACATACTGGATTTGGGCCTGGCCTACACACAAACTGTTGGTATCTAAAGATGTAGTTTTAAACCACTTCAGTTAAATCAGTGCAGTGTCGTGTGGGGGATGCTGCTAGTGGTCTAAACCTGGTTTGTAGTAGTTTAACTTGCATATGGAAATATACCGGTGCAATCTAAACAGATATAGCCAGATTTAAACCAATATAAGATTGTCCACGCAGAACATTGCATCAGTTTCACTGAGTCTGTTTTTAATCCAATTTAAAATCAAACTAGAGCAACTTGTGTTTTCACAAGACCTTAAACACAAAAATGTGGGGGAAACTCCACAACAGTCTTTGTAGGGGGCAAAGATTTTTGCCTGGTATATAAGCAGGTTGGGTGAGGAATAAAGTGATTTTTCTGGAAATCTTCTCCCTGATTAGCTCTGGCACACCCTCCTGTTGCTGTGTCCAGAGATGTAAGATTTTCATTTCTGTATAGCTACAATGAGAATGCCTGTGTAGCTTAGATTTTGGGAGGGTAAATATAGGTATGTGATGCAAAAACTGTTTTACTATTATTTTCTCTCTATTATTGATAAATCTTGTTTAAAGAAAACTGTTGTCCTGGTAACTTTACACAGATTGTTCCACAGGTATGAGAGACCCTCAACCTCCAAGAAGAAGAAACTGACATCAGCTTCTGAAACCAGACCTCCTACCCATGAGTTTGGTCAGATAGGGCACCAACCATCTCTCCCCCCACTGAAGTGTCAGGAACAGCTGCAGCAGGTAATCACAGGAAAGAAACCTAAAAACCAAGGAAGAGACTCAAGTTGGCAGTGGTGCAAGTGAAGATATGCAAGAAAGATATTTTTCAAAGTAGCAGCCGTGTTAGTCTGTATCCGCAAAAAGAACAGAAGTACTTGTGGCACCTTAGAGACTAACAAATTTATTTCAGCATAAGCTTTCATGGGCTACAGCTCACTTAAGTTTCACTCTATGCATCTGAAGAAGTGAGCTGTAGCCCACGGAAGCTTATGCTGAAATAAATTTCTTAGTCTCAAAGGTGCCACAAGTACTCCTGTTCTTTTTGAAGAAAGATATTGCTTCTTTACCTTTAAATAAGCCAGGGTAAAATTATTTTTGTGCATCAATGTTTTCTTGATCTGGACCTTAAGAAAAAAAGAAGAAGAAGAAGGATTTATCCCCTTCCAGGATTTCTCACACAGTTTGGTTTGCCTTTTAACCATATAACAGAAAGGAGTATAAAGGCTTCTAAAAATTATGCATGCTTCAAAAGAAGCAGGAAGTGGTTGCACACACACACACACACACACACATACTCCCCTGCCTTGTCTCTTTTCTTAGGATGAATCATAGCACCTTCATTTAAATATATATAAATATGTTACTCAATATTAGTATAAAATGTCTCAGTTTGGTTCCCCATCAGAAAATCCCCAATGTTTGATGGGTGCCAGCTCCAGCCTCTGTGGTTTGAGTTCATCTCTAAGTATTAGTGTTCACTAAGGGTGAAATTTACCCCTGAATCAGGGCATTAAGTGGGACTCAAGCAATGCATAGGTCACATGTTGCCATAACAAGGAGATGGATTTCATAACTGAGGTAGCCTAAACTAAAAGTTCCCTGTAAAACATCTGAGTATCTTGTGTTTTTGAACAGCTTTTGTTTGTCTCTTTATTGAAGAAACTAAAAGCAGCAATTTTCAGACACTCAAACAGTTTAGTACACCTTTGCTAAAATCTCCACCATGAATCAGATGTTTATTGCTGCATCCCTCTCTAATGCATTTTCTCTAGAAGTGGAATCAGTCCATTATGTAGTACTGTCAAACAGTGCAAGGAATAATACAGTGTAATACTATGTCAGGAGGGGCAATGAGAGCAGGATATTGCATACGTTGTCTTCATTTTTTACTCTCTGTAGTTGATCAATTCAAGGTCATATTTTTATTGTTTTGTTTTCCAGCCAGGCATTTAGATATTTAAAGACATATTAAATTCATCATCTCATGATCCGCTGACCTTCAGTGACAGCTTTGTGTTTTAATTTATTTTTGGAACACTACTTCAGACATAGGTTGGGACCAGATCTAGACCTTTTTTGGTACAGTTTCTGCTACAATGAGTCAGAAAGCAATTATTTATCATATCAATCATATCCTCAGTTCTGCCACATCTCAGGTTGATAGCAGAAGTATTGACGTTGCTGTAACCAAAATCTTATTTTCCTAAAATCTTCCTAGTCTCATCCTATTGAATTTTGAATTCTGTTCTCTCATCCATGCAATCTCTTGTTTATATATTTAGCTCCTTTGTAAATTACTGTACTGGCCAGGTTGATTTTTGTTTTACAGTCATACCTCATTTTTCTCACACAGATGCAAATTATTATGGTTAATTAGAGCTCAGTGAAGATGGAATATAGAAAGATTTTTGCATTTTTTCCCACGTTTCTTGAAGCTTTAGAAATTTTCTGACCAGCTCTGGAGAGACAAGTAACTGCAAATAGGTAGTGTGGGCATACTATAGGATTTTGCTTAGAACAAAGAGTCCACCTTAAAGTTATGGGCTAAGCAGGTGATTCATATTCTCTACCAGATGCCTGTTAGTTCCAGCAAGTTACATGCCAACATTCGACTTCACCTATTTTCCATTACATCCAAGCGTAAGTAACGCTGTTCATTTTACAGCTTTTTATCTTAGTCTCAAACTGTGAACAAAGATAGCATGTTTTATCAATCCACCACAAATAGGTGCTGTGATTTGTGTATTTAATCCTTTGTATAAGTGTGATGTTCTGTAATTACGCATCTGGATCAGGTTTACTAATTAACTTTCAAGATATAAAAAAAAATAGGAAGCAGTCTAAATGAGGGATTTAAATGAATTAGTAAAGCATAATTCAGAATCCAAGTAGTATAATTATGAGAGGACCTGGCAGCACCATATACTATTAAGATTGCTAACACTTCTCTTTAGGAGTATAAATATGCAATTTACGTGAAGGGTTGACTAACACAAAATTGGTCAGGGATTTAGTTGCTAGTCAACATAGGTGCCTTTTGCTCCATTCAAAACAATTTTCATTTGATAGAGGAATTAAGATTTAATGACCATCATAAATGTATCCTGTAAATAAGGTACATAGCTGAAAGAAAATGTTATTGTACTCTCCACAGTAAGCAGGGAAGAAAAATTAAAGCCAAAAGAGTATCCTAAAAACAACAGCAACAAAAGCCAAAGGGCTCTATCCTGCACCTACTGGAGTCAACAGGAGAGTTGCCTTTGACTTCAACAGATTTGCGTTCAGGTTCAAAACCTTAAGGAAGGGTGGAGCCTGCTCTTTCTGAGAAATTATGAGGGTAAGGGAAGACACATAAAAATACATTTGTCATCTATCCTCCAGCACTATCAGTCTTTTTATGAGTAGAAACCATATGAAAATCTAAGGCCCCAATTCTGCAAACAGACTGCTGCATCTGCACAGAAGTCATTGTAGGATTATTTGAAGCATGATTAAATTTAAGCTTGTGGCTGAAAGAAGTATGCAAAAACTAACCTTTGAGCCTGGAAAACTAACTGCCTGAGAGGATGCATTATCAACATGCAAATAGCTCTTAGTCTATCAAAGACCTCTTCTGGTAAGTGTTAAATGAAGTTGCTGGCAACAGGGCTATAGGAGTATTTGCCAAACACCCCCCTAGTTCATTGGATTCTTTTGAAGTAGTGCATGTCAGCTGGAAGGAATATGAAAAGCTGTCTATCAAGGAATAGTGAGCTTCATTAAATATTGAATACAATGGTTAGCTGTGCTGCAAAGGGATGGAATAACAGGCATAATCCAAAGGGTTGTAATGGAGAAATATCATTAGCTTTACACAAGGCAAACAACTCCCCCCCCCCCCCCCTGTAAAAGCTCAGACACCAAAGTGATTCCTAGTAATTACCCAGATAAAGTCAATATTATATGAATGAGTGTGTTCAACATCTGAACCTAAAGGACTATGCAGAATATAAGCATGAGTACAAGCCCCAGAGTGGAACCATATGGGAGGCCATGAACGCTGCCATTTCAGCATGGGGACAGTGACAGAATTAGAGACGTAGGGCAGAAAGGGGCCTCAAGAGGTCATTTATTCCATTCCCTTGCATTGAGGCAGGATTAAGCATACCTAGACTATCTCTGAAAGGTGTTGTCTAACCTGTTCTTAAAAAAACTTCCAGTGACAAGGATTCCACAACCTAACAATGAATACAAAACTTTTAAAACAAACAACTTCTTAGGCCATATCTACAGTGCATTGTAAATCTGGGTCTGTGGGACCTGGGCATGGAGTTTCAAAGCCCAACCTTGAGCATCCACATTGCATTGTACACCTGGGTTTACAGTTGCTGAACCTGGATTTCACAGCCGTGCTAATGCATCCATACTGAACTACATAGACCTTCTGATTTGAGTCTGCGGCTTGAGCTGTCCGCACACTACATAATAACAGGGCTTGGACAAGAGTTACAGCTGGACTCAGGCTCTGACCCCTAGCAGGGTTCTAGGACCCAGCTCCTGAGTGCTTACTGACCAGGGTCAGACTGAGTTGTGTGTGGACTGAAGGGGAGCTTGGGGATAATCTTCGTCAGAACCCAGTTTTAGTGTGCAGTAGACATACCCTTAGAAACTCATGTGTTCTCTCTAGTGAGGCTATTCACTAGACAGTAGCACTACAGTTTATCTTTGAGTTACTTTGATTTTTCTCTGTACACTCAATTTGCTTGCTTCAATACTGTACATTTAAGGTAACTTGGAATTACTAACAAATTCTAGAGGGATGGAAACAAAAGTAAGGATTGAGATGAGTCAGAGAAGGAGGGGAAAAAAGGCCTCTGAGTCAGGGCCGGCTCTAACTTTTTTGCCGCCCCAGGCAAAAAAGAAGAGTGCCTCCCCGCCATAACCCCCGCCCCAGCACCGCGCCGCCGACCCCTCCCCCAGCGCCGTGCCGGGCCGCCAAACCCCCCCCCAGCGCCGTGCCGCCGAAACGCCCGCCGCCCCCCCGATTGCCGCGCCGTGCCGCCGAAACCCCCGCCCCCCATTGCCGCGCCGCCGAACCTCCCCCCCCCCCAATTGCCGCGCTGGGCCACCCAAACCCCCGCCCCCGAGCGCCGGGCCGCTCAAACCCCCCAGCGCCGTGCCGGGCCGCCAACCCCCCCCCCCCCATTGCCGTGCCGCCGAAACCCCCGCCGCCCCCCCGATTGCCGCGCCGTGCCGCCGAAACCCCCGCCCCCCCATTGCCGCGCCGCCGAACCTCCCCCCCCCCGATTGCTGCGCTGGGCCACCCAAACCCCCGCCCCCGAGCGCCGGGCCGCTCAAACCCCCGAGCACCGGGCCGGGCCGCCAACCCCCCCCCCCCGAGCGCCACACCGCGCCGGGCCACTGAAACCCCCACCCCCACCTGAGCGCCTCGCCGGGCCGCCCAAACCCCCACCCCGCCCCGAGGGTCTCGCCGGGCCGCCCAAACCCTCAGAGCGCCGTGCCAGGCCGGCTAACCCCCCCGAATGCCGCGCCGGGCCGCCCAAACCCCCGGAGCGCCGCACTGCGCTGGCCGAACCCCCGCCCCAGCGCCGCGCTGCCCAAACCCCCGGAGCGCCGCGCCGCACCACCCAAACCCCCGCCCCCCCCAGCGCCGGGCCAGGCCGGGCCGCCCAAACCCCTGCCCCCCCCCCCAGCACCACACCGCCGAAGCCCCCGCCCCGCCCCCCAGTGCCGCGCCACCGAAACAAAAAAAAAAACCCTCGAGCGTTGCCTCGCTAACAAAAACAAAAACACCGCGAGCGCCCCCGCCACCCCAACATTGGCCGCCCCTTATAAGGTGCCGCCCCAAGTACGTGCTTGGTCGGCTGGTGCCTGGAGCCGGCCCTGCTCTGAGTGCTCCAGCCTAGATGCCAGGATGCTGTTTTGGTCCCACTTGAGATACAGAGAAAGCTTCAATTCTAAGAAGGAATGTCCATCACTAGAGCAGATCTGTTCATATTAATATTTCTTCACTGCACCCAGAAGGAGATACACACAGAGAAATTGAACTCAAGTATTCAGAATAGAAGAAAAAATTAGGGGGGCAGATTCTCTCCTGCACTGATGATGCTCAGTGTGGGAGTCCCATCAAGGTGACAATTACAGCCTCCACCCCACACCCCTAATTCTTGAGCTGCAACAGCATAAACCCAGGCCTAAAAGCCTAAGGGCTGCTCGAATTTCTGACAGCCAGTTACATTAATTAAAGGACCGTACACCAGATATATTACAATATGCTCCTGCCCCCTTCCCACATGTCAGATGGGAGTCAACTGGCCAAGGAGTCAGTTATGATGGGTCTATGCCAGCTGAGCTTTATTTCTCACCATGGACTTATCCAGTTTTTGAACACTTATTTCATTATGGCCAAATTCTGCTCATAATTGTGATTAAGACAACAGCATTTGGTCCTAAAAGTGTATGTCTTAAAGTGCTAGAGTACTGTACTACAAATTCTCACAGATATACTATTCTTTTTTGCTCACTGGTATTACTGTAAAACGGCAGGACTCAAACAATACTACTTGAACTGTGAGTTAACTTTTATCATGTCTCTTTATTGTATGCACAGGAAGGGATAGCTCAGTGGTTTGAACATTGGCCTGCTAAGCCCAGGGTTGGGCGTTCAATCCTTAAGGGGGCCACTTAGGGATTGGGGCAAAATCAGTACTTGGTCCTGCTAGTGAAGGCAGGGGGCTGGACTCGATGACCTTTTAAGGTCCCTTCCAGTTCTAGGAGATAGGATATCTCCATATATTATCTCTCTGAGTTCAGACATACAGCTTTACATAATATTGTATCACCCCTGGAAGGAAGAAGAAGTCAGAGAGAATGAAAGACTAACATTAAACTAGGAAATGAGAAAGATAGAAAACTAACTTTTCAGAAGGTAGAACAAGTCCATATGTAAAGTGCACTACAAGTGGTAATACAGTTAATGCTTTTGCACACGCAAACCAACTAAATATGTGCATATATATGTTGGCATTGTTAACTATTTGCATGCATAATTGTCATAACTACATGCACACTAGTGGATGTACTTTCTCATGTGCATGTTTTGCAAGCTCATCTTATACCTCCTTTTAAAAAAAAAAAAAAAAAGCTCTGAAAATACCATTATGTCCTGTAGCCCAGACAATTTTAACCAGGCATAACTATGCACCCATGTATATATTAAATACATATTTCCTTTTAATTGTTATCCTAATATATATGACTGAAAGCTTTTCACAGTCTGTCACTGTTATTTCATTTCGAGATCATGCTACATCAAGATGAATCTCAGTCAGCAGCAGAAACAGCAGGATGCATCGCTATGTTTGTCCTAAACAATTATTGCTTTAGGGGGATATCCCTCTCTACCTCTTTCATATCCATCTTCTCTTTTTTGACATTGTCAAGGCACAAAAAAATAATGAAGCATTTAATATATTATTTTTGATACACCCCAACAGTGTGCTAGGTACATCACAAAACATGGAAATATTACTTTCAATCAGCTGCCTCTATCCATTGTTCAGTTTTGTCATATATAAGTGAAAGTCTCCCATTGACTTCAGGCTATTAGTGCCAATGCAAAGTCCTTTATTGACAAGAGAGGAAATTGAAATCCTTTATCTGGAGAGCATATTCAAGCTGTGCCTTACTCTGTGGTAAGGGACCATTCAGCCCCTGCCCTGTGCGAAGAATGTCAATAAGGGTGCCAAATTTCATGGTGACATTTGTTACATGGACTACTATGTATTGCAAGCCATCAACTCATTTTAGACAAAGCACCAAACAGAATCTTAATGTGAATAGTGTAGGAAGTAAGAGGAGGGATATAATTTAGTGCACTAAAATAAAAAGGAAACCCAACTTAGTTTAAGATCTGCCAGGAGAATCTAAGGACTAGACAAGCAGCTTGTGAAGTGGTCCATCCTCAAACAAGGAAACAAGTTAATGAAGAAAGAGGGTTTTGTTTACCACTCATTTATTCATTGCCATTGTTGCTTCAACAGAAAGAAAACCACTGGGATGAGAAGCAGCAGGAACCTACACTTTCAACCTTTGCCTATGCAGGGAGCATGGATTCAGAGTTATTGGCTGGTGGTTGAACTGAATCTATCAGTCAGAGTAGTATTATCCATTCTATTCATTCCTATTTTATCTGAACTTGGCTTCTAACACCACTTGGCATGCACATGGTACTTGCTTGCTGCTGGCAGTATATCAAAGTTGTGCTGCTGTGCTCTGTCTCTCCACAGGGCTCTTTATGGTGCTCACAATAATTTGAAAAACAAGCAAACTAAAAAAATAAAATAGAATAGGCCATATTAATCTGATGTAAATGGGTGTAACTGAATTGTAGTCTATAGTGCTGCCCCTGCTTACACTACTGCTGAGTTTGACCTAATTCTTCTTGCAATTACTAGTGTATAACTGTAATAGCTTCTTATCTTTCCAGTGTCACTGTCTTAGTTTTCCTCTGGAGCTGTGCTTTGTTTCCCTTTCTGGCAGAGAAGCTTGGCTCTCTCCTGGAGGGCAACAAAAGAGTCCAAACAGAAAAAGTAACTTCTTCTCCCTCTCTGAACTGTCTCACCCTGTTGAAGCAGGAGAACATTCTCAGACCCTCACTGGAAGTCCAGGCCTGCCATCCATAAACAAAGATAGCTGCCTACAATTTCACACCACCAGTGTATTAACAAAACCTCATCCTTCTCTTGCACCATCCCTCATCCGGGGACTTTCTCTAACCCTGCCCACCACCAGGTCTCTTCTACAACCCTTGCTAGCTGCTTCACAAGCCCTTATTGTGAAAAGCAATACTTGAGGTCTGCCATCTCCTTAGTCTTTCCCCTTCATCCTCAACTCTTTATTTAGTCTGGCTGTCACATAATGACTGTCACATGATCCCTAGATACAAGTCTCTTAAGGGTCAATGTACACCTGGTTATAATAACCAATATCAGATTCCTGGGGATGGGGGGAGTCAAGCTACTTGGAAATCAGATTGGTGTCAAACCTATAACATCCTGAAGCTCTCTCTCTCTCTCTCTCTCTCTCTCAGGTAATTGCCTAATGAAAGTGCTCTGGGTAGCGAGCATTTACCTAGCAACTTTTATTCTGTAATCAATCAAAAATGTTATTAAGAATCAGTATTGATCAGCTATTAGTTATGATCTGAACAAGCCAGTTATGTGGTTCATCCCAACTGATGCCAGTGGCAGTCAGGGCATTTGTAACTATGCACCTTGACTTTGTAATGATCTGTTATAAAGGATTTAATGTAATTTTTTTGCTTTTCTATAGCATTTGCCATTGATGGATCTTGAAAGGATGTATAGTATTAGGATCTGATTGTACATGGCAGATTGAGACCTACATTGACATTGGGCCACTGAGGAATTTTCCAACTTTTCTTTTCCTGCCCAGGCCTCCATGGTTTGCTGCAGGAGCTTGACATTTGTCAGGGAGGTAGGTCAGAAAGGTGCCTTTTGCTCTCTATGAAAATCCAGTCAGATTTGGCCAAGTATATATATCAAGGGAGAGGGCTTTTAGGGGCAGAGTTCTGGCTGGAACAAGGCTTGGAACTGTGAGCGAAGAAACGGCACCAATAATTTGATTCCTACTGTGTTTTGGGAAACAGGATTTTGTTTACACTCTTTGTAAATAAACTGTATTGTATCAAAGAAATATCTGACTCCATCATCGGTATCTCCTTCCCAATAAAAACAACCCATAAGACCCCAAACATTAGCTAAATGCTCAAGTCAAAAGGGATAACATTATTATAAATATTTATAGTTAAGTAAACTCAGGTGGACAGTAGGTTTTAGGTTAAGTGACTTGACTAAGATCACATAGGAGGTTGTCAGAACTGCATGGTAATAGGCAGCTGAGAGAGATGAGGTTTGCACTCAGATCCTGGTCTAAGAGTGGTAGAACTGTGAAATTCCACCCCCAGATAGAGAAGGACACGAGGCCTGACTGACACCTGAAGGTGCATATTCAGAGAGACCAAGAAGGGGTCAGAGGTGCAATCAGACATGGAATCATGACATATTTCTGGCAGGGTATGTGGGATTGTGACAGTGGTGAATTTCCAACTGACAATAACGGGGGGGGGGGGGGAGTAATGTAGATGGGAAAAGAAAGAGGACAATTGTTTAATTTCCAGTATTCTTTTGGGGAAGAGACTAGGAAAAGTCAGGAAAAATGAGTTATGAACAACTCAGGAAAGATACAGCTGGTTAGCCTGCTGTACTTGGCTGATCAGGAAAGAAATGTTTTTTTCCAGAACTGGAAAAGGTGTTCTTGAGTTCAGCCTAGTCTCCTTTTGCCTTCTGCAGAATAACATCCCTCTCTTTCCCCAGTCTGTTCCTACCAATCAAGGGAACTAAATTCTCTCAATGTCCCACCCTCCATGTGTGTGTCTGACCACAGTTGGCTTTTGTTATGTGGCCCATGTGTGAAGTCCTCCTTTTGTCTCAGGCTGTTTTCTCCCAGCTGGCCAGCCAGGCCATCAAGGAGAATGTTCCTGTGATAGTTGCTCTATTGTTTGGCAGTTAGACCCATTGAGTCTTAGTGATTTGTGATCACTGGTCTTATGAGTGTGGGGGAATGTTTCAAATTTCAGAAATCTTATACATAAAACACATTTTGTAGTACAGATATGCAACCACCATTGAGTACTCCCGCATTCATCACAAAACTAAAGCTCCATTATAGGGCAGCAACCACAGCAGAATGGTGGCTATAAGTGCTTCACACACAGGAAGGACAGGGCACAAGAGACATTAAACTCTCCCTTCCCCCCACAGTCTAGCCAGTGGCAGTAGGGAAAGGCACTAGGCAGTAGAGGGAAGGCTCTGGAGCAGTCAAGCCCCCGCCCCCCTCCACTCAGGCCATCAGATATGTTTCCTTTCACCTAAAACTTGTGGAGAGGGAGGCATTTCCCTTCTCTCAGTCTGGTGGTGAAATGCAAGATTGGTTCTCTATAATCTAAAGTCCCTTACAGTTTGTAAAATTTCTCTCCCACGTGAAGATAAAAAAACATTAAGTGTGTGCTTAGTTGTATGGTGTGCACTTGTCCCAAAGGCAAATGAGTAGTTTTAAAGAACATTCTGGGTGACCAGAGTTCATTAGCTAAGTTCAGAAGATTTTAAAAGAAATTCAACCTTTCTGCTATGTTTTAATTGAGAACTAATTGTACCTTTTGGTTTTCCAGCAACTCTGTAAAGGCTAAAGAGAACTGGTCAACCTGCCCAGTTAAATATTGATGATAGATTTTCATTGCATTAAAAATTCTATCCAGCCTTCACCAAGGGTAAAGGCCTAAATAATATTACAAGCGAAATCTTCTTAAAGTAAGCTTGTGGTCAGCATATATTTGACCTAAGGCCTTGCTATTTTAAATTAATTTTTCAAGCTAGATTTGTGGCCACACAGAACTCATTAGGCAAGATTGGCATTTTTATATTAAAACAAAAGTACCCCAGGTGTTCATGACATTGCTTCTCATATTGCTCTTTCATAGTAAAATTAGCTTGCTCTTACGTTTTCAAATGTAACTATTAGAAATTAGGCCAAGAATGAAAAGTTGAATTCAATGTTTACAAATAACCTTTATGAAAACAAGTATCTCAATGGACATATGAGCACACCTTCAAAGTTCTCTGGCTGTTCTTCCTCCTGTTCACCAAGGTATGGGAGTACAGAGCTCCCTACTCTCTAGCACTTCAGGCCACGGGTCTGTTTACAGACTGTGACGTTGCAGTCTATATGATTTTATAAAAATACATTATATTCACTCATTAGAATAACTGGAATATGCTTCATGCAAAGGGTCTCTTGTAAGATATCATTACAAAGCTTATAATCTACTGAGTGTGTTCATCCTATTTCTATAAATGTATCACTCTTGTATCTAAAACTAGAAATTTGAAATATAACTCTGAGGGCCTATTGTAATTATGCAAAGTGTGGGCAATTAATGATGGTTTGGAACCTTGATGGCTCCCATCAACCAGGACAATTGACTGTGGATGGCTCTGTTTGCAGGCAAGCCTTCCTATGAGTCAGGCTGGGAGGAATGAAGGCTTGGGGTCTTACAGTGACATGTGATCATGTCACCTGAACTTCAAGCTTTTCCAGTGAGGAGGGGTGGGAACCCAGAGGGACAAAGGATTCCTGCCTTATGCAAAAGATATATAAGTGGGTAGAGCAGAACAAAGGGGCAGCCAACATGAGGAATCCCCTAGCTACCACCTGAGCTGGAACAAGAGCTGTACCAGGGGAAAGGATTGTGCCCAGACTAGGAAGGTGTCCAGTCTGAAAAAAGAAACTTATTAAAATATCTCTAAGGGTAAAATTTTACCTGTATTCAGTTGTATTACTGTATTAGGTTTAGATTTGCATGTTTTATTTTATTTTACTTGGTAATTCACTTTGTTCTGTCTGTCACTACTTGGAACCACTGCAGGAAGCAGCGACCAGACATCCCTGTGGCCCACGCTGCTTCCCGCAGGTCCAATTGGCTGGGAATGGAGAAGCTCGGCCACTGTGAGCTGCGAACGGCCATGCAAATGTAATTATTGGATGGATTACCCTGACGGGCCATGTGCGACCCACGGGCCACAGGCTGCCCACCACTGATCTAATATCTAAAGATTTCTAAGAGAAAAGAAAGAGGTAAGAGTACATATACGTTCAATAATTGCAAGGTTCTCGGATCAGGCTTAAAGCAATGATAGAATAAACTGCTGGCTTGTTAAGTCTCTGGTTGTGGAAGGACCTCAGTCCCTTGGTTAGAATGATCCCATTAGTATAAGTTCATAGTCCAGAGGCTTGAGAAGGAAAGAGGAAAAATGGAGGTGTTTCCAGGGCCTTTTATAGCTTCTGCCATGAGGAGGGAAACTCATTGTCTCCATTTGTGGAAAATTACAGGAACAAGATGGAGTTTGGAGTCACATGAGGAAGACAGCAAGTCACATGCCCTTGCAGGCTTTGATGAGTCATAGCAGAGGCCATTAGCCATCTTCTAGTTAGAACATTCACATGAAAGTCCATCAGGTGTGGATAGGCTTCTTCCATTGTCCATTGTGTTAGTTGATGAGCCATCAACTTGAATACTTAATTCATAATGTGCTGGCCAGACTGGATGCAAATTCCTTTGTGGGTGTTACCACAGGAGCAAACACTTTTGAAATACAGTCATATAGTCAATATTCATAACTTCAGATATAAAAACAATACATGCATACAAATAGGATAATCATATTCAGCAAACCATAACTTTTCCATTGACACCTTACTTGACCCACATTGTACAAGATTTGTTGTGATTATATAACAGTGGTAGCAACAATGATCTTCATGGTGATATTTTAATCATATAACGTCATATCCCTCACTTTCTTTCTCTTTACATCTATCTAATCCACTCCTAACGTAACCTCACTGAAAAGATTTAGATAACAAAACTAAATAAAAAAAACTCATGGAACTAAGACTTCGCTTGAGTGTTCTGTGTCCTTCCCCAGCCCTTTGCCTGTCTTGTCTATTGAGATTATAAACTATTTCTCTGAAAAACACTGGGACTAAGGCTATGTCTACCCTACAATCTTAAGTCGACCTATGTTAGGTCAATTTACAGGCACCACATTCATTACTGCAGTGGCAGATGTCCACACTATCCTCCTTCTGTTGGTGGCATGCATCCTTACCAGGAGCGCTTCTTCCGACTGAAGAGGGGCAGTGTGGGGGACTGTGAGCCAGGTATTTCAGCTCTTCCCAGCTGCCCCCAGGTGCTTCTCTCCTCCGCGCTCCCAGCCAGGAGTGGGGGAAAAGCTGCTGGGGCTTCTCACCTCCGGCAGGGAGCTCCTCACCCGGAGTCCCATCAGTTGCCATGCTCCTGGCAGGGAGCAGGGAACAGAAAGCAGGGACCATGGGGCAGCAGGGATCCCAGCGGGGAGCCCGGACAGTAGCCCATGCTGGGAGCCTGGGTGGCAGCCCAGCTTGGAGTGGAGAGCTGGCAGCAGCCTGGCTGGGGAGCTCCCAGTACACCATTATCCTAGAATCATAAAAATGTAGTGCTGGAAAGGACCTTGAGAAGTCATTGAGTCCAGCCCCCTGTGCTATGGCAGGACCAAGTAAAGATAGACCATCCCTGACAGCTTGTTTATAAAAGCTTCCAATGATGGGGACTCCATAACCTCCCTTGGAACCCTATTTCAGAGCTTAACTTTCCTTATAGTTAGAAAGTTTTTCCTAATCTCTAACCCAAATTTCCCTTGCTTCAGATTAAGCCCACTACTTCTTATCCTACATTCAGTGGACATGGAAAACAATTGAGCACCATCCTCTTTAAAACAGCCTTTGACATTTTGGAAGACAGTTATCAGGTCCTCCCTCAGTCAGCTTTTCTCATGACTAAAAATGCCCATTTTTTAAAAACCTTTCCTCGTAGGTCAGGTTTTCTAAACCTTTTATCACTTTTGTTGCTCTCCTCTGGACTCTTTCCAACGCAGTATCAGTTGGTAAATATTAATTCTTTTAGTCCTTTTCTTTCTGAATATTTGATTCATTTATATCATAACTATTCTTTAGAATCTTTATTAACAAAGAGTATGTTGAATTCTAAGGCCCAGAGCACTGGTCCTTGACTCAGCAGTGCAGGGGAGGCCCAGATGAAGTACTGTATCCAATCCATGGGCTGCAGACAAGCTGGTTCTATCTGGCTCCCTTGAGTTGTCAGGGAAAGATGGTCCCAAGGAAGGCAGGACTCAGAGGAAGACAAAACAATGACCACCACCCTCTTCTACTTCAGGAAGTGCTGCCTGGCCAGTGCAAGATGGGAAGGGGGCAACCCTGCAAGGCACCACAGGAGCAGCAAAGGGCTCTGGCAAAGGCCTCTGACATCCAGTGGCCTGTCCACTGCATTTGGAAAACTCAAGGCTGGCAAAAGGCAAGTTTGCAAAGAGGATTTAGAGTAGTGGAGATAGATGAAGTGTGTCATGCATTACCCGTACATTGCTATAGCTATGTATATACCTCTAAATTAAGAAAAACTGTTTTGGATACTTTGTGTTGAAAGGAACATTATAAAAGTTAGATATTTTTGCTATTGTTGGTCACATATTTTTTTCCTTTGCTTTTCCCCAGTACAGGGACAATGCAGACAATGATAATGTGTTGTTTTGGTGTTTTCTTGGTAGTATAATTCCCTGTAAATTCACAGGAGTATAGTAAAAGGCATGTGCTGTATTTGTGTTTTTTTTTTTTTTTTTTTTGTTTACAATGTGCAGAAAAAGTAAAATAATTATGAGAGACCAGGAAAAATGAATTAAACATAAAACCCGCACAAATATTTTTTTGTTTTGTTTTTTGTTTTTTTCCAGAAAAGAAAACTATTAATTCTTTATATGGAACCCAGTTAGTGTAGCATTTACTGATACACCATGTTCTAAAGACAAAAATATATGGAGACTGAGATGTACAAATCCATTACGGTAGGGAGATTTGTTTGTTTTGTTTTGTTTTTGTTTTTGTTTTTACCATTTCCTTTTTTCTTGCTTCAAGTGCTTTCCATAAAAAAGACCATATATTGTACGAGTGACTCTTCAGATAAATAAATTTGCAATGCCATCCAGGAATGAATTCAATTCTGACTGAACTGAACTATGTCTACCAATTATTTCCAGCTATCTGTTTGATGGACCAGCTCTGTTCAATTTGAGTTCTATTCTCAACAAAATTCATTATGCAGCAATGCATTCAGAAATGTGTTCTTGTGAGACACAGAGGCAATAAATGTATGTCTGTTCCCTTTATTATATATTTTGAGGAGAAAAACACTGCACAAGGGCAAGGGAGGTGTATCATAGCCCCAGGACTGTTAGAGTTAGGAGGCCATCATCATTCTATCATGAACATGCTTTTAAAGAAGGGTATAATATAAGGGTAAGAGTCTATGAATGCTCGGTCCAGTCTATGTACTGAAATATGTGTGCTCGTTTTTAAAGTCCCTCTGCTAAAACAAACCAATAATCCCCCCAACATATTATGTACCTAATAGACCAAATTCTGCTATGAAGAAATCATTTCAGCCCATCGAGTAATAATATTAATTTTAATATTACATTTTATCTACTAGATAGACAGGATTGGCTACTTTGGTTTCTGTCAAGGGTAAAAATACAAAATACAGCAGGATACACAATGGAAATATCTACTTACAGAATGCTAAAAATATTCATTCTTCTTTGTGCCTGGTAGCAGGTTTTCCAGAATCAGGAGAAAGAAGGAGGTGATGGACAGAACATTCTGTACCATTAGCTCCCCTTCCCACTTCAAATTGTCATTGCCCAATCAATGTATACAATAATCAGGCCTTCCATAGACCTGACTACTATTCTACAGAATAGTCACTCACTGATTTGTTATCCATAACCTTCAATGACCTTGGTCTGCAGTTGCATTGAATGCTGATATTACTATTACTATAGGTGTCATATAATTTTTCATTTTTTTTTTTAATATCCACTGGCAAAACAATTAGATAAGGCTAAAGTCAACATATCTGTTGTTTGACCTCTAACTCTGTGTGATGCAGGTATTTGAAATGTAAAATGAAAATCTTTAGCATCCTTTTAGGAATATATCAATAAAGCATAAACACAGCCATGATGGTTTAGGAATTTCCAATTATTTTATCTTATATATTCATCATGTTTTAATGGCTGTTGTAATGCTTTGCACACCTTGGAAGAAGAGCTCTATCTCTCTATTTCTACTTCTCATTAAGTAATTTTCAAGTATAGCTGTCAATGTAAGGTTCTGTAATGGAGCATAAATGCCTATCAGCTATAGTGAAACAATTGTTTACAATGTGGATGATTTACTTACCTTCCAGGGGTACTGTGACACTCCCCAGTGGTATCCAGGGTTGTGAGGCACCTCGCAACTACCTGTCCTTAGTGTGAAGTGATTGTCTCTGTACCAGCTATAGTTCAGCTCCTTGAAACTAGCAACCTCTAGCAGCACAAGCACTACTTTCAAGGTCTCCACAGCTCTGTGCAAGCTAGTGATAGGCACACTCCAGAGCCCGAGCTCTTGGAGCATTCCCTGCAGTGTCCAGCCCCTAACCTTTGGACACTCACAGAAATTACCAGGTTGCTGTCTCCAAGGGAAGAGGATGCACACAGCTTGAAATTTACAACTCAGGATCAAATCCTTCATAGCATCACAGCCCTGAGATAGATTTATAATGAAAACAAGTTTGTTATCAAAAGCTAAAATGTAAGAGATTTAAAGATAATGGAAACAGAAATGGTTACATATAAGACAAAAATACAGCACGCTTCCTAGAGTCTAGACTTGACAGGCTAAAGCCTCGTCTAAAGTAATTTATCTCACCAAAAGCAATCTCCCAGTGTCTCCAACCAACATTGCTGGGATGGGGATCCCTTCTTCATGAATCCCTCTTTTCCTTCCTGGGTGAAGGATAAAATTGCATCCTACTGCCTTCTCCTTGTATCTCGCAAACTGCATTGTTTACCTCAGAGACAGTAAAACACCTTATGGTTTATTCTTTACTGTCTGTTGATTTCATTTTGATTTCACATCCTCATGTTGACTTTGTATCCTAACCAGGCTTCCATCGTGTTGGCTTATAATGCTTAAATTACATGTGAACCTAAGCAAACAGGTGAATATACATCTCTTGTCTGACAGAAACCTGTTTTTCAAACCTGTTTAGATTGAGACTGTAAAACATATTTTCTAGTATATTTACACAGCTCCTCACATAGTGTCAGTACATACATTTTACAATTATATCAATTGACATTATTTATAGATAAATACTATGAAAGCAATGTGTTAGGTATGTTAAGTTTGTCAGGCCTGATAGGAGTTGCTGTTACAGACCAGCTTGGCTTAACAGTGAAATCCTTGCTTATCTTAAACAGAAAAAAGAAGCTGTTAAGAAGTAGAAGATTGGACAAATGGCCAGGGAGGAGTATAAAAATATTGATCAGGCATGCAGGAGTGAAATCAGGAAGGCCAAATCACAATTGGAGTTGCAGCTAGCAAGGGATGTTAAGAGTAACAAGAAGGGTTTCTACAGGTAAGTTAGCAACAAGAAGAAGGTCAGGGAAAGTGTGGGACCCTTACTGAATGGGGGAGGCAAACTAGTGACAGAGAATGTGGAAAAAGCTAATGTATTCAATGCTTTTTTTGCCTCTGTCTTCACGAACAAGGTCAGCTCCCAGACTGCTGCACTGGGCAGCACAGTACTGGGGAGGAGGTGACCAACCCTCTGTGGAGAAAGAAGTGGTTCAGGACTATTTAGAAAACCTGGACGAGCACAAGTCCATGGGGCCGGATGCACTTCATCCGAAGGTGCTAAAGGAGTTGGCTGATGTGACTGTAGAGCCATAGGCCATTATCTTTGAAAACTCATGGCGATTGGGGAAGGATGACTGGGAAAAGGCTAATGTAGTGCCCATCGTTAAAAAAGGGAAGAAGGAGTATCCGGGGAACTACAGGCCAGTCAGCCTCACCTCAGTCCCTGGAAAAATCATGGAGCAGGTCCTCAAGGAATCAATTTTGAAGCTCTTTGAGGAGAGGAAAGTGATCAGGAACAGTCAGCATGGATTCACCAAGGGCAAGTCATGCCTGACTAACCTAATTACCTTCTATGACGAGATAACTGGCTTTGTGGATGAGGGGAAAGCAGTGGACATGTTACTCCTTGACCTTAGCAAAGCTTTTGATACGGTCTCCCACAGTATTCTTGCCAGCAAGTTAAAGAAGTATGGGCTGGATGAATGGACTATAAGGTGGATAGAAAGCTGGCTAGATCATTGGGCTCAATGGGTAGTGATCAATGGCTCCATGTTTAATTGGCAGCCGGTATCAAGCGGAGTGCCCCAAGGGTAGGTCCTGGGGCTGGTTTTGTTGAGTATCTTCATTAATTATATGGAGGATGGGGTGGATTGCACCCTAATCAAGTTTGCTGATGACACTAAACTGGGAGGAATGGTAGATACACTGGAGGGAAGGGATAGGCTACAGAGGGACCTAGACAAATTAGAGGATTGGGCCAAAAGAAATCTGATGAAGTTCAACAAGGACAAGTGCAGAGTCCTGCATTTTGGACGGAAGAATCCCACGCACTGCTACAGACTAGGGACCGAGTGGCTAGGCAGCAGTTCTGCACAAAAGGACCTAGGGGTTACAGTGGACGAGAAGCTGGATATGAGTCAACGGTGTGCCCTTGTTGCCAAGAAGGCTAATAGCATTTTGGGCTGTATAGGTAGGAACATTGGCAGCAGATCGCGGGACGTGATCATTCCCCTCTATTTGGCATTGTTGAGGCCTCATCTGGAGTACTGTGTCCAGTTTTGGGTCCCACACTACAAGAAGGATGTGGAAAAAATTGGAAAGAGTCCAGCAGAGGGCAACAAAAATGATTAGGGGGCTGGAGCACATGATTTATGAGGAGAGGCTGAGGGAACTGAGATTATTTAGTCTGCAGAAGAGAAGAATGAGGGGGGATTTGATAGCTGATTTCAATTACCTGAAAGGGGGTTCCAAAGGGGATAGATCTAGACTGTTCTCAGTGGTAGCAGATGACAGAACAAGGATAAATGGTCTCAAGTTGCAGTAGGGGAGGTTTAGGTTGGATATTAGGAAAAACTTTTTCACTAGGAGTGTGGTGAAGCACTGGAATGGGTTACCTAGGGAGGTGGTGGAATCTCCTTCCTTAGAGGTTTTTAAGGTCAGACTTGACAAGCCCTGGCTGGGATGATTTAGTTGGTGATTGGTTCTGCTTCTGAGGTCCCTTCCAACCCTGATATTTTATTATTCTATGAACAGGCAGTGCTTTGCCAGTGGGTATTCAGGAGTTCTTAGCTTCAAAGGCACTTAAGAATATTAGACCTGATCCTGCTCCCATTGAAGTCCATTGAAAAACACACATTGACTTTAGTGGCAGAAGGATTGGTCCCATTATTGTATAACTATTTATTAATGAGCCTATATATAATACAGTATCTTCAGATGATATTTAAAATATCACAAAGATAAATCTGGAAGATAAACATTTGTAAGAATAATAAAAACATTAAACTACTTTAGGAGCGAATATTTTTTAGATAATGTAAAACTTCACTAAGAGTTAGGAAGGTGTTTGAATTAATTTGTAAGGGGTGGCTTTGTCAAAGTATATATGTGATATGGTGCTCTCCAAGTGATAATTAGTTCCCGAATATTCCCTCCCAGTCCTAATTCCAATCATTTTAAAACAAATATATGAAATGCGTGTGTTAAATTTGAGGCTTCCTCAAAGAATAGTTTCATTGCTCCTCTCTAATGTCCTAAAGGGGAAGGGGAAAAACAATGTTTTATGTGGTTATTTAAAAATTCTAATGCCCTATTTTTCTTGCCTTGAATTTAAAATTGAACCTACACCATTGCACTATGTGGAGCACTGCATTTTTGTTGCCTGTGCTATGCCGGTTCTGAGTATAAATGGCTAGATTCATTTCCTAGGAATGTCAATCAATTTCCTTTCATGAGCAACAACTTGCAGTTTTTCAAAAAGGGAGAAAATAGCTGTTTTTAATAGCAACATTTAATCCTCTCAAATGCACATTTGAATACTGTGAAATATACTTTCCTGTCCTGAATTAGCTGTTCAGTATTTCAAGGTCAAGCTGTAATTTTCAGCATGTTTGAATTCCTAGCTAAGCTCTTTTCTCACCTCTGCACTTGACCAAGCAGTGTAACAAGAGAATGACTTACAACAAAACACTCGTGTATTAATACAGGAAAATCACATGTCCCTGCGTAATTCTTAAATTGAATATGTAGTGCACCCATTGGACATAAACTACTTTTCCAACAGGCTTGCTGGAGAAGAATTTTCCTCTGATGTTATGTTACCCTGGAGATGGTTTTGGGGTAGTTGAGCTTTATAAGCTGCAAAGCCCAATGTCATTAAGATTTCTTGGTGTCAATATAAGGATTCTGAGTCATACACTTCTTCCATGTGTAATTTTAATTCACGCTTCAAAGGTTTGCTTTACTTGGAATAAATATGAAACTTGAAGCGGTTGATTCCCCGCTCTCCCCCCCGCCAGATTTCTATCTCTAGTACGTCAAGGTAAATATATTTCAGGATTACAATTAAGGTTAGAGACCCTGTAATTACAATGATTTTCAAGATGTAAATCAGGGGTCGGCAACCTTTGGCACGTGGCTCACCAGGGTAAGAACCCTGGCGGGCCAGGACGGTTTGTTTACCTGCTGCATCCGCAGGTTCAGCCGATCGCGGCACTCACTGGCCGCGGTTCGCTGCTGCAGGCCAATGTGGGCGGCGGGAAGTGGAGGCCAGCACATCCCTCGGCCCGTGCCACTTCCCGCAGCCCCCATTACAACTGTCATTAGATAGAGTCCATTAATAACCAACATGTCCAATATCTGAGCCACTATTCAATGCTTTGAGTGACTTAATGATTTTCTATCTTGCTACTTTATGATCAATAATATCTGTAATTTAATAGGTAGAATTCCATCTGTCTGAGATATTTTAATAGAGGCTTTTACACTTGCACTGAGTTACTAATAAGTAACATTTGATTTTTGCTAATGTCACTTATTGTATCTGTGTTTTGTAATTGCACAGAATGGTTTGTGCATACACTTGGACAGAGCTCTTCAGGTGATGGCTGGCAAATGAGAGCCTTTGCTGAAATGAACTGGATTTTTAACTGGATTTAACTGGATTTTTTGCTTCTTCTTCCTAATTCAGATAGGGCTAGAGTCACAAAGAAATTTAGGAGTGGTGATATTGAGCATTGCCACTCCTAATTTTTAGGCACCTAGGAAAACACTGCAATTCATACAGCCTGAGTTTGGCAGCTAGGCTCCGTATACAATGATTGGGGAGAAAGAGGTTCCTCAGAATAGGAATCACACAAGCCAGCAAGATATCCCCATCTAATCTAGCCAATGGGAGATGTCAATCTGATCGGGGTGCACTAAATATTTCCCCTCTCTTGGAGATAGATGACTAAATCTGGAGTGCATGGAGGAGCCTCCCATCTCAGCTGTAACCCCTCTCTGAAAGGCAGGTACCTGAACCGTTTTAGCAAGGAGGAGGAGGACCTAATTTCCCCAATACTAATTTCCCCCTACTGTTACTCACACCTTCTTATCAACTGTCTGAAATGGGCCACTCTCGTTACCACTTCAAAAGTTATTTTCTCTCCCTCGGTATCCTGCTGTCAATTGATTTGTCTCAATAGACAATAGGGAACTCACATCGTTTCATGTATTTATACCTGCTCCTGTATTTTCCACTCCATGCATCTGATGAAGTGGGTTCTAGCCCACGAAAGCTTATGCCCAAATAAATTTGTTAGTCCCTAAGGTGCCACAAGAACTCCTTGTTGTTTTAGCCCAGTGGTTAGGGTACTCCCCCGGTATGCGGGAGCCCTGTGATTCAAGTCCCTCCTCCACTTCTTGGGGAGAAGCAATTTGAAGTGGGATCTATCACCTCTCAGTTGAGCTCTCAAACCATTGGGTTATGGGATAGTCTGATATTAGGCTTTGTCAGTTTCTCCAGTTGAAGCTGTTCTACTGTGGATAAATAATTTTTAAAAAATGCATTGGAGCAGGGGGACTGGATCCTGGGCTCCCACTACAGTGGGGCTACAGTGTGTATGCTCAAAGGCATAGGCACTGAAGGAACATTTACTGAAAAACAATTAAGTACCAAGCAAGTTTAGATGCCTACGTGGTTCAGGGGCAGCTGAGCTGAGCTGAGCTTTATGAATCCCAGTGTGGGCTGATTCTGGGATTTAGACACCAAATGTAACAGGGTTTGCGGGGGGGGGGGGGGGTGTTTGTCTGTGACTCTAGCACATGATATCTTACCAGTAGTGCCTATAAATACAGTATGTGTTAATAAGCAGATTAATATGGGGCAGATTGTGGCCTGCTGGACCCATGCTTCCCCATATATGCTACCAATATTGCAGGTCACAGCATGAGACAGAACCTCTGTAGGTCCACTACTTCTGCTTCCATATAGGTGAGAAGGCAATGGGAGGGCCAGGGCAGGGAGTAGGCATAGCCTTGACTCTAACTAACCACAATATTCCAGCCAGCACAGCTGTGGAGGTTGCCCTTGGCACAAGGGCGAACCAGGAACCAGATTGTGGTTGAGGTAGAAATTTGGTTCCTTGTCTATGTCTGGGGTAGCACCGCTGTAGGGTGCCTTTTGCTCATAGCTTACAAAGCCACCTTCTAGCCCATATACTTGCATAACACACTGATGAACTATTGAGGCTCATATTAATTGGTTTTGTTCACCAAGCAAACAAACAAAAAAAGCCAACTAACACCATTTATGAAATGAGCTTGAATTACATATCTGCAGAAGGACCAGGGCAGTGGAGGCATGAGAGATCTTTCATAGGCTACTGAAATGAAAGGGCCCTGACTGAGAGTGCTGGGTTTTATTTTATTTTTTTAAGGCACACATTGAAAATCTTCTCACATTCTTGGGATTTGCAGTGCAGTTAGATCTCTGATGAACACCAGTAATTTCTGAGATCAGAAGCTGAAAAAAATTAAAATCAGACTCACTCTGAAATACTCCTTTTGAAGGATAGGGAGAAGGAGAAAATGTAGTTGTGTGTTTTCCATTCCTCTCTGGCCATTAAGCTCCTACTGATCATGACATCTATTTAAAAAACTGAATACTGACCTTCTATATTTGAATCTGTCAAGCTGTGTTTTGAGCCATTTAAAAGAAATCATCTTATACTTCATCCAGGAGGATCCCAAAAGATTCCCCTCTGCAGGGCTATAACCTAAGTGAGGGAACAGAAACATCCCACATCGTCCCCAAAGAAATCACTGCATGAAAAGGGGCAAATATAATGGAGAGGTAGATACGTAGAGGGGAGCATAGCCTATTTATAGGAATTTCTTGGAAACCATTTGTCCAACATTTAAATGCTGCCTTCTCTGGGGTATAACAGAGCAACTGTTTATCAGTGCACAGCAGCATTACTTAACAAATTTAGGACAGCATGTGAAATTGCCATATCTAATGGAATCTTCACGAGGAATTTTAGGTAGGCAGAATGCAAATGAGTTAAAATTTTCATTACTGCAACCTGGAGAGATGTACTGAGATCATCACCTTTCCCTTTTTGTCCCTGAAATCAGAAGAATTACATCACATATAAAGTTTCTGAATTACAGGCTTTTCTGGAAGATTCTTGCATTTTCTGCTTTCAGCACAGTTGAAAATTCCACAATAGGCTTTCCCATAATGTATAAAGGCACATCATCAATCACTGTCATACCTGAGCTCAGTGTTAGTATATCATAGTGCTGGAATCAAGTAATCCTCTCCTCCCCCCCGTGCATACCCATTTACAGTGATTCCAGCCTTGAATGTTACAGTAAGGGATATTTGGATTCAGGCCAATCTCTATTCTTTTGGTTCTTTGAAACTAACGAAATCATCTTCCTTCAAAACATATTTTTGAAAAGAGTTATTCTGATGGAAAAATATAGAAACAATGAAATGTCATTGATTCTAGGTCCTAAAGGTGACACTGGTTCCTTACAAAAGATTTATGTTCAGTCTCAATATCATACATTTTTAGAAGAAAAATGGAACAATTAGAGGTGAGTGCTACGCATTTTATATCCCATCTGGTAGGAATCATGAGACATACAACTATGCAAGGTAAAGGCAAGAAAATCAAAAGCCAGCTATAATCCACAAATCATCTTTACTATTCTGATTCTTTCCTACTGGAAATGTAAATGCACTAATACCGTAAGTAATTCCTTCACTGGATTACTCAATAAAAGACCACTCCTGAGGAAAACAATCCTCAAGACTTCTACAAGATAGCAAATGCTATCATAGTGGGAGTTAGATATTGACACAATTCTAAAAATCCCACCAGACACCTATCTATATCTTTAGTGCCTGAAGACCTTCACTGATCCAGCCTTAAGAATCTAAATTACTTTTAAAAATAGAACGTCACCATCTAAATCACTTAGGCCTTGCAACACTGAACAGAACAATGCTTAAATACATTTAACAAACTGGGTCTCAGAGACTGTTCAATCAGCTACCATGCATACCATTTCATCTCCATTAAAGAGACATTCCGCTGGAGAAGGGATTAAAAATAATTTCAAGAATTGCAGAATTACTGAAAATCAGTAAATTTAGGCTCCAGTCTTGCAATTTGATCCATGTAGATGGAACCTTGTGCCCATGCAAAACCCCATTAACATCAGTGGGACTGTGTGCAAACATAGGAGTCTGTCCACGTGGATCACATTTCATGATCGGGGGTCTAAATGTGTCAAGCAGCTCTCCAAAACCTTTCCCCAGTGTCCCACTTCAAGGGGAAGGCATGTTCTTTTTAAAAAGCTGGGTATACATTTCTGCCCTATTCTACTGGATAAACATAAATGTCACCCTTCCTGAATGGTTTCTCCTTCCCTTCTACACCCTCTGGGTTCTATTGTTGGTTGACTTCTGTTTTCCCTAACTCCCAGGCAACATTACCTGTTCCCATGCTTTTATCTTTCACTTTCCTTTTCATCTTGGTCACTACTTGGCTCCTGGGTCAATGATGCTTGGTATTCACTACAACATATTATAAGCCAATATCTGCTCATTGTCAGCGACTCTTTTGCTAAGGTTTTTTTGAAGCGGCTAGTGATTTTGACTTTCTCAATTTTGTGAGCCTAGTCTGAGACATTTTAACGAGACCTGATTATCAGAAAGTGTTGGGCACTTCTCTTCTATAAACGAAGCCCCTACACTAATCACTTTTGAAAATCCTAATCTTTACATCTCTAAAATGAGAGAGTGAGCAAGAGATTATTAATGGGGAAAATAGACTAGGGCTCATTTTTAATCTGAAACACGAACAAAAGTATAGCTTGGACCAACTATGTTTATATTCAGTGAGGAGTTTAAAAAGCAAAACAAAGACAAAAAGGATGTAGAGAATCCAGCCATGTTTTTTTTTTTTTTTTTTAATCTCCATCACTAGGATTGCTGGCAACAAAATCCTTTTCAAGTAACAACTGGAGGCATCACAGGTGTCTCCAAATGCTTAGAACAATTTTTGTAGATGTTCTTCTCAGGAGAAGATCTATAGATGAACTCTTCTAGAGATACACAGCAGCAGCAAATGACAAATTTGTATGATACTGCACATTTTCCATCTGCTGTGGGTATTATAAACTGTTCACATACTGATCAAACCATGGTCTCAAAAACAAGTTGTAAAAAACATACATCATTTCATTCCATAGCTAAGCAAGTTGCCTCTGATTCAATATATCGAACACCAGATGTAGCCGTAATATACGCATGGTTATGTCATTGTGACTCATTCTCAAGCACTCTGATATTGCTAATAGTTTTGGAAATGGAGCACTTAAAGGCAAGTAGCTACTAGGGAAATATTACCAGTTGTTTTGTAATCTTAACTTTTAATGGCTTGATTGTGCCTTTAAGGCACAGTACATCAAGGGCAGTGTGGAGCTGGACATCCACAAGGTAAGCACTAGTGCTCTCCAGGGCACAGAAATAGTTTGCACATCTTCACATTTCTGTATGAGGTGCAGCACACACCCCTGCTGCACTGGTCTTACTTTGTAGGATGGGGTGAATCAGGGATGGGAACATGGCCCTGCCTTATCCCCACCCCTTATGGGATGTCATGCATCTCAGAACACAAGGGCAGCATTCTGCCCATTCCTTATGCAGGCCATCTGGGATTGTGGAAGTTTCTAATTAAAGGTTCTTAATCGGCCCTTCATTATCAATGTGTAGGATTCTGCCAACTAACTGAGCATTAGATAAGTCTGTGTGAAACCTCATTGAAATCACCTGATCTATTCAAAGAATAAATTAATATTTATAATGAGTAACCATGACAGAATCTGCACCTATTATATTTTGTTTTGTTTAAATATCAAGACTTTCCTTCTGAAAAGCTGATGTTTTATAACCCCTCTTTCATATCTCCAATCTCCCACAGCATTACAATTATATGGCATTTACAAAGAACCACCAATTTGGTTGCTGAAAAAATAGTTTGGCTTCTTTAGCTTTCTTTTTAAGAGCAATCTAGTGAGTCTTAGTAATGCATTACGTATATAAATATCTCAGCAAATGAAATGAGATATTCTTCTGCTACCTAAAGCATGCAAGCACTTTTTGCATTAGTGTATTTTGGATCATGGACTATTAGTTAAAGAAGAGGGAAAGACTGAAATGTCAAACTAAAGTGATCAAATTCTAGATTGATTGTCCATTCACTACATATGTTGATCAAGTAATATGAGAACAGGATTATTTTAATATTTCTAAAATACCAGAAAATCACAGTTAAGTTTTAGAGTCTCTGGATCAAATATTGGTCCCAGTGGTCAGATTTTACAATGGCTGTTCAATAGAGGCAAGCAGAGAAGCAGTTATTTGCCAGGATGGTGGGACCTCCTGATTCCACTTCTGTCCTGGCCTCCAAAATCCTTCCACATGCTGGGAAATAAAAAGCCTCCACAGAAGACAACTCTTATAATGTATAGGGGATGTGCAACTCCCAGCATCCTCTTCTGCATATATACTGAAGAACAGTTAGGAAACATTTTGCTGCCAATGGTGCTGTGTCAATAGCTGCTGAAATCCTTGTATTAGACATGGCATTACTGACACCACTTTTTTGGCATTACCTTCCATCTCAACACAACTCTGTATTTCTCCAGGCCATTACTGACAGGCCTAATGTATATTAGGATCTCTCATTTACCATATGCCTCCACAATGTTGTAAGACCCCTTTGATGCTTGCTTTGTCTTGCTTTCTAATTCCTTTTCAGCTCCCAGGGGCTCTGCAAAGTGTCCAATGCACCACTGAGATGTCCCTTTTCTTGTCTCCTTATATTCTCTCTGTTATTCTCTTCCCCAAGTGCATCTCTCTGCAGGCTCATGAGTACTGTTGAGTGGAAAATTTTGGATGAAAAAAAATCATCAGAAAATGCTATTTTGTCAAAACTAAAATATTTTATGGAAACAGTTGGATGGCAATGCCATTTTTTATAGGAAACTTTTTGCGATCTAGAGTGGACTCTCTGGTTAATTCCACAGAGAGACAGAGAGATCTGAATCAAATAAAAAACCTGGCCTAGTCATTGGAGCAGGGACTCAAACTGGCCTTCTTAAAGCTAAGGTGTGTGCCCTACCCACTGGCCTATAGCACCACATGTGCAGGGGCTAGTAAATAGTTGTGTCTTTTATACAAAGTGGAACAGCTTCAAAGGGCAAGACTTAGCACGCCCCACCTGAAAATACCCCATAGCCCAGTGGCTAGGACATTCATGAGAGAGATGTGGGTTCAAGTCCCTGTTCCAATATCAAGGAGAGTGGTGATGTGAACTGCAATCTCCTACGTCTTGGGTGAGTGTGCTCATCACTGTGATACTGAGTAAAAGGGAGACACCTATTTCTCCTCTGGCATGGTTTTTTGAGGCGGTCTGATCCAGCAGGTGGTCTCTGAACACTCTCTGGGAGTGGACCACTCAGGCAACTTAGGTGGAGAATGCCTAATGAGGCTCTCGCTGGTGCTCAGGCATGAGCTAGCCACGGGCACCAGGACTGAGGCAGCTGTGCTCGTATTCACTGGTGGAAATATAAGTGACTAGGGCTGTTTTCCAGTGACAATGTAGGCATCTAGGGAATTTAGGCACTTACAGAGTTAGATGGCAGCTGAACGGAGCATTGATGATTTTGGCAGCCAAGGTGGCAGAAGGTGCCTAAATCCCTTTGTGGATCTAGCCACTAGCAGACTGTCTATCTTAAGATTTTGAATTGCCACTCATCACCATGGTTTCTGAGCACCTTCCACATAATATATATTGTCAATATTGAAGTCTCTAGTGGACTTCATGGAGTCTCTGACTCTTCTCCCTTTTAGGGAGATAGAAAACTCTGCTTGGTGTAGGGAGGGAAGTGGAGGTTGGAAGACGCTAATGGTTAATGTTGTGAATGTCATTCTATTTATGATGGAAATGTTTTATCAAATAAGAAGCTTTTGGATTGTTTTCTAAAGGAGGTCAGATTCAGGGGTCATCTAATCTCCTCAACAAATTAATTCCACAGCTAGATACCCTCTACTGTGAACACATTCTCCTTGGCTCTTATGTGCTTTATTCTGGGGTTTGGGATCTGCATTATCCAAGATGAACACAGCTGTCTTGGGGGTTTGTGGATGTAAAATATTAATATTTTAATTATCTGGACACAGTTGTGAAAACATAAATTATGCATTTGGGTCCCACTTAAATAAGAGAACCCCTAACTACAAAAGTAAGCCAATGAAAATGGTCTTCAGTTTGGAGTGGTATATATTCTTAAATCCAGCTGAACTACAAGTAATATGGATACTTTCCTATGTATAACAACCACATAAATAGAGATTTTTTTATCAGGGAATTAAAAAAAAAATCTGCAACTCCATTATATGTGTAATAATTCAATTGTTCCTATTTTTTCCTAATTACTTTTAAATAATGCATTTTGCTTCTAAGATACTAAAGCATTGAATGAAATAATTTCTTTTCTTTTTTTTACAGAACTGCTCAGCTGAATTTACCAGGGTGACAGAGACTGACTAGCTCTGCTTAGAAAATAATATGTGGCAGGGCATCATCGGTTACATCTGTTCAGAATTTCATCTTGGCCTTGAGATGAATTTCCATATGGCAACAAGAACTCATACTATGCTGTCTATCTAATCACGTGGATTACAATTTGTTATTTGCTTTCCAGCATCAAATAAGATCTGTGACAATGGTGGTGAGGGAAAAATGAACAGTGTGGTTATATGCACTTCAGAACTGTCCGAAATTCCAGTTTGAGTTTCTAATCTACCCACAGCTCTGTGAACAAGATTTAATGCTGTACCTGATCACACTGGTGACAGCTATCCAAACCTGAAATGGCTACACATCAAGAGATAAGTTGTAAATCAATCACCTTACCATTTCAGGCTTAGGGGGATTTCTTCTTGGGAGAGACAACAAATCCTGCCAATTCTTCTGAAGTTTGGTGGCTTTGTCATATCGGCTATAATCCACTAGGAGAATTGGTGAGAAAACCATTGTCACATCACTTACAAGATCAGACTTGACTACCATATGATTCCAATCCAGTGATCACTGATTTATTCAATATCCTATTCGTCTCCTTTGTCTCATAATTTATATTCACTGGACAGTGCCTCATCTCTAACTGTTGATAGTATTTTTCATTTTTAGGGCTGGATTCACAAAAGGACTTAGGAGCCTAACTGCCACGTTAGGTACCTAAAATCACATAATCAGACCCACTGGGATTCACAAAACCCCTGCCTAGCTGTTTCTGAGCCAAAATCACTTGGGACCTAATTTTTTTTCAGTAAAAATTCCCTTCACACCATTCTGCCTCTGGGCACATGCATTGCTGGCCTACACCAGATGTCGATATGCCTAAACTCCAGTGTGATGCAGAAACCAGGAGAAATTAGGCATTCCTCCACTGGCACCTACCAGAAGAGATGAGCTTATATGTGAAGGAGGACTTCCCTCATAACTTTTTAGCCTAGTGGTTACGGTACTCGCATAGTATGTGAGACAACCCCCTGCCCCACTTCAAGTTCCCCTCCACCTGTGTGGAAGAGGGGATTTAAACAGGGTGCTGCCACCTGTCAGATAAGTGCCTGAGTCACTAGACTATGGGATATTCTTATGGAGGGCTCCCTCAGTCTCTCCCGTTGAAGTTGTTTCACTGTGAATAATAAATAGATAAAATAATTAAAAAAAAATTGGAGCAGGGGGAATGGATCCTGGGTCTCCCACCTCAGTGCACTAGCCACCAAGCTACAATGCCTATGTCTCACTCCCTGTTTCTTTTGCTGTCTCTTTCCCCCCAGTATTGAAGCTGTTGCATTGTGACTAAATAATTAAAGACTCATTGGGCCTGAGAGAGAGAGAGAAATTAATTCATATTCTGAATATGCCCTTGTGATACAATCCTCTGACGTTCTTGATATGCACCACTGATAGACAGCAGCTTCAATTTCACTTCAAAAACTGTGTTCTGTGTCTCCTAAATTAAAGAAACACAAGAATATTTGCAAGTGTTTGCGTGCATGCAGTAGTGTGATTTATTTTGAAATAGTAATAATCACCAAAAAGTGAGGTCAATACAATTAAGCAGTGATAGTTGGCCACCTACTGTGAACACTTTGTCAACGTGAACATACTGGATATGCACGTTGAAAGCTAGTGATTCAGTTAGAATTCAGTGTCCTTCAAGAATATCAATTATGTTACGGAATGCAATATAATGATAGGCTGATGTTCCCTATCTTCCCTAATTCTTTATGGGAGATTATGAAAATAGAAATCAGGATGTGCATTATTTCACATGCCCAAATGACTTATGTAAGGCAGACATTAAAACTGCAAGCATTAGAGAAAATAGGCAAGATAAATAAATCACTGTAAAAATACTGGTGTGTTTATATTGACTACACTATATTAATCTGACCCATTTATTCTCAAATTACAGTGCCAATATGTAGAGATCTGACAATAGAGGCTGCAAAAAGTTTGATAGAACTAGAATCTCAGGTTTGGAAAACATTGTGAGTATGGTCAAAGCAAGGCCAAAGGGAAATTTGAACAGGGAGGCAGGTGGGGTTCAATATTGGTAGATATAATTGAAAAGTACAAAGCATTGAAGGTCATTCCAGCAATTAAAAATAGTGAGGACTAAATATAGCCAGTTAAACATTTTTTTTGAAGTTAACATTTTTGTCCAGATTTATAAAAGTTTCTTAAATTTGTTTAGCAACTCTCACTGCAAGAGGATTTTTGAGCACCTTCATCAGATAATCTTAGAGACCTATCTTACAAAGGGGAATTAATTTGCAAAAAGGCTAAGATCAGTTAGAAATATGGCAAATTGTAGATAGAATTTTAAATCTGTGAACTAAGCTGCTTGCTGATACTGTAAGGTATAAAGGATTTTTTCCCCTCTTGTTGTACAGAAAAGGATTAACTTTGGGAGATACACATTCTTATGCCAAAAGAAAAAAAAAAAGTAAGTTAAAGTTGGAATATATACATCTAGTTTTAGAGGTTGTTAAATGTTCATATTCTGAACATGTAAATGCATTAAGCTACAAATCCACCCACATACAGAATTCATAGTCAGAAAAGCCAAAGTTACAGAATTCTATGAAAAAGAATTCTACCTTGCAATATATGACTCACTGAAAGAACGAATGATCAAAGGAACCATATATTAAACTAAAATCAGAGGCAGATCTAGGGATGAACATATGATAAATGATAAAATGTGGGATCACATACTTGAGCTCACTTAAACCTCTTTTCTTGCAAACACTATGTATGTAAGTTCATTGGGGCTACTTGTGTGCGTAAAGTTAAGCATACGCTTGGTGCCTACTACTCTATGAATAAATTAACTGGATTAAGAAACATTCCTCTCTTTTTAAAGTAGCAAAAGGAAGAATTGCTTTGGAATAGGGAGGAGATATTGATGCCCCTCATTCATCCAAATCCACAAAGGAAGATACGGATTTAGACTGTTGCAAAAAGCAATAGTTTAGGTTTCAAACTTTGTAGTTCATATATTGTTTAGAATAGACTTGTTGTCTTAATGTGACTAATATTATCTTGGTTTCAAATTCACCCTTGTCTTATTGGTCTTATTGGTTCCTTCATGTCAAAGGAAGCCAGGAAGGAAATCTACCGGCACTGCACTAGGTTTGTGTAAGCATCATATGACATAAACATGGTGTACCGCAGCCCTCTTACCTGATGCAGTGCTATACATGTGCCTGTGAAATAGATGAGCATGTAAACAAATCAGTGAGTATTTTGCCATTGATTTCAGTGGACACAAGATGTACTTGCCCTCACCTTCCATTTTAATTCAATGCAAGAGAATTCAGTATCTTACAGAGTAGAGATGCAGCATGTTAGTCTCTTGTCATAATTATTATTGTTACTTTTTCTTACAGTACCTTGCATCCAAGAATCATCCAGCACTTTACAAATATAAGTAATATTTCAGAATATGCCTAATTTCTCTTTTGATTTTGTTTCTGATGCCCAGGCACTGAACACCTAAAGACAGATCTTTAATTATCTTACATGCCTATGCACTTTTTGATGTAACAGTTGCACAGAAAATCCTTAGCATATATTTAGGAAATAAAGTTTCAGATTTTCCTGTAAATAGCTCTGACATGGAAAGCTTCACTGACAGAAACAGTTTGTTCCAATACTCAGCTGGGAAGTCAGGGGAGAAAACAAATGCACAAATACTAAAATTATTTTTTTTCATTCTTTAGTGAATTCGACCTGGATTTTTCTACACAGGGACACAGCTAGACCCTGCACAGCTAACTCACATCACAATTCACACAGTACTCTAAAATGGAATGAGACTCTTTTTTCTCCCCTTAGACATTCACACTTTTTAAAATCAAGATCTTACTGAATAAATTTGACATACAGACATTGGGGTATATGCTCAGCTGAGCTGTGAGGCAGACAGGAGAACAAAGAATGGTAAAATGGGATTTAATACTTTGGAAGGAGGCAGAGGTTGTATCTTTGCCATATGCTTCCCCTCACGGCACCAAGGGTCTGGGTATCATGCACTGGGGACAGAAGGGAGAGATGCAGGAAGAGAAGTTGATCTCTGCAGCATGGTCCCCTCAGGAATCAGTGAGTGTCTTTGTGAAAGTTAGTATGACTTCTTGTAGTCATTATCTTCCTCTCTATGTAAGTTTCCTATTGCAAAGAGATTTTTTTTTTTTTTTTGCATTGGTGGACAAGCAATTTTTCAGCATGGCTTCTATGAGAGATGTAGTGCCAAAAAGCAGGAGAGGTTAAGGTTTTGTCTGCACTGCACACTGAATGACAAAACTTTTGTCATTCAGGGGTGCGAAAAAACCACCCCCGCCCCCCGAACGACAAAAGTTTTGCCAACGAAAAGCACTGGTGTGAACAGCGCTTTGTTGGCAGGAGAGCTCTTCTGCCGACAAAGCTACTGCTGCTTCTTGGGGGGTGGACGATTTTTGTTGGTGGTAGAGCTCTCTCCTGCTGACAAACAGCGGCTACACTGCGTGCCTTTTAGCAGCACAGCTGTAGCGGCACAGCCATGTCACTAAAAGGTGCATAGTATAGACAAAGCCTCAATAGTACTGCTGACAGATAGCCCTACTACAGTGTTCAATCTCCATTTCAAGGAGTTGTGGGAAACCATGCTTTCCCTCACCCAGCACTCTTGTACAGTGAGTCTGGGCATGGATCTGAATTTTCAAATGTACTGAGGAGCTTGGCGTTGGGGCTTTGATTCTTGTCTCTCTCTAAATGTAATTATTTGTAGATAGGGATCTTCAATTTGGAGCTGAATGCTTTTGATCGGTAACATGCCTTACTATATGTGGGCAAATAATTTCTTATAATTGGTGTAACCATGCCTTTGTGGATCACAACTGAGAATACCGAAATCCAGTACAAACTGCTGAGAAATAGGGTGGACACACCCCAAAACTGGAGGTTATTCTCCCATGAGATATACCAAACCAGCTACAAAAGTAAACTTCTGTTTCACCACACTGGCTCACAAGAAGTCATAAAAGCAGTTTCCTTAGGTATTCCAGTCCTTCTATCACCACCAGAAACACTAGACTTAGAGATGAGTCGTTCTTTAAAACCAGTCTCCTCAAATAAAAGGTTCTTCTGATCCCAAAGGACCAGCCACACACCCAGGTCAATATAAAACTCAGATCTTACCCAAAAATCATGCTGTTGCTAATCGTTTAGTATCTAAAAATCTAAAGGTTTATTCATAAAAAGAAAGAAAGAAAGAAAGAAAGAAAGAAAGAAAGAAAGAAAGAAAGAAAGGTGAGAGTTAAAAATTGGTTAAAGGAATCAAATATATACAGTAATTGCAAAGTTCTTGGTTCAGACTTGTAGCAGTAATGGAATAAACTGCTGACTTTATGTCTTCCAAATCATTGGAAGGACTTCAGTCCCTTGGTTAGAATGCTCCCATTAGTATAAGTCCATAGTCCAGAGGTTTGAGCAGGAAAGAGGCAAAATGGAGGTGTTTCCAGGGCCTTTTATATCTTCTGCCATATGGAGGGAATCCCATTGTTCCTACTGTGGAAAATTACAGTAACAAGATGGTGTTTGGAGTCACATGGACAAGTCACATGTTCATGCATGATTTCACCTAGTCACAGCAGGAAAGTCCATTAAGAGCAGATAGGTGTCTTCCATTGTAAGTTAAGTGTTCTTTAATGCAGGAGTTCTCAACCTTTTTCTTTCCGAGGCCCCCCAACATGCTATAAAAACTCCATGGCCCACCTGTGCCACAATAACTGGTTTTCTGCATATAAAAGCCAGGGCTGGCATTAGGGGTAGCAAGCTGGACAATTGCCTGGGGCCCCATGCCACAGGGACCCTCGCAAAGCTACATTGCTCAGGCTTCAGCTTCAGCCCCAGGTGGCAGGATTCAGGGCCCCGGGCTTCAGCCCCATGCGGTGGGGCTTCAGATTTCTACTTTGGGCCCCAGAATGTCCAATGCTGGCCCTGCTTGGCAGCCCCCCTGAAACGTGCTCATGGCCCCCCAGGGGATCCTAGACCCCTGGTTGAAAACCACTGCTTTAATGGGCCATTCTACTTGAATAGTTCCTTCAAGATGTGCAGGCTAAATACCTTGTGCACGTAACCCCAGGAGCAAACATTTGAAATACAGGTATAGAGCCAATACTTATAACTTCAAATACAAAAATGATAAATGCATACAAATAGCATAATCATATTCAGCAAATCATAACATTTCCATAGACATCTTACATGCCACATTTTGTACAATATCTGTTGCAAATATAGAACAGTGGTTGCAACAATGAACTATATGGTCATATTTTAATCAGATAACATTGTTAGGGGGCTTATTCCTTCACCCTCTCACTTCCCTGGTCCTTCTCGCATGAACAGAGAGCAACAATACCCGAAGTCCGAAGGTGCAAACAATTCGATGTTTATTGGGGTGAACTGCCAGAAAGCATGATTCCAGTTTCCTTCCTCAGTGTCCCCCTTCCCAGCTTTGACACCACAGAGACTTGCCTGTGTCCCTGTTCCCATTCCCCCCCTTAGCGAAACATGATTCCAATTCCCCCACCCCCATGCCCTGTTCCCATTCCCCCTTACTTCCTGATTGCAGACTATATAGTAAATCTTGAGTTCTGCTTAGCTATACATTAACCAATCATTTTACTGAAATTTAACTAACCAATCCTAACATATTGTAACATGATTATTTAACCAATTATATCCCACAACCTTAATTGGTTTACACCCAACAAAAGTAATTATACAACAGACAGAAACAATCACAGAACCAGACAGAGATTATACAGACAAACAATAGGCAAGTGGAAACTACAGTGATAGAACAATACAGAAATGAGGATTTCACATCCCAGCTATTGATAAGTGAGTTCTTGCCAGACAGGATGCTATCAAACTAAGTTTCCTTTTACATCTTCTAGGCTTTTCCCTTTCTCTGGAGGTGATAGGAATATCAGGACAGGATTGTATTCCTAACATCCCAATAGCACCTTATTTCAATGTGACTAGTTTGGAATGTAAGGATGTGACCATACACTTCCCAGCTTATGGCTGCCCCTGCTGCTTAGCCAAAGAACAGGGCCTCAGACTGTCACAGTAAGAGAAGGTCCTTACACTGGCAGACAGTGATTTTGATTCTTTCTTTTATATCTCTATAACTAGCTTAGTGATAAGAATACACCTACATTCTTAAAGTATAGGCCTTTGCAGACAGGCCTGAATATCTATATCCTAACAAACATCACAATGGGCAAACTATAAAACAGATATAAAAACGAGGACCCAGTAAACCCTGCAAGGTGAATCTTGCACAGTTTCTGACTTGTGCTTCCCACAATTTTAGAAAAGTGCTCTGTGTATTTCCCCTGCAGTATTGCATCCCAAATTGATTTGCTCATATTGTGTGAGATTTTCAAAAGCACTCGGTGTTGGTCTAATTCTGCTCTCATTGAAGTCAATAGTAAAACTCTCATTGATTTAAATGGGAGAAAAGTTAGGCTAATGCTGTGCACTTTTGAACATCTTACCCCCTGTATCTAGAAGGTCATGCAATGGAGTATCACTGAGTGCAGGCCTCAACAGATAACGGTTTGGATATACACCTCAGTAGTTCCAGGGAAGAATTAAAGTGTAGGGAGCATGGGGAACATTTTAGAACATCAGGAATTGGTAAAATACACAAGTCTATACACAAATCATTCAAAATGTAACTTGTTGGCACCAAAATTCTGCTTCCCTTTGAAGCTTTAATGAAGGCTTAAATATAAGACAAATAGTTTCATCCTTAAAAACTGAAGAATAGAGAAATCAACTTGTAGCATAAATGAGGAAGAACTTCTCTTGTCTCAACAGTATCATGAATAATTTTCCAACTTAGTGTGAAATACAACAATTTGATCCAAATGGTTTGAGCATGAGGTAGAAGGCATTTGGAATAACAGTACTGCACTATATGGAACTAATTACAGATGATGAACTCTGACCTCTCTCAAGTCCCCTTTGTGGCACTCCAGCAGTACTTAGGGGACATAAAGATACTTTAAGGAAGTAGCTAAAGATTCTTCTCATGTGGGGGATCTTCAGCTGGAATAGGGCTAGTGTAACCTGTTCTATGACACCTTCTGGTCCTCCTTAGGGCAAGGTTAACATGTCAAAGGCAGAGCCAGTGTGTGATGCGCTCTGAGGTCCTCACTGATGACGTAGTCCCTTGAAGGCTACAGCAAATTAAGGTTGCTCTGAGGCTACCTTAATTTGCACTTAGGACTACTTTGTTTTTGTCTACATGCAAGATCAAGTGTGCAAAAAGATGTACTAAAGCTATGTGTGCATCCCTGCCCACTTGCTAGTGTTAAAAAAATAGTAATAATTAGTTTATTTACTAGTAGAATCTATGCTAGGGGTCGGCAACCTCTGGCACACGGCTTGCCAGGGTAAGTACCCTGGCGGGAAGCGGTGCGGGCAAGGGATGTGCTGGCCGACGCAGCAGGTAAACAAACTGGCCCGGCCCGCCAGGGTGTTTACCCTGATGAGCCACGTGCTAGAGGTTGCCGACCCCTGATCTATGCCATGCTAGGCACTCTCCAGTCAGAAAACAACTAGTACTTTCTCTTATAAGGAGTTCATCATTTGCACACACAGAAATTTGATTCATTTAACATCTTTTTTTTTTATCTTGTCAAGTGTATGTGTTGTTGCACTGGATGTGTAGATAATTTGTTCCATCATCCAAGACTTCCCTGAAATTCTATAAATGTAGTTTTAAACTTTATGAACTCTATTGCTAGGAGGATAACATATCTCAGTACTTTAATGACCCTGCTGTAGTGCAGTAGATAATGAGAAACGGATTTAAGGGTAATATTGTTTCTTAAGTTGCCATATAAAGGGAGACAATTTAAGAAGGAAAGGAAGAAAGTTTGAAGTATGTGAAACAATCTGCATATTATACAATAGTCAAGGGAAAAATCATCTTTATCAAAGCCACTCTGCTTATCAAGGTTAAGGGGAAAGTTATCCATCTATCTATTTAAATACGAGTCATTATTAAATGCTGAGAATGCTTTAAATACTTTGCAAGACACAAAATACTCGTAGACCGTGCTCTGAAGAGTCACACTAGCTGATGACCTGGACTTTTGTCTTGAGCTTTATGTAATTTTCTCCATGCTTAAGGCTGCTGTAAAAGTTTTATGTAAGTTGATTTAATATGATTAAACAGGTTAAAATATTCAAAGGTACCTTATGGGCCAACAAGATAATTGGATAATTATTATTCTGCAAGTAAGGCAGGTTAACTTTTGACCTGGCAACTAAAGAAAACAGTGAATGCCAAGACTTGCTCTACCCATTACTCAGGATGAAATAGGTCACATTCTAATGGATCTTGAACATATAAATAGGGACGTGCTGGCCGCCGCTTCCCACAGCTCCCATTGTCTGGGAATGGCGAATCGCGGCCACTGGGAGCTGTGGGCAGCCGTGCAAATGAAAACAAACTGTCTGGCGGCCCGCAAACAGATTACCTTGATGGGACGCGTGTGGCCCATGGGCTGCAGGTTCCCCACCACTGATCTATAGGATCTAATGGCTGACTGGGAAAAATGTATAAATTCTGTAAGGGAATTCTGGCTCCATGTTTTATTACTGTGTTTAATGAAATAATAAAGAGATGGGGCCAGGTTTTCGCTTCCTCCATTTAAATCTGTGGGAGAGGATTTTTTACAAAGAAGGGTTTGCTCTCCCACACAAAACCAGACAGGTCATTGGGAATCCATGGAGGCCTTGTGCCCCTACTTTGTCTGTGATCTCTAGTGCTCCCCAATTCCTGGTGCCAAAGACTACCACAACACTCTCTGGGACCCTAAGGATCTTGGCTGTGGGAGAAGGGAAGAGAGACACAGAAAAGTTAATACAGTCTTGGGTATACTAACTTTTCTTGGCAACAACCACAAGGCCCTCTGCTTTGCTTCCCCCTCCATACTACATCTCTACCATTTGTCCTAGTGTGCACACCCAGATCTGGTCTGCAGGGTCTGGGGATGGGAAGGGGAAGTGTAATAAAAGAAATCCAGACCTCTCTTTCACACAAATGAGGAGATATCCACACATGGAGGGGAAGGGGGCATGGTTTGGCTTTACCAAATACCATACATTGAATAAATATGTGATCTTCTTACATAGAAAAATCCAAATCAAGGTAGCAATTACACTGTACTGGTTCCATGCTGACCACAAGCTTTCTTCTAAGATTCTGTCTGACACCTTAAATATAATTATAGGAAATGAATTATTGAAAATGAGGCAGGATTTGTTCCACAAAAGTAAGCAGTGGGTAATCCCCAACTACTACTTACCACTATATAGTCTATAGATAGCTTACAGACATTAGTAGACATAGCATTAAAGGTCTTTGATAGCAATGAATGGCAGTATTAAAATTACGACCTAAATCTTTTGTCCAGAGTTAAAGTTTAGATATATGGTTTCAACAATTTGTCCACAGATGGTTTGATCTAAAGCCCACTGAAAACTGTAGAAAGACTTCCACGGATTTGAATTGTTTTTGGATCAGGCCCATAGTGAAGATATAATACAGACAAATGGCTTAAGAAATCATTTCTTTCTTTCTCTCTTGCTTAAGTAGTCAGGATTGCACCTTGCCATTGCTTTTTGCATTAGCTTTAGAATGCTAGCAATCACTATCAGAAGCAGAGAGGATATATCAGATAGAGTGGGTGCCTGACTATACTAGTTACTTCTGTAGGTGGATGACATCCTGTTATTACTATTTTTCTATAGTTCAGTTTTACTCAATAAAAATGTATTTCATTTTGAAATTCAGATGGAAAAGTCCTTTAAATATGATAGTTCACTAACAGTGGGATATAATCCTGTAAACTCAGTATGGTACAGATAGAGATTTTAAATTCTGTTTAATCCATTTAAAACTATTTTATCCAACTTCAAGCAGCCTATTCAGACATGGCTTTTTAAGGACAGTCGGTATAGTATGCCTCAAACAATTAATTCCGATATTTGCCATTTCCTATGCTCATGCCTTTATATACAATCAGTCTGGACTCAAGTACTGCAAAGAAGGGAGAAAACTGTGGGAAGTTGTAGCAAAGCGACAACTCACGGGTGCAGCACCTCCTGCTGGTTGTCTGGGAATTAGCTCTTTTTCAGCTCCAGAGCACTCTCTGCTGGCTGGTGTCCCACCTGCCACCGGCCCCATGTCCCTCCCAGACCCCAGTACCCCTTACCCTAGGGTTTTCCCCCTGCAGTACCCCCCCCACACTGGGTCTCCCCTCCCTGGGGAACCCCCAACCCTCTAACCCCACTTTGCCTCAGTAGCTACTGCCAGTCATCATCTACCCACCTCTCACTGCAGTCTGTAACAGCCACTTATCATTGTCAAGGGGTTAGGACCTGCTGCCTTTACCTATCTCTGGGCTGCCCCTCTGGAGCCCCAGTACCTTTTGTAGGCCTTCACCAAGGCCTGCAGCCTGAGGGTTTACCAGGCTGGAGCTCCCCAGCTCCCTTTGCCCTTCCCCAGCACTGCTCCACCTCAGGTACCTTTCTCTCAGGCAGCTAGCCCTTCCCACTCCAGGGCTAGAGTGAAGCTTCTGGCCTACAGCCCTCTTATTACGGCCAGCTGGGGCTGCTTCCCCAATCAGCCTACCCTTTCACAGCTGCAGCCCTCTCCAGGGCTGCTTTTAACCCTTGTTTTTCAGGAATGGGGCAGCTGCCCCACTACAAAAGTATAATACTTTACTCTAGTAGTGTTACTTTTGCATGATGTCATTGACATTAAAATATATTGCACTGAACCATGAAGTAGATTCTGTTAGCAATATTATCTACAAAGAGATTATTGTTGCATAAACGGCAGAATCCAAATCCATTGCCATGCAAGGACTGAATTTGGTATATGAGATAAACCAATTTTGGGGCAGAACTGATCTACAGATTGAATAATGAGCTGGAAAAATGTCAGCACTTATGGGAACAATTTCTGAAAATACAGATTAATTTAAATGAGTGAGAAAGAAAAATTAGTCCCTAATAGTACACGAGAGTATTGAAACATCATTTCTTTCTTTTTTCTTTTTCTTTTTTATCTCTTTTTGCGGTGTTCATATCATGAGGCTTTAGAAAAAGGGGAAATAAGAGTGATAGTTTCATACTGATATTATTTCTGAAGAAACATTATCTCTCTCTCTCTATATATATATATATACACCAACCTACCCATCTACTCTTAGGGTGTTGCATTGCATGAAAATAGATTGGCAATAGAAAAATCCCTGATTTTTTTCTCTTTTGAGGTCATACATATCAACCAGCTTTGGGGGGAATCTTTGTTTTGTGCAGGGGTCAAATGGTGAATGAGGACCAGCAGGTACTGTGATTGTCATTCTGGTTATGGTGGAAAAAATGTTACCAGTTAAGAAAGTTTTTCAGCATTTCCTAAAAGTGGCCACACTCTGGCACTGTCTAATCTCCTTTGGAAGGTAATTCTACAGAGACCCTTCCCATTAAATGAGAATGCTTTGTTAGAAAAAAATTTGACATCCAGTAAGTAATTTGAATTCCATTTGTCTTTTTCAGTTATCTTCAGTGTTTCATTCTTTGTGAATTTTTTTGTGTGTATACAATAATAAAACAGAAAAGTACAAAACAACAAAAACATATTGTAAATGTATAAATTATATTCCTATGAATTATGTACCAACATACCAAAATGCAAGAATTAGAGTTAATGAATTTCTATATGTCTTAGGTGTGTGTTTTTCTATTAATGTAACATGTAATGTAATGTAACATTTCAATAATTGCCATGTCAACCATTCATTAAAAGATAAATAAAAACGCCTTTTCATTAAAACTGACGAAGTCTCCCATTATATCTTTGATTAATCTAGACCTTTATACAGGTTCTTAGACTATGAACAAACAAACTATATTAGCAAACTTTAGGTGGGTAGCAGATATGTTTCCTTCTTAGAGATAAACCCATAAATCACTGGATGATAGGCATAGGACCCAAAAGGATTGGATGAAAAGGGCAAAATAATTATACCCATCATCATAGGTGCCAGCTGTATGGGTGCTCCGGGGCTGGAGCACCCACAAGGAAAAAATGCTGAGCACCCTCCGGCAGCACCGCTATCAGCATGTCCCCCTCCCCCCAGCACCTTCTGCCTACCAGAGGGCCCTGCCAATCAGCGCCTCCCCCTCCCTCCCAGCTAGGGTGACCAGACAGCAAGTGTGAAAAATCGGGACAGGGGGTGGGTGGTAACAGGGCCCAAATATCAGGACAGTCCTTATAAAATCAGGACAGCTGGTCACCCTACTCCCAGTGCTTCCTGCCCACCGCGATCAGCTGTTTTGCGGTGTGCAGGAGGCTCTGGCAGGTAGGAGGTAGGAGCGAAGATGCCGCGTGCTTGGGGGAGGGGGCAGTACAGAGTGGGAAGAGGCGGAACAGGGGTGGAATGGGGGTGAGAAGAGGTGGGGCCTTGGGGAAAGGGTGGAGTGGGGGTGGGGCCTGGGCCAAAGCCAGGGATCAAGCACCCCCCAGCACACCGAAAGTCGGTGCCTGTGCCCATGATCACTCCTTACCTTCATCAATAAGTAATTTGTTTTACTCAGTCATTGTAGTGTTTTCTGTAGTAAACTCCCATTGATTTCAAGAGGGCCAGGATTTCACCCTTAACATTTTTCTGGACTCTACAGTTAGTAATAAGGAAGAGGTGGGGATGTGGTTTTCATGTGCAGTATTTGATGTTGTCACAGATATATGAGAGAGAACTCGCATGAAGTAGCTGTTGTATTCTGATTCCATTTGTACTGTTGAAATATTGTTGGCAATGCACTCTATAAGGCAGGGATTGGCAACCTTTGGCACGCGGCTCGCCAGGGTAAGCACCGTGGCGGGCCGGGCCGGTTTGTTTACCTGCTCCGTCCGCAGGTTCGGCCAATCGCGGCTCCCACTGGCCGCGGTTTGTCGCTCCGGGCCAATGGGGGCTGCGGGAAGCGGCGGCCAGCACATCTCTCAGCCCGCGCCGCTTCCCACAGCTCCCATTGGTCTGGGACGGCGAACTGCGGCCAGTGGGAGCCGCGATTGGCCGAACCTGCAGACGCGGCAAACAAACCGGTCTGGCCCACCAGGGTGCTTACCCTGGCGAACCGTGTGCCAAAGGTTGACCATCTCTGCGATAAGGCATTATTTTGATAACATAAATTACAGTAACCTTAGTAAGTTGCAGAGTATTAAATTCTTCACAGGAGTGACTAGGAAAAACAGGTGGCTGAGTATTAAAGTTATGTTCTGTATAATGTCTAGCCACAGGTCTGAAAATATTACCAAAAAAAGGGAGTGAAACCTTCATAAGAAAGTTTCCTCATGTTATTGCAACCTTTTCCTGTCATACCCAAAAGATAATGAAAACACATCTTGCTCACCAGGAAAATGTTGGCTGTATTAAAATTATCTTCCCAGGCGAAAGCTTTGATTTTATTTTAGTTTTCTTATTTTCCCTCAAATATATTTCTAGATCAGTTGTTTGGCATTCACTAAAGACAAGCCACTTGGACATTGAATATCATTTCCAGTTTTGTCAAGACTTCCTTCTCAGGAGATATGTCATTCTAGATATCACTGGTAGGTCGTATGAGTTAGAAATGGGATCAAAACCAGACTTGTGGTTTATTTAAATTAAAATTGCACCTTTTCTAAAATGAGTCATTGGCATTAACTACTTGTGGTAAAGGGAGTGTGGGACTGTGAATCGAAATATATTATACATATGGATAAGGCAGCTGAGATCCCTAGAAAACACCAACTTGTTTTGAAGTATGGCATTTTACATGGATGCAACTATAGTCTCAGAACTGCTTCAGGGCTCAGTTCTGAAAAATGCTGAGGATCTTCAGCTCCTGCTGTTTTTGTGAGAACTGTGGGCACTCAGGGCCTCACAGGAAACAATCATCACCTGCCCACTGGGCTCTCAGATTCCCCAGCTCTGAGGGGATCTGCTGAAAGCCATAGCCATCCACACAGAGGCCCTCTGTCTATACATTGGGTCTGGAGCCACTCTGTTCCCTTGATGTGTGGTTTCATGCCCTTCCACAGAAGCTTGGCCATGATTGCATCCAGGATTTCCCTTAAAGTGGATCCCTCCCATGCAGAGGATTCTGAAGGACGGCTATTACCTTCACCAGATAATCTCAGCACAAGGTGTATATCCCTTGGCCACACACACACCCACACACACCACTTGAGGCTACCCACTCCTTAACTCCAGCTTGTGAAGTCCCAACTTTGTAGAAAGCCCTCCATCAGAGGAGAAGGGATAGGCATAAAATGTGGTGTAGATGGTTATGCTTCCATGTGTGGATCTAAAGGGGCACAGTGTGAACCAAAGTTTTGATTCTATAGCTATTGTTCCTTGGCTCCTCTGCTGAGATTAGATTCACAAACGAAAGGTTAAAAAAAAAGAAAGCAAAAAACTCTGGCCAATACACTGCAGCGTATCAAAGAGAGGCTCCATGAGAGATAAAGCAGCCATCACCTACCTTTTTAATATAAAACTTTGTTTTCCATGATGCATGTAGTTTTCATCATGGTATAATATAAAATACAGTGCAATTCAGAGATATAACGGAAAGTGAAATATCCCTTGAAATTATTGACAAATGATAGTGATCTATTTTTCATGAATAGCTATATCTTCAAATCAATCAACATTCATTACTCAGAAGACTATGTGCCAATGTATTGGATGTCCAGCCTTCCTTTCTATTTTGCTATGCTGTAAATGGTGCTTTTGACTGCTTTTCAGCTAGGAAAATTAATTGAAACTGTTTACAATTGAATAAGGTGTAAGATTCTCTGTAAGATTATGTAAGTGGGGGAATGGTCCTGCTATTGTGGGGAACTTTCCTGGCTTCTGTACTACCCGGTGAAGTGGGCTAGTGAAAGGATCTGAGTCCTCGCTCCCACATCATTTACCCAGAGGTCTCCCTGCCCTTGAGGACTCCCCTTCCACTCTCCTGTCTGGCAGAGTCCTCGTAACCCCAACAAGGCTGTGTCCAGGATTCCTGGGGGACTCAACCCCCAACTCTGCTGTGGTCACCTAGGACAGGGGCTAGGGTGTCTTCACTCCGGGGTACTCTCTCTGCACTGGGCACTTCCCTGACCTGCTGATCATTACAAGTTATTTAATCAACAATTAATTTAAAAAAAAAGAATAAGGAAAAATGGGAAAGATTAAAGGAAAACACATCACCCCGTTCTGTGGCAGGGAACATTACAAACAGTGCCTCTGGAATGTCAGAGCCATTCACAGTCTGTTCCTTGTAGGTCCCAGGCTCCTTCTCAGGCCCTGGCCGTGCTGCAGGGATGCTGCGGGTTGGACACTTGCTCTGGTGGTGGCCACACACCTCCGGGCTTTGGGTGGTGGGACCCTTCTTCCCAGCGTCAGCCCCCCCGTCAGGTTAAGATCCCCCTCCCAATCTGGCCTGCAAGGATCCTTGGCTGGCAGTGTCTTTCTGCGCTGGGCCCTTTGCCCAGGTCCCCCCCTTGGCTGGCCCCAGTTGCTCACCACACCTGGCTCCAGACTGCTCCAGCTCCACTCTGCCTCAGCACTGATGCTGCTGCTCTTCCTCCAGCCCCGTGGGCTGCTTCTCTGGCCCCTCTGGCTCTGTGGCTGCAGCTCTGCTCCCAGCATAGGATCTGCTCTCTGGGCTGCTTTTCTGGCCCCTCTGGCTGGCACGGCTTGGGCTCTTGCTCTCTCCTTCTCGGCCCCACTCTGTCTGACCCAGGCAATTCCAGCTCACATGGAGGATGGGACCCACCCTGGTCTCCTGACTCCCTGATTAGACTGCCCGCCCTGTCAATCAGGCTGACCTGGAGCATTGCCCTCTCCCCATTCTTTTAGTGCTGGGAGCTAGCCAACCAAAACACCCCCACTGAATGTTAGTAAGGGGACAACACAGTCCCCTTACATTCCCCCTTGCTAAAATTCTGCCACAGCCACAATATTCACACCAGTATATCCAGGCACCATATTAACAACATCTATCCACATCATGTCATATCAAAAACCCATTAATAATAATTATCAAAAGAATGTTTAACGTATTTAACATTCTATATCTACTTCTTCATACTATACATAACAATATTCATTAAAACACTACATAGAACCAATAACATAATCACCTCTAAGTTTAACAGGCAGTAAACCTTTCATAGTTCTTTGGGACCTTCTTAAGACTGGTGGTTCATTACCTGAATTTTCTATTTACCTGTCCTCAGGTGGTACTGGATCAGTTTGAGGGATCTGGTCATTCTCATTAGAATTTGCGTTTGCCACACTCTGTTCCCCTCGGTATTCAGTTTGTGGGACTAGAACCATCCCAGTCTCCTCATTTCCAGTCTCCTCAGGACATGCTAATCTACGCCTCCTAGCGTCCCTGACTGGACTAAGGGTGCAATGTTTTAGCTGGTCCCTATGTACTACTCTCTCAGGACCCCCTCGTTCAGGCCGGATTGTGTAAACTGGCAACTCAGAATTATTTTGAGCAACTACAATATGGATACTCAACTCCCACTTGTCCTGTATTTTATTACGCCCTTGGTGTCTATGGTTGCAAACTACTACAAGGTCACCAGGCCTGATGAGAGCCCCACCGGACATGCGATCATAAATCCTTTTCCTACTTTGGGCTGTGTCTTTAGCTGTTCTGGGAGCAACTTCACAGGCTGTCTTTAGCCTGTTGTGGTGACCTTTGACCCGGTCATCAATATAGGTCACCTCATCCTTAGAAAAGACTTCTTGATGCTTCTCTGGCAACGCCCTTATGTTAGCCACATGTGCAGGAACCAGCCCCTTGAGCGCTGCTTGAACTGGAATTGGTAGTCTCCCACCACATCTTTCCTGAGGAAAGGTAATTATTCTCCCTTCTCCCTCCTTGTCACCTGCAGCTCATTTCCATTCTCCCCAAATGTTACCTTCACCTGAGGGATCACCTCCTCAGGTTGCAACTCCATTGCCTTCACGCTTGAGTTTAAAAGACTTACTGGTACTCTTCCTTTGATGGCACTAGTCAGTACATTGGCTGACAGAAGTCCATTAGATAGGCTTGACCCAGATGTAGGCTCTACCAGCACTCGATATTCATTGGTATTTCCTGGTATCCAGCAGTGTTCATTAAGGATCTTCCCTCTCCAAGGAGGAATAATGGTCTTCCGTTTTCTGCCCACTTTAACATTTTCAATCTGCGTTGTGTGACCCAGGGAAGGACTCTGCCTCTCCACTCAAGCCAGTACTCTACTCAGCACAGCATTCTTTGTAGAGTGTTCGTGACAGTTCATCCTTCTGGTTCCTTCTCCTGGTAAGAGTAGCTCCTTCAGCTCACTAATGATGTTAATTCCTAGAATCCCTGGGACTCTTTCTCCCATATGGCTCCCTTCTGAGGCTTTGTCTTTCAGGATGAAGATACATTTTCCTGGCAGTGTCTGGCCCATATACTCTATGTCTACTTCAAGGCACCCCACCACTGGGATTGCCAGTCCATTAACTGCTGTTAGATGTACAAATCATGTGCTGTGCATGGCCAGCTCCTCGTTCTTCAAATATTTTTTAAAATGTGACTCAGTAATGGTGGTGACTTCTGAGCCAGTATCTAACAAACATCTGATCTTCACCCCTGCTATACATACTTCAGCATTTGGACAGTCTCCAAAAGCTCGCTTACAGAAGTCGCTAGATATGCTGGCGCTGTCCACATTCCTCTCAACACTGTATGCAGAGTGATTTTCCACAAAGGACAGGCCTAGGAATCCTTCTGCCACTGCTTGGCCTTCTACTGTAGATGGACCACTTACTCCTGGTACCCCATTGGTTTCGAGTGCCTGGGACTCTGCTCTCCTTCTCAGTGGACATTCTCGGCTAGTATGCCCTAGCATTTCACAAGTGTAACAAATGTATCTTCCCAGCTCATCCTTCAGTGGGGCTCTTCGGGATCCCGGTGCCCTTGGATACTTTGGCATACGAATGGGATTTTTTTCTTTCATCAACTCGGTCATCACTTTTAGCATGTCTCCCTGTTGGACCGCCAGTTTTTGGACAGCTTCATTTAAACTTTCCAGTGTTAATTGTGTTTGGGGCAGGGTCTTTTCCTCAGTAGTTGCATTCACTAGGCCCCCACTTCTTTTACGGGGGTTAGGCTTGGCCCTCTCTTCCACAGGGAGTTCCTCTTCTTCCAACCACATAATGGCAGCCTGCATGAGTTCATGGAACTTCTTACCAGGCTCTTCTTTAAACCTCCTTTTCATTTCATGTCAGAGGGAGTCGTCCCAGAGCCCCAGCACCAACTGCTCTTTTAGAACCATATCTGGGTCCGGAACTTGTTGAGGGTCTCACCACTCCACTTTGCTCATTCTCTCCTGGAGGTCATATGCGTATGCCCGGACAGTTTCACCAGGCTCCTGCTTTCTCTCAAAGAACTCCTTTAGTCGGGTTCCAATACACTTGTCTCCATACACTTCTAGGAGGAGTTCAAATACCTTTTCCTCATCTTTCTTGTCCACCATTGCCATGAACTTTACTGTGGCCTTGGCCTGACCCTTAAGGTGCTCCTCTATGAAGTCCACATGATCTTCTTCAAGTATCAGGGGGTAGCCGTGTTAGTCTGTATCCACAAAAACAACAAGGAGTCTGGTGGCACCTTAAAGACTAACAGATTTATTTGGGCATAAGCTTTCATAGGTAAAAACCTCACTTCTTCAGATGCATAGAGTGAAAGTTACAGATGCAGGCATTATATACTGACACATGGAGAGAAGAGAGTTACTTTGCAAATGGAGAACCAGTGTTGACAGTGCCAATTCAATCAGGGTGGATGTAGTCCACTCCCAATAATAGATGAGGAGGTGTCAATTCCAGGAGAGGAAAAGCTGCTTCTGTAATGAGCCAGCCACTCCCAGTCCCTATTCAAGCCCAGATTAATGGTGTTAAATTTGCAAATGAATTTTAGTTCTGCTGTTTCTCTTTGAAGTCTGTTTCTGAAGTTTTTTTGTTCAATGATAGTGACTTTTAAATCTGTAATAGAATGACCAGGGAGATTGAAGTGTTCACTTACTGGCTTTTGTATGTTACCATTCCTGATGTCCTATTTGTGTCCATTTATTCTTTTGAGGAGAGACTGTCCGGTTTGGCCAATGTACATGGCAGAGGGGCATTGCTGGCACATGATGGCATATATAACATTAGTAGATGTGCAGGTGAATGAGCCCTTGATGGTGTGGCTGATGTGGTTGGGTCCTCTGATGGTGTCACCAGAGTAGATATGGGGACAGAGTAGGCAACGAGGTTTGCTACGGGGATTGGTTCCTGGGTTGGTGTTTCTGTGGTGTGGTGTGTAGTTGCTGGTGAGTATTTGCTTCAGGTTGGGGGGTTGTCTGTAAGCGAGGACTGGCCTGCCTCCCAAGGTCTGTGAGAGTGAGGGATCATTTTCCAGGATAGGTTGTAGATCATGGATAATGTGCTGGAGAGGTTTTAGCTGGGGGCTGTATGTGATGGCCAGTGGTGTTCTGTTATTGTCCTTGTTGGGCCTGTACTTCTTCAGGTACTCTTAGCACACACAGAGCCGCCTTCACAGACTTGACCCACTCCTCTACCATAATGTCTCCTGGTCTAGTAGGGAAGCCACCAAACTCTGTGACCTTCTGCTCCTGTAGGACATAAATAGTAGGGGGGTTCTTAGCTTGGTCTGCCTTAGCCAGTGATAAGGCTTCTCTCTGTTCAGTTATAGCTTTTTGTAATGCCTCTGCTTGGTCTGATAATCTACGCTTTCACTGCTAAAGCCCTTGGGAGTTTCCTATCACTACAATCAGAGAGACAACAGGAGGAGGAAATAGAAATATGCAAAATAAGGTTAATAGAAGGTCTGTGGCTAGGGAATCCTTGATTTAAATGGAATCAGAAGCCCCACTTCTTAGAGTAATGACTATAGCAAGCTGGAATTATGAGAATGCAGTTGGTAAAGTGGAAAAAAAGTTGTAACCCCATGTCAAGTCATTAGTGAATATGAATATAATTTGTTTTACTGCAATTTGAAAATACATGCATAAAAAGTATGTCAGAGTTCTAAAAAGTCCTTATCATCAGTTTCTGGTGCTCTGAGCTCCTAGATAAAGCATGCATCTAGAACAGCAAGCTCTTACCTACAGAAGCACTTTTCAGCATGTCACCTTTTTATTAAAAAAAAGTTTCAGCTTTTTTGCCCTAAGATGATGAGACAGAATGATTTGCTACTAGAAATAGTCTGTGTCAATATTAAGCTGTGAAGTCAACTGAGAAAAAATAAATGCATCCAGCAAAATATTAAGATGACAATTGCATACTGCGGAGAATTTGATCTTCATTATCTTGTTCATGGAGCTAACTAAAGCCTAAAATGAGAGGTTCACAGCATAGGATAAAATCCTGTTGCATAAAGAAAATATACAAATGCCACTAAACATGAAGGGCTACAGTTTCAAATAAAATGACTTGCAGAATACACAACTTGTTAGACATGTTGCTCTTGATCTCTAATTTTCCCTTCCCCATTTCAGCTACCCAATTCTTTCTGGCACAGCTCATTTTATACTCTGGTTGTCTCTGATCCTGATTCATATGAGTCCTGCAGTCTCTTTGGGTATGTCTACACTGCAATGTAAGCCCAGGACTAGTGGGACTTAAGTCATCTGATCCCTGTTTTACGACCTGGTGCTTGAATGTCTACACTGATTCTTAACCCTACATTAATAATTTTCTAAACTGTTCTTGAACGTGGGCTTCTGGCATCCACACTACAGCAAGCAAACCTGAGTGAAACCAATCATATCCCAGACTTGTTAGCATCCTCCCAAAATATGGCTGCTTTAGCCTTTTGATGGTGGTTCTCTGAGGGAAAACTTTACTGCCAACCCGGCACATTACAGGACGTTTGAACAGCTGCCAACACAGCCTGCTGAAAAAACAACTTTTCAAGAAGTTCTCTAGCTTGTGCTTTCACTTCTGTATCAAGAAACATGCAGAACTTCCGTGAGGTGCTGGGTGGACATTCTGGCAGTGTTTTCTGACTCACCAAAGGCACCTGACAGATCTTTGGATGGATTGGGGTGGCAGGCAGAGGATGAAGAGTGCCCTGGCATGGCAGACTCACACTGGCTGACACTGCTCAGTACATTTGGTATAGCCATTGATGCTCGCTATGTAGAATGGTGCTTCTGGTGCAGGGCCACAAGCACTGACTGGTGGGATCACATCATCTTGCAGATCTGGGATGACCAGCAGTGGGTCCAGATTTTTGCATTAAGAAAGCTACATTTCTGGAACTTTGTGAGCAGCTTTCTCCAACCCTCTAGCATAAAGACACATGCGTGAGGGTTACGATAGCCATCTGGAAGCTGACTACCCCAGACTGCAACAGGACACTTGTCAATCAGTTTGGTGTTGGAAAGTCAACTGGGGGTAAAGTGGCAGAGGTTTCTGAGGCAATCAGGCATGTGGTTCACCACAAGGTGGCAGGTGTTAAAGATATTCCGCCGGTAATTGCTGGCTTTGAAAGATTTGGGTTTCCAAACTGCTCCAGGGCCATTGATGGGACTCATGGGCCCATGTTTGCCCTCCTCAAGGAGCACATGAGTACATAATCCACAAAGGGTACTAATCCATTGTCATGCAGGCCCTTTTTGACCACAGTTCGATTTATGGATGCCAATGTGTGCTGCACTGGGAAAGTTAATTATGCCAGGATTTTTCACTGATCAGGAGACCAGAATCATAGGATGGGACACTATTCCCACCAAATGACATTGCCATAAATGGAGTTACTGTCCCCACCTTTATTCTGAGAGACCGTGCTCAGACTCCTAACTGTGTTTGATACTCTGTCCTGACTGCAGGCCAGAGCCCCAGCATGTGTGCTGCCCCACTAATTCCCCCGTGGTGGGTGATACACAGAGACATAGTGAGGCGGGATGGCCTCCCACGGACCCAGAAGCGGAAGGAGGATAACCAGCACCAACCCACTACACACACCTATGTGCTAATTTGAGCATACAAATACGTTTTGTTCACCTAGTTGAATCACTAAGTTTATCTGAAAGTTAGATTGGTTTTTTTGTTTCCTTTGCCTCAAAACGTATTTCTAGATATTGCAGACTATGTGGCTTTCAATAAAAAAAGAATTACTGCAGATACTATATACCATTGACAATTTTCTCACGAGGTCCTTCTCAGACTATATTAGATTTTGGGATTTGTTGCCTATTTGTTTTAATTATGAATGGAGTCATTTTTGAATTATTAAATTAAAATTACACCTATCTTAAAATAACTCGGGTATTAACTACTTCAGGGAGAGCAGGCAATCTAAATTAAAACTTGTTACACATATAGATAAGAACACAAAAGGCTTTTGAAAATGTCAAGGTTTTTTTTTTTTTTTTTTTTTTAAATATGTTTCATTATGTACACACACAAAGTGGCAATAGCATATAAAAATAAAGTTCAATGTTTATCATCTGAAAAACCTGGGGACAAAAAAACCCAGAACCCATAAATGTCATGCAGGGCATTAATTCTTGAAGTGACTAAAAAGATAAGTGATAACATAATCTACAAGTATCAGGGACTAATATATACTAAACTGCAGAGATACTCAATAGTTTCACGTGTTTCGGGCCATTCTCGTATTTTTCGACGTTTTTCTATTAGTCAGTTTTCCTATTAATGCAGTAGTAGAGAGCTCATTCAGTGTATTAGGGAGGAATTGCAGATTTCCATTTTCTCAAAATAACTCTTTTGGCCACTAGAATAGTTACCATAACTCATTCTGAATGTTCTAGTAATTCCAGCTCATCCAGTACCCTCAAATACACAGGCTTGGAGAAGGGAAAATAGTTGTATGCAGTGTTGTAGTCATATTACTCCCAGGATATTAGAGAGACAAGGTGGGTGAGGTAATCTCTTTTTGGACTAACTAGCTTTTTTTGACTTAACACAGAGCTCTTCTTTACGTCTTGGAAAGACCTGAAGAAGAGCACTGTGAAAGCTCGAAAGCTTGTCTCACCAACAAAGAATATAAAATATCACCTCCCCCAACCTCTCTCTCATGGGGAAAAAGTGACACAGTTTGAGACAGCACTGAATATAGTATTCCAGAACACATTTTTGACAGATATAGAGGAAATACAAAAAGTTGCATGTGGCTCTTTGCACTTCCAACACTCACTGTATGTTATCAATTTAGCCTTAAATAAATGCTCTGCAATCTAGTAGTACCTATTTAATATCTTGTTCTGGAAGAATCACGGGGATAAAGAACTTGAAGTATCTTTCACATTAAGCCAGATATACTCTCAGATTTCTGTTGAGATAGTAAGACTTTCATTCTCCCATTTTTCTTTGAGACTAAGATGGAGAGGATAATGTAAAGAATTAAGCCACCTATAAGTAAATCCTACAAAGTGACTTTTGTTTCCATATTTCTTAATATGTTCTTCTAGAAGAGAGAGAGAGAGAGAGAGAGAGTTAAAACAGACCAGTTGTCCCCTATCCTTACATGAATCCTTGAGCATAGTCATTGAAAGAAGGAACTGTAAGACAGAAGTAACTGGTATTTTTTACACATGTGATCCAAGAATGCCGGTCTATCATTTTATAGATTTAATTTTAGTTAATCCCTTTCCTATATAAATTGTATTAAGCATGGAGTTAACCCACACCTCAGGATCAAGGGCATCCCATAATGATATGAAAAGAGAATTAGTAAAATCGGATGTTTTAATCACCTTAATGTGTTGCACAATGCCCCATGTAAATGAAAGATGAGATTTTTCCTTAAGCATGTGGCTATCCTACTGAAGGACAGAAGCACCTCTTTGTGGCCTTGGCTAAGGATAGTTGCAGAACGCTTCCACCTTCAGCTCATTCGAACCCCTCTTCTCTGTATGTAGACAAGTTTTTTTCATTTAGAAACTGAGCCAGGTTTTTTTCTGGATGCCTTGGCATACTTGTAGCATGGTAATGACTAGCTCTTCTCGGCTCCAAGGCTTTGACCTTTGTCTTGGGATGGCTTCACCTGCCATTTTAGGGCAGTGTCATCTACTGTGGGGATGTGGAAAGACACTGAGTCGTGATGCTGCCTGATTAGGAGAGAGAGCTCCGCTTCATGGTGAAATGGTCAGGTCTTGTTGGTTCATTATCCTTGACACCACACAGTACCCTGTTGTTTCTAGGGAATAAATCATTTCTTCCCTCTTCAACTAGAGTCCCATTCTTTTCTCACCCTGGATTCATGGTTTTTTTCTGTGCATCCGGCACTGTTCATGAAGTTGTCTTAGTGAGTCCTGAGCCTTCAGGTATGTAAGAGACCTTTCAAACTGCCTTACTCACTCCTGCCTTTTAGTGGTAAAATTATTGCTATGTGGGCCCTTGCAGTTTGGAAATCCCATTCTCTGGAATCCATTTATTTTTTCTGTAACTTTTGTAATTGTGATTACAGCCACTTATGGGTAGATGAGAGGATTTATTGCTTACCAAACCTTCACGTCTATAATCCCAACTGTGGACTTGCCCACCCCAAAGTGATTTGTGACTGAGTGATAGCTGCCCACCATTGCCAGCTTTCAAAAGCCAATAGTCACTCCCTTACGCATGAGTATAGGTCTCCAGAACTGAGTACTTCATCTCTGTAAGGTTGGGGACAGTTCCTCAGAGAGGTCCATGAATATCTGTTTTCTAGGTGATAAGATCCCACCACACCATGCTGGTTCTCCTAGTCCAGAAATAGTTGTCGACCTGTGGATATAGAGTCACAACACAGCAGTCTCTTGCATCTCTGTGTCATCGGGAGACAGGGGATCAGTCATTGTCCCAGTCACCCATTTTTGGTTTATGAGAAATGTCTGTATCCATCACCCAATAGTCTCTCCTGTGGCCTACTGTAACACACACACTTTTGTCCCACGAGAAGGTGCAGCAAAAGAACATTGTTGGTCACTTGCTCCATGTCTTTCACCAGGTCAGGAGAGATGGGTGAGCAGGGGTTGCCATCACCAGTTGTATGAAAGCATCTGCAGTATCACCAACACACAGAAAGGCAGATCCTAGAATGCATCCTGTAATGCACAGAACGCTGGGATAACACCCTTGAAATGTTAATGCTAACATTGTGTACCAAAAAAAGGCAGTGTGGATGTGGGTATACCTGGGTACAGAGTGTATACCATGACCTGTGCAGCATATTTGGAGATTCGGTGGAGGTATGGGGTATATGGGCGAGTGTATAGGTGGCCCTCTACCCATGTCCAGTTGCCAGTGTATATGTAGTTTTAGTGTTTGTTGGTCTTTGCCTTTAAACTTAAACTCTTCATGGCAGAGCCCAGTCATTGTTTTCGCTTCTTTCATCTGTAAGAGAATATATACATATATGGTGCTATAAAAATAACCCATTTTACAGTAACCCATTTTTCCTTTCTCTTCTCTCTTACTCTCTCTTTCTAGGCTTTACAAAAATCTGATTGTGTCTAATGAGTGAATGTATTCCTAGATGCTTACTGTACCTTCCATATAATGCTGTTCATCATTCTGTCCTACTTTAATAGTATTAACATGTTGCTAAGTCTAAGATTAATGAGGCAGTTATCAGCATCAACATTAGTAACATGGGGAAAATATCTTTTAATTTTTTACTTTGGGGAAATTATACCTGTAGTTAAATTCTGTAGTTCTTCTCCAAGGGAGTATGAAATGCTCGCCTTGACTGTGATAAAAAAAAATCCTGTGCAACATAATTTTGAACTGTAGTCACAAAGTGAAACTTATGTAAAAATATATGGAAAGAATATATTTTGTTTGCTTGTTTTTTTTGTAGAAAATTAGGCTTATTCTATGTTTAAATCCTGAACCAGGTGCTACCATTTGAACTATCTGAATTTAGCCCATACTGCACAAAGTAAGTTTATATCTATTTCAGTAAATATATGTTTAATATATTCCATGTATAAAAGAGAATCCATATCTTGCCCTAAGCAACTCAGTGCATTTATTGAAATGTGTGAAAACTATTTCTGTACAGTATTAACAAATTCAAATATTACTAATGACAACATCTGATTCATTATTTATACATAGAATGAACTTGCTTTTCTTCAATAACTTCCACTTTTAAAAATAGGCTACACAGATTAATTGCAGTTTAAAAATATGTTGCAGAACTATTTTAATAATCAAGGCAAAAATAATAACTATAGATCAAACTATAAAATAAAAAAATAACTAGAACTTTTGAGTACTCCAGTTTTTGGGTACCCAATTTGAGACTTCCTAAAGAGGCTTAAAGAGAGGAAGATGACACAGAAAGCCAATTCTCTTCTCCTATTCCCTGACCCCGCCCCAAAGCCCTGATTAGCTTGTGGCCCACAAAATATCTTCAGCTGGATTGGGGGAAAGGGAAGACCCTGCTACAGAGCTGTACTTCATAACTTCTTTCTCCACAACAGCTGTAGGTCTGTACTCTCAGTGACTCATACAAGCCTTTCTTCTCCTAACCCCTAGCTCCGCAAGCTAACGAAGATTGCTCTTCTCCCCTCTCTTCTTCGCAAACTTAATTATACCTGTAGTGCCCCACGCCAGGTACCACCCCTTCCAGTATATGGTCATGTTCCATTCTGGGGGGTCTTGAGTCTAGGGTCAATAAGACCACCGCTTTTGTACCTGATGGGAGGGGTAAGGAGCGGGATTACTTTTGGCCAGAGTCACTCTCTTGCAGACTTGATGTCTCTTCCTTACACCTTCCCCCCCTTCCAGCTGCTTGGTTACCATAGCAACCCCTTTCTCAATTACGCCCCCTTATTTTCGCTTGTTACTGAAAGGCAAGGCTATCAGCTCGCACGGAGGTGGGGAGGGGTGTTTATGTGTGCAGCCTTGTGCTTTCACTTGCATTCTCTTGCTTACTTATTCAGCGTGTTTAAATTAAAAGCAAGGCCAGAAGCAAGATTATTATTGTTTAGACGTTACCCTATTTACTTCACATTCTCGTAACAGGGAAGTCTTTTTCAGGGCCAGCTCCAGGCACCAGCTCAGCAAGCAGGTGCTCGGGGTGGCCAAGGAAAAGGGGTGGCATGTCCGACTCTTCGGCGGCAATTCGGCAGCGGGTCCCTCGGTCCCTCTTGGAGGGAAGGACCTGCTGCTGAATTGCCGCCGAAGAAGAAAGCGGCGCGGTGGAGCTGCTGCCGATCGCGATCGCGGCTTCTTCTTTTTTTTTCCGCTTGGGGCGGCAAAAACCCTGGAACTGGCCTGGTCTTTCTACACGTACTCCTCCGTAAGCCTTACAGACGCCTCGACAGTATTCGAGAGGTGCTTCCTGACCCACAACTTTATGTTCTCATGGAGGCCCTGTAAAAACTGCTCTAGGATGAGCGTGTCAATGATCTCCCCTACTGTCTCGGCATCTGGCCTCAGCCAGCAGGTGGCCCAGTCAATTAACTTTTGGGCAAATTCCCGGGGCCGCAACCACCCGTCCATCTTGCCAACCGGAACTTCTGGCAGCATTTCTTCGCAGACAACCCCGCACGACCCAGGATGGCTGCCTTTACCGCTTCGTAATTCCTGGCCTGCTCTTCACTTAGGGCTATGTAGGCCGCTTGGGCTTCACTGGCTAGGTAGGGAATCAGTCACAGGGCCCAGGTTACCTTACTCCTTCCAGCCCCTGATGCTCAAACGTGCCTAGGAAGGCATCAGTGTCATCTGTCGGGCCCATTTTGCACAGTCCTAAGCCCAGCACCATCCCCTCCCGTGGGACTCGCCACTTTCTGCAGGAGCTGCTGTTGGATGCCGGCCTGCTCCCAAATGAAGTCCTGCAGGATCGTCTGCTGTTCTGTCTGCAAGGTGAGCAAGGTCTGTCTCTCCAGCTGGTGGGCTTGCTGAAAACTCTGCATTACCTTCTGCACCTCCTCCTGCTGCTTAACCAGCCATTTCAGGGTCTCCCCTGGCTTCCTTCCCCGAGGCTTTTATACAGCCCCAGGCTAATTAGGCAGAAGTTGTCTCTGCTTCCCCAATTAGGGCCAAGTTATCTCCAGCCAGCTCTATTCTATCCTCCTAAATGGGAGCTGACATGACAAAGGGCTGAATCAGCAACCCTCTGCCCAGCACCCTGTCACAGGGCTTACTTGGCACTTTGTATATCTAGGGCCAAAGTCTGCTGTCAGCATATCCTGTTGTAACAGAGGGCAGAATTGGGGCTAGCGTGCAAGACCTATGGGTATATCATCATAGTGGTATCTAATAGTCCATTTCAGGAATTTATTTAAAATAAAACACAATAGATAATTTTCTATGAATGTATCCCTTAGTGATCTTTCTTATTGCCTTCTAATACAGTAATGGCAATATTTACACTCTAAAGATTTTTGTTTCTGTTTTAACTTTAGGCCAGTGAAGGGTAACTATACACCATCACAGTTCTAAAACTATACCCAATAGGATTTTTCTAACTGACTAGACTGGAAGAAGCATTAGGCTTTAGAAAAACACATTTGCCAAGAACCATCTACCATTCCCTCATTCATGAGAGTTTCAGTCTCTTATTCCAAACCAATCATTGATAGCCTTCCTCTTTATTTTCATATAGATCCTTCTATGACAGCCTTTACCCTTATGTTCACCCTTTTTACAAGACTATGATACATTTTGTACAAAGTATGTCTTGTGAGGTATCATTTGAAAAATCATAATTTGCTGATCATTATTGTCATGCTAAAATATCTGTAGCAACATTGTATGTAAAGTTATAAAATTCTACTGTCTAACATTGCTAAGACATTGTAGCAAGGGGCTGTGGCTTCCCTCTAAGATTGATGTGGAGGAATCCGTACCTAACCTCTGGTGGGCGGACCCAGGCAAGCCACACCTGCCCCACCGGAATCAGAAGGGCAGGACAGGAAGTATAAAAGGTGGGCACTGTAGCTCAGTTTAGCTGGAGCTGGTGAAGGAGATGGATGTCTACTACTCACTGTCGGAGCAGAAGCTTGAAGAGGACCTTTGCAGCACTGAGGAGCGGAAAAGGATGGCTGGAATTGCCAGTCAACAAGAAAAGTCAGGAGCTGCTGGGACTGCTGATATCAGTATACCCCGGGGAGACAGAAGGCACCCATGATGTACAGGTACAGCGAGGGAATTGTAGGAAGTATCCCAGAGACACTAGATGATAGTCCAGTTGTGTGGCCAGAATATTGGTCAGTGTGTTGTGCTGGGATCCCTGCTGACCCAGTGGTGGAACCATCAGCCACTGTTAGGGCCTTGGGCTGTGACCCCTACATTGGAGTAGGGTGGGCCAGGGTCCCCCTAATCTCTGCTGCCAACCCAACCCAACCACTGAGGTGGCAGCCTCCCCACTTTTCATCAAAAGGCCTATGTTTGTCTGCCATCTGCCGAGTGAGGATGTCAGCTCCTAGACTGTTGGGTGCTCCGCCCGGCCTGAGGTCCTGAGCCCCTAGACTGTTGGGTGCTCTGCCCTGCCTGGGGTCAGGGCTCCAGAATGCAGGCTGCTTGAGACAAGGGCCAGGGTCTCACAGATTGCTAATTCCCCAGCAACCATTACCCTCATAGGGGCACAAGAGTGAGAGTGCATGACCTCCTTCCAAGACTGACAGTCAGAGATGGCCACAACCTCCTACACACATGTTCCAAGTCTAGGAAAGCATCTTCAGACCAGTTCCCCAGAGACAAAAGTCTAGGCAGCACCTCAGCCAGGTGACAGCATAATCAAAGGGCCTATCACCTGGTTAAATGGCCATTCTTTGGCAGTAAGAATAGTATGAGTGACAAATTTACATGTTGGCAAACAGACTTTCTATCTCTTGAATCTCATCTGGAGATGATTTTTAAAGAGGAGGAAGAGAGATAAAAATGGGGAACAGAGGCCCCAAATCACCTATATCCTCTCTTTCTCTATGCCCATGTTGTCCACAATGCCTGAAGGACAAGAAAAGTAATATTTGACTGGGGAAGGGGACCTGGCTAAAAGGCATCCAGCAAGACTGCTATAAATATGTGAGGAGAGAAATCTGTTTGCTTTAAATTCACTTAGCTTGTTAAGTTAGGTCAGGGGTCGGCAATCTATAGCACATGTGCCAAAGACGGCACGTGAGCGGATTTTTAATGGCACGCTGCTGCCTGCCGGAGTCCCAGCAGGCAGCAGCGTGCCATTAAAAATCCTTCCCAGCCCGGCTCGGCCCGCTCTTCTCCACCCCTCGTGCCCCCTCCCACGGGGGCAAGGGGCAAGGGGCAGGGGGCAGAAGCTTGGTCCTGCCAGCTCCCCTGCCTCTTCCCATAGTGTGCTGGGTTCCTGCCCCTCCTCTGCCTCTCTGTCCCTCCCTCCCTGCTGGCTGATCAGCTGATGGCCCTTGCGAGGGAGGGGGTCGGGAAGGAGCAGAGTCAGCGTGCTCGGTGCTCCCGGCGGAGGCAGAGAAGAAGCGGGGGCAGGGCCTTGGGGTAGGGGGGGTGGAATAGGGGCATATCCCCTCCAGCCCCCTGCCCTGACCCCCCCCACACACACCCAGCCCTCTGCCCTGATCCCCACAGCCCCCGCCCCCAGGCCCAGGCCCTGATCCCTGCACACACCCCCAGGCCCCTGCCCTGAGCCCTGTACACCCCCTCATACACACCCAGACCTCTGCTTGACTCCTTCACCCCCCCACCCCATGCCCTGACACCTGCACTCCTCTCACATGCCCCCAGCCCTCTGCCCTGACTCTTGCACCCCCCCACATCCCCAGCCTCCTCATGCCCCATGCACCCCCCACATCCCCACCCCCACCCTGAGCACCAAACGGGAGTTCCTGCACCTCCCCCCCCCACACATTCCCTCGCACCAAATGGGAGCTGCCCAGGTAAGTGCCCCACACCCAAACCTCCTGCCCTAACCCTGAGCCCCCTCCCTCATTCTAGCTCCTGGACAGACACTACACCCCAACCCCCAGCCCTGTGCTCAGTGCACTCCCACCCTCAGCTCAGTGTAGAGAGAGAAAGAGAATGGGCCAGAACCAGGGAGAAGGTAGGTACCCACGGTATGTGGGCAGGGCCAGGACCCCAGACCGGCAGCGGGCTGAGTGGGTCCGGCAGCCGAGATCCCGGCTGGCAGGAGCCGGTGGATGGAATCTCTGAGCGGCAGTGGCTTGAGCCGCTCAGCCCACTGCCGGTCTGAGGTTCTGGCTGCCGGACCCTTGCCAGCCAGGGTCCTGGCCGCAGGCCCCGCTCAGCCCGCTGCCGGCCTCGGTGAACAGAACCCCAGACCAGCAGTGGGCTGAGCGGGCCGGCGGCCTAAGATCAACATTTTAATTTAATTTTAAATGAAGCTTCTTAAACATTTTGAAAACCCTGTTTATTTTACAATACAATAATAGTTTAGTTATATAATATATAGACTTATAGAGAGAGACCTTCTAAAAAACATTAAAATGTATTAAAAAAAAAATACTGTAGGAAACACAGTTGCTCTGCAGTGATCATTAACTATATATTAACCTCCAAAAGATATAAATTTGGATAGTATCACAGCCCTGACACTGACTTGGTGTGTGACCTTCCAAAGTCACTTTCACCTGTCTGAGTCTCAATTTCCTTATCTGTAAAATGGGTGTAATTGTCAATTTCCTGGCTAACTACATCTCTGACCCCTTCAGATCACTTTGAGGACACATCTCCATCTCAGACCTCTAGCAGTGATCTCTGTCTTGGGGTGGAATCAAGCAATTCTCCCACTCTCGCCCTGGGCTTTGGGTTGCAGTCAGATAACTGTGATTATCTCAGGGGGCCTTGACTTAGGGTCGGACCAAAATTCCGTTCTCTCTGGGAGCAATGACAGTGGTAACCAGTAGCCAAACTTCTTTAAAGCAAAGTATTTTTTTAGCTCAAAAGCATTGAAGAGAAAACCGCTCTTAATAAACCAGACCACATGCAAGTGTGGATTACCCAGTGTCTAACCATCTTTTACATGAGGATTCAGGTAGGTCTACATTTCTTGTAGCCTCCCGCCCCTCCCCGCCAGAAGACTTCTAAAATATGTTGGGCATAGTCTGTTCCCTTAACTCACAATTTCTCTCTCAGTCTCAGGGAGAAAGTCATTTAACAGTCTTTTTGATCACTCCTTAATCCTGAGACCAAGTCACTTTTGTAACTGTTTATAGGCCTGTGACGTTAGTTCTCAGCACTGGCAGAACAGGTTTGAAACTTGCTGGAGACAGAATGTAAGATACCTGAAGCCAAATTTTTGACCATTGTCTTTCAAATATATGATGATTTACTTTGATGAAAGAAGCTATGTAAGAGCATAGTATTTAAGTGGAATGTAAGATTTATTTTAATCATTTCCTGATATTACTGTTCCTTCAAAATTGTACGTACTGCTAGGAAACTATTATCTTGACGCGTTGCAGTTATGGTCATCTAAGAACAAAATTTCCTCAAACCGACAATTATTTTTTCAAGATGTCTGTGCCAGTACACTTTCAAAACCCTTATGTGATGCAGCTTACTTCCATCACCTGTTAGGCAAGGAGTTAAGAGCCAGTTAGTGCACCTGTGACTGACTGAATGACTGTCTCCTGGTCAGAGGGGGCAGAGCTAGGTAAGGAGCATTAGGCACCTAGGCCTTATAAGGAACCAGAGGGAGCTCACTAGTTAGGAAACTGTAGGGGAGGTAGGATTCTTCCATAGAGAGGAACCCACAAAGAGCAGGTCAGGCTCTAGTGGAGAATGCTCTGAGGCAGGGACAGTTAAAAGTGCATCAGTGAAGCCTGAAATGGATTAGTTCAGTAGAGAAAAGAGAAGCTGGGAGAATCTAGGGAGAAGCCAGAGGCCTGAGAACCAAAGGGAGATTATGTTAAACACAAACTATGGGAATAAGCACAAGGGGGATTAGCGGTAGAGGGAGCCCAGGGGACCAGCAGTGTGTCTGAGAAAGTAGACCTAGTTGCTTAATACCATGGTCACTGGTCTGTAACCCATGGTAGGGGGTGGGCCTGGGTCCCCCTATTAACCCTTGAGGAAGGGTCATGGAAACCCCAAGGCAAGAGTAGATTAGTGTCCTCTGGGGGAAGCCCTGAGGGAGAGCCAGTAAAAATGCTTCAGTGAAGCCTGACAGAGGTTGAAGAATTATTTGGATATTTACTGTGGACTTTCACTTAGACCTTTTGTTAACTTAGAAGGGGATTGAATTTTATGTGACTTGGCTAGAGGACCTAGCCATGGAAGATCCAGCAAGAAGCAGATGAGGTGCTGCAGATGAAGACCCCTTGCAGTATTGCATTCTGACACAAGAGGGGTGCTTTGGGTGGTGAGTACACTACCTTACATCTTAATTCTACATGTAATTTCCTGCATTTAATCCTTATTGAAGGGTAGGCCCCTTGCTATTTTGAAAGCTCCAGAGACAAGGGTCTCCACTCACCAGGATCCCAAATGTCTGTTTTTTCAGGTTCCTAAGATGCAAATAACCTGTGGGGGCTGGGAAAGAAGTCTGACAAGCCAGAGCATCCAATTGCAAGCCCTGGATAGTTTGCACATCATGGGACCATCCAGAAAAGTGAACTGAGCAGAGACCTTTCATGTTGGAAGAAAGGACTTGACTGCAGATAGTTGGCTTCCAGTAACAGAAGCAGACACCTCCCTTTGGTTGCTTTTGAAGGGAAAAAAGGCACACAGAGAACTCATAGCCCACTGTTCCAAAGGTGAGCCAGTGATGAGACAGGTGGAATCAGTAGATTCGTCCCCTCTTGGGGACATAAGGGTTACATAAAATTAACTCCATACTTCATTATACACCAGATGACATAAGAGAACTCCCTGTCTGCAAATTCAGCAAGAGTTTGCATTTAATCAATACATTATTTCTCAAGTATGAAAACTCTTCTTCTGTGAAGCATAGAAAATAACATCTCTTCCCTGAATTTGGGGTTCAGGCTTATAATCCCTTGATGTTCATAACTGTGTCATTACCCAGGATACAATCTGGATTGATAAATAGCTGTGTCCCTTCAGTTCCCCAATCTGAGGTGCCTTTTACACTGTTTTACTGTGAGAACTATCACTCCTGGTCTGCTCACACACAGCCATTAGAATGTAAGTTACTCCCAGTTATAGGGAGTGCTATACCCAGCCATTCATGCATTACACTGCAGTGTAGACACCAGCAAATTCCCACTCCCAGATTTTCGCCAGAAATGTGCATCATGTACTGCCCAGCTCTCCTCTTTGAGAATCATCTCCAGCTGAGGTTCAGGAAAGAGAAAGTCTGTGTGGATGAGAACCCCAACCTGTTTCTTTGTCAAGATGTAGATTTTCACCCACATCCTCTTTTTTGACAAAGAATGGCCACTTAAGCAGCTGATGGTTCATTTGATTTGGTTGACAACTGGTTGAGGAGTTGGCTAGCCTTTTGTCTCTGGGGAACTAGTTTGTGGCTGCTCCTCCTAGACTTGGAAGATGTCTAGTAATACCATACAGAGGAATCCTCTAATCTTACATATATTTTACCAGGACAATAATGATTAGCAGGTTATTTGTTTTTGAACAATACCTCACAAGGCATGCTTTGTACAAAATGTGTCATAGTCTTGTAAAAGGGGTACAAACTGTCACAGTAACTGTGACATTTATGCCATCCTTCCTTACATTAATATATCTTAGTCCTTAACTAGCGTGTCTGAAATCAGACTATTCATGGAATAAATTATGACCCAGAAATACCCTTGACTGGAACTATGCACATACTGTACTTTTCCAAAACTAGTTTGGCAGATTTCTTAAAAGAGCAAGATTAATTATTTCTGTAAGAAAATGGCTATTTCCTATAATCAATTCAGAGTTAAATCTGCTAAAATTATTACTCATAATAATTCCTTGCAGGATTTAATGATATAAGCACTTTGTATAATTTGGCATTGGCCTCTGATAAAAAGTTCATTAGGCAGACTTCATTGTGTCTGAGAATTAATCTCCTTTCAGTATTTTGGAGACACTAAAGCTTCTCATAAACACAGACATTAATTTAACAGACATCAACAAAGATAAGACATCATAGCTACTTCATTGAATGATAAAACATTGTGATTTTAGTGATACCAGACTAACAAACACACTAAGCTAATGGAGAGGATAATCAAAGTGATATGTAGGGCAAGGTACAGAGCCAAATTTCTGAGCAGTGATGCAAATACATGTGATTAAACTATCAGTAAGATAAAACAACCCTATTTTTAAGTTCCTCTGTTTACTGAGAAGAGGTACAGCATGGGAAGGAGGCTCACATGCTTTCCCAGACTGGCCCAGTGTTCCGCAGCTATGGCTTCAGATTTTCTGCTAAGACTACCAACATCCTCTACCTTTCATCTGTTTGTCTTTAGGCTGTAAGGCCTTCAGGACAGGGATTGTCTTTCAGTTTTTGTACAGTGCCCAGCACAAGGGGGCCCGCAATCCCCACTGGGGCTTTGGGTGCTACCATAATACAAGAGTAGAATAATTATAATACTAAGTGAGAGGTAATGTGGTCCATGGATAGGGCATAGAGATGGAATTAGGAGACGTGAAATTTATTCCTGAATCTGTCATTGTCCTGCTGCACAAACTTGGGAAATTCACTTCACCTGTCTGTGCTTCTGCTTTGCCTGTCTTGTCTAGAGTGTACACTCTCTGGAGGAGGGACTGACAGTGTACAGTGACACATTGTACAGTGTCTAGCGCGATAGGACCCTGAACTTAGTTGTGCATTCTAGATGCTACTGCAATACAAATAATGAATAATGCCCCGGTTATCATGATGATTTGTGAGGTGGACACTATTCATTAGAAACTAGACGGAGGCCACCAACTCGCGTACTTATGCTGCTGCTGAAGAGCTGTCAGACTATAGGAACTTTTAGTCCACAGTGACGTGGGCCAGATTTGTCTCAGTGACCTAAAAGTGAAAGGTTCTGTGTCTCATAACGAATCACATAAATCCACCCAGTAGTCCAGTTTAAAATAAGAGTTAAGAGGAAACAAATCCAAACTTCTGAATTTTGGAAGCGATAAGCTTAGGTTTGAATTACTGGATCCAGATCTGCTGCTGTGGCTCTGATTCTGAAAACAGCTTGTGAGATTTTAATGCCACTGAATCTAAACTGGAGCCCTAATTCCAATTCAGCTTCAGATTTGATTAAACAGATAAAAGAGATGAACAAAAGATGTTGGGGAAAGTCAACAGGGCTTTTGAAAAGGGAAATCATATCTCAACAACATATTAGAATTCTTTGAGGGGGTTAACAAACATGTGGACAAGGATGATCAAGTGGTTATGGTATACTTGGATGTTCAAAAAACTTTGACAAGGTCCCTCAGCAATGGCTCTTAAGCAAAGTAAGCAGTAATGAGTTAAGAGGGAAGAACCTCTCATGGTAACTTTTAACAGTAACTGGTTAAGAGATAGGAAACAAAGGATAGCAATAAACATGTAGTTTTCACAGTTTAGAGCAGGGGTTCCCACACTTGGTTCACAGCTTGTTCAGGGTAAGCCCCTGGTGGGCCGCGAGGCGCTTTGTTTATCTGAGCGTCCGCAGGTACGGCTGCTCGCAGCTCCCAGTGGCTGCAGTTCGCCGTTCCTGGACAATGGGAACTGCAGGAAGCGGTGCTGGCCGGGCCACTTCTATGGCATTGAGGCAGTACTTCAGGTCAGATTTTTTATTAAATGGTGCTTTAAGATGCAGCTAGACACCCAGGCATGTTTGAAAATCCTACTAGATGCCGATCTGCATCTTTAGGCACCTAAATAACTTTTAAAAATAAATCTGACCCTTCCTCTATGCTTTCAGGACTGGTATCCATTAGATCCCAATAGTGCCGCTTACAGAAGTGGGGGTTGTGACAGCCTGCAATCTATTGTCTAATGGTCTATGGTATAGGCCATTTTAACAAGTTCCTATACTTTTAAGTTCCTTGTTAAAGTGTCAACTCATTCCATTGAGATCTTTCAAAAACAGAAGTCATACCAGAGACCTGTGGTTGTTGCATTTTGTGGAATAGCTTTATTGGTACATAGAATATATTGGGCGGGGGGGGGGGGGGGGCGGGAGGGGAGGAGGAGTCATACTCTACTGATTGGGCACATACCCTATACTCAAGATTGAGGGCATAAGGTACCTCCAGTAGAACAGAGCAGGCTTTATAATGTGTAGCGTACGTTAGAAAATAACTAGTTCCTGTCTTATTATGGACTTGAAAAGGGTTAAGATAAAACTGATGAGGTAGTTTTTGCATTATCTTCTTTTAGAGACCATGCTCCAATAACCACCCAGTTAATTTCATCCATACCTAAGCAAAGCATGTGATAAACCTTTATACAAATGGTCCTTAAGTTTTAAGCAATATGTTACATAAAGATTTCAGAAGCTTTTTGATATTTTTAAAATAAAATACTGTAATTTGTTAATCCTCATTCTGAATTATGTCCTCTTGAATATATATAAAAATATAGATAAGGAAAATTGAGTCAAGAATATGGTGCTTACTTCTGGACAAGGTTTGTGCTGGTGGATTAGCATAAGAACATAAGAATGGCCATATTGGGTCACACCAATGGTTCATGTAGACCAGTATCCTGTCTGCCAATAGTGACCAATGCCCAATGCTTCAGAGGGAATGAAGAGGATAGGGCAATTTTCTAGTGATCCATACCCTGTTGTCCAGTCCCAGCTTCTGGCAGTCAGAGGTTTAGGGACACCCAGAGCAAGGGGTGGCATCCCTGACTATCTTGGCTAATAGTCTTTGATGGAGAAAGCCTTCATAAATTTATCTAATTCTTATTTTTTAAACTCAGTTATATATTTGACCTTCACAACTTCCCCTGACAATGAGTTCCACAGGTTAACTGAGCATTGTGTGACATACTACTTCCTTATATTTTAAACCTGCTGCCTATTAATTTTATTGGGTAAACCCTAGCTATTGTGTTATGTGAAGGGGTAAACACGTTCTCCATACCATTGATGATTTTATAGAGCTTTATCATAACCCACCTCAGTCATCCCTTTTCTAAGATGAACAGTCCCAGTCTTTTTAAATCTTTCCTCATATGGAAGCTGTTCCATACGCCTAATCATTTTGTTGCCCTTCTCTATATTTTTGAAATGGAGTGACCAGAACAGCATGAAGTATTCAAAGTGTGGTGGTACCATCAATTTATATAGTGTCATTATGATATTTTCTGTTTTATTATATATCCCTTTCCTAATGGTTCCTAACAGTATTAACGGTCACTACACATTGTGTAGATGTTTTCAGGGAACAATCCATGATGACTCCAAGATCTTTTTGAGTGGTAGCCGCTAATTTATACCCTCATTTTGTATGTATAATTGGGATTATGTTTTCCAATGTGCATTAATTTACATTTATCAGCATTGAATTTCATCTGCCATTCTATTGCCCATTCTTGTGAGATCCCTTTGTAACTCTGCATAGTCGGCTTTACATTTAACTATCTTGAGTAATTTTGTATCATCTGCAAACTTTGCCACCTCACTATTTACCCCTTTTCCAGATTTTTATGAATAAGTTGAACAGCTCTAGTCCCAATACAGATCCTTGGGGAGTTCCACTATTTACCTCTCTCTGCCATAGAAGCACCTCCACAGGGTTTGCATAAGGAATGGGCAGGTGAGGGATAAACTATAGAGACAGACATGGAGAAAAAATCTTTCCCCCCACCCTGTGACATTTATCACCTTTTCCCCATTTGTTGTGAAATCCCTTAGCAATGCGGCAGACAGAGGAAGCCCTATAGGAGTCATATTGGCAGGAAACCACTGGGAGTCACAGTGAAGGAAAATAAATGGGGAGAGCAGGAGTTCCCATAAGGTGTGAGTTCATAACAGTAATTTAAAATAAGTTAGTCCCTCCTGTAGGTTTCCCAGTGTGTACTATCTGGTAAGCTTTTCAGAGCAGAGATTCTTTATTCTGTGTTTTATACATCACAGGGCACTTTCTTGGTGCTAAATTAATATTATAGTAATTATTTGATTTGATTTTAAGCTCTTCATACACAAAACAGCCATATAAAAATCAGTTAAGCCTCAGGAAGATGGTACTGCGGACCCTTTTCTATCTAGTAAGGCTTAGCTATTCTGTACAAATGGACAGATGGTCTCAGAAGTATTAAGTTGTCCTTAATTAAAGCAATATTGCAAATCTATTGGGATCAAGTTAGGGGACTTCCAGGATCTCAAAAGTAAGACCATTATTGTTTAAGTGTTTCCCCCCCATTCCCTCCCTGCTTTAGCGGCAGATATGTGGCTTTAACAAAGCAAGGAACTAAATCTCCAGCAGCTTGCTGATAGTGAGATTTAAGAACTTCTTGGTGGAAGATTAACTGTATGGAGAACAAAGTGAACAATTCAATATAAAATTGAGTTTGGTTTTTTTAGAGATTTTTCAATCTTTATTTTCTTTGCCAGAATTAATTATGTTCTTTCAGTTTCCTTCAGCAAATACCTGTGTGACCGGAGTCCTAGTGGGGAGCCAGCTGTGGTCACTCAATTAGGGTGAACTGCAAAAAATGGGGCAGACAATCCCCATAAAGCTGGTGGATATTCCAATACTTAGATTCACCAAGACAGCATAAAACAGCTTCTTTATTACCTTACTGGTTATTCAGAAGTCTAAACAACACAGTTCCCTCAAAGTGATACAGCCTCAGGTCTCCATCCAGGTACCCATGTCAAATATGATGAAAATATCTGTAAATCTTATTTCATCATATAAAAGAAAAGGTTCTACCAATCCCAAAGGATTGGACACATTACCTCTCAGGTTAACAAATGTTTCAGATCTTACCCAAATACACGCTACAGCCAATTCTTATTAACTAAGCTAAAATGTATTAAAAAACAAAAGAGAGAGTATGGTTAAAAGCTCAATATACATACAGACATCAGTTCAAATAATTGAGGTTCTGATTCACAGCAGAGCTCTGTAGGTGCAGAGTTTCTTTAGAATTCAGTTCATAGGTCATAGTCCAATGTCCAAATCTCTTATTCAGGGGCATATCAGCATAACTGGGACCTCAGTCTTGCGACTCAAACTTCCCCTGATGAAGCCTAAGCAGATCTGAGATGACAGAATCAGGACCCAAGGGTCTTTTTATACAGTATTATAGCATCCACTTGACCACACAGTCCTGGTTAAACAATAGGCTTTTGATGTAACCTTTTGCTTTCTAAACACCACCAGTTATTAGTTCCACAAATTAACACAGGGCAATTTGTCCATTAGGCAGTCTATTACAAACTTCAAAGAGGCATATAGACAATGACATCATTTTACCCAAGATTCATCCAAATGTTAATATTCCCTTTTGATCTCTGAATCAATAGTTATAATGACAGACAGGAACTTTCTGTTTATGGGTAGCATCTAAGATACACATAATTAGTACTAATTCTAACAATATAGGTTTGCATTTCAAAGTTCTAGCCTATTTAGCATGAATGGTCCTAATTATCATTCCCATACCTCTCTAACATGACTTTAAAGGTGGGCTTTGGGTCATTCAGCCTGCAAGCTGTTTCATCCTTTCTAGCCATGCGTCACAACCTGAATTCACCAAGAGTCACACAAAACACCTTTTACTAGCTTTTCCCAATGTCATCTTTCAGTTTTCAGACTAGGCTATTTTGTTACAGGGCTTCTCTTTAGACCAGCGGTTCTCAACCCGCGTCCGTGGGCTGCATGCGGCCCAATAGGCACACGGTTGTGGCCCAGCTCAACTTTGTGCCAAAGGCCATGTGGGTCAGGTCTGGCTGCACTGCCACATGGCGGTCTCTAGGCTCCTGCCTGCCCTGCCGCGTGGCGGGCTCTGGGGCCTGGGCTGCCGACTGCTGCTGGTTCCATGCAGTGGGCTGCTGCCCGGCCCCCCACAATAGGCTCCAGGATGCTGGCTACCACACGGCCCCTCACAGTGGGTCCATGTTTGTGGTGGGATCTGAGTCCTGGCTGCCCCCTGAGTCCGCACGGCGGGGTCCAGGGTCCCTGCTCCTTGCCCCGCGCCTGGGTATCTGCTCCTGGCCCCACTCTGTGGAGGGGTCTCTGGGCAAAGGGTGCTAGGCAGAGAGGTTTGTGTGGGGGGGATTAGGTGGGGGACACTGTGGTTATCAACCTGCAGCCCAGGTAGGACTTTGAGGGATGAATATGTGGCACACAATGATAAATAGGTTGAGAACCTTTATTAAGGATCAATAAACCAAATAATACAAAATTCCAAATGGCCTGTTTGGTGGCCTGCAATGTCTCTGGATATTGTTTTGTTGTGCTTAGAGGCATTAGTCATGGAGCCAGACCTTATTGTGCTAGGCACTTCACACCTATAACAAAACTCTCCAAAATAAATGATAGTCTGCGTTATTTTTCCATCTACATTGTAGATGTAGAAGGTGTAGGAGATTGGGCTGAAACTGTAATGACCCTGTGACCAGGGCCGGCTCTACCATTTTTGCTGCCCCAAGCAAAAAAAACCCAAAACACTCGGACTGCCGCCACCCGAACTGCCGAAGCGCAAAAAAAAAAAAAAAGCTGCTCGGACTCTGCCGCCCCAAGAATGGACGGAATACCGCCCCTTAGCATGTGCCGCCCCAGGCACGTGCTTGCTCTGCTGGTGCCTGGAGCTGGCCCTGCCTGTGACACACCCTAGAAGCGGCTTTTTTGGATAAATCCCTGATATCAGCTTGCTTACTTGTCTCTGCCTCTTTGGCATAAAAGCAGAGTGCAGAATGTGCAATTACATAACCTTCTGGGCAGTATGCTAGTCCGGGTTACTAGATTGAAGATTTGTATTGGGAGATATCAAAAATAGAGCTTTCTGGTTGATAAAGTGCTGGATAACACAGCTTCTACTGTACTTGGGTTACCCCTGGGTTACCATCCTCCCTCTGAAACCCAAAATCTCCTCTTCTCAGACCCTAGCAAACCTTCTCTTGCACTAATCTTTGTTTTCTGGAGGGATTGTCTGGTCACCAGCAAAACCCATCCACTCACTCCAGTGCTGCTCATGTTCTGGATCTTCAGGGGCATCAGTCTAAATTTAATTTATATTATATGTCCAGTTGCAAAGGTCATGGACTACTGGGTAGCTGTTTCCCCATAGAATTCTGAAATGACAGGGAAAGCAACTGTCTTTCATCCCTTGAGCTAATGCCCCAGATGCCTTATAGCAGAAATTACAATGGGATACAACTATTGTGGGGATTGTTGGGGGATAAGGGACCTTTAATACTTGGATTCATATGCAGTTCATATTATTTATTCATCCCTAGCCCTTATAATTCAACATGTGCTTACTGAGGGTTTTTTTTTTTTTGGTGATGCTACAGAATGACATTCCAAAGCCTTTACAGGAAACAGAAGTATTAATTTCTGTTAATAAATGCAGCACCACTGGTGATGGGTGAGACATTATGTACAGTTTCATTCTTTAAAAATACTTCAACGCTTTTGAAAGAACCTACATAAATACTACACAACAATGTGCAGCATGATGTGCAGAGAATAGCTATACAACTCATTAATGTTGGTCATAGATTCATAGATTCTAGGGGTATGTCTACACCCAGCCGCTAGTTCGGCGGCTGGGAATCGAAGTTCTGGGTTCAACTTATCGCGTCTTGTCTGGACGCGATAAGTCGAACCAGGAAGTGATCGCCGTTGACTGCGGTACTCCAGCTAGACGAGAGGAGTACCGCGGCGTCGACGGGGGAACCGCGGCGTCGACGGGGGAGCCTGCCTGCCGCGTGTGGACCGAGGTAAGTTCGAACTAAGGTACTTCGAACTTCAGCTACGTTATTCACGTAGCTGAAGTTGCGTACCTTAGTTCGAATTGGGGGGTAAGTGTAGACCAAGCCTAGGACTGGAAGGGACCTCGAGAGGTCATCGAGTCCAGTCCCCTGCCCGCATGGCAGGACCAAATACTGTCTAGACCATCCCTGATAGACATTTATCTAACCTACTCTTAAATATCTCCAGAGATGGAGATTCCACAACCTCCCTAGGCAATTTATTCCAGTGTTTAACCACCCTGACAGTTAGGAACTTTTTCCTAATGTCCAACCTAAACCTCCCTTGCTGCAGTTTAAGCCCATTGCTTCTTGTTCTATCCTTAGAGGCTAAGGTGAACAAGTTCATAGGAAGTAAGTGCTGACTTACGTTGTGTGGGAGTTAAAGGGATTTGAACTGTATTATCCATAGGTTTTGTATTTCAATAATGTTTCTTTTTTCCATAATTAAATTTTCAAGGATATGTTAGAGCATTCAGTGCACAGGAACACAGCCTGGAAGAGTAGATGTGAATGAAGATTTTATATACACTTATGTTTTTCCTTTGATATTGTTGTGCGTGCTTGTATCAGCTTGTGTGATGAGAGAGAGAAATTGACATTGCCAAGTCATTTTGAAATTAATAGAAGTGTATCAGGAGCTGTCACTTATTCCTGAATGACTCATAATGAATGTTGTTTACTTAGTGGAACATATCCCTTAACATACCAAACTCGTACAGTATTTTTATGAAGTAATTGGTCTTATGATCTGTTTTGTCTCTTTAACAGGAATCCAGGTGTTATCATAAACAAGACGTTTTAAACAAAGTTATCATATATTCCTGACAGTTTGGGGTTTTGATATGTTTATACTGAAATCTGTTCCTTTTGGATTTTTCCTTTTTAATTCTCCACAGCTTGCCTGCACATCTGGTTAAAGAGATTGTATGGCAATTTTTTAAACGTCACTTAGTTCTATTGTTAGTATCCTCTGCTGTGTTCCAGAGGTATTCTTGCTGCCTTTTCCTACCTCTTGTTTTGAATTACCTGTACCTATTTTTTTCATATTGGAATAGCTAACTGATGCTTAAAGCAGATGGATATCTCATGGATACTTAATTTACAGCAAGTTGTTTAACTTCTTCAGTGGACATCTGTCTCTGTAGTTGCTCTTGTTTAGCTGATAGCCTTTCAGATCTGCTGATTTCAACATCTTGTTTCCTGACCAATGATGCCAGTGGTTGCTGCTGTGCAGATGTCTCAGACATCTGTTTTTTGCAGTGTATTTTTGTCCAAATTTTGGGATTACAGACAGTCTGGGGATTAGAAATTGGCTTCATTCCCCTCCTGACATAATAGTAGTACTTGGGGATGTTTCTACCTTTTTTTTAAAGCTACCCAGAAAAGGAATCTATTTTGTACAGCATCTTCATATAGAGCTTACAGAGAGTCTGTCATGACAACCATAGAAGTAATTGAACAATGAGATACTGATGTGTAATGTTTATAGGTTGAATTCAAATGGGCTGGCAAGTGTGCTTGCTTACAGTTGTAGTGTATAAAACAAAATATTTATTTTAGTGCCTATAGGCTGCAGCAAAGATGAGGGCTCCAGTGTACTAGACATCATACAAACACATAGTAAAATCCCTGCCTACAAGAATTTACACTCTACATAAAAACTTCAGGGGAAAAAAGGTGAAAAAGGAAATAATTTTAATCCCATTTACAGATGGGGAAATTGAATCAAAGGCCATGTTGAACAGAATGTACATAGGTAGAGACCTACACCCACATGGAGTCCAACTGGAGTCAACTCCAACTTCTGTTTAGCTGGAGGAGGGGGGGGGGGAAGAGAATATTTTCAAACAGTCACCCTGCTAGGGGTGGGACACACTCTTTTTAAATCACAAGAAAAACGACCAAAGATTCAAAGTAAGTTTGTGAAACCTACAGATTCAAAACCTAAGATGTCAGGATATTCCCTCAACCCATATCCTATCACCCACCAAGCATAAGCAATGGAGCCACTTAATATCTTCTCTGGAAATCCAACATGACATAATTTTGGATTAATGTGTGCTATATAGTGTACCATGTCAAAGATTAAGACTACATCGTTTAGCAAGAAGATTAAAGAGGGAGTCTGATATATAAAATGTGTACTTTAAAGAAAGTTATTCATGAGCTCCCTAATTTTATAGGAAACTAAATTAAAAGATGACAAATATAAAACTGACAAAGAAATATTTTATACATAATGCATAACTATCCTATAGAATTACATTACAAGATATTCTTAATACATCTTGGCAAACTTTTTTCAGCCAAAATAGTCAGATTTGTGTCAACCAAAACACGTAATGGATTAATGCCAAATTTATTAATTTTCTTGGTCAATTTCCCGCCAAAATCAATGGTTCATTTTGACACATTTGAAACAATTTTTATTTTTTTTTATTTTTTTTATTTAAATTGACTATTTTGGATTTTACTACATTTTCTTTTTACAGTGGCTTAAGCAAAATATTGTTTGTCTCAATCTTTTTTGATTAAACACCAAACAAAAAAATCAGTTATTTACACAGCTTTAATCATTAAGCTGTGAAACGCATTATCGCAAGATATTAATTTCAAAAGGTTAGCAGGAATAAAACAAATATATATTTTAGATGCAGAATCGCCTACAGTTACATAGATAGAAGGATTTATAAAGTATATAAAAGCATTCCTCAATGCAGACACTCACCACAAATTGTCTGTCTGTAATTAGACAAACGTCTCTATGCACAAGGTGTTCTATACTTGTCTATTATGGAGTGTGGATGAGTGGGCTGTCCCCATGTGACCAGGGTGTGTCTTCTCTTCCCTTTTTTCCCCCTCTTCCAGACCCTTTTACAAAGACGCCACACACTTGCTTGTCCAATCTCCACCTTCACAGAGCTCTGGGTTTATTCAAATGGTAGCTCTGAAGTAAAATCCAGAGTCCCCAAAATCTGTCACAAGGCAGGTCTCTTACCTCAAAGCCTGGGTGAATGAGAGGGTTTCTTCATCTAGTCCTCATCCTCTTTTATAAGTTGTTAGTGGTGACATGCCTGGGAGTTTGGCTTGCAGCTGTCCTGCTCAGAACTTACTCCCTGGTAGACTTACCAGAGTCAGTTCCCCCAAACAACTGCTTTGGCCCACTTATAAGGAACCAGCGGCTTGTGGATCTGTCTCCACACTAGGTGTCTCTTGGTAGCTCATTTAGCAAGCCTGTTCTAAGTTTCATGTCTACTGCAGGCAGTGCTCTCTCTCTTTTTTCTCTCACCTGAGGTCTCTTACACCTTCTGCTGAAGCAGCAGATACTGTTCACCATCTGAGACAAGATGCCTACTGGTGATATGTCTATACTTAACATGCTACTGCTGTAGCATTAAGTGTTAGAGAGACAAGGTGGGTGAGGTAATATCTTTTATTGGACCAACTTTTGCTGGTGAGAGAGACAAGTTTTCAATCTTACACAGAGCTCCCTACAGCAACGGGAGGGGTTCTCCCATTGCTGTAATTAATACTCCTCCCCAAGAGGTTGTAGGTAGGTTGAGAGAAGAATTCTTCCATTGACCTAGCACTGTTTACACTGGTTAGGTTAACATAGCTATGTCTCTCAGGGTGTGGATTTTTCAGCAGCAGCAGCTGAGGTAAGGCTACAGTGTAGACCAGCCCTGAGCAACAAAGTCTGAAAAGGTATGGTACTTTCTATATTCATAGACAAGTTTAAGGACTGAATTTTGCAATCCTTGACACTGCAAAGTCAAGCCAGTGGGAGTTCTGGATATGTAAAAAAACTAAGGATAGGGCCATGAATATCTATTTACCCCATTTTAAATAAATATTACTACAAATGCTCTGATTCTGATTATTTCTCATCTGATCCTGTACTCTGGCCTTGGATCATTAACTTTTTAGGTTAAATAGTGGCCTGTCATAAAGAACTTTATTAATAATTTCAAAGACCTATGGATTTTGTTACATGCACTGTGCCTGTTAATTTTGCTGTCACAAGTCTCTTTAAAAAGAAAATCAAGATTAGTTAGATATGATCTGAATCACTGATCCTGAAGTCATCTTGATTTATAAAGAAATACCTAAACAAATTAAGCAAGACTTAGCCAACATTTCTTTTTATAGAACTGAGAAGAATTCATGAAGTATAAATAATGGGTTCAGAGTGGTTATGACCTCAATTTAAAGCCTATTTTAAAATTGAATGTGCCAGTATTTTTTAAATCATGTCAATTTTTTTGAAGTCATCCTTATTCCACCATGCCTATATTTTTCTTAATGAATAGGAATTATTTGCATGCCTCAGCCATAGAACCTTCTGCGTTTCCCCCTTCAGACACCATTCGTTTTGCTTATGAATTGATAGAACTTGATGATTTACATATTTAGTTATTGTAGGTTAAGAAATGTATGCTAATTTTATTGTCATTTCTCATGCTGGAAAGCATAGGTTGTTTACCCATTTCCTGACTAAATGTATACACTTCTGAAGTTTGAGGGCAGATCCCAGCTTGCTATAACAAGCCCATGTATCTTTATCATGTGCCCAAAATAGAGTGCAAAAAAATGTCAGACACAAGCAAGATAGGCTGATTGATCCCTGATGCAACTTCATTGTCATCAGAGGAGTTACACCTGGGATGAAATTGGTCTGACACCTCTATTCACTGAGAAAATGAAAAGATAGAAAACAGATGAGGCTGACCAAAAAGGGGGGCCCTGAGGGAAATGCAGACTGACCATTTATTTTGATTTTATATTAAAAACTTTAAGAAATTTGACTAGCCAGCATGGCAATCATGGTAAACACTTTTTATTCGTTAGATACAAAATATTTTGTTAAGAGCACTGATGACAGAACTGGTTGAAGGGGTGTGCAGTGTCTTTTTGTTTGGCTTGTTTGCCATAGAAACAAAGCAGAAATATGATGCCCCTCACATAATTCAACAAGTTGACTTACTTTGCCTGAAGTTGGTTGTTCCACTGACATCTGTGGAAACAGTTGCACAGTACAGTTTCTCTGCAGTGAAGGATTTCTACAATCCTGCAGGCATTTAAGGCAATCTATATTGACTCATTGTAGCTTTCAGGGTTTCTTAAACTGTGTGAAACTGCTTTTCAGTCACCAGTACAAATGTGCCTATACAGTGATGTCACTACTGGAAATATATCTAGCACAAGCAATACTTTGTCTGACATTCAAGGTCAGACTGAGCATTTTGGATATGGGTCTGTAATACAATTATTTGTGCATCCAGATTTTACTAACTTCTGCTCATCTGAAAAGGGAATGGTGGGTATTCAGCACTTCTGAAAATCAGACTCAAGGTGCCTCACACTGGACACTCAAACCAATGCAGCCAAAGGTAGTTAATACTTTTGAATATTTTGGCCTAAGTGTTTGACATTTTCTGTGTTCTTAGTAATTTCAGAGTGATATTAGACCACAGGAATCCTATGCATTAAATCTCACTCTTCGGACTAGTCTGCATCTCTCATTGAGCTGCATCTCTTGTTACCAGGAGATACACTGCTTGCAGAACAGATGTCTTGTCTGGGAATAACTGAACAATCAGTAAAAATTTTTCAAGCTTAGCAATCATTTTACATTTTCAAGGCAATCTTCATCGGGAAAAGGACTAAACTTCCTTTTTTAATGAATGAAAACTGAGAGATTAGTCTGTGTATCATATCCAAATACTGGAATGAAGGGGAGAGGAGACCCACAGCTGTGGGCACACCTCTCAGCCTGCTACATGATTCAAATGTGGGCCACAATGTGACAGTCACAAATAGACATGAAAAAAAATCTAATTACATGGGAAACTTAAAATTACAGGGCATTCCTTCTTTTAATGTAAATGACTTTCTGTAACCTCACTGCAATGATTCTTCATTCCTGATGTAAAAGTTCAGAAATACATTTAAAATACATCTAATCTGTGTAGAATATCTATAGTTTTGGGATAAAAATGAATGGTATTCCTCATAAGATATGGCTATGGGCTTCACCAGCTCCAAAGGCCAGTTCTGGTAACATAAATGTCAGCCTCCAGTTCCTACAAGCAGATCAATGTTTTAGGGACACCTACAATAAGGTTTAAATGAAAATATTTGAAGGAAAAATTTGCTTTGAAATATGGGAGCATTTATTGTATATAAAGGAGTTGGTAAGGTCTGAGAAAGTGCTATTCTGATTCATGAATGCCATGGATACCTCATATACTCACTTTTTGCACACTAGACATTTGAACTGTATACTTACTAAATCACATGATAGTGACTATGCACTCAATGTCTGGTATTCTGGATTAAAGTAATTCTGGTAAGTCACATGTATTAAACACAGTTAGGAAAACTGCTTCAAATTGCATACTGAGGCAGACAAATGCAGATATATTTACAGTATGCTTACAATCTAAAGTTCATGAAACTACAATGAAGAATTAAGAGGAAACAAACGTTTGTTTAAATTGGGGATCTTTATAGGAATAACTTATTCTATAATATTTATAATGAGAATCCTGCCTTTGGGAGGATGTGGTATCAACATCAGTGCCTGAGGCATACTGATAATACATACATAATCTGCAATAAGATTACTTTTGTACATTGTGATATTGGATTGAAATAATAAAACTAAACAATGAAGTGGCCAGTGGTCAACATAACAAGGCTTTTAGACTATATCCCTAGGTGTGCAACAGTATAACTCGGCATGTTTGGGGAGAAACAGGCACTAAGTGGCTTTGCATTCACTTTTGAGGGCTGCTGCAAGCCACTCCCTCTTTCCTACTCCCCCAGCACAAGTACAAGCAACCTCAGGGCTGCTCTAAATTGTTCGTTAATGGCTCTCCAGGGGCTCTTCAGCCAACTAGCTCAGATCAAGAGTGTCCAGTGTAGGACTGATTTGGCTGGAGACTCCTTATCTGCTGTCATGGGGGCAGCTTTAAGTCCCCGCTTCACTAATGGACAGTATTTAAGAGGGAGGACTAGACTTGGCTCTTCATATCATTATCAGTCCCTTATTTATAATTAGCAGATTTTCTGCCTCCTGGTAATGCTGCTTCTGACTTTTTATTGTACTGTGGGATCATTGTCCCATACATCATTCTACTAGTTTTGAGATATCCCTTTAATTAAAATGGAACCCAGTAATTACTAAAATGAAATAAAAAAAGATTTAAGTGCAGCCACTGTAAAATGGAATGAAGTAACTTCACCAGACCTCAAATAATTATAAAACTGGTACACAGATTATATTAATATCACAAGAGTATAATATTGCTTGGGCCTTTTTACATGCTTGGAAAGACTATGCTGAAAAATATGGAGAATGCTGTAGGTCCCTGTCTTTATACTGTTTTTGGTCCAGAGCACTCTAATAGGTCTTATGAAACTCACCCTATTGCAATATACAACTGCCCAAAAGAAAACTGTCTGAGAACCAGAATCTACCGTTTTGATGGGACTCACATAGTATGCTGCTACTTAATGTGAGTAAAGATGGAAGAATATGTCCCTAAGACAGTAATGTGTAACACTGAAATAATTTTGGTTTTGTCACTGCTTACTCAAACATTTAGACATTTTCTTGGCTAATATCCTATAAAAAGAACCGATAACCTCATGTGATCTTCATTTTTCTAATCTAGAAACCTTGTACCCTTTATGACGCCCTAACTGAAGACATCAATCATGTTTTGTCAGTTGTTACCCCTGTTACTTATGTAAGGATACTTGATCAGTTGAAAATCAAATACAGTATAAATGACCTTTTTGTGAACTTTAATGGAAAATCAGATTTCCTATCTGAGAACTTCTGGTGTACTCAGAATCCCACAGTGAATTAGATGCACCAAATTTCAAGATTTCAGTTCAACAGGAATATGGAAATTAATTGTATCAGTCAGGGAGGACCTGATTGCAATCAGTAGACAAAATGGGCTTTGGATAGGGCCCCAAGTGACACATTAGAAACACTGTATCATATATCCTGTAAATATGGTATTGTTGTAATTCATTTTTCTGGCCACTACAGAACTAGGTTACAGTGGAACTGGCTTGGAAAGCACAAGAAAGACCAGTAATAGATTAATATATTCCAGTCAGAAGGGACGGTTGTGATAATCAAGTCTGACCTCCTGTATAATATAGACCATAGAAATTCCCCAAAATAGTTCTGTTCATCTTTGAAACAAATATCATCATACTGTGACAAGTGATTCTGGGTCAACTAACTTTGTTATCAGATTGTTCCTCAAATATTTGCTGATGTTTGATTTATATTTAATTCAAATACAAATATTTAACATATCCATGTGCTTTCTAAAATTTGACAGAAATGAATAAATTATATAAAGCTAATATTGACAGATAAAGGTTGGATTACTGCTATAATAGTCCATCTGATCCTTTTACCAAGTCAGAAAATGTTATGTAATCTATATTAAAAAGTTGAAGCTACAACACCTTTCCTCCCCCTCCCAACAAACCCAATTGAATTCTTGAATGGAAAGCATACATATGAACCAATACAATATTTGCAATTATATTAAATCCCAGAAGACTCTTTACTTTGGCTGGGATCAAATCAGGTTGTGCTAGTTTAGAGCACCTATAGAGTCTTGGTAAGCAGCATCATGGTGATGAAGAAGCCATTGGGCAAATTATGAATCTACATAGTCCCAAAGCCCCTGAACTGGGCATTGAAAAGATACCACTTTCCACTGTCCACAATTGATGACATCTTGCCAGAACTTTCTAAAGCCAGAATGTTTATGGTCTGATGTGAGGAATGGGTTTTGGCACATAAACCTGGATAGGGAATCCAGCATGCTGACCACCTTTGCAATGCCATTTGGTCACTACAGATAGCTGTGCATGCCAATGGGCATGAGCACAGCACCAGAGAAGATTCACCCAAGTGCAGGAAGGAGTACCTAGGGCAAAGATTATTGCAGATGGTATCCTTATGATAGGTGAAGGGAGCAATGGTTAAGGTGACCAGATGTCCCACTTTTAAAGGGACAGTCCTGTATTTAAGCCCTCCTGCAGGAACCTGACTTTTTCTTAAAACGGGCAAATTGTCCCATATTTTCTGTCTCCCCCGCTCAGTACTGCCAGGTCCTGCTGCTGGCCAGATGCCAGGCGGCAGCCAGTTATGTGTTGCCTCTGCTGCACACCCATTGGCCCTTTACGTGCTTCAACTCTCTCTGTCCTCGCCCTGCTTTGCCCCTTCATCCCCCCCAGCTCCGCTGCTCCTCCATATATCCCCCAGCAAGGCGCATCCCCCTCCCAGTGCTGTGAGGAGAACCAGCCCCTGGTTGGAGCACTCAGCTGACGAACAGCCTGGCCAGCAGGCTCCTTCCTTTCCTCACTGCCTTTTTTCCTGGGCCAGTGCCCCAGGAAAGCCCAAGACCCTCTGGCCCGGAGTGCTGGCCAGGAGCCAAGCCCTGCGTGTGCCAAAGCCCTGCACAGCGCTAGTATGGGGAAGCCTCTCTGCCCCTCAGCTAAGTTCTAGAGTGGGGATCAGAGGAAGTGATTTCCAGCCTGTTCCCATCCCGAACCTGCAGGCTGCACAGCAGCCCCTGGGGCAGGGTCTGTCCCAGGTGCCCAGCCAGGCGTGGAGGGCGGAGATGGTCAGGTAGGTCGGTCACCCTCCCCCCCGTGTGAGAGAGGTGTACGGGCATGTGTGTTTGTGGGGGGGGGGTCACCCCTGCCTGTTCTTAAAGATAAGAAGGTAAATAAAAAGAATCTGACTACACAGTATTTATTTTTAACAGGACCTCAGTCAACTTGATATTAATTTAATGTTTGTACTACATAGTTCTGATTGATTGCTGTTGAACTCACTTGACTACGAGTAATTTTACTGGGTGTCCCATATTCAACATAGGGAAATATGGTCACCCTAGCAATGATAAAGAAGCTGAACAAGACCATGACAGAAAGTGACAAGCTTTTCTACAGCAATGCAGGGTCATTAACAAAACTGAGCCCAGAAAAATATGCTACTCAAAACAGTGTGAGGTGACATACATTGGACAGCTACTCAGAATATGCACAGAGACTGAAAGCAGATCCCAACAAGATCAAGACAGTCAGACATGCCAGCTCCAGTGGATGTAAGACCAGTATAGCACCTCATAGGAATGATAAGTTTTCTGTCCAAGTTCTGTCCACACCTGGCTGCAATAGCAGAATCCATATGTCAGCTCACAAGACAGGATGTTGAGTAGGAATGGACAGATCCCAAACAGCAAGAAATTGATGTACTAAGATGGGTGAAGTTGAGTGCCTGGTGTTGAAGAGGATATTGATATAGGCATCACAGAAACTTGGTGGAATGATGGTAATCAATGAGATACAGTAATATCAGGGTACAAAATATAGGAATAAGAGTATGTTGTGCTGGTGGGGATGTGGCACTATATGTGAAAGAAAGCATAGAGTCAGATATCAGAATATTAAATTAATCAACTTGTACCATATAATTTGTTGGTGGAAATTCCTTGCTTGGACATTAGGAGTATAGCAGTAGGAGTATTCTAGCGATTACTTGACCAGGATGGTGACAGTGATTGTGAAATGCTCAGGGAGATGAGAGGCTACAAAAAAAGAGAAAGCCCAATAATAAAGGAGGATTTCAACTTTCTCCATATGTCAACTGAATTTGGGATGCAGAGAGAAAATTTCTAGATACCATTAATAACTGCTTCTTGGAACAGCTAGTCCTGGAACCCACAATGGAAGAGGCAATTCTTGATTTAGTTTTAAGGGGAGCACAGGATCTGGTTCAAGAGGTGACTGTAGCTGAACAGCTTGGTAATACAATGCAATCAGATTTAAACATACTTGGGGGAATACCAAAGAAATCTGCTGCACTAGCATTCAAATTCAAAAGAGGAAGTATACAAAAATGAGGAAATTCATTTAATTTCCATTTAACTGACCATCACAGAAGTGAAATGCCTGAAAGCAGCATGGAAGCTATTGTAAAAACACCATAGAAGTTCAAATTACATGTATACCCCAAATAATAAATAATAATAATAATCATTAATAATAAAAATGGTAAGAGGATCTAAAAAGTCCCACAATGGCTATATACCAGAGTAGAATTGGTAGGGGCAAAAAGGCATCATTTCAAAATTAGAAGTCAAATTCTAGTGAGGAAAATAGAAATCAGCGTAAACTCTGCCAAGTCTAGTGTAAACATATAAGTAGGCAGGCCAAAAAAGAATTTGAAGAGCAACTAGCAAAAGACACAAACTAACAGCAAAAATATTTTTAAGTACATCAGAAGCCGGCAGCCTGCCAAACAATCAGAGAAGACACGGGACAACCAATGTTTTAAAGAAGCTCTCAGGGTAGGGTTACCGTATGTCTGGGATTTCCAGGATGTGACCTCTTTTTTTGGTCTTCTCATCTCCATCTGGGAAGATTGTTTGAAATATGAACAAATGTCTATGATTTGGTATTGCCACCCTTACTTCTGCACTGCTCCTGGCAGTGGGGCTGCCTTCAGAGCTGGGTGTCCAGTGAGGGACAGCTTCTGTACACTCCACACCCAGTTCCCTCTCTCTCTGGCAGTGTCCTCTATTTGGGAACTTGAAATATGGTAACCCTAACTCAAGGAAGACAAGGTCATTGCAGAGAAACTAAATTAATTATTTCTATTGGTCTTCACTGCAGGGGATGTGAGGAAAGTTTCCTCAACAGATCCATTATTTTTAGGGGACAAATCTGAGGAACTTTCCCAAACTGAGGTGTCAACAGAGGTGGTACTGGAAAAAACTGATAAATTAAACAATTATATGTCAACATGATCAGATGGTATACATCCATGAGTTCTGAAGGAACTCAAATATGAAATTGAAGAAGTACTAACTATGGTGTGTAACCTATTCAATAAGCCTCTGTAGCAGATGATTAAAGGATAACATGCTGGCAAACTAGGTGCTGGTTCTTGCCCAGGCTTTAGGCCTCAGCTGAGCACTGAAAAATTCATTGCTGGAAACCTGCCTGTTTCACTTTTTGTAGTAGGGATAAGATTGGTAAGTGAACTTATAACAATGTGTTTAGTGTATACACTTTATGAAATGCTTATAAATTGCTGCATGCATTAATCTCATGTATAATATTTTTATCACATGATATAAGGTAATATACGTTTTTGCTTTATAACTTTAAAAAAAAATGGCTCTGTCAGGAGGGATTGTCTCGTCCTCATCAAAAAGGCCTATCAAAACTAAATGGGTGATTGTGGGACATCACAATACAAAGAATTCATTAATTGCCCATTCACATCCATGAAAAAGGCCAAATACAAAAGAGCTCATCCTATCAGCTTAAATTCTGGAAGAAGCAACTAAAGATAGCTGACACAAATTTTTTTCATCTCTTTTGTTGTTTGGACCCTCAGAGGGCTGGAGCTACAAAACAGAAGCAGAGATCCCCAGGGTCTTAAGAACAGTCATACTGGATCAGACCAATGGTCTAGCCAACCCCTTATCCTGTCTTCTCACAGTGGCCAGTGCCAGATACTTCAGTGGGAACAAACAGAACAGGCAATCGAGTAATTCATCTCCTGTTGTCCATTCCCAACTTCTGGCAAAAGGAGACTAGGGACACCCAGGGCATGGGGTTTATCCCTGCCATCTTTGCTAATAGGTTCATGGAGGATAAGTCTATCAATGGCTGTCTAGTTCTTTTTTGAACCCTGTTATACTTTTTGCCTTCACACCTGTGTTCCAATGAGTTCCAAAGGTTAACTGTGCATTGTGTGAGGAAGTACTTCCTTAAGTTTGTTTTAAATCTACTACCTATTAATTTCATTAAATGAGCCTGGTTCTTGTGTTATGTGAAGGAGTAAATCATGCTTCCTTATTAACTTTCCCCACACCAGTCAAGATTTTATAGACCTCTATCATATCCCCTCTTAGTCATCTCTTTCCCAACCTAAACAGTCCCAATCTTTTTAATCTCTCCTCATAAAGGTGGTGATCCACACCCCTAATATTTTCCCACTTCTCTGTATCTGTCCCTATTCTAATATCTTTTTTTGAGATGGGGTGACAATCTGCATGTAGTATTTAAGGTGTGCACATACCATGCATTATGGTATTTTCTGTCTTGTGACCTATCCCTTTCCTAATGGTTCCTATCATTCTGTTAGCTTTTTTTGACTGCCACTGCACACTGAGTGGATGTTTTCACAGAACTATTCATGATGACTCCAAGTTCTGGAAGCCAGAATTTTACACGAGCTAATTTCTCTCTCTTATTTGGTGATTTACACATTTACAGAGGATTACAATGCAAACACTCAAATATTTCCTTATAACATGGTATACAGATATTATAAGTGAGATTAATGGATGCAGCTACATACAAGCATTTCATAAAGTTTAAATATATTTTTATAATTCTAATTCCTATTTTAACAATACTAGCCAGACTGATTCCAGCTTTGTATTTGTCAATGTTCAGTCGAGACCTAGGGGTCTTGGCATGAACTGGCACCTGGCCTGTCAGCATCACAACCATGACTGCTCCTACTTCTTAAGAGCCTGTAGTGAGGGACCTTTCCAAAGGCTTTCTGCAAGTCCAAGTACACAAGTGAAGTCTGTCCACCAGCAGAACAGCTCACCCAGATGAGTATACAACGGAATGACATGTTCCTGGAGATCCTGCAAGCCTCTGCTGCTTTGGATACCAAGCAGAGGTCTTGGAGGATGACACTTAAGGACAGAATAGACAGGGATAGTGAGGATAGGAGAAATGGACAGCAAGAGATGATTGCACTTCTCAGAGAGCACACAGACATGCTGTGGTCTCTGATTGACCTTCAGACTCAACAGGTCTGTGCTTGCCTCCCCCTGCAGCCCATGGAGAAGGGCATTTTGGCATCTCCCTACATGCCCTACCCAGACCACATGGCATCCGGGGCCAGTGCAATATCACTCCACCCCGGGAGAGCGTACAGACCATCACAGCTGCACATAAATTAACCATGGCTCACAGGTCAGTGTATGTGTTTGTGAAATAGAAATGACTGGTCTTTCCCCTTCAAATGTTCTTTTCCCTGTATTTATAAAGTTTCATTCAGTTTTCAATATGTCTGTCTGCATGGGTTTGGAATAAAAGTCTATTTATGGAAACTTAATTAGTTCACCAGATACGTTGGTGGGGTGTGCTCTTAAAGATGTGTGTGTCATGCACCTTCCCTGAGCAGTCCACGTTGGTGTTGGTGAAATGACACTGGTGAGTCACCAGCACTTGCAATATCATAGAAAGGTAGCCTTTTCTGTTGATGTATTCAGTGGCAAGGTGATCTGGTGCCAAAATAGGGATATGGATTCCATCTATCCTCCTCCCCCTACCCCCAGCAGTTAGGGAACCCCCATTGCTGCAAAACCATCCACTATTTTGCACACATTGCCCAGTCACAGTCCTTCATAGTAGGATGTGATTAATGACCTTGTAAACTTGCAATCCAGCAATCCCCCACCGTGGATTTTCCATCTCCAAATTGATTCCTGCACAATAGCAATCGGGCATGGCAAGCTTCCACACAGCAATCTGCACTCACTTCTCCACCATGACTGCAGGTCTCAATTTGGTGTCACTGCACTGGAGGGTCGGGGTGAGCTGTTCCAGGAATGTGTCTTTCCAAATGCAAAAGTTCTGCAGCCACTGCTCACGCATATCTTACCTGCATAATGATACAATCCTACCAGTCAAGACTTGTTTCTCAGGCCAAAAACTGGCAAGCCCCTGTGTGCAGCTGCTCCGCGAATGCCAACAATAACCTTGAATTGTTTCTTTCCATGGCACACAGCAAATCAGCCTCACTCTGGAAATACTTCTCCCTCTCCCCCATTTTTACTTTTATAGTTGCCTTCACTTTCCCTCTAAACCATGTGTTTTTTTTAGGGTGTCATATGACATGCCCATTCTTTAGCACCCCTCCTGAGCTTAACTGTGGTGCTACAGGTACTCCCTGTCTCAGTGTCCCATCTCAGTAAGCCAGTATCTGTCCTTCAGGCACTCTTGAAACTTGACTCAATACACTTCTTGGGGCTTGTTTATTACAAAAGCTCATACAAGACTCCATAACAAAAATCTGAAAAAAAAACAAAAGGTGCTTCAGCCTTTATTTCCTCTGAAGTCTTCCCCTTAATCTCTGTTCCCAGTCCCTAGGGGCTTATTTCTGTCTAGGAATGACAGTTTAGGTCATACTGGTGAGGGAGTGACACTAAATGTGAAAGGAACCATAGAAGAAAATATAGTACAAATCTTAAATGATTCAAGCAGTACCCTAGAATCTGTACTGATAAAATTCCATGCTTGAATACTACATGTATAGTAGAAGGAATATACTAGCAATCACCTGGCACCAGGATGGCAACAGTGAATGTGAAATGCTCAGGGAGATGAGAGGCTCCAAAAAACAGAAAACCCATTAATATTGATCCCATATTGACTAGGAACATGTCACTTCAGGATGGGATTGAGATAAAATTTCTAGACACCATTAATGTCTGCTTCTTGGAGAAGCTAGTTCTGGAACCCACAAAGGGAGAGACAATTCTTGATTTAGTCTTAAGGGGAGCACAGAACCTGGTCCAAGAGGTGACTGTAGCTGAACCAATCAGTCACAGAGACAACAATGTAAATTTAGACATCCTTGGAGGGGGGGGAAATACCAAAGAAACCCACCACAGCAACATTCAACTTCAAAAGGGAACTACACAAAAATGAGGCTAGCTAAACAGAAATTGGCTATTAAAAGGAACAATCACTAGAATGAAATCCCTGAAAATTGCAGGAATATTTAAAAATGCTATAATAGATGCTCAAACTATATACCCCTATCAATAATAAATTAAAAAAAAGTCAGGACCAAAAAAAAAAAAAAATACCACCATGGCTAAACAGCATAAAAGAAGCTGTTAGAAAAGGCAACATCTTTTAAAGATTGGAAGTAAAATCCTACTGAGGAAAATAGAAAAGAACATAAACTCTGGTGAGCCAAGTGTAAAAATTTAATTAGGCCGGCCAAAAAAAGAATTTGAAGAGCAAATAGCAAAAGACACAGACTAACAGCAAGAATAGCTTATGTACATCAGAAGCGGGCATCCTGCCAAACAGTCAGAGGGGCCACTGGACAATTGAGCTGCTAAATGTGCATTTAAGGAAGATGAGGCCACTGTGGAGAAGCTAAATGAATTCTTTACATTAGTCTTCATGGCAGAGGATGCGAGGGAGATTTCCCTCAACAGAGCCATTCTTTTTAGGTGACAAATCTGAGGAACTTTCACAGATTGAGGTGTCAATAGGAGGTGTTGGAATAAATTGATAAATTAAACAGTAATCAGTCACCAGGCTAGATGGCATTCATTGAAGAGTTATGAAGGAACTCATATATGAAATTGCAAAACTACTAACTGTGGTATGTAACCTATCATTTAAATCAGCCTCTGTCTCAGATAACTGGAGGATAACTAATGTAATGCTGATTTTTTAAAGAGAGGCTCCAGATGTGATCCTGGCAATTACAGGCTGGTAAATTTAATTTCAGTAAAAGGCAAATTGGTGAAACTATAGTGAAGAACAGAATTAGCAGACACACAGTTGAACACCTATGTTAGGGAAAAGTCAACATGGCATTTCAAAAGTGAAATAATGACTCACTATCTATTAGAATTCTTGGAGGGAATCAATGAGAGTGATCAAGTGGATACAGTGTACTTACCATAACAAAGTTTCTTAAGCAATATAAGCAGTCATGAGTAAGAGGGAAGGTCCTACATGAGAAGGAAGATAGGAGGCAAAGGGTAGGAATAAATGATCAGTTTTCAAAATGGAAAGAGGTAAATAATGGGGTCCCCCAGGTTCTATACTGAGATCAGAACTGTTCAAGATATTCATAAATTATCTGGAAAAAGAAGTAAACAGTAAGGTGATAAAGTTTGCAGCCAATACAAAATTACTCAAGATAGTTAAGTCCAAAGCAGATTGCGAAGATTTACAAATAGGTCTCACAAAGCTGTGTGACTGAGGAATAAAATGGCAGATGAAATTCATTTTTGATAAATGCAAAGTAATGCACATTGGGTAACACAATCCCAACTATACATACAAAATGATGGGATCTAAATTAGCTATCACCACCCAATAAAAAATTCTCAGAGTCATTATGGATAGTTCTCTTAAAACATCTGCTCGGTGTGCAGTGGCAGTCAAAAATATCTAACAGAATGTTAGGAACTATTATACATTGAATACTGCATGCAGTTCTGGTCATCCCATCTCAAAAAAGATATATCAGGCTAGGTCTACACTACCCGCCTGAATCGGCGGGTAGAAATTGATCTCTCGGGGATCGAATTATCGCGTCTCGTCGGGACGCGACAATCGATCCCTGAATCAACGCTCTTACTCCACCAGCAAAGGTGGGAGTAAGCGTCGTCGACTGGGAGCCACGGAGGTCGATTTTGCCGCCGTCCTCACAGCGGGGTAAGTCGGCTCCGATACGTCGAATAGACCCCCCCCCCCCCCGTAGTGAAGACCTGCCCTTAGAATTGCAAAAGTACAGAGAAGGTCAACAAAAGTGATCAGAAGTATGGAACAACTTTTGGGTAAGCAGAGTTTGAATGAGCTCTCCCCTGACATCTAGTGGTGAGCTATGGAAAAGGACTTCAAGATCTGATCTCATTTGACTGGACACACCCACCCTGCCTAAGTGCTCAGCATGATGGGATTTCTTTCCCAAATGATCACTTATGGCTGGTGTTGGATCCCCAGTCTCCTTGTTATTGGGGCAGGAGTAATAAAGGGTTGTTATCCTTGTGTAAACCGAGGGCAGCAGAACTGTACCTGGCATACCCCAATGGAGGGACTCACCCTCAACTGAACGGCACTTGTTAGGCAGGGGACATGGATTCCAAAGCCCAATGAGTTGAGAAAGGGTGGGGACAGGTACTTGTACCTGGTATTGTATGCCCCATTTAAGGGTCCTAGACACCATTTGACCCATGCTGCAGAGCTGAAATCACAGTTGCTATCCTTGGCCATTGAGGTGATGAGCTAGTGCCTGAGCAGCAGCATGTGTAAGGTGCCTCCTACCCCTTCCACCCAGGGTGGGAGATGAACTCTGTGGATGAACCTCTAAACTCTGGGGCTGCACTGGCCAAGGACAGCAACTGTGAGTGGGGTGCAGAGAAGGGATGGGCGTGTTAAAAGGACTTTTGGATTGCTGCACTTAAGAACCTGAGGGGAAAAGGACACTGCCCAGCTTACTTGGGGTGGGTCTTTTGCTCATGTTTATGAACCCTAGTTGCAGTGTTTTCCCAAATTAATGCTGAGTTACTTCCCTCCTTTTATTAAAAGTTTTTGCTACACTCAGACTCTGAGGTTGCAAGAGAGGAAGTATTGCCTCTTAGGGGTGCCCAGAGGGTGGTGTGTAATTGTCCCAGGTCACTGGGTGGTGGCTCGAGTTGGTTTTGTGTTGTATTGTTGAAAAGGAACCCCTAGATACTGAACCTGGCCCTTGTGGCTGCTGGCTCCACCTGGCAGAAGGATTACATTTGTTTGAGGAGACATTAAAATAAATGGGACTGTTCAGCTTAGAAAAGAGACGGCTGGGTGGGGGAGATATGATGGAGGTCTATGAAATCATGATTGGTATGGAGTATGTGGTGTTTATCTCTTCACATAAACACATGAACCAGAGGTCAACCATGAAAATTAACAGGCAGCATAAGGAAGCCGACATCATCGGGATCTGTGAAACAAGAAGAACAAAAGCTCTCACTGCACAATGGAAAAGTGGAGAGCAAGTATTCCTAGGAAGATCATTTGACAATAGAGCAAGGACTGGAGGTGTTGGATTCATTGTCAGTAAAGAAACAGTCCCAAGGATAGTCAACTGTGACATCATATCACCCCGGATAGCAGTTCTCACATTTCAGATAATACGAAGAAGAATGATTAAAATTATTCAGGTGTATGCTCCCATGCAGCAAGTGGAAGACAAATAAATTGAACATTTCTACCAAGAGCTGGAGGAAAAGGTCCACATACAGAATTATCCAAGGGATAATGCAATAGTAGGTAGAAAGGAGAGTGAGAAAGAAAAATATGTGGGAAAATTCGGTAAATGTGTAAGAAATGATCACAGAACATGTCTGGTTGCATTCACAGAGGCAAACAGTCTCCACCTAATGAACATGATATTAAAAAAATAAATGTGTCAGCAGGGGACAATGAAAAGCCCAGATGGAGTCACACTGAATCAGATTGATTATGTAATGACGGATACAAGAATCTTCTATGATGTAGCAATAATAGGAGAATGAATCGTTTTCACAGGCTTAGACCATGGTATGTTGCACATAAAACTATGCACTGACAATGTCTACGAAGACAGAGAGAAGAGTTAAAAGAAGCCAGAAACCAAAGCAAAAATGGCACTTCAACGAAGCACCATTTGCACAGAAAGTGAGTGAAATGGACCTCGAGTATAAGGTCAACAAGGATAGTCGATGAGGATGACAAAGAGTTTATCTCACAGATAATCTTGGCAGCTAAGAAGGCAAGGACACTGAAAATGCTGGGATGCAAGCAGAGGATCAGTGACAAAACTGTGAATCTGATGGTGAGGAGGGCACACATGGAAGTAGAAGAAAAAATGGGCAAAGAATACAGAACACTGTGCAAAGAAATTCATGTGAAGATCAAAGAAGACAACAAAGACTTTAGAAAGAAGAAATTGAGAGGGGTGGCTGAAAAGAACAAGAGTCTGAAGAAGGTAGAAAGAGATGGTAGGCTGGAACAGATTATCCTGGCAGCGCTGAAAGAAGAAAATGGTGAAAGGACAACAGAAAGGAGCCATCTACATCAATAGAAAGCATGTTCCAGATGCATGGAAGAAATCGAAAACAATACTATTGATGAAGAAAGGTGATCCAGAAGAACTGAGCACTCCTCTCACCAATGTATAAAGTCTTCACCCGCATCATACTCAATCGGATTAAGAAGGATCTTGAAATAAACGAAAGCAGAGAACAAGCTGGTTTCTGCTCAGGTTATTTGACAATTGATCACATCCTCTCAGTTTGACAGCTCATCGAAAAATGCAGGGAATACAAAGTACCATTGTGTATTGCATTTGTCAACTACAAAAAAGCATTAGACTCAGTAGAGATTAACATTGTACTCAACACACAATGAAATTGAAATCGACCCGAAGTACATCCACCTGCTGGAAGAAGTTAACCATAATTGCTCGACAGAGATAACATTATTCAGTGTCCCCTGCATTATTACTATACGCAGAGGAGTCAGACAAGACAACACAATCTCACCGAAGCTGTTTGCAGCAGTACTGGATTTGCTGTTCAAGAAATTGAACTGGGAAGAAGGAATCAGAATTGATGGAGGACAGTTAACATATCTTCTCTTTACTGATGACTGTGTATTACTGGCAAAGGACACAGCAGAACTGGAGAACAAATTGCAGCAACTGCAAACACTTTTGCATGATATTGTGTTGGAAGTGAACATGTCAAAGATGAAGGGGATGCGGAATGAGCATTGTGCAGAAGGAATCATCACTGTAAATGGGAAAGAAATTGAGGAGGTTGATAAATATATTTACCTGGGTCAGTAGCTGAGCAGAGACAACTCATTTGAAGAGGAACGCAGTAGAAGGCAAAAGGCGGGGTGGGCAAGTTTAAACAAAATAAAGACGTCTAATGGATGATTAACTGCCCATGAAGAAAAGGAAAGAACTGTTTAACTCCACTGTGATGCCAGCAATGATATACAGAGCAGAAAGCTGGTCAACGACAAAAGTGGAAGCAGAATAATTCGCTGTCACCCAAAGAGCAATTAAAAGGCAAACGTGTAAGATATCGCTCCATGATCACATACCAAATGAGGAGATCAGAAGGTGTACAGAGGTGACCAATGTAGTCCAAGCAGTGTACGACGCAAAGCAAAGATGGGTGAGTCATGTAGTCCACAGGCAAGACAATATGTGGACAACCCGCATCAGCGACTGGATCCCCAGAGATCACAAGCGACCACTGGGCAGACCAAAAATGTGCTGGGCCAATCCCAAGATAAAACTCTTTGGCCAGAAATGGAAAGAACGTGCTCGCAACAAAACAGAATGGTGTGGTGTCGACTTGCGTTCATGGGGGGACGGACGAGGACAAGTTTGACAAAGGTGAAGGAGATAAGGAAGTGCTTCTTCACACAATGCACTGTCTATCTGTGGAGTTTGTTGTGAAGGCCAAAAGTAGAACTGGTTTAAAAAAAATAAATAAAGTTTATGGAGAATAGGTCCATCAAAGATTATTAGTGAAGATGGTAAGGGACACAACCCCAGGCTCTAAAGTTTTACTTTGTTTTGTTTCTGAGTGCAGTTATGTAAAAAAAAAAAAAAAAAAACACCCTCAACATTTCTAAGTTGCACTTTCACAATAAAGAGATTGCACTCCGGTACATGTATGAGTTGAATTGAAAAAATAATATTTATGTTGTTTCTTTTTTCCAGTGCAAATATTTATAATAAAATAATATAAAGTGAGCACTGTAAACTTTGTATTCTGTGTTTTAATTGAAATTAATATATTTGAAAATGTAGACAAACATCCAAACATATTTATTATAAATTTAAATTGTAATTCTATTATTGTTTTAGGGTGCCATTAAAACTGCAATGAATTGTGACTATTTTTTAAATCTAGTCAAATTGTTTTGCATTAATTGCTTGCATTAACTGCAGTTAATTGACAGTCCTAGTCTTTATATAAAAATATAAAACAAATGTGGAATAACTGAAAATCACTGAAAGAAATTTTGTTGGTGCTAAGTCAAAACATCAAAATAAAACATTCTTACTAGCAAAGAATCCAAAAGGTGCCTTATGATGGGGTTTATACCTGTGAGTGGCAGAGAAAGAGTTAACTGGAGCCAGAGAGCAATTAGTGCACCCAGTGCAACTGGAGGGTGGGGCGGACCCATTTTAGGATTAGACCCTCCTCGTGAGTGTCTGGGTTGCTGAATTTAAGAATGAGTTCCAGCTGAGAGGAGTGATGGTGGTGGCGGCGATTAGTAGAGGAAGCACTTCAGGGCAGTAGAAGGAGGAAAGTACGTCTGGCATCTTCTCCTGGGAGAGGGGAGTCTTGGTAAAGGGCTGAGACAGACCCTGGGGAGCTCTTGGGGTAAGCCTTGACAAATAGGCAAAATGACAGAGGCATCCTGCATATTGGGTTTCAGGAGGAAAGACATGGACACACAGAGAGACTTGAGAGCCAGTTAGGAGTTGGGACTCCAGGAACAAAATTCTGGGAGATGTTGCTTGGTACAGGAGCTGAAAAGAACTCTGTGAAGCCCAGGAAGGGTAAAGAGTCTGGGCAGGAGTGAGCTCAGAAAGGGGCTGGGGAAAGCACCTAGAGACAGGCCAAAGTAGGAAGTGGTTCAGGGAAGCAGCAAGGAGTCTGTGGGAGCAGACCTGTGCTGCTTGATGCACAGTCCCTAGGTTGGAACCCAGATTAGAAGGAGGGTCTGCATTTCCCTACTGGCCACTGAGGAAGGTAGCAGTGAAAGCCCTTGATCTGAGGACTATTGATTCCAGATTGAGGCTGCAGACCTAGTTTAAGGTCATTTGACTATTTTGTGAGACAATCAGTTACCCTGGAAGAGATGGGACTGAAAGAAACCTGGTCAGAGCATTAAGTCATTAGAAGACAACCACCATTGCAGGGCCAGAATGATGCTCAACAGTGGGTGCCAGAAGAGGAGAGCCTACTACATGCCCAGCCATGATGAGTTAGTCACTCTGTGACATGCTGCAAAAAGTATAAAAAATACACGGTTAGACATCCATGCCAAATGTTGGCATGGTTAGTATAATTCAAAATAGTTTTACTACTTAGAAGCCACCTATAGACTTGAGGTGACATGGACTAGCCTGGCCTCCTGCAGTCCATGGGGAATTAATCCCAAGGGGCCACCAGGTAGAAGTTTCTGCCGGGGTAAGGCAGCTTTAACCTTAATCTCTGTTCTCACAGATGCTCCGAAGATGGTGTGTGCCAATAAAGGAAACTAGATGGACAAATTGTGTTCGGAGGGTCATAGAAAACCTGCTGGTTGTAGGTTGGGTGGTGCTGACACCTGTGACCTTCCTGGTAGAGAGGAGGTTGAAGATGCTGTAACCTTCCCCTTCCTACTGCAACATTTCACTCCGGAGGTGAGGTGTGGGAGCAATCATTGACAAAGCTGGCACAGGCCCTCTGGTGAATCTATGGTATAGAAAACAAAAACAGTTCTCTTTCCCAGAATTATGACACTAGTTTCAGGTGGATTTGAGAAAGCAAATAGTTGCCATAGTAATATCTCATAGCTTGAATAAAAATAGCAGTTAATGTCTCTTGCTCTCTCTTTATTGGTGATACCTTACATTCAATAGCTCTACCAAAAATTTAATTTGGAAATTTCTATTACAGTCATACCAATTGACAATTGCAAATATATTTATTCATGTTTAAAAACTAAGGCTAGGTCTACACTACCCACCTGAATCGGTGGGTAGAAATCGATCTCTCGGGGATCGAATTATCGCGTCTCGTCGGGATGCGACAATCGATCCCCGAATCGACGCGCTTACTCCACCAGCGGAGGTAGGAGTAAGCGCCATCGACGGGGAGCCGCGGAGGTCGATTTTGCCGCCGTCCTCACAGCGGGGTAAGTCGGCTCCGATACGCCGAATTCAGCTACGCTATTCGCGTAGCTGAATTTGTGTATCTTAAATCGACCCCCCCCGTAGCGAAGACCTGCCATAAGTGTCTATTATTTCCTCAATAATTGCATCATTCCAAATTCTGCTTTCATATGCACGTCAGAAGCTGCTATTTAGATAGGAATTGTGCACTCAGCTGTGGGCAAAACAAGGAATCTGATCCAAATTCCACTGAAGTCTTTTCATTCACTTCAATGGACAGTGAATCATGCCCTAAGCTTGTACAATATAATATGATAGCTCGATGCTGAAAGGAATTTACAGGCCTAATTCAAAGGCCACTGAAGACAAGGGTGCCTATAACCATGTACACTGCTATGGGCTGCTATAATGTACACTAGTTGGCAAAGTTCCCCAGGTGACTGAATGTCAGATGAAGATCCAGAGCACACAACATTCTAGCCAAACCTGTTCTACACACTTTCCCATCCATGAAATGCCCCTTTGGTGAAAGCTACCTGGCTTTATGCATGATGGAATCTCCTCCACACTTGAATCCCCAGCATAGGAGGTTGTGATAGATCTCTACTGCCTTTGTTCCACTCAGTAGTGTACAGGGACTGTAATAGGGAAAGGATACACCACAATCCCCAACTTTATTTATTTGGTACTTTACCTTATATTAGACAAAAAAGCTGCTCCAGGCCAATGGGGGCTGCGGGAAGCGGCGCGGGCTGAGGGATGTGCTGGCCGCAGCTTCCCGCTGCTCCCATTGGCCTGGAGAGGCAAAGCGCAGCCAGTGGGAGCCGTGATCGGCCAAACCTGAGGAAGCAGCAGGTAAACAAACTGGCCCGGCCCGCCAGGGTGCTTACCCTGGCGAGCCGCATGTCAGAGGTTGCCGACCCCTGATCTAAAATTTGCAAAATACTCAAATCATGAACATGCAACATAAAAATCTTTAGTCACCTTTCCCCTATATCTATGTTTAGGGACAATTTTTTAAAAAGTCTGTGACAAGATGAAAGTTTTGAGCAAGCTGTAGTACTGTGGTTCTAAGGAAAGGCTGTGCGATAACATAGTAGTATAAAATGAAAAATCCCTGCCACCAGCAGTAGATAGTTTCATTTTAGGAGTAGTCAATTGGTTCTAGAAAGCTGTCTGGAGGGAACAAGTTGGCTGATAACTTGAAATTAGATCCATTATCAAGCACTGTTGTGTGACTTCAGTCAAAAGTAAGTAGTAAAATTTTAAAATCGACACGCTATATTATGAGACAGGCACCCAGTGGAGTTCACCTGGCAGAATGGTAACTTTTCATATAAGCTTAAGATGAATCAGGGAAGACTGCAGCAGTCCAACCCTAACACAACCTCACATGAGAGCAATTATGAAAATTGTTGTTTTTTTTCCTGTTTGTTGACTTTGTATAAAACATACATTTTGGAAGAGCCTACCACTATCAAGTTAAAATACAATTTAATAATGTGTATTGAGAGTATGCCTTGTGTGTATCTATTTTTAATTGAAAATAAAATAAAAGCGTAACTTAATACATATATAAAACTCTAAAAGCTATATGTACTTATTATAGATTTAGTTTAATGCTATGTAAACAACATTTAATCTTCTTCTTCCAAAATATGCCAGTTTCTCCCAGGTTAGATGGTCTCTGAATTTTAAAGACATATTTCTTTTTAAATACTGCCTCCTTTACTGTGGTTACATAGATTAAGTCTCTCATCCAATTTCTAACTGATACTTTCCTTTGCCATTTATTTCATATAATTTCCCCATGAAATTGTAGGAGGGAGTGTGACAGGTCGAGTATTAACTTCTGAGTAAATGCTTTCAGTGATACTTAATGTATGCCCTTAAGGAGTTAATATCTGTTTAATATTATCTGAGCACAACTGTCATTGTTGCTTGATACTTTTGTCAACACAGGCATTCCCAAAAAGCAAATGAACAAAACTTCCTAGTAGGTATGACTCTAGGGACAGTTCAGAAACTCCCTCTGGTTTGATTTGGTGCTGCCTTCTTAGTTTCACCTAGCTTAGGTTATTTAATATATAAAATACAGCTGGAATTGATGGAGACTTATATGGAATCTGCACATACAACTTGACACTTTTCATTCTGTACTTATGTTATCAGGCCTTTTTCTCATTTGCTGTTAATTGGTGGCCCTATCTATTGCCTAGGATTTCATTTGAAATGTATACATCTCAAATTTCATGTTTCAAAAACCATAAGCACTCTTTGCTATCTACTATTGAATGTTGTTTTTTTATTTTTTTATTGCTGTACATCACTGAAGGCCAGATCCAGAAAGGGATGTAGAGTCCTAAAGCAAAGATTTAGGCACCTAAGCTCCAATTTTGTACATCTGTTATCCCCAAAATGCCTGTCAATTACTGCCTACTTTGTGGACCTACATTATTTCTGTTAATGTCCCAGAGATGCCTGTTTCTGCCTCTGGGCATGCCTCCTGCTGACTCAAGAAGATGTTCAGATGTTTATCTCATGCCTAAGCCCCAGTATGATTCTCAGGCAGGGGAGCACCCATCTTCTCCTGGTTTATCTTGCCTGTGAGGCTTGATCTAGTAGGTATGATCAGAGCATGTCACACAAAACAGCCTGGAGTAGAGAAGGAGGACTGCCTTCTAATCTTTAGCTCAGAAAATAAGGTACTCACCTGAAATGTCGGAGACCCCAATTCAATTCTACTTTTGCCTGCTGAGAAGGGATTTGAACAAAGGTTTCCCCACTGTTGGGTGAAAACTAAGATCAACTTTAATTTAGACTTAAACGGTTTTTTATTTTATATGTTTTAAGGTAATGCTATCACCTATGAATTACATATACATGCAAAACCAGGTAAGGCAAACTAGATAAGTTACCTTTCCTGGGGATAAGGCGATTCTTTTCAAATCTCTGGTCTCTATGTTCTTCCTCTGTGTCTTCTCCACTCTCCTACTGTCAAACACATATCTTTTTATCCCCTGTTCCGTAACTTTGCACAGACTCAGTTTATCCCATTACCTCATTTGAGTACCCATTTATTTAACATACTATGCATAAATCACTATAACTTTAATATTTTTGCTTATCCTGCTAAAATTTACTTTTATCTGCTATCAATCTGTTGCAGGATCTTTAGATTATGTATTAATTATACATAATTAATTACTTAAGAATCCCCAGTTATCATTTTGAGGGTTGCCAGGTTCTTGCCCCAAGATTAGGCCCAGTACTATTCAAATTATTATACAGTTGGGAACCTGATGTGCACAGTTGCAACACTCACACTATAGGAACTCTTCTATATTTACAAATATAGGTTATTAATACATTTAGCACCATCACAAACACCCAACTCAGTAAGGTAGATAGAGACACTACAGAATGTACCTCTGCACATCCATATACTCATACCATCTCCTGTCGAACAACCTGAAATGTTCGCCATCATCTTCCTCCTCACCATCCTCTTCCCCCTTATCACCAGTGGCCATCATTCTGTCACCTCCCAAGGACTACATCTCTCCTACCGCCCCTAGCCTGGGATGCCACTTTTATAATATGTTATGCTGACGCTGCTACGTTTGATGCATATTCAGTAGGGGATTTTTTCCTCTTTTCCTTATTTGTAATTCCTCACTTTACTAATGTTAGAGTGTCTTTTTCCTATAGGTTAGTATATCAATGATCTCAACTTATCATATATGTCCGTTCGTTACCATGGCCCTTTTGTGGTTAGGCATCACATTTGTTATTTATGTCCTAACTGGTTATTTCAGTTCCTTCCAAGTTCCAAGTTGTGGCATATCTGTTAAGTTTAAAAGGGTATGAATTTAGGAAAGCCCCTATGCCAACCTGCTTTAACGCATCCTCTATGTTAAAGGTCGCAGCTATACATGGACCTTATGTTTTAGCTCTTCACCATCTACTTAGGTGAAAGGTCCCAAACGTATGTTTGCTAACTTTACCTTAGCTCACCATACAGGATGTGGCCTGCAGGTCCCTTGTATTACAGCCAAAAATATACCGTAATATAGGCCCATAAACCTATTATAAAATAATCAAACCCATAAGAAAATAAGAAACGTATAAGAAAAGATATATAGGCAAGCAAGCAGGCTAGCCTTAAATGTATCTTACATACATCAGTTCGTTGCCGGGACATTTCTGTGGTTGAATTATTTACCTGTGGTCAGAACTTCCCCTTGAACTCCATTTTCAGCTCCCCAAATACTTGGGGTTTTCTGTTGGGCTGTTTATCTGTTCAAAGTTCATAGGTCTCAAGCCTTATGCTAACTTGCTGAAGCTAATGTCTTACAGGATACAGGCCTATAGGTTTCTTGCATTACTGCTGAATATAATGCAAAGCAGAATATAATGCAAAGCAGTAAATATAATTGTAGTGAGGTGAGACCAGCAGGAGCCATCGTGCCAGTGAGTCATCTTGGGAATTAGCTCTCCAGCATATGGAGCGCCTCCTCCTGGCCGGCGTCTCACCTACCGCTGGCCTCTGTGTCCTTCCCGAATGCCAGTGCCCCTTTACCTTGGTGTGCTGGCCCTGGCAGTGCCCCCACACTGTGGGTCTCCCCTCCCAGGGGAGCCCCCAACCCTCTAGTCCCACCTTGCCTAGACGGCTACTGCCAGTCATCATCTAGCCCCCGCTCACTGGGGCAGACTCAGTCTGTCAACTACTCATCAATGGCAAGGGGGGAGGGGGGGGTTGGACCTGCTGGCTTTCCCTGAAGCCCAGTACCTCTCTTTAGGCCTTGAACAAGGCCTGCAGCCTGGGGAGTTGCCCAGCTGCAACCCCAGCTCCTCTTGCCTTTCCCCAGCACTGCTCTACCTCTGTTACCTTGCTCCAAGGCAGCTAGGTCCTTCTCTCTCCACCACTAGAGAGAGACTCTTAGCTCCTGGCTCACAGCCCTTTGATAGGGCCAGCTGTGGCCTGATTGGGGTGTGACCCCAGCTGTGGCTGCTTTCCCAATTAGCCTAGCCTTTTCTCTCAGGAGCGGGGTAAGTGCCCCCACTACAATAATAAAGGCAAACTAGGCCACTGGGCTACAAACCTCACTGCCTCTAAGCAGTTCTTACCTTACAATAGTTGTTCTCCTTACTGGTCTGTTTTTGAAGCTTTGGGTTTTTGCTTGTTAGCTTGTCTTAGGTGGCACCTGAAGTTAACAATTCCCTCATGACACTTCTTCACCCTGCTATTTACAAAGATTTTACAAATAAAACACACAAACCTTTTTCAGGGTTTATACAGTCCTGAAGCAGTGTCAGCCAAGTTCTGAAATGCAGCATAAGCATACATACATACACATAGCAAAAAATATTTTATATCTTCTTATAATACTGTAATATTCATTTTTCTAACATAATTTAGTACATATCTTTGACTAACACACATCATTACACAGTTTTCTAACCATCATCACTCAGACAAGGGTCCTAACCTCTGGACTATGGGATACTCTGATATGGGAATCTGTGCATTTCAATTATTGAAGTTGTTCCAGTCAGGATTAAATAATTTAAAAAATAAATATTAATTGGGCCAGAGAGTGACTCCATAGTCCAGTGTCAGGGCATTCACCTTTGCCACTGGACTAAAGGTTTTAAGGGCGGCTGAACATCACAGTCTCTAAGTCCCTTTGTAAAACTAGGCCCAAGTGCCTTCTTGCATTAAATAGAATTATGATACTGAATGCCTTAATGGACTTCATGGAGTCTGTAGCTATTATTCGTTGGGTTATAGAAAGCTCTGCTTCATGAGATTTTTTTGGTGGGCAGTAGGGAGAAGGGATGAATGGACTATAAGGTGGATAGAAAGCTGGCTAGATCGTCGGGCTCAACAGGTAGTGATCAACAGCTCGATGTCTTGTTGGCAGCCAGTAATTTGTTCAACATCTTCATTGATGATCTGGATGATGGGATGGATTGCAGCTTCAGCAAGTTCACAGATGACACTAAGCTGGGGGGAAAGGTAGATACGTTGGAGGGTAGGGATAGGGTCCAGAGTGACCTAGACAAATTGGAGGATTGGGCCAAAAGAAATCTGATGAGGTTCAACAAGAATAAGTGCAGAGTCCTGCACTTAGGACAGAAGAATCCCATGCACTGCTACAGGCTGGGGACCGACTGGCTAAGTGGCCGTTCTGCAGAAAAGGACGTGGGGATTACAGTGGATGAGAATCTGGATAGGAGTCAAGAGTGTGCCCTTGTGCCAAGAAGGGTAACAGCATATTGGGCTGCGTTAGTAGGAGCATTGCCAGCAGATCGAGGGAAGTGATTATTCCCCTCTATTTGGCACTGGTGATGCCACATCTGGAGTACTGTGTCCAATTTTGGGCCCCCCACTACAGAAAGGATGTGGAAAAATTGGAGAGAGTACAGCGGAGGGCAACAAAAATGATTAGGGGGCACATGACTTACAAGGAGAGGCTGAGGTAACTGGGGTTATTTAGTCTGCAGAAGAGAAGAGTGAGGGGGGATTTGACAACAGCCTTCAACTACCTGAAGGAGGGTTCCAAAGAGGATGGAGTTAGGCTGTTCTCAGTGCTGGCAGATGACAGAACAAGAAGCAGTGGTCTCAAGTTGCAGTGGGGGAGGTCTAGGTTGCATATTAGGAAAAACTATTTCACTAGGAGGGTGGTGAAGCACTGGAATGGGTTACCTAGGGAGGTGGTAGAATCTCCATCCTTAGAGGTTTTTAAGGCCTGACTTGACAAAGCCCTGGCTGGGATGGTTTAGTTGGGGTTAGTCCTGCTTTGAGGTCCTCCTGAGGTCTTTTCCAGCCCTAATCTTCTATGAATCTATGATTCTATGGGTTTTGTAGCGAGGAAGCATAGCCTCCCTCAGAGGTTGAAGCAGAGGGAACTCTGCAAGCCACCTGGTGGGCGGAGCCAGGAGGCCCAACCTCCACAAGCCGGAAGCAGAAGGGCGGGACAGAAAGGGGAAGTGTAAAGGGCTGGCCCAGCAGCTCAGTTGGGAGGAAGCTGCTGAAGGAGACAGATGCTTCTTTCCGCTGCTGGATTGGGACGCCAGGGAGAACCCTTGCTTCCCCGGGGACCAGCCTGAGCTTCCAGAGAACACTGCAACTCTGGCACTCACCCCTACCTGATCCCCATAGACTGTGCTTGGTGCTCACCCTTACCAGAGCTCTGTTTAAAGGTGGGATGAATAAACTGCTACAGCTCTGCCTGACTGCAGGCCAGAGCCTTGACCGTTTGGTACCCTGCCCCGCTTAATGGCTGGGTGAATAGATTGCTACCGCTCTTCCTGGTTGAAGGCCAGAGCCCAGACTGTTTAGGGCCCTGCCATGCTTGAAGGCTGGGGTCCCTTGAGAATCACTAATGTACCCCGTTTTTCTTTACTTGGAAAAGACTCTAACAGACCAAACTTTGAGGAGGGATGGCCTCCCTCAGAGACGGAAGCGGAGGGATGGCCACACCAGCTTACAGGCTTGTAGAGGGAAGAAGTCAGTGGTTGAATATCATTCTAGTTATAATGGAAAAACTTTATGAAAATTGAAGTCTTTCTTAACGAATAGCCACAATTCTTTCTTTTATTCTCTGAGTCATATTTGGAGAACTCATTTTATGCTAAGACACTCTTAACTTAGTGGCAGCTATAGATTTGGTTATACTCCAGTTGGTATCTGGATTGCATCCATTCAGATATCATAAGGTTTCTACAACTGTATAAATAGTGCAGTAGTGTTATCCTTTTATTTTGCCATCGAGTAAAAGATTCACCGCCCAGACATTGGGTTACTGTGTAATGGCATAGCCCATATAATGGCTTATGGAGACATTTTAGTATGTTTTGCTATACAAAGCTATGAAGAATAAAATTATGCAATTAAAAATAAGTTTCCCTAAGCAGACAGTGTAACTGACCATGCAAAATAGAATTTAAGTGGGATATTAGTGGGGCACAGGCCTTGTGCTAATCCTCTGCAGAGAGGTACATTTCACCTTGCATGTATTCAGATTTAATTAGTAGTATTTGAGCCGGTCTATGTGATAGGAACACTCTTGGAAAGACTCTTCATAGTTTGGAAAGGCAATAAACTAGCATTTTGAAACTTTAGAATTACTTTTTGTTGAAATGTCATTGATAGCACCATGACTGTAGAGAGTTATCATGCTTGATGGACAGAGAACAACCTGCATTAATGGTATATAATTACAAATTCTGTACCTTCCCTGATAAAAGAGAATCATAATAAAATAAAATCACTTATAATACTATTTATTGTGACTTGATATTACTACTTAAGCTTTCATATACTATGTAAAATTTATTCACTTAAACTTTATAAACACTACCATGTTACTATTCATGTCTTGCTTTTTGTAGTGTCTTGATTAAACTGGAATTTAAAGATAAATAATATAAATGTAAAAAGCTGCACTTCACCTTAAGGCACCCCCACTTAAATGAATATATGAGAAGATGGCATGGTTAACTTATTTACTTAACCAATGTCATATTAGTGCTAGTATTTTATTATGTCCACAGTACAAATACAATAGAAGAAAGCTTATTTCAGCCATATCCCAAGTGGCTAAAACTGTCTTTCTCTCTCGCTGCTTCATCCCACAGGAAGTAAGGAGGTAAGCTCAAGAGAACTCAGAAGATAATTAGGGCCTTGTGTTCAGCAGACTAACTTTAAAACTCTTTCCCTCCTTGGCAAAAGAGATATGTTGCTTCTTCCCTCAGCCAAACAGATTATTACTGTACTCCCTCTACCTTATGAGCCCAAATGGGAGGACTTTCCTTACCTAACTAGCAGTTCCCACAGCTTTTCCATGGTATCTCTTTTTATACTACAGACACTTAACCATATCCATTTCTGACCAGGGAGGATATGCATACCCACCCCAAAGAACACAGTTGCCTTACTTCTTGCACCTTTTTTAATGCACAAGAAAAGGAAAAAAGAAGTATTCAAGATATCTGAAAAGTCCCAGGAGAACTTGTAAGTAATTAAATTCATACCATAGTTATATACTGCACAGCCAGATATTCAGAAAAAAACACTATGCAAATGAATGCACAATTGTGATAATGGCATACAAACTAGACATGTGGATTCTTATCTTACTCAGATTGGAAGTCTAAATGTTTTAAAATGTCTCCACATCACTAACTGTAACCCTTGGTGTAGGACTCCATCCCCCTGTCACTTGTATTTTTTGAATGAGAAAATCTGTGGTTGGCAATTGGTGTCCTCTTGGTGAGCTGAATGAGTGGACATTCATGAAGCTCTCTTTCTCAGATTATGCAGTGAAAATGCAGTACAGCAGGCATCAGCTGCCTCTGCAGGATTCAGTAAACAAAAGCGAATTAATTTGATATTAAAAAAAAGAGATTTTCATGTATTAGCTGGAAGAAACAGAAAATATTTATACTGCTGGATATATACATGTTTTGAAACAGGTGACAACCAACACTGCACTCTTCTATGGAGAGCAGCCAATTATACTTCATTAGAATTTTAAAATGCACTTTGAAAAGCATGAGGAACAATTTTCAGATTTGTTGTTTTCACCAGAAAGTAGGGACGGCAGATGCAACTACTGGTATCTGAGAGACTGCACAGGGCTAACTTGATTTAGACTTTAACAGCAGATTTTGAAAATGATTCGTTCTGTCTTTAAGGAGGAATGTTGGATAAAGTTTTGGTTTGATGGAGTAAGGACTGTGAGACAATACATTAAAATATTAATTGGTGTTATATCTGATTGAATTTTAAATGGTAATCATGAATTATGGCTGCTAGGAATTTGAATAGGGAAACCAAACAAATCTCTTCTTTCCCCCTTTGTTCCCACATATACACACTTAAGCTAGTTAAAAAGAACTATCTTATGAATAAAATGGCAATAATGCCATCTATACCATCAAATTAAAGGGATACCATGAACTTGCAATCTAGTTACTAAAGACACAGAGCTGTTAAAATGTAGTTTCAGGTTCTACACTTACCCCTTAACCACCCCTGACAGTTTTTATGGCTTTACAATCAAATTTTTCTATTTGTAATTTTTTTTGCCTCTTCTGCTTTATGAAATAACCCCACTGTGATGTTATCTAATTAAACTATGACCATGTACATCACCATTGCTACCACTGTTATATAATTGCATCAAATCTTGTACAAAATGTGGCATGTGAGATGTCTATGGAAAGGTTATGCTTTGCTGGTTATGATTATGCTATTTGTATGCATGTAATATTTTGGTATCTGAAGTTATGACTGTTGGCTCTATGCCTGTATTTCAAAATGCTTGCTCCTGGGCAGTGCCCACAAGGTAGTTAGCCAGCAAATCTTGGAGGGATGATTCAAATTGAGTGGCCCATCAAAAGAACATTTAACTCACAATGGAAGACGCCCAACTACCCTGAATGGACTTTCCTGTGAATGTGCTGTTTGAGTATAAATAATGGCTTCTACTGTGTCTAAGTAGAATGAGGCATGCACATGTGACTACTTCTGCCCCTGCTTTTCCTGCCAGCTTAACTGAAAGCAACTTAAGAAGTGTTCCTGTCTTTAACACCCAAATGTCCAACTTCCAATGGGGTCCAAACCCCAAATAAATCTGTTTTACCCTGTATAAAGCTTATGCAGGGTAAACTCATAAATTGTTTGCCCTCTATAAGACTGATAGAGAGATATGCACAGCTGTTTGCCCCTCTCCCTCCCAGGTGTTAATACAGCTCAACGGGTAGTGATCAATGGCTCCATGTCTAGTTGGCAGCCGGTATCAAGTGGAGTGCCCCCAGGGTCGGTCCTGGGGCCGGTTTTGTTCAATATCTTCATTAATGATCTGGAGGATGGCGTGGACTGCACTCTCAGCAAGTTTGCAGATGACACTAAACTGGGAGGAGTGCTAGATACGCTGCAGGGTAGGGATAGGATACAGAGGGATGTAGACAAATTAGAGGATTGAGCCAAAAGAAACCTGATGAGGTTCAACAAGTGCAGAGTCCTGCACTTAGGATGGAAGAATCCCATTCACTGTTACAGACTAGGGACCGAATGGCTAGGAAGCAGTTCTGCAGAAAAGGACCTAGGGGTTACAGTGGACTGCCCAAATTACATTCTTATGCAAACTGTGAAGCTTTGCCAGCATTCTAAGTATAAAGGCTTGTGTAGCTTAAAAGCTTGAAAGACAGGTAACATTCTATGACATCTAAAATGAATTGTTTCTTTGTATCTAAGGACCTAGGGGTCACAGTGGACGAGAAGCTGGATATGAGTCAACAGTGTGCCCTTGTTGCCAAGAAGGCTAACAGCATTTTGGGGTGTATAAGTAGGGGCATTGCCAGCAGATCGAGGGAGGTGATCATTCCCCTCTGTTCGACATTGGTGAGGCCTCATCTGGAGTACTGTGTCCAGTTTTGGGCCCCACACTACAAGAAGGATGTGGAAAAATTGGAAAGAGTCCAGCGGAGGGCAACAAAAATGTTTAGGGGGCTGGAGCGCATGACTTATGAGGAGAGGCTGAGGGACTGGGATTGTTTAGTCTGCAGAAGAGAAGAATGAGGGGGGATTTGATAGCTGCTTTCAACTACCTGAAAGGGGGTTCCAAAGAGGATGGATTTAGATGGTTCTCAGTGGTAGCAGATGACAGAACAAGGAGTAATGGTCTCAAGTTGCAGTGGGGGAGGTTTAGGTTGTATATTAGGAAAAACATTTTCACTAGGAGGGTGGTGAAGCACTGGAATGCGTTACCTAGGGAGGTGGTGGAATCTCCTTCCTTAGAGGTTTTTAAGGTCAGGCTTGACAAAGCCCTGGCTGGGATGATTCAGTTGGGGGATTGGTCCTGCTTTGAACAAGGGGTTGGACTACATGACCTCCTGAGGTCCCTTCCAACCCTGATATTCTATGATTCTATGAATCCCACCAGATATTGCCAATGCTGCAAAGCCCAAACGAGTGTCAAACCCTTCTTTTAACAGGGGGTAAATCCCCTCTGTATTTCACTTAAAGGTTTGGAGGCATAGGCCACAGGGCACAGCCCTGTTCCATGGTTCTGACTTAGACTAGCTCCCACCCCCCTCTCTGTAGTTTCCAGCTGCAGCACAAACAGCTGTCCCACTTAGGGATATGCTGAAGTTGGAGCCTGAACCAAAGCCTATATTAACTGGACCATGGCTTCTTGCTGTTGAGAGCCCCAGTCCCACTCTGCTTCTTCTTTTAACAATCCATGCAGTGAGGCTGCCTTCTCTGGAAATCCCTTAGTCAGATCTCGGGAGAAATTAACCATTCCCAGAAAGGATTCAAGAGCAGTTACATCTCTGGGAGCTGGGAGTTTTAGAATCAACTACACTCTCTGTTGGTCAGGGACACATCACTCATGTCCCACAGTCACTACAAAGTAATGTATTTGTTGGGAGCACAACTGGACTTTTTTTGGGCTTACTGGAAACCCAATTTCCTGAATCTTTTGCAACACACCGTCCAATACCTCAAAATTTCCCTCCCTGGTCTAAGTGCAAACCAGGATATCATCCACATGAGAAGTCACACTGTCTTTTTCAGGCATCCCATCCCACATCTAGACTACCTGGGCATGAAAAAATAATAGGGGCATTGCCCATCACCTCCTGATACTTAGCCACTATGGGGGGGGGGGACATCGTTGAAGTTACCCAATTAAGAGGATGGAAATCAACTACCAGCCTCTGGGTCCTGCTGTCACTTTTAAGGACCAGCCAGAGGGCAGCATTATTGGGGCTTGACTGTTCCACTAAAACACCTTGGCTAAAAATAAGAACCTATCTTTGCAAAAAAATCTGAAATTTCAAAGTCATTTTTATTTCTAAGTGCTCAAAACAAACCCATTTTTCATGTTTTTCAATTCCCCCCCCCCAATTTATTCTCAATATTTTCTCCTTAAAAGTTTAGCAAGACATTATCCATTATTTTCAATAGCATTCTCAATCTCTCTGTTTTACAAACATGTACACACTCAAACATAAAATACTATGCTGTCAGTTGTCTTAATGTTGACAATTTCACACACAAAAACTTTTGTTTTTGAAAACAGGATTTTTTTAAACAAACTTCTTGTTGGAAAAACTTCAATCATCTCTAATGACTTTAAGCACATGGACAGTGCCACTGAAGTCAAATGCACTACTGATATTTTTAAAGGTTTGAATATGCTTAGAAGTCAGATTATATCCTAGTTTACATGGCTATGACATATATAAACTCCCCCACCCCCCACATCATCTTCTATTAGCAAACTCACTCATGGTTAGCAGTATGGGGGGACAGCATCCACCACATGGTTTCCACTAATTGGCGACAGGTGGCCAAATGTTATGGGGAGTGACAGGGCCTTGCCTTTTCTTTATCAATATGCTAGGTGACACATCAGCACCAGAACCACAGGCAGAGCATGCAGTGCCACTTATAGACCTGGCATTGTTTATTCCCTCATTGGAGCAACAAGAAACTGGAAGTGAGATTTGGGCACTTAATTCCATACCTGCCAACATCACCAGGGACAAAAAGCAGAAGTTTTTCAATATATGTAAATTTGCATAAATCTATACAATCTTCACAAATCTCATTCTCTGTATATATATATACACACATATACACACACATATACACACATAATTTTAGCTAGTCCTTGTCCAATCTGGGGATTTGCCTTGATTACAGCTATGGTGTAGCTTTACCCGTAGTGCAACCAAAGCTCTGATTTTCACCAATGAGGCTTACCCCTTGGTTTCAGGGAGTGGTAAACGCCACCAAAGCAAATAACAGCTTTGCCTGGCTATTTTAGGGGTGCATCCACACCCGTCTATCCCCAATCTAGACAAAGATATCCAAAGAACACCCAATGAATTAATCCCCTGGCCCTCATGCAAAGCCCCTGTAATGGAGTACTAGCCCTTTAAGGTCAGTGGAAGATGTTTGAGAGGCCAGTTACCCTGTTCCAGGTGTCTGTGGAAGGCATATGAAGGAAGAGGGAATAATCTAAACAGACATTGTGTGAGAGGAAGATAGTCTTGGGCAATATGTAGTGTCTGGGAGAGGGAAGATATAGAAAACCCTTGTATTCCTTTAAGGGCCTGGGAAGCTTTGTAGAGTGGGCAGGGCCGAGCTTCCCTCTCTCCTGGCTGGACCAGATAGGTTTGGGGGGTTGTTGTTAGACCTACCTGGGAAGGATGAAAAGCATTGTCAGAAAACTGGGGTGAGTGATTCAAAAAACAAGCTCAAAGATTGTTCTGGGAGAGCTTGCTGAGAGGAAGACTTCCAGGACACAATCTCAAGGACTGTGAAAACCCTGATATAAAGGGGTTGGTTTGCAGGCTGTGGAGTCCAGGACTTGAACTACAAAGCCCCAGGAAGGAAGGCTGTGGAACCCTGAAAGTATGGGTGGGCAAAAATGGGCTCTTTTGGGATCTGGATTGTGTTTAATAAATTAGCACCCAAGTAAAGGAGAATACTATTTTTAGAGATGTTTGGGTGTGAGTGAATAATTTCCAGGAAACTGAAGGGACACTGAGGCAGACAACTGCAATGCCATGTCATGCCACAAAGGGGCGTGTTTGAGCCTGCACCCCTCTGACATCCCCCACGCCCAATGAATTAATCTCTTGCGCCCCACGCAGATATCCTTACACTAATTATGTCCCCAAAACACACATCTGCAGATCCTGCTGCTGTGACCCCTCTGCTGTGCTTGTCATCCTCTCCTGCTGCTTCACTCTCTCACTACCCTGCAGGTGCTGGATAAGGCGGGGGGGGGCAGCTGGAAATCTGTCACCTCCCCAGGGGAGGTTGAGCCATGAGGGAGTTTCCTCACACGCACACCCTATCCCAGACATGGGAGTGTGGGCCCTTTTGGGGAGAAGGAGGGAGCTTTGCCCTGCCCACTCTACAAGTGAGCACCACTGGAAGGATATCTTCCTCCAGGAGGTAGGGCAATGGGAAAGACAACCAGTCAGAGAAGACTTCCCCATAGATGGACAGGTTCACCCTGTAGGCTGGTTGGTAAACCCAAAGGTCAGGGAGGGAAACCCCTAGAGTTGTTAGATTTGACTAACTCCCCTAGGCTCTTGAGCAATGGTGGGCAACCTGTGGCCCGCGGGCCGCATGCAGCCCATCAAGGTCATCTGATTGAGGGCTGCGAAACATTTTGTTGACATTGACCATCCACAAGCATGACCCCTTGCAGGTCCCAGTGGCCACAGTTCACCGTTCCCAGCCAATGGGAGCTGCGTGAAGTGGCGGGCTGCAGGAAAGTGCTGGTCGTTGCTTCCCACAGCTCCCATTGGCCGGGAATGGCGAACTGCAGCCACTGGGAGCTGTGAGGGACCATGCCTGCGGACGGTCAACGTCAGAAAAATGTCTCACGGCCCGCAATTAGATTATCCTGATGGGCCGCAGGTTACCCACTTATGCTCTTGAGTATCTCAGCCTGAACCACACAAGCACAAAGGTGCTTATGTAACACTGACAGACCACGGTCGTCGGGCTTGAACCTGGGACCTCTGAAGCTTAGTGTATGAGCCTCTACTGCATGAACTAAAAGCCACATGGCTCTTAGCCAAGGCTTCAGCAGACTCATCACTCTCTAGATGACCTAGGTGCCACTAGAGGTGGACAGAGCACCACACCAAATGGGCCTGGATTACACTGAGACTTGTCTACTGCTGTTTATCTACATATTGGCACCTCTGCTGAGAAGATCCTTAAGCCCCAATCCTGCAAGATTATCTGCATAGACAATCTTTTACACCTGTGTTGTTACACCTGTGTCCTTTACACCTAACACAGTCAGTGGGGCTCCCCACAGACTCAGAGGTCAGATAGGGTGAGTCAGATTTCAGATTTAGGGTCTTACTTAGGTCATTTCTCATCTTGCATGTCACTTCATAGCTTTGGATATTGTGAATTTTTGCTGTATTATGTATAACAGAACAAATTATTCCAATATAATTTATTCAGTTATTTTCAACTATTTTTACTGTTCACAAACACAGCACTTCTTCCTTGCATTAATCCCACCAAATGGGGTTAACTCTACAAGTCCCCTCCCGCCAAAGTGCACCGTTCAGTGCCATATCCTCTATCACACCACCTGCTAATGGTCTTCCTTTATGACATCCCACCACTGCTTTCCTTGAATTTTGAGCCATTGGACTCTCTTATCCACATAGGTGTTAGGACTGTGCTTTACATGAACAAACTATCTGAGCCTGAATTCCTTCCCCCCCCTCCCCCCCCCCGTTTATGGTTGTTACTTTCAGGATGTCTCTAACATACACATCCCTCATGCGGGCTTTCTTGCTTACACCACTCATCCATATCAACATTCACATTTCTGTGGAACTGTTAATTTGGTCAAGTTCCTTCTTTGTTGTCCAACTCTCAGTACCATACATTAAAACTGGGCAGACCACTGTTTCATAGAACTTCCCCTTTAATCTAATGGGCATCTTCCTGTCACATACTACACCAGTTATGTCGCTCCTTTTGAGAGAGGCATTTATTAATCTAGCTCTAATTGCATCCTTTTTCCCCCCAGATTCTGAAACCTACATACCTGAAATGTTGTGTTTTCGGTATTGTCTACCTTTGACAGACTGTACCGCTGTATTCACCTCTTTCACACTATTGTAATAATCTTTGTACAAGGTATGGTTTGTGAGGTATCATTTGAAAACTCATAATTTTCTGGTCATTATTGTCTTGGTAAAATATGTGTGGCAGCATATTATGTAAAGTTATAAGATTCAACTGTACAGTGTTACTAAAACATGTTCCAAGTTTGGGAAGGAAAGGGGACAGGCATGAAAAATCTACATCTAAGCAGAGAAACAATATGGAGTTCCCAGCCACACAATCTGCCTGTTGCCATGCTCCCAGTTGGAAATGCTTCTCAAAGGGAGGACAGGACTATACAAAGAAGTGGCAGACACCCCAATGTACCCCCTCCTCCTCTGTCACTCTCTAACCATCAAGTCACTCCATTTCTGGGGAAAAATCTGGGAATGGGAGTGTGTTGGGATTACCCTGCAGTACATACACCTGGGGGAATTCTGTGTCACTGTGCAATCCAGAATGTGTGCAAAATTAATGTTCTGAGCAGAATTTCATTTTTTTCCCTTCAGAATTGGTGCTTCTGAGCCACTGGCTGCCAGTAGACCCAGCAGAGCCTGGCTCTACAGCTCACAAATACAGGACACTGTCAGCAGGGAGGAGGAGGAAGGGGAGCATGAGCTGGAGGGATCTGGGCAGCTGCGGTTTCCAGCATGTCCTGAAGGAAGGAGGTGGCGTGCACTGTAGGAAATTCTGTACAACCCCAGGACCCAGCATCAGGCTGTTTCTCTTTCTGGATCCTTGAGTTCTGGGAGCAGGGCCAGCGCTTCCACTAGGCAACCCTAGGCGGTCTCCCAGGGCAGCAGGATTTGGGGGGCGGCATTTTGCCGCCCTCGGCGGAAATTCAGCGGCGGGGGGTCCTTCCACTCAAGGTCTTCGGCGGAAATTCGGTGGCAGGTCCTTCACTTGCTCTGGGACCCACTGCCGAAGTGCCCCGAAGACGCGGAGCGGAAGGACCCCCGCCGCCGAAGACCCCAGGCCCCCTGAATGCTCAGAGGAGGAGCGCTGCTGCCTAGGGCGGCAAAAACCCTGGCGCCGCTCCTGTCTGGGAGGCAGGGGATGCGGGTGTCTGGGCTGGGGGGCGTCCCAAAGCAGGACTCTGTGGGGAGGGGATGTGGGTGTCTGAAACCAGAGGGGCAGAGTTTTCCCCCAAGATGTGCCCAGCTGGCCTGTATGACGCACCCAGACTGAGATGCCCAACAAAAGCATAAGAGAGAAACAGGAACTGTGTGGTTGTAGGGGTTTCTTTAATGCTCTATTCCTATGGGAATCTTTTTTGTTGTCTGTATTGTGAAAGATATACTTGCTGACAAGTATTTTGAAATAAATTACCAAAATTATTTAAACTGGCATGATTATATAGTGTTATTTTGGCACATAAAATATGCAAAAAATTTAAATATTTTGCAATATTGGCATGCAATTTTTAATTTTTTGGTGTAGAGTTCCCTCAGGATGTATAATTCAGGCTGGTAAAAGCCTATGTGTGACTGGCAGTCTGCAAGTACACATAGACCAAGATTGGAGTGACTTACTTGCTGAGGGGGTTTGTGAGAGGTTACAGAGCAGGGGTGGCACAGCTATTCAGTAGATTGTCTAGATTGTACCTTGCGTATGTCACACTACCCATCTAGTTTCAAGGACAAATCTGCAGTGGTCACATTATTGAAATTACCATATACTCTGTTTTTCCTCTGGTTATTTTGAGCCTATGTCTGTCCAACACATCTCTCCATTTATCAATATCCTCTTCTAGACTATCATTCTCCTCACTGCATAGAATATAATCTGAAAACCACATGCATCAAGGTGCCTCCTTCTATATGTTCTTGTGAGGATATTCAAGATAAGGACAAAGGATAAACAAACATAGCACTGTTTTTCCAAATGTATTCATTATTTGGAATGATATTTTCATTCAATCAGTGAGAGTATTTGCAAATATGAATTCAAAATTCACTGGCCATGAATATTCTATAACAATAGCTTGACAGAAGTGGTTTCTCTGAATGTCCCTTCTAGTAAACTCATTGACTATTTGCAGAAATCCAGCACAAAAGAGGCCCAACATATGTTAAACAATTTTGTGTAAATATTTAATTAATATTATGGATTTTTTCAGTGTTTTCCCAGCATTAAATATTTATATGAAGTTGTATGATGTGACTGGGGTTTGGTTATTTTGCCTTCATCTGCTAGTGAAAGCCATTTTCATCACTTCTTTGTTTGTTTGTTTTGTTTTGTGTGTGTACTGGCCTAAGAATTCTGTCTGGTCTTTAAGTAGAGTTTGTGGACGATTTTGAATGTTAAACATTTTAATACTTATTGCAACTAGAACTAATATTTATGACATTTGATGCAATTAGCCCATATTAGACATCCAAACACCAACCCAAAATTTGGGTTTTCAAAATAAGTTTTTGAATTTTCAGGCTTGCGAGTTACTATTTTTTAGCCATATTTCGAGTGATGAAGCCTTGTTTTCTGTCATGCAATATATATAGAGCAGCTTCCTTGAACACTCTTACCTAAATATAATATAGAAAAAACACATTTTAAACAAAGAAAAAATTATATTCCTATATAACCTTATTTATTTTTTAATTTGAAGCTGTTCAAACATTGTCAATTTCACTCAGTAATGATTCAGAAGCAAAATTATCCCATTATACAATCAACATATAACAGTTTCCAAGAACATATTATACTAGGCAATGAGACATGCCAAAGCCATAGATGGTTGTCACAGTAATATTAATTTTTAAACCATATTTCACATATAACTAATTGTAGTTGTGCAGTATGACACTGGGGTGGGGGCAGGTATGTAGGGAGAGAGTGAGTACATGTGTCCACATTTTTAAGCCCAAATTATGAAATTTATAATTTACTAGAGCAGGACAAAATTATCCTAATGATTTTCCCCCCACAGAGTAATAGCTTTTTTAAAGTAAATTATTTTTTTCAAATTGTCTTTCTTTGAAGTATTTCATATTTTTATGTTTTTAAACAATTGCTAATCATTTCTCATACTTGGTTGTTTTCCTTTTGTTCTTATCATTTTTGAAAATTGTAATTTTTATTTGAAAATGACTAGAAGGAAAAGGAAAGTGTGAGGAGAACAAAAAAAAATCAAAAAGGAAAAAATAAGCAAACTTTATTATATCAAAAAACAGTCACAAAAAGGGGAGAGGAGAGTCAGTTTTGAATCGTGCAAAATGAAAACAACTTCAGAGGAAATTTTCATTGAATTGTTTTTCCATTTTTCAACCATTGCTGTAACGGTCTTACATACCAATATGATTAATGGACAGAAAGAATGTGTGATTTGGCCTTCAAAATCAAGCACACAGACAGCTTTGTTACAATCACTATATAACATATATACCCTAGCTAGGGGCATGTGGAAAAAGTAGTCTGAAGTCACTGCAGACTTTACACTCCCCAGAACTCCACATATTCTCCACAGGAAGCAGATTGTGGTATTGTAGAAGGTGCAGGATGCATGGGTGTGTAATACTCAGGGAGTATCAAACTCAGCAAATCAAGCTACAATTCCTTTGACATCAGATCATCAAAAAAGAGGGTCTTTTCACTCAGTTCCCTGGGTTCCTCCATCATTGTCATGGGCAGGGCCGGTTCCAGTTTTTTTGCCGCCCCAAGCGGCAAAACAAATAAATAAATAAAGCTGATCGGCGGCACTTCGGCGGCAGCTCAATCGCGCTGCTTCATTCTTTGGTGGCAATTCGGTGGCGGGTCCTTCGCTCCCTCTCTTCCTCTTCGGCGGCACTTCAGCGGCAGCTCAAAGAGGAAGAGAGGGACTGAGGGACCTGCTGTCGAATTGCCGCCAAAGACCCGGATATGCCGCCCCTTTCCATTGGCTGCCCCAAGCACCTGCTTCGTTCGCTGGTGCCTGGAGCCGGCCCTGGTTGTGGGCTCCCACTGGAGCATGGCTCTGTGCTGGCATAGGTCACTGTTTTCTACCCCATTTGAGAGGGTTTAGAAGGAATGGAGAGGAACTTGATGATGCTCTGATAGTAATACCAGAACATATTTTCTCTGGCCACATAGCTTCCTTCCCAAAATGACCTCTCCAAACATAGAGATCCAGTCATGTGTTGGCCCCATGAGAAGATTCTCCAGGCTGCTGGGGAGATGAAAACAGACAGTAGAGCTGCCACTTCCCCTTCCTATGAATTCAGGAGCCTTTTGGCCTCCTTTTCCTTTATTTTGCTTCCATCTGTGTCATACAGTGGAAGGGAAAATAAATTCAATTGTTAATCCAGAATGACTGTGGAGCTTGACAAAACATCTTTTGCATATGGCTGAGGAGTTAGGTTAGGTTAACTGTAGTCAGGAGTAGACATGACTTAAAAACTGCTTTTAAAAATGCACTTTTTCTTCAGATTGCGGCTCTGCATAAAAGTTACATAATGCTATGATATTTGAAATAAGTACTATTACCTTTTGACCTCTGAAAATAAAGGCTTTGCTTATAATGTAAGAGCACTCAGTTCAAAAAGATTTATCTAAAGCAGTTAAAAACTCTGTTAGAATGCTGCAAAGTTTTCTGTGATATATCAAAAGGTCAGCTCTTTGAAATAATATTTTCTAACTATTTTAGCAGTGCTACCGGTCCCCCTCCCCCCACCGCCCGAGTTTGAGACTCTCAGAACTGGCAGGCAATCCATTTTTAAAAATAGACACTTATTTAAAAAGTTAAAAAACATTCTTTTTGAAAGTTGAATTACTCTCTGACCAGGTTAGCCATTTTTAACCATTTTCTTTCAAATGAGTTGCAAAAAAAATTCAACATACATTCTAATTCTTCTGAGCTCAGATGGCCTTGTTGAAACCAATGAAAAAATAGCAATCTTTCCAGACTGACCTTTAAGAATTGTATACCATTTGACCACTGGACCTATTACCAGTATAAAGGATGAAAGTTTCCCCTGTACAGAGGGCCAGTAGAAACCTTATGCACAACCTAAGACTTGCATAAGCATTCTAAATTGAGCTTAAAAGGTATTTATGTGGTGTATAGATCTTGTGCTGGTCCTCGCATAGGAATAAATTTTACCATAGTGCCCAAATCTACAGACACTTTCAGGCCATTGCAAAATAAAGCTCATAAGCAAAGCTAGTTGGAATTTTTTATTAAAAATGTTTGTTGATGAAAAATGGCTTTTTCATCACAATTTCCTTAGGAAATATCCATTTTTGATTATGTTTTCCTATCTTTCATTAAAAATCCCAAACTAATTTTCAGTTTTTGATTGCACAAAACAAACAAACAAAAAATCAGCTGAAAAACAATTTTATTCGGTTTGGGGGTTTTAAATATTTCAATAAAACACACAAACTTTTGAAGAGAAATTCTAACAAAAATGAAAACTTTGATGTTATTGATTTTTTTTTTTTTTTTTGCACAAACAAGAAACATTTCTTAACCAGTTCAACTCAGAAGTTAGACAGATTACAAAGTCCTGAAGGCATGGATGTCTTTCATTTCTCTGTACAGACTCCTTACCCCCCTAGGGTATTAATTATAAATCTTAACAAGTGCCTCAATTCAGGAAAGCAGCCCTCTCCATGAAACCATTTAAGCATGTGCATAACATTAAACGTGTGCTTACATCCCATTGAAGTCAATGGAACTTAAGCATGTGCTTAAAACTAAGCATGTGTCTGAATGTTTTCATGAACAGGGATGGACTGAAATACATGTATAAGTCCTTCGCTGAATTGGAGCCAACAATTTGCCAAACCATTACAGTAAATAGACATGTTTATAAAGAACTAAATCCAATGTTAAAATTGCAAATTCAGTTTTCCATGTTTATACTTTTGAATGTTCAGTTTCCACATCAACAGAAAATTCTATTTGTGAGTGCAAATTGTATGTGTAAAATGCCTTCCAGATTGTGTCTCAACTACCTGATTACCCTGTGTGAAAATGCAGTTTTTGTTTTTACAAAACCATTTGTTTTCATGCATACAGTGAAGACATATGTCTGGTATTTTACAGACTGCTTTCAAAAAAATTAATCGTATATCATTTTGCTCTTGCTTTGACACATGTAATTCTGATTTGAGAAACAATGTATTATGATGTTTCACTCCAGATAAAGAATTAAATCATTATTTTGGACCAGATTCAAGGAAGTATAAATGCCAGTGTACATGATCAATAAGAAGGTGTGCATATGCATGAGTAAATTTAATGCTGGAAATGGGCAGGAGAGCTTGGGTGTGGCAGAAAAAGGAACCAATACCTCTAATCTTTAAATTCCTTTTCATCCTATAATCTCTCCTGTTTTTCCACTTACTAAGCAGGTTACCAATATGTAACTAATATCATTTTAATATTCAATATGTTGTATTTGAATATGGCTTTTTTTGTCCATCAGTGAATTATGACAATACTTCATATCTACCAAATTCATCAAATTTTACTGTTCCAGGGATGCTGTGCAGACTTGTTAGTGTGTACAACACTGTGAAAGATTTCAAGCACTGTGAAAGTGTTTTGCACTATTGTTATTATAATTACTACAGTGTATGTCCTTTCCCAGTGGATGTGTTTCCAGATGTAAATGCACTATTGAACAGCAGCGTCAAATCATTGACAGGTGGAGTAAAATATCAGTATTTATCTTTGATGAAAATGTGCCGATATGAACACTTCTATTTATTTAGATTCTTATTGTGGCACCCGTTGACATAGTGTTTAAGCACCTCCCAAGAATCAGAGCAAGTTATATTTCTCTCTTCCTTCCCAACCACCAGGAAGCAAGCTTCATGGAGTGTGATTTTTTTAAAAACATTTATATAAAAGTGAGTATGTTGGTGTGTATCAGAGTTCTAGTATGTGAAAGCACAAGCAGAGAGTTGTGTTTTGCATTTAGTTCTTAATATTGTGAAGTTGTTGTTAGTCACTTTCATTTCTTCTGGTAGTGATTTCATAGTCTCAGCCTGACTCCTGTGAAGGTTCTGTCTCCTGCAGTCATGAGTCTCAATAGCTGGTTCACAAATGCAGGTTGATCTTGCAAATGAAACCTTAAATGCACACAGTAGCAGCTAGAGTAGCACGTTTTACATGCCTCTAGTTTGCTCACCCATATTGCTTAATAAGCTTTTTCTTCATATTTCCTCAGTTTCACTTGTAAATGTATTATTATACAATTTTATCAATAATGTGCAACTTAATTATCTCCTGTTTTTAGTGCACTGCTGCAGGACAGTGTGCAACTCATTACATACAATGCAATATCTTCCTATTCATAAGGCTGTAAGAAAATAGCAGGCTACAACTTTCAATGCTCACCACAAATTTTTCGCAGTGCCACACACTCAAATATGATGTGGCCATGGCTGCCGTTCTGTCATGACAGAGGGGAGTCTGGGAAGAATTTCAGTGAGTGCGGTTGTTATCCGGCACACATCGTGGAGACAAAGGAGGAAAGGAGGAGTATTGGGCCATACCCTTCATGCGGTTGGGGACAGGCTTCCTGTGAAGCTCACCCTGCTGGTTGCCCATCTCCATACCCATCTCCAACCCCTCAACTCAGCCTGCTGGTGCTGGCTTTGCACTTCACACAGGTGCAGTTCTGCCTCCACTGGGTGGCATGAGCTGGGCCCACCTAGCAGCAGCTCCCGCATGACCTCAAGGACTGGCCTTTTACAGCCACCAGTGAGTGGGGATAGGATTTGTGCCTCCTGAAGGGCACAAGGCTGGAACAGGGGAGCTCCATCAGTACCATCTCCCCACAGGACCTCCAGTGGTCTCTGAGCTGGGTTGGTTCTAGGGTGCAGGGGTTTGGGGCACCCCATCATACTCAGAGGACTGCAGGAATGGGGAAGGGGCTGGTAATCCAGCCCTGTTGGAGGACCCTACTACCAATTTGACATCTAGTCAGTTACAAAAGAATTTAGGTCCTGCACCCCTGCAGTCACTCACATACACCTGCATCCTCCACACCTCTGCCCTGAAGGCAGAGTATGATACTTTAACTGACCACACCAAAATACAACTATAACAACTGTGGCTGCAACTTTTGAACCAAAAAATTCACAACTTTCTTATAGCCTTCCTTATTTAACTTTTCTGTAACTAGTGACATTAAGACCCAGAAGTAGGAGGAAGGTTTATTTGCCTATCTCATAGACTTACACAAATGTCAGATGGGCTTGAAATTCAGAGTCTGAGAAATCTTGATGTGCTGTTATTTTTCCATTGATATCAAATCAGCGCTCAAAAGATCTCTACCAGAAGTAGATATGTATCAGGATGGCAGCTGTTTGTTGCAATCCCAAGTAAAGAACCTCCCTTTAGGCAAGTATTAAATGGAAGGATATTTAATTTTTTAGGTGCAGAAGACATATCATAGGAATGGGATTCAAGGATCAAAACTCTGAGTTAATTGCAGCCAGAGAGGAAACAAGGAAAGAAACAGAACAAATGGCATTAAAATGGATTCTGATGGAAAAGGAACAGAACATGAAAAAGCCATTGCAGCAGGTCTCAACAGCATCAACAGCCATGTTCTAACATTCTATCTCTAAAAAGTCAGCAGGACCCAATGGCCCAAAGGGCTTAGGCATCTTAGTTCTAGATTTAGGCACTGCTGAGATCTACCTCCCCACACACCATGGTTACCACCTAACCTGTTTGTGCCTAAATTCACTGGGTTGCTAGATCTTTGCTATAAAAGTCCAGGGCACCAAAGTTTCTGACTCTGGGCATACACACAATGCTTCACTCTAGAACAGCGGTTCCCAAACTTGGTTCACGGCTTGTTCGGGGTAAGCCCCGGCGAGCCGCGAGACACTTTGTTTACCTGAGCGTCCGCAGGTACGGCTGGTGACATCTCCCCGTGGCCACGGTTCACTGTTCCCGGCCAATGTGAGCTGTGGGAAGTGGTGGCCCGACCCGCGCCACTTCCCGCAGCTTCCAATGGCCGGGTACAGTGAACTTCAGCCACTGGGAGCTGCAAGCGGCCGTACCTGAGAATGCTCAGGTAAACAAAGCATCTCACAGCCTGCCAGGGGCTTACCCTGAACAAGCTGCAAACCAAGTTTGGTAACCCCTGCTCTAGAAGTCCAGATGCCTATCTCACACCTAAGCCTCAGCTGGATCCTCAAATCAGGTCACGATAGGTGTTCTTCTGCCTATCTCTCTTGAGGGGTCCAATCTGGTAGGTATACTCTCATGCCTAGTGGATCAGGGCCAATTCAGAATTCAGCAGTGGTGGTGCTGCTATCACCACCTCGCTTTAACTTTTATCCGAGGGGTTAGAGCACTCACCCAAGATGTGAGATTTCCAGATTCATTTCCCCCCTCTGCCTGATGAGGAGACAAGATTTCAAGAGGAGTCTCCTACCTCTCAGAAAAGTGCTCTAACCACTGGGCTCCCTCCATCTCTGCTATTGAAGCTGTTCCACTTTGGATAAATAATTAAATAGTCATTGGGCCAAAGGGGGTGGGGGATTAACAGGGGTCTTTCAATCTCTCTCTCTTTGGCCTCTTTGGTCTTCAGCAACAGAACCTAAGCGAGCACTGTATCAGACTATCCCCTGACTCAGTGGTAAGAGCCCTCTCTCGAGTGATTAGAGACCACTGTTGAAATCCTCTCTCCCCATCAGGCAGAGGGAATAACTGAGTTTGATTCTCCCACATCCTGGATAAGTTTTCTAGCCACTGCTCTGAAAGTTGAGAGGCACCTTTGGTGTTTCTTGCAAGAAAGGCGTAGGCACCTAAGTCTCCTGACTGAATTCCCCATTATGAATCACAAGCAGAGATGGGCACCTCCCTGCACCTTGGATTTAGGCACCTAATTCCATGGGAGGAACAGGTTTAGGACACACCCTTCCCCTAAACATCTTGCATTGGCTAGCTTAGGCGGCTCCTTCCTAGCTTGCTGATGTTTGTGGATCCCATTTTTGCTTCTCTGTCTCTCCCTGTTCATTGTGTATGGATCATAGGTACCTATCCCAGGGTTTGTGAATTCCAGTGATTTTTTGAGGCACCTTGTTGCAACTCCTATTTCCTTTTGTGAATCTGGCCAAAGTGTGTAACTGGAGATCTCCTTTACCATTTACAAAAGCTATACCCATTGTTTTGACCTGGAAGTCTTATTTCCTTGATGTACAGATAAGTTGCAGTGTGTTTTCCCCCTCAAATGGTCTATGCTTTTGAATGAGAGGAGATGGACCATTTGCCATAGAAAGAGAGCTCAGATGACAGGGCTGGTAAAACAGGACAAACTATGATACAACAAATTAATGTGCACACCCAACAGCAGCAGTTGAGACAGTCACTTCTGTTTATTGGCCACAAGGGATACTCATTTACAGTTGTTAAAGTATGGTGGACAGAACATCCTCAATGAAAGCGTAAATAAAATAAACTGATTCCAAAGAAAATGAGGCCACCCACAACCACCAAGTGAAAATAAATCTTATGCGTTTGAACATAAGCTGAATACAAATCTGTACAAATCAATACAATGCATATTGAAAGAAATATAAGAAAGAAAGAATGAGAGAGTCAAGCCGATAGTTGCACCAGAAAGTTACTCTCTCTCCTCAACCTCATGAAAGTTAAAAATGCCCATGCATCATGTTCTGTCAGGAGAAAGAACCAATGATCTGGTGGCTAAATTTTTTAAGGCTAGAAACTGGTTGAGAGTTAGATGCCTAGGCACCTAGTGGGATTTTCAAAAACGCTCATCGGCATTTTTAGACACCCGAAGCCCTTTAAAAATATGGCCATAGGGTACTTTTGTACTATAAGTCTCATTGCAAGTCACTCTAGAAAATAAGTTTTAGGCTCTTTAGTCCCTGAGGCACTTCTGAAAATTTTACCCACACTTTTTCTAGTTGCATGGACACAGTCTTTGGCTTTCAGTTACAGATAATCTGTCACAACATGTCTGTTGTTAGTAAACATACAAGATGCTTCAGGTGGTGTTTGAAACTGTTTTGAATTGTTTTACAAAACTGCTTTTGGCAATAGCTCTGTTGCTAGTGCTGTCAGCACGTGTTAATGGCTATTTGCCATGTTTTGAAGGCTGAAGTTGTTCTTTTTCTTAGAAATTAGATTTTGTTCTTTACTAGGAAAAAAACAAAACAAAACAAAAATCTTTACTTGTGTCTCTGCTGCCATCAAATAATACAACTGGACAGAATGGACACAGAAAAAAGTGGACAACGCCCCTCTCCATCTCTGGAGAGGCTAAAAGTGGTAGCATGTAACTGTGACACTGCTCTGAGATGCATTGTGGCTAGATTCTTCACAGGGACACAAATCTAGGGGATAGACGAGTATCCTTGCACCCTTTCCCCCCAACCCACACAAGGCCACATATAATATAGTCTTTCAAATATACTTTCTATATTTCATTCAAACAAAAAATAAAATGTGACAATTAAAATATACATGGGAATATTTAGACATAGAGGATTTTAATTATCCAGCCACTTTTGTTCCAGATTAATCCCATTGATGTCAAGAGATGCATCCAGGATGAATTGAGACCATTGTGTCTTACTGACATATTGTCCTGACAATCAAGCTTTTTGTAGTATTATAAGCCAGTTTTACATAATTAAATTATAAACGAATGTTTGTTAAAAGAAAGCAAGTTGTGTTTTCTGGTGGGAAAAATGAAATTATATGTGCAGAAAGAGGATAAACATCTGTTAGTCTGATGACAGAACTTAAAGTCAGAAAATTCTCTATATCTGAATTTGTAAAAAGAAAAGAAAGGTTGCTCCTCTTTTCTCAGAAAGCAAAACCCAGTGGCGGGGGAGAAGATAGAATCCTAGAATCCTAGAATATCAGGGTTGGAAGGGACCTCAGGAGGTCATCTAATCCAACCCCCTGCTCAAAGCAGGACCAATTCCCAACTAAATCATCCCAGCCAGGGCTTTGTCAAGCGGGCCTTAAAAACCTGCAAAGAAGGAGACTCCACCACCTCCCTAGGTAACGCATTCCAGTGCTTCACCACCCTCCTAGTGAAAAAGTTTTTCCTAATATCCAACCTAGACCTCCCCCACTGCAACTTGAGACCATTGCTCCTTGTTCTGTCATCTGCCACCACTGAGAACAGCCGAGCTCCATCCTCTTTGGAACCCCCCCTCAGGTAGTTGAAAGCAGCTATCAAATCCCCCCTCATTCTTCTCTTCTGGAGACTAAACAATCCCAGTTCCCTCAGCCTCTCCTCATAAGTCATGTGCTCCAGCCCCCTAATCATTTTTGTTGCCCTCCGCTGGACTCTTTCCAATTTTTCCACATCCTTCTTCTAGTGTGGGGCCCAAAACTGGACACAGTATTCCAGATGAGGCCTCACCAATGTCGAATAAAGGGGAACGATCACGTTCCTCGATCTGCTGGCAATGCCCCTACTTATACAGCCCAAAATGCCATTAGCCTTCTTGGCAACAAGAGCACACTGTTGACTCATATCCAGCTTCTCGTCCACTGTGACCCCTAGGTCCTTAGATACAAAGAAACAATTCATTTTAGATGTCATAGAATGTTACCTGTCTTTCAAGCTTTTAGGCTACACAAGCCTTTATACTTAGAATGCTGGCAAAGCTTCACAGTTTGCATAAGAATGTAATTTGGGCAGTTTTCAAAATTGAAATGAGGAGTGTACAAGTCTACATAGCAAGAATTAGTTTCAGTGAAGAGGAAACTTGCACTTGCTCAGATCCCTGAACAGGGTGTAAAAAAAATCCATCAGTGCAGGCATCAAAAGCAAACAAACTGACTTCCAGATGTTGTGGACCAGGCAGAGTGAATACAAGCAGCTTTTTAAATGTTTGTACACATCTGCTAGAGCTATCTGAGCAAACAAGAAGTTATCATTAGGCACTTTTGTATCTACATAACTTCACCCACTGTATTAACAAATTAATATTAACCCATTATAACAGGGAGGTGTTTCCTAGGAAGTGTTTGAACTTAAAATCACTCTTCAACAAATCATTTACATTTTGAATGACATGCACATTGTGGATTTATACTTGAATAATGAGAACAGAAGTACATTTTACTGATGGTGAATTGCCAAAAAAAAAAAAAAATGCCAGTGGAAAATGGTCTTTCTAACAAGTGTTTGAGGACAGAGCGTGATCACTGGTTATTCTGTGACAAATATGAGACTGACTGTGGGATTGGGTGTATTTCTGAACTAATGTATTTGTTTAGCAGCACAGAAGGTTTAGGTAGTAGAGTATAGAAATGGAAAGTGAAAATATTAATCTGTATAGAAGTTATTCTAACATTTCAACTTTATTATTACTTGAACAAAATGTTTAGTTAACTTTTCGAGGATCGAATTGGCCCTGTCAACACTGGTTCTCCACTTGTAAGGTAACTCCCTTCTCTTCATGTGTCATTATATAATGCCTGCATCTGTAACTTTCACTCCATGCATCTGAAGAAGTGAAGTCTTTTTACCCACAAGCTTATGCCCAAATAAATCTGTCAGTCTTTAAAGTGCCACCAGACTCCTTGTTGTTTTTGTGGATACAGACTAATACGTCTACCCCCTGATACTAGAAAATCATAGGATCACCAATGCCATCCACAAAGCCAAGTTAGGCGCCTTGGTTCCCTAGTTCAATTTCAAAAAGAATTTGACACACTCCCACCTGACATTCTCATAAGCAAACTAGAGAAATGTGGTCTAGATTAAAGGTGGGTTCAAAACTAATGAAAGACCATTCTCAAAGAGTATTTATCAATGGTTTGCTGTCTAAACTAGGAGGATGTATCCAGTGCGGTCCCACAGGGGTCAGTCCTAGCTCTGGTAATATTCAATATTTTCATTAATGATTTCGATAACTGAATGGAGAGTATGTTTATAAAATTTGCAGATGACACCAAGCTGGGAGGGGTTGCAAGCACTTTGGAGGATAGGATTAGAATTCAAAATAACCTTGACAAATTGGATATGGATAGTTGGACTGAAATCAACAAGATGAAACTCAGTAAAGACAAGTGCAAAGTACTTCACTTAGGAAGGAAAAATCAAATGCACAACTACAAAATGGGGAATACTTGACTACATGGTAGTACTTCTGAAAAGGATCTGGAGATCATAGTGGATCACAAATTGAGTATGAGTCAACAAAGTAATGCAGTTGCAAAAAAGTCTCTTGCTCTCTCACGGGCTCAGTGACTGTTCCACTGTGAATAAATATTTAAATAGCCATTAGGACAAAGAGAGAATGACTTTGTAGTCTAGGGATTAAATCACGCATTTGGGACACCTAGGGTCCAGTTCCCCTACTCCAATCACTTTTTCATTTTTATCTGCAGTGGAAGAGCTTCAACAGGGAAGACTGAAGAAGAGCCACATCAGAATATCCCATAATTCAGTTGTTAGTGCACTCTCCTAAGAGGTCGGAGACCTCTGTTAAAATCCTTTTTCTCCCTCTGGCAGAGTGGGGAACTGAATCTGCATCTCCCATACCCCAGATGAGTGTTCTAACCACCGGGCTAAAAGTTATAAGGTAGGCTCCTCCACCACCTTCTATTCTTCTCCTCCTGGTGCTGCAGCATCCAGATTTTGAACAGGACTCGAGCCGGTAGGCACATTCAGAGGTTGCCTGCTAGATCAGGCCCTGCCCATAACATTGGTGGACAAGTGCCTATTTTCCTCTGGTTTGTGAATCGCTCTGGACTTAGGTAGGAGAAAGGTATCTGTATGGCTAGAAGATGGATGCAGCACACAAGCTCAGCGGCAGAAACGTAGACTTTGAGGGAATGTTTACCCTCCAAACTTAAGTGCCAAGTGAGTTTAGATGCCTACATGATTCAACAGGAATTTTGCAGTTGCAATGGACCCAAAACTAAGACTTAGGTACCTAAACCTTAGATTTACTTTTGTGGACCTGGGCCTTAGTAAGATTGATGGAAAGACTCCTAATAATTCAATGGGCTTTTTTTGAGAGGCCCTAAAATATATAAGGATGAAATGGAATAAGGATAGTGTCATGAGGACAGAAAAACAACCTTAGAAAAGTTTTAGAAATGGTAGCACTCCCCCGCCCCCAACACACACACACACCGCACACTTTGACAGCTAAAATATAAAAATTAAATTTAAGATATGCCCCTTGTCAGCCTTGCACTTGCTACCTGCATTCCCTTCATGATCAGTAGATGTCATGATGTGTGTGTGTGTGTGTTGCCTTCCTCCTTATTGCATCCTCCTCCCTGTTACTGTTTGTTTCCTGGTTTCTGCTCCCTGAACTCAGTGTTCGTGTGTCTGCATAGCACTGGGTGTGTGCAGTTACTTAGGGCCTGCTGCTACATACCTGCTATTTGGACTATTGTTCTGTTTTGTTCAGACTGTTGCTCACTGAACTGGTTCATGGTTATTACATGTTTTGATTGACCACCTACTTGCGTGTCTTACTTCAATTTGCTTGAGATTTGGGATTGCTGTTCTGGCGTGCATCAGAGTGTATCTGTAGAAAACATCTCTACTTCATGGACTATTGCCTGCTCCTACCAGCTTTTAACAAAATAAAATAATTATTTATATATATGTAGCTGAGAGCTCAATTAATAAGCAGAGACACAAATTAGAAAACTCTAACACGTTAGTGCTTAGAGTTGTTCAGGTTCTGCTGCAGGCAACAAAACAAAACAATTTCTAGCAGAACTTCAGTCAAACAACGAAAGTGAAATAAAAAGTAATGGAATGCAAAAAAAAAAAACCAAACCAAAACAAAAATCCCCTGTACAAAATCAAATCATGTAATTCTTTAGTTCTAGCAATCCCTGTATTTCAGTGGAGTGTCTTTTGATATATTGCTCCTGCACGTATTTATGCCAATACAGTGTATAAACTGTGAAAGTAAAAATATCCTGAAAAATGCTTTTCTCAATAATTTCTTCTCTGCAGAAATCAGAATTTTGAGATGAGGAATATAGTCCTTCCACTTTCAGTGATAGGATACTTCATTATCCTCTGTGAATAAAGCAAGGGTCTTGGGAAAAAATATTAGATGATCGCACAGTTAGTCTATATCATAATGCTTATGCCTGGGGGTTGAATAAGGTTGCACAGGCAATCTTGATTACATTAAGATTACAACCAAATTACATCTCTCATGACATTCAATGGTGGTTCAGCAAGAGGGAACACTATTGTGCTTCATGGGAGATGTAGTCAGCCAGGGAGCCTATGCCATAGAGGTGAGTGAGGCATGAGACACCAGAACTATGACTTCCATGAGGTATCACTACAGTATTTGTGAGGGGGGGAATAATTTTCTGACCAGTATGACATACGAGCAAATGGGGTTACCCATAGAAAGGATGTATTGCAAAAAGAGAAGGATACCAAGCACAAAGCACTGGAAGATGACAGCTGAATAGGGAAAAAGATATATTGCCTAGGGAGATCTGATTAGAGTGGTAGGAGGATACTCAGTCAATCACAGAGCCACTAAACCTAAGTAAGAAAAGATTCAAAGAGAGTGGTCAACTGTGTCATAGAGTGGATAAAAGATGTAGTTATATTAAGTGTTTTTGGTAATTCTTTCTCCCCCTTAATAACTATTTTGTGCACTTTAAATTGATTAGTCTGAATTATCTTACACCAGTCCTTTTGCCAATAACTGTTGGACTGCCTGTTTGAGTTTGTTCATTGTGTAAAGTAAAATCATTAGTAAAGTAAAGTAAAATAATTGAAACTATTCTTATCCTATAGTCGAAGGATTTTGAAACAAAAATGGACAGTGAGATCAGTGATAAAAGGTTCGTTAATTGGAGATACACAAAATAGTTGTGTTAAAATAAGATTTAATGTGAAACTGAATTCCTTAAAAAAAAATGCAAATGTTTTTGGGATTTCCACTGTTTAATTGAGACCACCTTCTCTAGCTTCTTCTTTGAAGGTGTTATTAAAAAAAGGTTTTTAATCACAAAACAATGACAACTAGAATAATAAATTTATGACAACAGTACAATAGGATTACTTTTTTCATGCATTGTTGGCAATAGCTGGAAAATCTGTTCATAGGATGAAGGGTCCAAACCCATGAGAAAGTGGAGGATCTGTACTTTTTCTTCTTTGAATACTCCATACATGTTGTGATGAATCTGTTCTACTGCATATATGCATAATCTGAAGGGACACTGTATTCTTCCTTTGAATTTTTGACTCCACCTCTAAGGAGTTCAGGTGAAGAGAGATAAGAGTGTTTAAGAAAGTGCTGTGTGAAAGAAGTCTGTTAAGAGAATGGAATTTCCTCTGCTGTCGTAATATACATTCATATGTGCTTTTACTCTTCTTCATTTTTAGTACAAAATAGGCATAAAGTTGTGATACTTGCTGCAATCTGAGACAGTTAGGAAATATAAATCATGAAAGTTACTGTCTCTGTTTCAGTTTAGAAAATGGGCCAGATTATGATTTTGGTTACATCAGTGTCAATGAGATCATAATCTGCCTTAGTGATTTCCAACACACAAAATGATCCCTGTAAATGACATGGGCCGTCACAACTTTATCTTTGTATTTGCTTGTGCTGCTGTCATTTCTAATGTTCAATTCTTATTTTCTTAAATTAATCAAGCCAAGAAATGACTTGGGATTTGTCTGGCTGTTCCTCATTTTCTCAGTATAGCTTTCCTGATTTATAGTCAGGAGACACACCCTTTAGTTAATTAGCAGAACAATACATAATAGACAAGTGCTGTTGAGCCTTTTAAGCTTTTCAGAGTTTATTTTATTTGAATTCCCTTGTCCTTAATGAAAATATAGTTTGGGCAACACTTACATGGCTCAGTCATTTCTAATTAGCATAAAGTTGCTTAAGGTAAAGATGCTAGGACAAATCTAACTACCCTTTCCAAACTACTATCTATGTTTTCTATTATAGCAATTATAGGAATTTTTCCCAGACACACTCAGGAATTAGACTAATGTGTTCAAAGAAGTTTTTTATTTGTTTGGAAAATCTAAAGCAACCTCTAACATGACATTTTATTTTTATAAAATGGAGGAAGGAAGAAGGGTATGTCAAGTAGATCACTTAGTACTCTTAACTGATTGTTCAAAGTGATCAGGGAGGGATTTCCAGTACATGTAACAATGTGGATGAAGATCAAAGTCACAAATCCACTATCCTAACTTGGTAAGAAGCTAGAGGAAGAGGCAACCACTTTTTAGGAAAATGATAAGTAGTAATTTTTGAAAATCTTGGTTTAATATTATTGTACAGAAATTAAAATAAAAGTTTGAGGAAGAACATGTTTAAAAAATGCTGGCTGTACTACACAAAGCACATGTGGTTATGGAATTGCTTTTTCTTGTTAACAAAGAAGTGTCATTGTTTACATTACATTAAAACAGAACAATTTATATTCCAATTCACCTTATGGGATATCCTTAATTATTTTAGTTGTTAGAAGTCCATAACTCAGTTTGGTGATTGTTGCACACTTTTGGACTAGGCTTTTCAAAGGACCCTAAAGGGAGTAAAGGTGCCTATCTCCCTTAGGACTTTGTGAAAGTCCCATCCTTTACAACAGGAATATTCAAAGACCATAGGTGAGAAGGCTTTGTGCCAATATGTAAAAGGGATGTGCAATCATGCACATGTATGTATTCATAAACTGATGTTTGATAATAATAATGTTCATGCTGTTACCAAACCTAAAGTATGTGTTAAAGTTAGCTGTAAATCTGAGTTTCTCTGTCAGGATTGGCACATTCTCTAGTGATTAGAACAGGGATCGGCAACCTTTGGCATGAGGCCCGCTAGGGTAAGCACCCTGGCGGGCTGGGACAGTTTGTTTACCTGCCAGGACCGCAGGTTCAGCCGATTGCGGCTCCCACTGGCCACAGTTTGCCATCCCAGGCCAATGAGGGCTGCGGGAAGCGGCGTGGCCAGAGGGATGTGCTGGCCGCCGCTTCCCGCCGCCCCCATTGGCCTGGAGCGGCGAACCGCGGCCAGTGGGAACCGCGATCGGCCGAACCTGCGGTCCTGGCAAGTAAACAATCTGTCTCGGCCCACCAGGGTGCATACCCTAGCAGGCTGCGTGCCAAAGGATGCCGACCCCTGGATTAGAACATAGGCCTGGGAGTTAGATTCCTGGGTTCTCTTCCTGTCTCACCTGCCGATATTCTGTGTGATTTAGGGTTAAATCATTCTGTGATTAAACTTCCCCATATGTAAGACATTTGTAATATTAGTTACTGTAACTATTGCACAAAAGTGTTGTGAGGCTTGTTCATTTGTTAAGTGATTTGAGTTCTTGGGATGAACAATGTTCTCAATGTGAAAAGTAGTATTGTTACTAAAGGAACAAAAGATCTTTTCTCTCCTTTTTTCCTGGCAAACTTATTCCAACCAGTTTCACAGTAGTCATCATCATAATAATAAACTACTAACAGACATGTTAGCAAAAGAGGTTGAGTACTCTCATCTCTTAATGACTCAAGTAGACTGAGGGTGTTCAGCATCTGGGAGGGTCTGAGCCGGGGTGATTACGTAAAATTTGAATCTTTCATTATTACAAGTTAACATCAGAATCCCCTAAGTGAATGTAGTATATCAAACCCTTCTGAGTGCACTTTGAGATGCTTCCAGAAGAAATTCTCCATGTAACTGAAAGGCCATTTATATACACCCTACATGAAACAAAACAGAAAAATGCCTAAAACTGACATAATTGTAGTGGTCTACGCTAGACAAATAAGCTTTGAAACTGGTGAGACATACAATAGTAGGGATCAATTTAAAAAAAAGCAAACATGCTTTCAAGTGAACTTTTAGAAGCCAAGAACGGTGGATGATTGCCTATCCTCAGAGCCTGGACGTCACCTTTGCAAACAGGAGTGAATTAATAAAGATCATATTTACATTTATAGGATACAAATTGTCACCAGTATTTTTGTATTAATAATAATTAGTGCTTATATAGTAGTTTTTGTCCATTGAACTAAGACTTCAAGAAAACATGTAAATTTTCTAGTGATTTATTTTGCACAAAGGCCATAACTTTAATCAGTAAATGTCAATAACTGACATCATCAGAGTATTAAAATCTCAAATGAAAACCCCAACAAGTCAAATCATCAGAGCGAATAGTTAATAAATGAAAGGCCATCTTACGATATTTGATTACAAGAGCTTTTCCTGGCCACATGAGTGGGTCAATTTTATCAGATGGACAATGACTTGTAATTGACAGAACAACTTTTCTAATCAATATGCTCATTAATGGAATCCCCTCATGAGTCTGCAAAAGTTGAATCAGATAGTATAGGTTGGAAGCCTTCTTCAGCTCCATGCCCCAATGGTGAAACCCACAAATTACTATTTAAAAAATAACCCTAATACCAGAAGGGGTTAGCTATCCCACCAGCCTTAATTTCACTAGGAATCTTCTTCTACAAAACAGCAGGAAGGGCAAAAACTGACTTCAAGTTGTTTGAACCTCTTCCACAGTATTCTAAAACCTAGCCATAGCAGTTCATATGTGTTCTGAACTGGGTAACCCTGAAACAATCCCCAAAACAAAGGAAATTAATGTGGGTAGGCCTGCTTACCCTTAAAGGGTTCCATTTTGAGCTCTTGCAGCTCTCTTCGTAAACGATACATATTCCACTGGTACATCTAAAACTCAGGTATATCAATGAGCATATTAGGCTAGAGATATTTTAACCTCCTGTGCATTATTTTACCTTCTTTAATGGCAATTTCAAAAATATTTTTTGATGTCAGCTACCAGAAAATCCTAATTTTCCCTGTAGGATTTCATTGTAAAATGCCTGCTTCTCTCTCCAGTGAATTCAGCCTTTTGAAATATTTTGGAAGTGAGTGCAGAAATTTCTTTAGCACATGAAATATATCTTTTCCTTCTATATTACCAGCAGAAATAAGAGTTATAAGATTATTCAAAGAATGAGGCATCTGCTTTACAATGCATTACTTCCTGCAAAGAAAAATCGTATAGAAAAACCACAGTGGTCATTGATTCCCCATAGTTCTTCCTTAAATTAGCATCTTGATATTGTAACTTAATTAAAGTTCAAACCCTACAGACAGATTTTAGCAATCACCTTTCTTTCTCTGGATTCACCTATTTTGCCAACTTCACAGAAATATGTAAAACCCAAGATAACTCATATTGAAGTAGTTTATCAAAGCAATATACTACCCTGTTATGTTTTCTAACCCCCAACTAATGGTTGTAATCTCCCAGGATTGGATAATAGCTTTGATTCTTCATATTAGGTATTACAACAATTGGAGAGAAGAGATGATTATGCTTCATACTTCATTAATTTTATGTGACTGATTAGACTGAGCCATATGTTCATCAGAAGTTATGGGTCTAGAAACTCAAACTTATTCCACATAAATTAGTCAAAAATCCAACTGCATACTAGCAATTCATGTTGTGCTAAAATGTCATTTGTTGATAAAGTTGTCCATCTTGTAAAAAAATAAAATGGTTAGTGAATGTTGAAGCTTCAGAAATGTTATAGTAAAAATAAACAGAAATTAATTGGGTGGAAAACCAGCAGGTTTATCAAAATGCTTGAGCTATGTGAGAACATATGAACACAAAAACTATAACATCATTTTCTGTCATATTCTCTCCTTTGGAAAATGTTAAGTTTCCTGTACTCAAAGAACAAAACATTTATTTTCAATGTAGATGAGTTGTAATTTTACATAAAGGGTCAGAATAAATAAAAAGAAAACAAACAAGATTTCCATGAGTAAGAAAGCTTTCCATCTTCTTCTTACATTCCCTCTCAATCCTGCCTCCTAGATGACAAGATAAAGGACTTCTTATATTTAATTCTGCACACAGAAATCAGTCATACTTAGAAATTGGTATTTTGGAGAGTAGTGTTTTAGCTGCACCCAGTCATGGGCTTTCATTGTTGTTGTTTTTTTCAAGAAGCGTCAGAAGGAAAGTTATTTGTACATGTGCATAATATAATAACAATTATTAGTTTAAGTAGAGGTAATGTGCACAATGTAAGGAAACTATCCAGTCATTTGCAGTCTTGTCAGTTTGAATATTATTTCCCCAATAATTTTGAGAGGTTCCAATTCATTCAGAAATATTGGCCTTTAAGGTGCACTGTATTGGCATTTTATTTACCTTCACGGCCTTCTATGAAATGGGAAGCCTGTATGCAGAATGGTAAAAAAGGAAGAAGAGGGAAAAGAGGAAGTTATAATTGAGAGTTGCATCTGATCTCACACCAGGAGTTCAACAGTAGTCTTGAGCTAATGAAAAGGGAAGGTAGATCTAGAGAAAGTAAGGTAAGAGAAGCCTTGAATGTTAGAGAGGAGGAAGACGATCTGAAAGTATGGTGGGTAGGTAGTAACCGAATGTGGTAAAGGGCCTAACATCAATGAGAAAGTGGTCTGCACTGCTTGATTTTATTCACATTAATTTCAATGGGAATTGGATCAAACTTTAAGAAAAGATTAGGCTCTGCATAGAAAAGGATCACACCTTGGGACATCTCCATTAAACTGTGTGTGTGTGTGTGTGTGTGTGTGAGAGAGAGAGAGAGAGAGAGAGAGAAAACATTAACAAACAAACCTGGGAGATGTTAGAGAATTACTAGTCTAAAAGTGACCAAAATGTCAAATATATATTTTCATATTTGCTTTGGAATAAATAATCCCTTTGTAACAAGCAGCTCCCAACCAAGATACATACATTTGCAATAACTGTCAAAGATCATGCAAATCTCGGATTGGACTATTCAATCACATGAGACATTGCAAACCATCTACATCATAGACTGCAATTCCCACCATCTCTCGCAGATGAAAGGATGAGAAAATAAAGGTTTCACAAAACCCCAGATTCTTCTTCTCCCTAGGCAGCATATCATTTGAGATTGCCTTTTGTTCCCATCTACATGAGCATGCCAGAGAAAAGAATTTGGCTTCACTTCAGGATAACCGGCATGAGCAAAATTTCTATTCTGTATCTTCCAACTTGTCCCACTTCTGCTCTGATAACATCAGTGATGTAAGGAGAAAAAGAAAAGAAATCCTTCTTTTATGTCATTCAAATTTCAGTGTAACTTTGGCAAACTCCTAATCATCTCTCACACATACTTTCTCTCTGCCAGAATTTTAATTTGTTGTCAGATGCACAATTTAATGCTATAAAATCACAATGCCAATTTGAGTATTCTACTTTGATAACTTGAATTCTGACTAGCCCATGTTCAGATTTGAATATGTCTAGTTCAAACTGGATAAGTACTTACAAAAGGTACAGAACATTTCTCACTACATTATTATCAATATTAATGTTGCACTGTTCTTTTAATAAATTCTTTGTATTTTTCTATCTTTTTAATACTATATCATTCTTTCAATTCTTCTACCAGAGAACCACAACTTTCTCATTTCCAGTGCATATTTTGTATTATAAATATGTGCATGTTCTGTAATCGTTAAAAGGAATGTAAAAATGCTATAAGGAAAGGTTCTCAGTGGGCACTTGTGTTGAAACATTTAGTTGATAAAAAAAGACATTGTTATATCTGTGTGGGATTTTGGGGGGTGGGAATAGAACATATGGGACATCAGCTGCACGTAGAGGTGGTGAGAGGAAAAATGTTAACGATAAAGAGAAGTTTTTTTCATCTCTGATCTGCAAACTTTATGCCAAAATGGAGGAGGTGATAAATAGGATCTAAGTATATCATTAGGATGAGCACATATAACCCATGCAACTTATAAATTGGAAACACTTTCCTTTCTCAAGTTGGTAAAAGATTAAATGATCTGTAAAAAGTGTATTTTTCTAGAAAATGTCAGCTTGGATCTTTGAAGTAGGTGATTGTTATGCTGAGATTTACATATGAAGTAGTAGAGAGATGTTATTAATATTAAACCCCTTTAGTGTCTGATTAAACTACCACTTTAGTCAATGGGAGTCTTTCCATTGACTTCAATGGTAGTTGAATAAGCCCATAAAGAATAGGAGTGCCCTATACTTGTATTCATGATTATGTCACAGGTAGTTTTACTGAAGTCAATGGAAGGCTCTAACAATCTGGCACATAATGACCAAGGACTAGATTCAACTCCATTGAAGTCAGTTGACTTAAGTGGGTGTGGGATCAGGCCCTAAACCAATAACATATTGATAATGTATTATGTATTATGGTTAAGGCTAAGATTTTGTCATGGTTATTTTTAGTACAAGTCATGGACAGGTCATGGGCAATAAACAAAAATTAATGGAAGCCCTTACCTGTGTGTGACTTTTGCTGCTGCGGTTCCATGGTTTCCCTCACCACCATGGTGGCTGGGAGCTGTGGGGTTCCTCCTCTGCCCGCAGCAGCTGGACGCTTGAGCCCTGCACCTCCCACACACTCTGCCCACGGTGGCTGAGAGCTTCAGGGTGAGAATATTTCCCAAAGAGAAAATGGGACCCCCCCCCCAGATGGTTGCTGGTGGTGTCCCCCCGTTTCCTCCACACCCACATGAGGCTGTCACCCGTCGCTGAAACCCTGAGGAGGGTTTGTGTTTTTCATCATTATTGGAAAGGACAAGATTCCTGTTAGCTCCCTGCCTCTCCCCAACAAAGTTTTAACTGAATATCTAGAAAAATAAATGGAATTAATTTATTGAGACCATTCTAGATCCTAGGACTCAAACCTAAAACTATTTTTTTGGGGAAACATCTTTGTAATTCTGAAAAAACTGTTGATGCCACTGAATTTGTCCATCTCTAGTAAATAGTATTACATACTGGATGTTTGTACACTCTCTATGTATGTTGCTGTGGTGCAGCCACATGAAACATTATATATTGAAAACACATATCAAACTTTGAAATATTTACCTCTGTGCATTTAAAAACATGGTGATTCAGTTAAAAAAACATGCTATACACTATATATGCATATGGTTAGATCATGTCTATTTAGCATAGCATGACTAGGGGAGTTTCCATCCTGATACAACACTTTAGGCTGGTATAGTCTATTCCCCTGATGCATCTGGCCCACTTTGAGCTCAGCACAGTGAGGCCAGGGGAGTCAGAACAGATGGGCAGCAGCATGGCCTTACATCCTCCCTGCCCTCAGGAGACTGCAGGTGCTCCAACTATTGCATAGGCAGTGCAAGGAAGGCAACAATTTGGCCCATAAAGTATGTATGCTACACAAGAGATTTATTTCTTGAGATGGTGGGGTCTTACTATACTATGATGATGCAGAGTTCCTTTGGGAAATTTCTGGGTTGATCTTTTCATTCTTTAGCAGTTCCTTTGGGCAAAGAACTGTGTAGTTGGGGGTGAAAATTACTTTTCCTAGGTGGTGATGGTGACAGCTAAATGACTTTTATTCCTCCCTTTATTATTGTCAACAGAGCAGGGAAGGCTTCCTAATTAGTGGGATTAGCCCACAGGGGAGCCAGATATCTCTTGCTGCTAAAGCACTAAACTAATCTTTTGTGTAATGCTCCTGAATATTCAGTGACATATAGCTCCTGTACCCCAGTAGAAACCCTATAAAGGCTTTGATTCAGCTTGCTCCTGAAGGGAAGTATGCTATATCACTTCTTTACTGGACACAGATTACTTTCTCCTTCACTCAGCTCCATTGGCAAGAAGTGGAAACTTGGAGAGACGACTAGGGAGGGGTATAAATATATTGCTAGAGCATGCCGGTGTATAATCAGGAAGGCCAAAGCACAACTGGAGTTGCAGCTAGCAAGGAATGTGAAGAGTAACAAGAAGGGTTTCCATAGGCATGTTAGCAAGAAGAAGAAGGTCAGGGAAAGTGTGGGACCCTTACTGAATGGGGGAGGCAACCTAGTGACAGAGGATGTGGAAAAAGCTGAAGTACTCAATGCTTTTTTTGCCTCAGTCTTCATAGACAAGGTCAGCTCCCAGATTGCTACACTGGGCAACACAGTATGGGGAGGAGGTGAGCAGCCCTCAGTGGTGAAAGAACAGATTAAGGACTATTTAGAAGAGCTGCACATGCACAAGTCCATAGGGACAGATGCAATGCATCTGAGGGTGCTGAGGGAGTTGGCTGAAGTGATAGCATAGCCATTGGCCATTATATTTGAAAACTCATGGTGATTGGGGGAGGTCCCAGATGATTGGAAAAAGGCAAATATAGTGCCCATCTTTAAAAAAGGGAAGAAGTAGAATCTGGGGAACTACAGACCGGTCAGCCTTACCTCAGTCCCCAGAAAAATCACGGAGCAGATCCTCAAGGAATCCATTTTGAAGCACTTGGAGGAGAGGAAGGTGATCAGGAACAGTCAACATGGATTCACCAAGAGTAAGTCATGCCTGACCAACCTGATTGCCTTCTATGATGAAATAACTGGCTCTGGATATGGGGAAAGCGGTGGATGTGATATACCTTGACTTTAGCAAAGCTTTTGTTACGGTCTCCCACAGTATTCTTGCCAGCAAGTTTAAAAAGTATGGATTGGATGAATGTACTGTAAGGTGGATAGAAAGCTGGCTAAATCATTGAGGTCAATGGGTAGTGATCAACAGTTCGATGTCTAGTTGGTAGCCGGTATCAAGTGGAGTTCCCCAGAGGTCAGTCCTGGAGCCGGTTTTGTTCAACATCTTCATTAATTATCTGGATGATGGGATGGATTGCACCCTCAGCAAGTTCGTGGATGACACTAAGCTGGGGGGGAGAGGTAGATATGCTGGAGGGTAGGGATAGGGTCCAGAGTGACCTAGCAAATTGGAAGATTGGGCCAAAAGAAATCTGATGAGGTTCAACAAGGACAAGTGCAGAGTCCTGCACTTAGGATGGAAGAATCCCATGCACTGCTACAGGCTGGGGACCAACTGTAGTTATACAGAAAAGGACCTGAGGATTACAGTGGACGAGAAGTTGGATATGAGTCAACAGTATGCCTTTGTTGCCAAGAAGGCTAATGGCATATTGGGCTGCATTAGTTGGAGCATTGCCAGCAGATCAAGGGAAGTGATTATTTCCCTCTATTCAGCACTGGTGAGGCCACATCTAGAGGATTGCATCCAGTTTTGGGCTCCCCACTACAGAAAGGATGTGGAAAAATTGGAGAGAGTCCAGCCAAGGGCAACTAAAATGATTAGGTGGCTGGGGCACATGACTTATGAGGATAGTCTGAGGGAACTGGGCTCATTTAGTTTGCAGAAGAGAAGAGTGAGAGAGGATTTGATAGCAGCCTTTAACTACCTGAAGGGGGTTTCCAAAGAAGATGGAGCTAGGCTGTTCTTAGTGGTGGGCAGATGACAGAACAAGGAGCAATGATCTCAAGTTACAGTGGGGGAGGTCTAGGTTGGATATTAGGAAAAACTATTTCACTAGGAGGGTGGTGAAGCACTGGAATGAATTACCTAGGGAGATGGTAGAATCTCCATGCTTAGAGGTTTGACAAAGCCCTGGCTGGAATAATTATTTGGGGTTGCTTCTCCTTTGAGCAGGGGGTTGCACTAGATAACCTCCTGAGGTTTCTTCCAAATCTAATCTTCTATTATTCTTTGCTGTGGGGGGAGGGGAGCCTTGCCTCTGCCTACTCCTCATCCATAACCCCCCACTCCTTGATCACCTGTTTGGAAAATGTGTAGGTGTGGGGAATGCTAAATGTGCAGCTCTTCTTCTCCCCCCTGCAGACTAGACAATATAGAATCAGAATCGTAGAATCATAGGACTGGAAGGAAACTCGAGAGGTCATCTAGGCGGAAGACTACATAGAAGGCAGTATCTGCGGTATTCAGTGATCACAGGGTAGGATCCACAAAAACACTTGGGGGGCCATGTCACCTTTTTAGGTACCTAAGTCTCTTTTTAAGCACCACTGTGATCCACAAAACTCCCACTCAACTGCCCCCTAACCCTATAAGCACCTCAACTTATGCAATTCCTACGTTTTTGCAGTTAAATTTCCTTAGGCACCTATATTTCTGCCTCTGAGCATGCACATTGCTACCTCCCCTTAGGTGCCCAGATACCTATCTCCTCCCTGAAGCCCCTCAGCAATTCACAATCTGGAGAAGATAGGTGATTCAGCCATTTAACATTGCATGTGAGGCCTGATCTAATATGCATGTTCAAAGGCCACCTGCTGGAGTGAGCCATTCAGGCAAGTTCATAGAAAACAGCAGCTATCCCTATTAGCACAGTGGATAGGGTACTCATGTAGCATGTGGGAGACCATTGGTTTAAATCCCCCTGTCTCCTGAGGGGATGAACGATTGCTTCTCAGGTGACTACCCTAACCATTAGACTAGAGAGTCAGTCTACCTGTTTTTCTGGCCTAATTAATATTTAATTATTCCATTTTTAATTAAAGTGGAACAATTTCAACAGGAGAGATTGAAGGCACCATACCCCAGACTATTCCACAGTCCAGTGGGCACTCACCTTAGTGGGAGTAGGTCCTTGTTCAAAACCCTTCTCCCCTGAGAAGGAGAGATGGAACTGGAGGTGTCTCCCCTCCTGGGAGAGTACCTTGTTCACTAAGGCTACATCTACACTACAGGGGGGGGTCGATTTAAGATACGCAAATTCAGCTACGCGAATAGCGTAGCTGAATTCGACGTATCGCAGCCGACTTACCCCACTGTGAGGACGGCGGCAAAATCGACCTCCGCGGCTTCCCGTAGACGGCTCTTACTCCCACCTTCGCTGGTGGAGTAAGAGCGTCGATTCGGGGATCGATTGTCGCGTCCTGACGGGACGCGATAAATCGATCCCCGAGAGGTCGATTTCTACCCGCCGATTCAGGCGGGTAGTGTAGACCAGGCCTAAGCTAAATGTTGTAAGGGAGCTCCACCCCCTTGTTTTGTTTTGGGCCCCACACTTAGGTCTGTGGATCACATGCAGATTTAGGTGCCTCCCTGAAATATGGATTTAGGTGCCTAACTCCAAGAGAGGGGCGGGAGCACACCTCTGTCATCAGCATCTCCCATTGGCTAGCTTAGGCAGCTCCCTGCCTAGAGTGCTGCCTTTATGGATCACATTCTAAGGTGCCTATATCTCTCCATTCATTTTATAGGGAGCATAGGCATAGGTATGTCTACCCTGCAGATGGGAGGAAGACTCCTAGCCTGAGAAGACAGAGTTGTGTTAGTGGAGCTTGTCCTAGTGAGATAAAAATAGCTATGTGATTGTTGTAGCACTGGTTGATGCTTGGCTTAGCCACTGGAGCTTGGACCCAGGGGGTACGGTGGGCTTGAGCTTGGGTAGCTAGTCCAAGACTCTGCTGGTGCCACAACGTCCACACAGCTATTTTTTGTGTGCCAGAAAAAGTCCCGCTAGCAGCACAATGTGTACCCAGGCTGGGAGTCTCACTCCCAGTTTCAGTATAGATGTATGCTCAGTGCTTGTGGATCACAGTGTTGTTCCTGTGATTTTCAAGGCATCACAAAGCTCAGCACCACAACACCTAATTCCCTTTGTGGATCTCACCCACAGAGCTTAAGGTGCTTGAGAGGGCTCTGCTTTATTGTGTGTCCAGTTCTTTGTGCATAATAACAGCTTCACAGTGCCCCACCCTGTCTGTAAATCTCAGCCTTTAAAAGCACACTCCCCAATACCACAATATCATACTCCCATTTATGCTCAGCCCCACTAGGCATTGGCATAATCTGGCCCAAAACACATGCTGAAGCCAGCTAGAGATATGCACATTATTTTAGAATACAGAACACATTTGTTTGCCCATCTTATTCTCCCCCCCCCACACACAGTTTCTGCTGGATATTGTTTAGTACATAACTGGAGCCTAGAAGTTTTATATGCCATTATACTTCAGATGTGATATATTGGATTTAACTTTGGAAGTCTTCCCTCTGGTACTGCATATGGCATTACCACACACATACAAATTCACAGCATTAATCAAAATAATAATAAGTGTACTCAGGGAACATCAGTCAAAATTGACCTTTCCCAATGAGTCTAATTTGAAAAGTGCCTCCACAAGTAACACTAATTAATTATTTATCACAGAGCACTGTCTGTCAGTGAGCTATGGGTGTGAGGGGAAATCATGATAGAAACTTGTACCAACCACTAAGAAAAAATGCAAACCTGGAAGTGTCAACATTTGTCACAAGCAAAATCACTCAAATATAAATACTTATTCTCATACCATGTTAGCAATTTAAAACTGTCAAGCTGAACCACCAAAAAGTAGGGATGAGTGAAATGTTTCAGAAATAATAATATCCCTCACCACTGTGCACCAAACCTCATTTGAATCTTCTAAAGGATTTTTTAAATGTTTAAAGCTTGACTCCAAAGAGAGGTGGAGAAAAGGTCAATATGCCTGTATGTCTGTTCATTCATATGGCCCTCATCACCATATTATTTGAGCACCATGTCATCTGTGCACTCCAATCACTGTCTCTTCCTTACTTTTCTCACATGTAGCAGCAAAGCATCTTAGTAAGAGGACTACAGCAGTTTTGGGGACTAACTTCCAGAAGATGATTGGCTGCCTTTCTGCCCATTACAACATTTTCAAAGGATGTCCTGGCAGGCCCACTCCACCTCTCTCATGGTGTTTGACGTGGCAGAACCTATTTTTGTGTCTTCAGGAAGCAGTCAGCACACCTGATTCCCTTTGTGGTTCTTCAGGGGTGGCTTTCTCCCTTCCTACTTTATCTTTGAGGTATATGGGGCACCTGGCTGGACTGGTCCAACATTCTAGAGCAGGGATTGGCAAACTTTGGCTGTGGTTTGCCGCTCCAGGCCAATGAGGGCAGCGGGAAGCGGCGGCCAGCATATCCCTCAGCTCACGCCGCTTCCCGCAGCCCCCATTGGCCTGGAGCGGCGAACCACAGCCAGTGGGAGCCGAGATCAGCCAAACCTGCGGACGCGGCAGATAAACAAACTGGCCCGGCCCACCAGGGTGCTTACCCTGGCAGGCCTCATGCCAAAGGTTGCCGATCCCTGCTCTAGAGTGTTGAAATAAAAACATTATTTTTGGGGTCCCGTTTCTCTACTCTTGAGGGGAGAAAAGGCCCCAAAGCAGGAACATGTACAAGGAAGCTGTGTGTGTGTGTGTGTGTGTGTGTGTGTGAGAGAGAGAGAGAGAGAGAGAGAGTTGGAAGGAATGAACTGTGTAGTTATGGTCTTAAAAATAAGTGTGTGGGGCAACCCTCTCAAAAAGTTCTGATACTTCAGATTAGCATCAATTGCTTATGGAGTAGGTTAACAGCAGCCACAACATTTTCAGCTTCTTGTGGGCTTCTTTGCCCATCACATTCAACTCTCTGCTAACCTACTGCACCTTGCCATGAAATTCAGTCACATGTTCCATAAGACTGCTCTTCATTTTTATGAAAAATCTACTTCTTTTCAAGAGAAGTAGAAAAAACAGACAAATGCCAATTATTTTCTCCTAAAATATTAATTTGTCAAGTATTCTTAGAAGCTTCTAATATCTGTTTTGTTTTTAAATGGAAAGTAATGCAGCTCAAAATGAAAACTATGAGTTGCTTTTATTTACCAATGTCTGATAAAATAGAAGATGTCAGTGTCTAGTACGGATTCCAGTCTTAAAGTTCAAAGACATATTTTTCAGAAACAATGTACTACAAAAACAACAGTGACATGAACCATTTCCAAAACTGGACTGAACCTTCACCTTAGTCCTCTACTCTGACATTTATTTTTTATTTATTTGGGTGGAAATGAATGCAGTAGACCCTTTCCTCTTACTTTGGCTGAAGTATCTCTTCCCCCATTGGTAACCCTCTGTAGCTTCCCTGGAAATTGTACATTTTTGTACTTAACAAATAGAGTAAATGAAATACATCTCTCCCTACTTCCCAAAGATTTCCTCTGCAGTGAAAGGTGTGTGTATGATAGCAGAGAGAGAATCAAGTAGAGTGACCTTTCCTTGAACAGGAACATCTGTGAAATAAATGCAAATTAGGGAAAAGCAAGCTTCTTAAGCACACACCAAAAAAAAAAAAAAAAACAAAGCAAGAAATTAAAGCTATAGGAATATGGTGGACCTTGTGTGAGGAGAAAGCTAAAGCTAAAGGGAGAATGGAAAACTCTGAGGTTTTTTTGTCACAAATAAGTAGTCAGAACTTTGGATGCTTATCTAAAGTGAAAAAGAAATTTAAAGGAAGTTCACACATCATTCATTCTAATGTGAATTTTTTTAACCTCGTGACATCTTCCAAAGAAGATCTTTTCATCTCTTTTTTCCAGTGTGATTAAATGTACAGTAACAAATTCATTTCTATCCAGGAACCTAAGGGTGGCTTCAGACTGCTCATTATGGTTACCTAGAACTTCTCAGCATAGCAGAACAGATCCAAGGTTCTCCTATGGAAACTACTACCTCTTGAGCTAAAGGATAATTTCTGTTAGCTACTAGAAGTGATAAGGCACAAAGTTGAGCACTTCTGATTTAATCCAGTAGAGAGCAGTGTCACATTTAGGTACTAACCTGATGTAATAATATGCATTTAATTGTTCCAGCACAACGGAGATTTAGATGGTATAATTTTGTTTTTAAATTTAAAGCATGTTTAACCTGAGAAGTACTCAAATGCACACAATCATAAAGTGCTACTGTCACCCTTCCACTAAGGCCTTTATGGCAGCAATAAGGACTGTGTTCAAGAAATGTAGGGTCTCCTTTGACAAATAACTAAACAATCTCAAGCCTTCACCCAGAAACCTGGGAAAACTAAAAGCTCCCTCCCTGAATGCCCTTAACAGGCAGAGAAGTGCCCCATGCACAAGCACTCTGGCACTGTGCACAAACAAGAAAAACTTTATTGGGGAAAGGGAAAACTGTTATAAACTTGGGAAAACAGAACAGCAACCGAATATATATGCAAATTAAAAGTAAAGTACCCCCCACCCTCTTCCAGCAACAGTCCACCTAACTCCCTTCCTACCCACTAATGAGAATGTCCCACAAGTGATAGTCCCTTGGCCACACCACTTTATTCATCTGCCATCTGCCACTCACTTTTTGGATTAGCAAGGAGCAGTCATTCAAGTATTTATTTGTAGGTCTGTTTCCAGTCTCAAAGGAGCTGTTTGGCTGATCTCACTGGTAGTCACCACTACTTCTCCCAGCTTAGTTATTCAGCTTTATTAAGGTGCTGCGTAATCAGGGCCTTACCCAAGTCCACCCAGTTCTGCTGCTGTCTTCTCCATCATCGCTCAATGCAAACTCCTCTGTCTGCATCATCTCTCAACATGAAGTTCTTATGAGCAATTAAGACCCTTGAGCAGAGTCCTGGCTACTTGGAAATAACCTCATTGTCACAAAGTAGAAGCTCTTTCCTCTCCTCTCTTTGAGCTTCTCTAGAACCCCTATCTGCCAAATACAAGTTCATGTATAGTTATGCTGACTTTCCAAATGTTACTATAATGACTGTGAACTGTGGATAGGTAGCCTATGTAAATGAGGCCATCTAAGGCAGTGGTTTTCAACCTGGGTCATGGCAGCACTGGGTCACGGCAGCTCTAGTCAGCACCACCAACCGGGCTGTTAAAAGTCCTGTAAGTGGTGCTGCCTGGCTAAGGCAGGCTAGTTCCTACCTGTTCTTACACTGCGCTGTGCCCCGGAAGCGGCCAGCAGCAGGTCCGGCTCCTAGGCAGGGGGACCATGGTGCTCCACACGCTGTCCCAGCCCTGAGCACCAGCTCTGCACTCCCATTGGTCGGTTCCTGGCCAATGGGAGCTGGGATGCCTGCAGGCGAGACCCACATGGAGCCGCTTGCATGCCTCCGCCTAGGAACCGGACCTGCTGCTGGCTGCTTCTGGGGCGCAGCGTGGTCTGTGGTGTCAGGACAGGCAGTGAACCTGCCTTAGTACCCCCGCTGCGCTGCTGACTGGGAGCTGCCCGAGGTAAGCCTGCACTCCAACCCCACACCCAAATCCCCTGCCCCAGGCCTGAGCCCCCCAAACCTGGAGCCCCTTCTTGCACCCCAAACCCCTTATCCCTAGTCCCACCCCAAAGCCTGTGCCCCCATCCCAGAGCTCTGACCCCCTCCCACACCCCAACACCCTGCCCCAGCCTTGAGCCCCACCAACCCAGAGCCTCTCCTGAACCCCAAACTCCTCATCCCCTGCCCCACCCCATAGCCCGCCCCTCTGCACCCCAGCCCTCTGCCCCAGCCCTGAGCCCCTCCCACACCCCAAACCCCTCATTCCCAGCTTCATTGGGTCATGGGCATCAACAATTTTCTTCAACTGGGTCGCCAGAAAAAAAGTTTGAAAACCACTGGTCTATGGCACCACTTTTCCCTTTTCACCAATAGAGGGAGTAGAGAGCTCTTCACCTTCTGGAGCTCCTGGCCATATGTTTACACTTCTTCAAGAAATAAATGCTTTTGAATGTAACATTTTTGTATGTATGGCATTCTCTCTCTCTCTCCCTCCCTCCAACAATTGTGTTTTACCACGAGGTTCGTATTTTATTATCTGTAATTTTAACCCCTATCTCTACCCTCCCCACTAAGAAAGGACATCTTTCTACACAAATAATAATTATCATTTTCTGAGATAATACATTTTATGTTCTACCTCCAAATAAAATAAAACCCTTCTTTTGCTATCTTTTAAAGTTTGTGGAGCATCTGAGCCTGCCAAGCCTTACTATGGCCCAAAGGAATTTCAAAATAGATTGCCATATGAACTCCTGAACAGTTAATCCCAGATTCAGAAGGTATTTAGGCACCTATGGATCAGGACCTTATTCCCTGTGTATGGCTAGTTCACCAACCCATTGCACCCCAAGTTAAGGACTGCATTAATATTTATGTGTTTAAGTATTAATTATAAGAACACTTAATAGGGTGTGAAGAGCTAAAATGCAAATTGTGTTGCTGTTTAGTTCTCTTAAATTACATAAGCAATACAAGTGTAATGGACTCCTAGTAACAGATTAAAAAGTAAAGGATGCCAGCATTTTATTGATGTTTAACACGATAATTAGAACAAGTAAATTACCGTAGGTATTAACATCGTTATTAGAAGTCAGTATTTACAGATTGCTACCCCATCTACTTACTTTAGGCTACCACTACCAATGTTAATTAAGGGTCTAATTAGCAAATATAATGTAAATAGGTCTGTAGGCCAGTGGGCAGAAGCGCCAGCCTCAGAAGATGAATTACACTCTCATCAGTTGCAGACTTGCAAGTCTTTTCATCAGGGCTTTCTTTTACTCATTCATAAACCATAGGATTTCAGATAAAAGAAGCCACTCAGTATAGCGGCCCCAACTGCCAGTTTCTTAACCAGCTGGGAGGGGAGAGGGCAACCCTTTTCCCCACATGTAGATAATAGCACAGCTACCTCTCTTCTACCTTTATATCCCCAGCTTCTTTCATTCATGTGACAGGCAGGGGTTTGCATTAGCCCCTTCTTGTATTGGGGCTTCTGGAGCATCTTTCCATCTTGTCACAAGCTCCTATAACATTTGATGTGAATATTATGAGGAGGTAATATACATATTCTGGGTCTGATCCAATGTCCAATTAAGTCAGTGGAAAGACTCCCATTGATTTCAGTTAGAAAAATGAAAAACAATCTCTGAAACATATTGGGTACTGAATAGGCATAATATATTGGCTACTGGATTTGCACAGCACCAGATGTACATGACTGTTTATTCTACTAACCTAACATTGAAATGAATGAGAGATCAGGGTAACATGTTCAGAAGCACATCAAATATATTTTTCATGTAGGTACTTGGGCAATAGAGCAACAGTCATGTTAGTAAGGAACAGCGTAGACTCCTTGAAAAGTTTGCCCTGATTTTTCCTTGCATTTACAGGGTCAGATTTTAAAAAGACTCAGCTCCCAGTTAGGTAGTTAAAATGAAAGCTGCTGGATGTTCAGCACTTTCAAATTCTAGCTATTTAATTTTGTTGCTTAAGTGAGAGCTGATGTCTTTTGAAAGTCTGTCAAGGTGCTGGACATGCAGTGAGTGTCTACTGCTACTTTAACACTGTAGTGTCACCCGGCCTCAGAAGCCTGAAGACAAAGAAAAGTATTATTTGTAATTATTAAATATACTGGGCCTTATCCAAAAGTCTCTTTGTAAACCTTAAAAAACAACGAGGAGTCCGGTGGCACCTTAAACACTAACAGATTTATTTGGGCATAAGCTTTAGTGGGTAAAAAACCCCACTTCTTCAGATGCATGGAGTGAAAATTACAAATGCAGGCATAAATATACTGAGACATGAAGATAAGGGAGTTACCTTACAAGTGGAGAACCAGTGTTGACAAGGTCAATTCAGTTAGGGCGGATGTGGTCCACTCCCAATAATTGATAAGGAGGTGTCAATACCAAAAGAGGGAAAATTGCTTTTGTAGTGAGCCAGCCACTCCCTGCCCCTATTCAAGCTCAAATGAATGGTGTTAAATTTGCAAATGATTTGTAGCTCTGCAGTTTCTCTTTGAAGTCTGTTTTTGAAGTTTTTTTTCTTGAAGGATGGCTACTTATAAATCTGTATCTGAAGCCAGTAGGAGAACACTTCAATCTTCCTGGACATTCAATAACAGATTTATAAGTAGCCATCCTTCAACAAAAAAACCCTTCAAAAACAGACTTCAAAGAGAAACTGCAGAGCTACAAATCATTTGCAAACTTAATACCATCAATTTGGGCTTAAATAGAGACTGGGAGTGGCTGGCTCACTATAAAAACTTTTTTTCCTCTCTTGGCATTGACACCTCCTCATCAATTATTGGGAGTGGACCACATCCACCCTGACCGAATTGGCCTTCAACATTGGTTCTCCATTTGTAAGGTAACTCCCTTCTCTTCATGTGCCAATATATATTTATGCCTGTATCTGTAATTTTCACTTCATGCATCTGAAGAAGGGAGTTTTTTACCCATGAAACCTTATGGCCAAATAAATCTGTTAGTCTTTAAGGTGCCACTGGACTCCTCTATGTTTTTGTGGATACAGACTAACACGGCTACCCCTCTGATATATAATTACAGAACTGCAGTTTCCACTTTTAAATTCTCAGCCCTGCGGTGGAGGTTTTTCTTCATATTTTAACTCTTCATGAAATTCTTCTCCCCTAAGAAGTCTAACAACATTAAGTTTGAGTGAATTAGAGCTATAATCCTCCTTCAACAGGAACATAATCCTTCTTCAAACATAATTAGAGCTGTAATCCTTCTTCAAATCTTTTCTGGAATGTGTACAAGACATTAGGCAACTAATAATGAATAGGTTTGGGGGTACACAATCAGTTCATATTTATTGTTTTATTTTTCAAAATAAGATGTATAATGCATACATTTATATATAAACTACTTGTATCCCTTCCTTCTTTCTGTATGTTGCTTGTTTCCTCAGTTAAAGTCTTCAGGGCAAGGATTGGGTCTTCCTGTGTGTATAGAAAGCCGTTAGTATATTGGGGACCCAAAAACAAGTATAGGATTATTGTTTACCATTTTTGCTTACAAAAAAACAAACCAAAAAACCAAAACACCCCACAACATTTTCGTTATAAAAAGTGTGGGGGGGTTCTTGGGATTTTTTATTTATGTGTTGATTTCATTTATGCAAATAGTAAAAATTGCATTACAGTGTCTTTTTCATGAAACCAGCTAAACTGAAAAATGTCATTTCTAATGAAAATGTATTTGGACAGCTATGATGTTACTAATATGATGTCTGTGCCTCTTATGTTAAAGACATATTTAATATAAATAGAAAATATAAATGCCAACAGAAAAATTACTGTTAAGTTACATATACACTAGTATTTGACTTTGTGCTGAAGAAACGTACTGCTTTCCTGTGAAGATATGATGTACCTCTGGATTCGAGATAGATCAGTGTGAGTCAGACACACTTTTGATGTAATGATCCTATTTGTAATGGTCACAGTTTGCTATTTTAATATGCTATAGTATCCTGTATTATCATGCAATAACTGACATACATAAATGGTTGATGAATGTCTGTGAATGAGAGTTCATATACATTAAAGGCCTGATCCAAACCCCATTGAGGTAAAAGGAAAGACTTCAATGGACTTTGGATATAGCCCTAAGTAATCAAATTTGCTATAAAGCAAGACAACTTTATCAAAGCATTAAGATTAATTTATGGAGTATGTTTTTAAAGAGTTAATAAGCCTGGAGAACAATAGGGGAATTGGTTCCTTTTTGTCCGTATAGTGAGGCGGTGTGGCCTGCCACTGACCCAGAGAGGGAGGGACCACTCACAGAGCCCTGGAGGTTGGAGCCAGGCTGTGCTTACTCCGCCCACCAGAAGTCAGTAGGTGGGACAGGAAGTACAAAAGGCAGGTCTTCAAGCTCAGTTAGGCTGCAGCCGCTGAAGGAGCCAGATGCTTCCTGCCCGTTCCCAAACTGGGAGACTGTTGCAGAGACCCTTGTGGCGCTGATGACTGGCTGATGCTGCTGGAGCCACACACTGACCAAGCCAAGGAGGAGTTCCCAGGTCTGCCGCTGGCCTTCTATCCAGACGATGAAGAGGACCCCTTACAGACCCAGGTATGCCCCGACGGGGAGATAGGAAGTAACCCAGGGGAACTAGAGAACCATCTGGTTGAGAGCTGGCCTGCGACCGGGTCAGCTTGTTGCAAGAGGATCCCCGCTGACCCCTCCGCCACTGTTAGGGCCCTGGGCTGGGACGCAGTGGAGTTGGGTGGGCCCATGTCCCCCCTGCCACCTGAACCCTGGGGTGGCAATACTCCCCCTCAATAGGTCAGAGGGCCTGCATCTGCCTACTGCCCTCTGAGTGAGAACAGTAGGCTCTATCCCTGCCTGAGCCCCATAGATTGTGTTTGGGTGCTCTACTCCTATCCTAGACTGTATTTGGGTGCTCTATCCTGGCCTGAACCCGGAGGACTTGCTGCCCCACCCTGACTAAGAGCCTGGGCTCTGAACTATTGGTTTGCTGCTCAGGCCTGAGTGCAGGCCCAAGACCCAGACTCCGTACCAGCCCATCACGACTAAGGGCCTGGGCTCTGAACCAGTTGTTTGCTGCTCGGCCCAGAGTGCAGGCCGAGACCCAGACTCTGGACTGCCCCGCCTCGACTAAGGGCTTGGCTTACTAACTGTTTGCTGCTTGGCCCGAAAAACAGGTCCGAGCCACCAACCCTTCAACTGCCCTGATTGCGGGCTAGAGATGCTAACCACCTAGCGCTCTGCCCAGAGGGCCGACCAGAGCTACATGCCAAGAGTGACTCAGCTAATTCCCCAACCGTGAGCAACGCCCTGTGATGTAGTGAAGTGGAGTGGCCTTCCACTGACCCAGAGGGGAGGGGCCACCACTAACCCACTACAATCCCTCATAAAAGTACATCTAACAATAACTGCTGTCTCTACATTATTTTCTAATTAAAGCTTTGGTTATATTAGTCTCTTCCAAACCAACTCGTCCTTATAAACCTTTAGTCTGAGGGATTTATAACCTCATAAAAATTACCTCTGTGCTGACAAAGAGTAATAAAAGCAAGAAGGAATTGTATACAATTCTGAACCATTTAGCAGTTGATACAGAGATATGGGATATCCAACAAAACCCTGTTCAACTATTTTCATATTCATTTGATCTCTTTGCAATTTAAAGTAATTGTTTTCAAGTTGAAGAGTGAAAGCCCCTCATCTATAATACATGTTAATCCCTTAGGCCAAATCTTGTGATTCTTGCTGAAGAAAAACTCCTCTTAGAAGCAAACAGAGTTTTGTCTTTATTAAAGATTAAAGGTTTTGTCCAGTAGTCCATGTAAGATTATCTGTCAGCTATCATACTCTGATATCTGAGATATGAACCAGAATCTAAACAAAGGATTCAGCACCCAACACATTTCCAGATCAGAGCTACAATGGCACGCTGAGTGGTGTAAGAAGTATACCTGAATATCATGTGAAACATGCTACTTCTTCTATGTAGGTGAAACATGCTACTTCTAACATGGAAGTCTAGTGGAAGACTTCATTGCACTATACTTAAATCAGAATATTGATACCACTGGGACCATATCTCTTTCTCATCAAGTGCAAAAAGTGACAAACTACCTAAAGGCAATTGGACCCAGAATGAAAAAGCAAAAGTCCTGGTCTAAGTGCCTGATCTTGCAATCCTTACTCATTTAGTCCTTACAGGAAATCAACACGACTAATTATGTCAGGACTACTTATGTGAGAAAAGGTTACAGTATCAAGACATAAATACAAACAAGACTGAGATCAAGTTAATAGGAAAGGGAAAACACTTTAATAAACTAGCTGATGTTATGACTTTACTCTTTGTGGGGAGAATCCTAAGCACAAATAATTAATCTAGTGCATGGTCCTGTTAGTGGATTCATTGTTATTCCTGAATACTAAAACAACAGGGGATGATTAGAAATAATCTTCTTTTATCTTTGGCAGCCTAGAAGACAGCACTTGTTTCTCCTTGATGCAGACCTAGACCTTTATAACTTCCAGACTAGATTACTTTTTCTGTGATTTACTGTGAAGGCTAGACCAATCCTGTAACTGGTCCATAATACAGCAGTCCATCTCCTGAATGTAATGAAGCATACTGATGCTACACACTCTGCACTGGCTCCCAATCTAATTTCAGATGCCTTTCAAAGTGATTCTTGTTTTCAAATCCCTTAATGGACATGGATATACAAGCATCCGATGAAGTGGGCTGTAGCCCATGGAAGCTTATGCTCAAATAAATTTGTTAGTCTCTAAGGTGCCACAAGTACTCCTGTTCTTTTTGCAGATACAGACTAATACGGCTGCTACTCTGAAACCACGGATATACCAGTGTCTGTCTCGCATACCGCACCCCCCACTGGTAAATGTAATTAATGGGGAAGTTGCAACTGACTCAATGAAAAGTGCCCAGTCGTAAAAAATATAAAGGATTTTACTAGTATAGTATATTATAATATCCATATTGTCCCAGCCTGCTAGTTATGTGGGTTGCTTGAATTTTCAATAAATAATTCATTTCTTCAAGGTTTATAAATTATTTTTCCTTTTGTTTTAGCAAAAAAATTACTATTTCTGGGATTTGTTCTCTAATCTATAATTCAGTTATATTCAAGTAAAATCAGGCTTTGTCTGAGACCCCAGGAATAAATTTATTAAATATCTGAACTTTTTATGTTCCAGAGTACTGATTTATATTCACTGCACACTTCTTAATGCATGCAGAAAAAAAACTGAGCATGTTAATATCAGACTTGGTAACGTATAGTTTTTTCATAGTTAGTTCAAGGTGTTGATTACTTTTGTAATAGTAAAGCTCATCCATGCATTACAATTTTGTTCCATCGTCTACATGATTTTACCTCTGCACAAGATTTCTTTCTGGTTGACTTATGTATATACCTTGGAGTAATATGTGAGTTTTTAAGAGAAACAGTACAGAAGGTTAAGAAAGCCATCAGAGTTTTGTCTGTTCTGTTTGTTTGTTTTTGGCCGTTGAGCAATTTTAAATCTTCATTAATGCAAATCTGAAGAAAAAGGTCAAATCTCAGGGGTTTTTTTTTTAAATTATAGAATATTTTAACAACTGAGAAACCTATAATAACCCACTGAGAGCAGAGCTTTTGTGACTTAACCAAACAAGTTTCTTTTTTTAGTCCATATAAAATGATTTGCCTGAGTGTGCCAATAAATATGTTGCTATATATTTGCTAAACCTTGCCAATTTGTGTTAGAAGAGATAGAGTACTCCCAGGATGTAATCTCTTTCATTTCTGTTAATAAAGAGAGAAATAAAAAAAAAAAAAGTAGAAGCACTCTCAGTCATAAATAGCTGTCTCTAAATATTTTAACATGCATTGGGTATCTCAATTCAGCCTTTGTTCATAGACAAATTATGGACCATGCATATGAATGAAAGGGGGCATATGGGGAATATTTTCACTCTGATGTAGTAAGTGGGGTTCTAAGGAGGTGATGTCCTGTTAAAAATAGAGATGAGTGAACCCATTGGACAAAATAAGAACCACACCATGCCCCCAAAGGCTTTGCTGATGATGAATTAAATATAAAATCTCTGAGTTACTTTCATGTTCCTGTAGCTATTTTTAATTTCCAGATTCTGATCCAGAGATCAAACTGGAAGAGTCACAATAATTCAGTAAAGTCTGTTTTCTCGATAGCTTGACCTACCCAGTTTATAGTAGGGAGATATATCTTCATTTGCAATAAAAAGACTATCTTGTACAATATCCTATTAAGCAAATAAGAAAAAGAAAGTTACAAATTACAATTCCTACCACAGAGAATTTAGGCACAGAGTCAAAGAGAGGTTAATTTTCTGAGTTCTCATACCAACAGGTGCAGTCTCCAACCATCCCATACACTTCACAACCAATTTACTCAGTCAAAACAAGACAACAAACTGTTCCAAATGCAAAACAAAACTATTCCTCCACAAACTGAAGTCCCAGTCCTGCTCTCATTGAAGTCATAAAGGAGATTTTTTTAACATGGACTTCAATGAGAAAAACATGAGGTCCCAAAACACCAGCTAATACTATTCATCAGAATTTACATTGTTGCTACAATATCTTATACACTTTCTGTTTGTAAGGTCTTTGGTTTGTCAAGCCTTTCAAAAATGTTTTTTTTTTATTTTACATCTTACCTATAACAAAATCTTGCAACAAACTAAACACATTGACATAGTTAGAACATACCATTGTAAGCCTTGCTATTTAATGACTTCTAAACTTTAGAGATGGAATAAATATAAATGAAATTAAAGGTTGCACACTGTGAACATATTGTTACAGTTTGGGTTAGACCTTGCTGAAACTGGTCATTTTAACAGCCACCCTTCATTTGGGTTAAAAGAGAGAAAAAATAGGGGCATCAAACAAAGACACAGGCTCATGAGACAACCCAAAGCAAAAAGACAAGTGAACTGGTATAGAAATTAGAACTATGTGGGTGGATTGTTTTTGCTGGGCATTATTTGGTAGAGCTGCGTTTGTATGTGGGGGGGAGAGAAAGAAAAAAAATCCACCAGAGAAGGAATGAGACAACAAGGACACTCCAGACAGAGCCTGAACAAGCCCTGGGAGCGTGGCCCTGAGAAAAGTCTAGAGAGAGACAGAATAAAGTTTTTTTGGACACTTTTTTTCAAAAAGTCTATGTTTTCCTGCTGATGGAACAATCAAACAAAATAATCATTTTTTTAAGACAAAAACCACAGCTTTGCTGATTGAAGTCAATTCAACTATATTTTAATTGTCTATGATCTTATTATATATTAAAAGGAATTTTTCAGTAGAGATGATTTTATTTGGATTAAAAAGATCCTCTGGGTTAAGAATATTTTTCCCTTCCAGATATATTTCCTTCTAAATGCTCTATTCTGCATATTCTGCTTTTGAATCTGTATCTCTAACTTTTTTCATGGCAGATCATTTCTTATTTTTTATTCTGCACTCTAGATTTATGGGATAACAGAACATGACATCTTTCTCCTGTTGTTGTTAACAGGAGAAAAGGAATCCACTTCTTAAAACTCTGCTGCTCCCTCTAATTTTGCTACACTGGGACCCATTATGGTTTGCACCTGCTCTTCTGGGAGTCCTTCTGCATGATTTCAAGACAACCCAGAGACTCTGACAAATAGTTGTCTAAACCACTATGCTTGTTTTCAGAAATGGCTGAATGGCTTTGGTTGAAATTAAAAAAGAAAAATAAATCTGTCTGTGGCAGACACCTGGCATGGAAAATGTCAGCTGAAAGATTAACACTTGGCCAAGTTTTAAGCACCTGAAAACAGGGTCTTCTGGAAAGCATTGGAGAACCTGAATAGGCAAGACTGATTGCACCGCCTATAATATATGATATAAAAATACCCCACTTGTTGAACAGAGTACCATTCAGGTTGTTGAGTGGCACAATATCCACTTTGCACATTAGCCACCAATGCTTTAGCAAGTTCCTAATCCATTTTGATATCTTCTGTAATTTTCATTTTTGGTGGTTATAGCAAGCATGCCTTCCAACACTTGTACGAAATATTTTCTGCTTCACGATATTTAGTAAAGATTTTTTTCAAAATGAGTACAATTAAAATACCTAAATATAAATAAGGCTTAGTATGAATGCATTGTGGATTCCAAAATGTCATCACTTCCGTGGCAGAAGCTGGTTAAAAGTTATCCATCAAAGTAAATTTTGTTCAGTTTAAGCCTTTGTTGTTGTTGTTTGTAAATCATTTGAAAAACAATCCTGATTATTGTCAAACTATAAGTTATCAAAAGTATTTGCCAAATAAGAAGAATAATTTTTACAGTCTGGATATTTACTATGATTATTCACTGTTTATCATGTAGTGAGGGATTGGTCACATGGTATTCCTTCTACTCCCTGACTGCACGACTAAAACTGTTTAAGATGCAAAAGAGGAATCAGCAAAGAGTTAATAACTCCCTTCCAGTATGACATCATCTTTTCATGATTTTACTTATTAAAATATATATATATTTCCCACCACATTTATACAGTATTCCATGGACTTGAATATGGGTTCTTGTGCACCCATTAGACAAAGAGTGACTGACTTGAATGGAGTTACTGTTGATTTATGCAAATATCATGAAATAAAAATCTTTTCCAATGTTTTCCTTACTTGTCCAATATTACAAGTCAATTCAGCCTTGCAAAATCTGTCATTAAAATATAACAGCTGAAGAAAGAAAAATGCTTGCTTGCCTTTTACCATAATAATGGTGGGGAAAACAAACACACTAATACCCATTCAAAAATAAAAAGATACTCATCCTAAATGTGAGAGGGAGTCAAATTTTATAAGGCTACATTAATTTAATTATTCACCAGTTATATTTATTTAATTCATTTTGCCTTTTTTCCTTCAATTTATACTTCTGTTTTTGTTGTTGTTATTTTTTAAGCTGAGAAAATATATTTAATATGGTATTTTTTTAAAGATATATTAGAGTAATTCTTCTACAGGAATAATTTTGTATACTGCTTGTTTGTTACTTTGCTGCCTTTGCTTTCAGAATTAATGAACTATATGAACACTGACAGTTTTAAAGTAGATACTATATGTTATCTCCAAATTCTGCTTCAAAATTGGATGCAGAATCAGCCTTTTAATGTGACTGGGAAAAGTATGAGAAAAACAACAACAACATGATGCTTAAATGTTTAAAACCTGTTCAGCCACAAGGAAGAATGTAGAGGAGAATCCCAGAGATGAGGCTCATAAATTGATACACTGGGAATGACTTGGAGAGATAACTAGGAAATAGACTGAAAATGACAAGGTATAAAAATAGACCATGTGATCTATTCTCAGTATAATATAGGAAGCCAAATGTAATTCACCATTTAATTAAGGGGCTGGCAAGCAGAGAAGGCCCAGGGCAAACCATTTATGAAAGAATTAAACTTTCTGATAGTATGCCAATCATAGAAAAATCTTCCTTTCTTCATAAGATAAAATAAGAATATGGAGGAAATGGAGTCAGCAAAGATTACCTGACTGCTAAATCAAATCACTTAGCGTTAAAGGGACAGGCGCATTACATTTTATTTCCTGGACTGTCTGTAGCACTCCATTATGAAAGTCAGCCTAAATCAGGGGCACAGCAACACAAACTGCCCACTCACCATTCTTCTGGAAAGCCTAGTGCAGAGGCCATAAGAAAGAAAGTTTTCGGTGAGTGTTCACCCCACCTCAGCCCCTTGAAAGGGTTAATGAGGCTGGGGGGGGAGGGGGACGACTAACTCAATAGGCTGCATCTGAAGGGAATTAGGCTAGATAAGTAACCCGATTGAGAATAGTTCCCAACTGAGAAGGAACAGTTGAGGCCATGATAAAGCCAGGAAGTTGGCAACAGAAGAGGGCTGCAGGTTGGAGGTCTGCAATCACTCCCTAATCTCAAAGAGGGAAAGGAGGTAACCAGGGGGAGAATAGAAGTCCTGGGATCCTGGCCCTGAGGTAAGTGCATATCAGGAGGTGGGTGGAGAAAGAGCCTGATATAACTGAAGTAGGAGCAGCCCAGGGAAGTAGCAAGCTTTGGGGACAGTGCAGACCTTGGCTGCCGGTTGTAGGGTCACTGGGCTGGAACCCAGAGTAGTGTGTGGGCCTGGGTTCCCCTACCAGCCACTGGTGAGATAGGCACAGACCAGACAGTGTAGCACAGTGGTGGGCAATCTGCGGCCCATGGGCCGCATGCAGCCCATCAGGGTAAGCTGATTGCATGTCCCTGCAGCCCACCACTTCCCACAGCTCCCACTGGCTGGGAAAGGCGAACTGCAGCCACTGGGAACTGCAGGGGGGACATGCCTGCGGATGGTCACCGTCCGCAAAATGTCTCACGGCCCACAATCAGCTTACCCTGATGGGCCGTATGCAGCCTGTGGGCCGCACGTTGCCCACCACTGGTGTAGCAGAAGACTGCCTAGGATAGTCATCCAGTGGGACTTTGGTACCCCAGAAGGGGAAAACATACAATGACTTGGCCGAAGAGCCAAGCCACAAAGAGAGAACACCCTGAATTCCAGAGAGAGAGAGAGAGAGAGAGGCAGCAGGGTGCATTAATGAGCAACAGAAGGGGACGTCAGACTTGAGTGAAGCTAATCCCCAGAGCAGTCAGGGGGAGGTGCTCCTACTGGTGAGTGTACCCTGAGACAGTGAGGAAAAGGCCAGCTTTACTGCTGCTGTTAACATACTATTCCATTTGTGCAGCTGCAGACTATTTCTCTTCTTAATTTTGCGTGTTACTTTGACCTATATATTTGATAAGAATCTGCCTTCGTTTTGCACCTTTCACCATGGTGCATTTGTCTTATTTAGTAACTATGTGCAAGATTTTGAAGCGGTTTTGCTTATTTTTATCTGTCCTTACCATATTTTAGGTTTTGATTTAGCACTTTCTTAGATTTCATACAGTTTAAAGCCAGAAGCAACCATTAAATCATCTTATCTGACCTCCTGTAATCACAGACCATTAAATTTCATCCAGTTTCTTCTGGGTTGGGATGAATAGCTTGGATTAAATTAAAGAATTTTTGTCCTTGGGAGACTCAGTTTTTGTACGACTCAGGCAGAGAACAGGAGAGGTAGTGGTGCCATGAAGGCTTCTGTAATGACTAGGAACTGACTGGGTGGGATGTGCCCAGATGACATATGCACCATGCTGCAGAGAAAGGTGTGGCGGGGTAACAAGGTCCCTGCCAATGGAATCTGGGAAAAATTTCTTCCTGACCTCGAATCTGACAATCAATGAAACCCTGAGCATGTAAGCAAGAGTCACAAGCCAAGCATCTGCGAAAGAGGATCCTCTGTACCACTTCAGAGCATTGGTCCAATGCCCCATATCCAACTGTGGCAATCCCTGAAGTTTCAGAGGAAGGGTGGGGGGAAAGCTCCTTTCCCTCTTCCCTCCAGAATACATCAAGGGGAAAAAATCATTCCTGCCCCCTGCAGGTGATCAGCTGAAGTCCTGTAGCATGAGATTTAATTATAGTCAATCACTTAATGCAGAGCTGCCAGTGTTGAGCATCTTGACAGCAATGCAAAGCTTCCTGTTCTCTCCATTGCCAATGAAGGAAACAAACAGGAAGATTTATAGATTTATAGATGCAAATGGCAGAAGGGACTGTTATGACCATCTAGCCTAACTCTCTCTCTCTCTCTCTCTCACACACACACACACACACACACACACACACACACACACACACACACACACACACACACACACACACACACACACACTCATGCTTTAATTTATATTCTGGGAGAAATTATATAGCCTATCTTTTAGAAATATAGCTAATTTTGACACAAAGTGGTAGTGAGTTCAGCACTTCCCCTGGTAAGCTGTTCCAATGTTCAGTTATCTTGCCTGCTAGAAACTTGCATCTTATTTCAAGGTTGAATGTCTTACTTCAGCATCCATCCATTGGATCTTGAAAAGATTGAAAAGCCCTCCACCATCAGCTATACTTTCCCTGCATTAGTACCTATGCACAGTGATTAAGTTACTTCTCCACTTCTCTTTGATAAGCTGAATATGTTGAGCTCTTACAGCTTCACATCATAAAACTTATTTTCCAGCCCCTAGATAATATTTGTGGCCTTCTTTGAACTTTCTCCAGTATTTCCACATCATTCTTGAAGTGTGGATATAAGAACTGGACACAGTATTCTAGGTTTGGTCTTACTAATGCTGTATATAGAGGCAAAATTACTTCCCTACTTCTACATTATATTCCTCTTTTTATATAACTCTTTTTACTACAGCACTGCACTGAAAGCTCATGGTGAGGTGGTTATCCATGTTGACCCCTCTATCCTTTTTGAGTCATTGCTTTCCAAGACAGAGACTCCCATCCTGTAGTTATAACCTGTGTTCTTGTTTCCCAGATTGATTTGCTTTTGGCTTTATTAAGACACGTTTAGTTGGACAGAGACTGTGACATATTGGTCTGCAAAATAGCACCCTGTTACCCCCACATTCATCGATTTGATACAGTTATCATATTTTGTGCCAAGACTGCCTTGTGAGGTATAATATGAATCACCATGATCTGCTGAAACTTATTGTTCTGACAACATATAGAGATCATCATTGTATATGGAGTTATGAGATTTTGCTATATGGTTGTTATTGAAATGTGTTGTGAGTCAGGGACACACCCACAGATAGCTCTCCACTGGCAACAGTGGAGGTGACCTACACCCAGACGGGTGTTAAGCGACCATCACAAGCCATTGACAAGCAGGGGAATTGTAAACAAGATATTTACAATTCAATAAGAGACAGTTGCTCAAACTCCACACCATGGAGATTGGTTAACTCTGTGGCTCAGCAAGGTATCAGGACATATGCTACTTGACTCCATGTTTCAGCCTGTATTTTCCCAAGCACATGATATGAGAATATAAAATAAGGTACAGTTGCAGGAGTCCAACTCTCTCCTCCCGCACCTAATCTGAAGGCAACAAGAACGTTTGGAAGAAAAGCCTTTGGACTGGGAAGATTTGTCCCAGGCTTAGCAGGGAATTCAGCCTGGGTATTAAGAACTGTGAACTGCTTACCAGAGGCGTAGCGAGCGCCCTCCATACCCTCCGATCGGAGGGGGCCCCTCAAGGAATGGGGCCCCTAAAAGTGGCAAAATAAATACCGCATTCCAGTTTCTGCATTGTAAGGGGCCCCGCCCGGACATATGTTCGGAGGGGGCCACCGTTCGGAGGGGGCCACCGTTCGGAGGGGGCCACGTTCTTTGTTGCTACGGCCCTGCTGCTTACAATGCCAAGTGGGATGAGAAAAACTAATTGATTCAAATCTTGCTAAGTCTGATAAATTTTAGGATTTAGACTGCGATTTTTACCTTTTATTTCTTATGTAATCAACTCTGACCTCTGTGCCTAACACTTCTAATTACTTAAAATCTATCTGTAGTTACAGTCATTTTAATGTTTTACATTTACCAGTGAGTTTGTCTAAAGTACTTGGGGAATCTTCTCAGATTACAAAGGCTGCTGCATGTCCAGTATTCTTTGATGAAATGGCAAACTAAATAATGAGCTTGCATTGTTCAAAAGAAGGTCTCGAGCAGTGTAAAACGGTACATTTCTGGGGTGCAAGGCTGGGGCTAAGGACATATGCTGGTATCTCCCTGCTTATAGTTCATGAGGGGCTGTGAGAGCCTGCATGTAACTTTGGGTCTGCCTTCACATGTTAATGTCTGTGTGAGGGAGAAGACTGAAGGGTCTGCTTGTCACTAGCAGAGCAGTGTGAGAGGTATCCTGATCTAGAGAGTTAAAGGGGATACAGCGATCCTCCAGTCCGGGTTGTATCCCGGGGGTGTCACAATGACCATTTAACCAGGCAATTCAGATTCCTCTAAAAGTAAAATGTCCTCATTATTTTGTACCCCCTCTGTTTTAGTGTCATCTGAAAATTTTCCCAATAAAGATTTTATATTGTCATCTAGATTGATGATTAAAAAATATTGAGTAACACTGGATTCCTGGAGGTCTCTTCTAGAAATGGCACCACTCATTGATAGCTCCATATTAGCAACTACATTTTGAGGTCTGTCAGTTTTGGGTGGTGATATTTGCTCTGCAAATCAGAAGGTTTGTGGTGTTTGGGTGTGGGAATCATGTTAAGGAGGAATATATTATCTTTTCCATTTGGTGTTAGTTTTTGATTTTGTAGTTCTTTGAGGTGTAGGGAATGTATGCTGCTTTGGCTGATGTGGCACCAGATCGTCAATGTCCTTCATGGTATAGTAATTGCTGTTGAAGTTCCTGGGAATGTGTAGTATTTATTTTAGAACTGTCAGTGTCATGTTTCTATCTGCTTGTGTCCCAACTGATGTTCGTGTTGGACCCCTGACGCTGCTGCCATAGAATGAATTATACTACTGAATAGTTTTAGCAGTAACTTTCTCTGTAGGTTATATTTATCTAGTGATATATAATTACTCCAAAATATTTTCTTAAAATACTGTGATAGCCAGATGAAATTTCTTGATGCATTTTAATGAGGCTCAAATGTGCTTAGATATGTATAATTTAGGGTGTGTTTAAGGTTTTCAGTTAAATTGAACTAAATGTTTGTAGTTAAAATTATGATTCTAAAGATGTTTTTCTTCAGTGTTTGCTAATCTTGTTATATTGCTTTTTATCACACTTATTAGAGTTAGATTGTATGAGTTCATCAAATGTATTAAATGTCATTAAAAATTCCAGTGTTCTCAATAGTATACCAACCTACAAATAAGTAATTCAATACTTACAATTAAGATGTGGAAATAGTCATTAAAATGACTGTGAAGTTGTAATATATTGTGCTGTGGTAGCACACATCTGTCTTAAATGAACAAATTCTCAATAATGACTGCAAACATCAAGAACAAAAAAAATGTTTTGGGAGATAAACCTAATTGCATTTCCAATCAGAGCTGTGAAATGCAGCTATAATGGTTATGACATTTATTGAAAATGAAGCTGTCTGCTAAATCTCAGGACACAGTAAACAACTTGAAATCCAAGCAACTATGCCAAGTCAGTTTAATAAAGTCATTTTCCTTTATCTTAAGAAGAAAATATTAATCCCTGAGTAACTGCAGAAAAGAAGTAAAATGAGTGAAAGCAAACTATAACAATGAACTCACAACTTTAACTTCTGTATTGAGAAACACCTACAAAATTGGAAACATCTATACTAAGGAAAAGATTAGAGGTTTACGTGTCATAACTTTTGCCTGTGTTCTGTTGACTGGTCCCAGTAATCACATTCCAAGTTTACTGAGGGCATCGCCAGGTTTGCTTCATATTGCATGTAGGTACATTTAACTACCAGTGTTCCAGTGGAATATAGAATAGTACAAAATCAAAAGGCATCTTGCCATTGTGTTACAGAAGCTGAAGGGAAAGGGTTATGGTATTAAAGGATAAAACTTAAGCTGACAAAGAAACAACATTCAGAGTTAAGGCTTAATGACATATACTGCACCACTGTGTCTCACACAGATGTCATCAAAAGTGATATAGAATTATGGAAGTATTGCAATATTGTCCCTAGCTTCCCAGTAATAACCTAGCAAAGCCCTGAAGCTATCAGTTTTTGCTACCCACCTCTCACTCTCCACTGGTTCAAAAATATAATACCTTGGATGGTTTTGGATACCAGCTCATTGTTCACATAGAATGACCATCTGCTATATTATTTTTCAAGATGTTCTGGCTGAAATAAACTACTTTGCTGTATATTTTTGAACAAGCAACATTTATAGTACTCTGATCTTCTGATATATTCATTCTGAACAAGATAATAAGCAGACTGGCTGTGCCACATATTATCAAGGTTGCCCAACAGTTCCTGTTATAATACTCTGTGCTTTCAGTTGCTTATAGCTTTGCCAAATCTCAACTGTTTGGCTGAAATTTTCCATGCTGTATGTCTGCCTGTGGGGTTTTTTTTCCTCAGCCATAATGGTTCAGCCATTTCTAAGAACTAGTCTGAGGAAAAATATACTGCTTTGCCCATGTTACAAAATTATGCTGACCTTTTCTTTGAACAGCTCTATCTCAACTATGCTTTGGAACAGAGACTTGAAATTTGGCACAGGGGCTGGCTTTTATGTCAGTGATTTGCCTTGTACCATCCCCATATGGATGTGCATATGCATTATATGATCCATTACAGCTGGTCAGGAATTTTTTTAGATTTTTTTTTTCATGAAAAATACTTATGTATAAAAATAAAAACCTTTATGCAGAAACATATCTTTTTCTCAGGTCCTGGATGTAATTACTGGTCAGAACCAGAGAGAGAGAGAATACCCTCTGGATAGGGCACTCACTTGGAATGTGACAGACAAAGGTTTGAGTTCCTGCTGTACATGACTGCTGGAGTTGTTCCACTTTCTACAAATAATTATATATTCATCAGGCCAGTGAGGAAGAAACTGACTCTATAGTGTGGTGGTTAGGGCACTCACCTGAGAGGTGGGAAACTCTGGATCAAGGTCCTACTCTGAATTAGGTAGTGTAAGGACTTGATCCTGGTTTTCTGCTGTTCTAGCTGAGTTCCTACCCACCATGCTATTGGGTATTCTAGGATGGGACACTCTTTTTTTCATTTTAAACATCAAAAATTACTGGTAACTTTTGACTTTAATTTCTGTTCCTCAGTTCCCCTTCTTAAAATGAGGATAATATCACCCCCCTCATCTCTCAGAGTTGTTGCAAAGATAAATTAATTAATATTTGTGAAGCAGTCAATATACTGGTCACTGATGAGCGCAATAGAAAAGACTTCCAGGAAATTAATAGTTCTTCATATGATCGTTGCACACTTATTGTAACTGATTTTTAATCCTTAAACTCTCCAATATCAAAATTAAATTTTGACAAGCATGTGGTTCTGATCCAAAAACCCAATTAACTTGTGGTAATGTGCATCCAGCTCCCTCAGTGCTGTTCTTGTCGCTCTTAAGTTCTCTTCTAATGTCACACATTTGTAGTATTTTATTTGTGACCCCTGGTTTTGTCTTCTTATGATGTTTCCCAATGATGTCCATTGCTGCCTCATTCATTACATCGTTGAAATTGTTGGTAATTGTTTCTATATCTTCTTCTAGAGCAAGCAGCAGGGCAAATTTTCCACCGATCATTGCTTGGAATGACTCTGCAATGTTTTGGTCTCTGAGTCTTTCTATGTCAAACTTGGTTCTGGTGAACTTTGGCCTGATGATTTCTCTTAGCCACAGCCAAAAACTTAGCATCACTAGGTAGTGATCACTTCCAATATTAGCACCGGGGAAGTTCCTTGTTTTAGCTCTGTTAATCCCAGAACAAAATCGGTTTTGCACCATGATGTTGTCGATCTGGCTGTGATGTAGACCATTAGGTTGATCGTCTGGATGCTTTATGTTGTCCTAATGTGTTTGCAAGAACCAGATTGTTATAGCTGGCAAACTCCAAAAGTCTCAATCCTCTCTCATTGGTTACCGCATTACAGAAAGGGCCATCCTAATCTTGCCAATCTGCCTGTGCATCGGTATCCACTTTAGCATTCCAATCTCCTTGTACAATCAAGATGTCTTTCTTGTGTACCTTATCAATGATGTCTTGGAGCTGATTGTAAAAATCTTCAATTTGCTCATGGTCATAGTCACACATACTACAAATGTGTGACATTAGAAGAGAACTTAAGAGAGACGAGAACAGCACCGAGGGAGCTGATAAATACAGAGAGATTGGCAGAAAGATCAAGAAAGGAATGAAAGTGGTCAAGGAGATATGGATTGAAAAACAATGATCTAAAATTGAAGAGTGTATCAATAATAAAAATAGCAAATGAGCATTCCCGGTTGTAAAAGATCTGACGGAGGAAAGATGGACCAAAGCTAATGCAATTCAAGACAAAGAAGGGAGCAGTCTTACAGAAAAAAGGGACATCATCAATAGGTGGACAAACTATTGCTCCAATCTATACAACCACCAGACATATGGAGATCCTAGTGCCTTAGACAGCCCAGATTTAACAGAACAAAGGAAGATGACTTTCCAATACTACGTGACGAAGTGGAGACAGCTGTGAAATCACTCAAGAACAGAAAGGGTACAGGTATTGACAACATCCCAGCTGAATTGATGAGATTCGGAGGAGAATAGTAATACATGTACTCACCAAGATAAGATCTGAAACAAGATCTGGCAGACCAGTGAGTGGCCCTCCATGTGGACACAGTAACTAATCACTCTGCCAAAGAAAGGCAACCTGCAATTGTGTCAAAATTACTGGACCATAAGCTTAATTAGCCATCCCAGCAAAGTGATGTTGAAAGTCATATTGAATAGATTGAAGCCACAAGCAGACAATATCATCTCTGAATAACAGGCTGGCTTTCGTGCTGGAAGAAGTACCACAGAACAGATTTTCAACCTTCATGTTCTATGTGAGAAGTACTTACAACACCAGCAGGACATCTACCACATCTTTGTTGATTTCAAGAAGGCGTTTGACAGAGTATGGCACAAAGCTTTCGGGGCAACTATGAAGAAGTACAATGTTGGTCGTAGTACAATGTATGCCAAGGCCAGCAGTGCAGTTCTCATCAATGGCACAATAGGAGAGTGGTTTTGCACCACTGTTGGAGTCTGGCAAGGCTGCCTTCTTTTGCCCACACTGTTCAACATCTACTTGGAGCCATAAGGACTGATGCCCTAGAAGATTACTTATGCACAGTCAGCACTGAGGGTGAGCAATCTCAAAGCTTCGGTTTGCTGATGACATTGATGGCCTGGCAGGCAGCGAAGATGAACTTGCCAACCTTGTGAAATGATTGGATGAAACCTCCACAAAATATGGCATGGAAATCAGTGCAGAGAAAATCAAGCTGATGACAAACAAACATTATGGGATCAGCTCACATATCACTGTCAGTGGACAAGAGCTGGAGACAGTGAAACGGTTCAAGTATTTGGGGGCAGTCATCACTGATGAAGGATCCAAGGCAGAAATTCGGACAAGAACTGCACAAACAACAGCGGCAGTGGCAAAGCTCAAGACAATTTGGAGGAATAAGAACATCTCCCTGGAATCCAAACGGAAACTGCTGCACGCATTGGTCATCTCCATTTTTCTGTATGCATGCGAGACATGGACCCTTACAGTAGAACTTGAATGGAAAATACAGGTAGTAGAGATGAGATGCTTCCTTTAAATCCTGGGCATCTCTTATTTCGACCATGTCACTAATGAAGAGGTCTGCAACATCATCACCCAATGCACTGGGTCATATGAAGACCTCCTGACGACCATGAAGAAGCGCAAGCTGAAGTGGTATGGCCATGTAACAAGATCATCTGGCCTATCCAAGATCATCCTCCAAGGGACAGTACAGGGGAAGAGAAGAAGAGCTAGACAGAAGAAGAGATAGATTGACAACATAAAAGAGTTGACAGGAATGGACTTCACGGAGACTCAAGCACTGAGACACAATTGTCAGGGGTGGAGACAATTGGTTGCTTTCTCATCAATGACAGTGCCCCAATGACCAACGCGGTTATGGGAGTGATGATGATGATGAATGTGCATCCAAGCACGACTACGCCACTGTGACCGGGGTCCGAGTGTGGAGCCAGCTGTGGTCAGTCAATTAGGGTGAACTGCAAAGAATGGGGCAGACAATCCCCATAAAGCTGGTAGATATTCCAATACTTAGATTCACCAAACCAGGAAAAAAAAAAACAGCTTCTTTATTACCTTACTCGTTACTCGGAAGTCCAAAAAACACAGTTTCCTTAAAGTGATCCAGCCTCAGGCCTCAATCCAGGTACTCATGTCAAATATGATGAAAATTTCTGTAAATCTTATTTCATCATATAAAAGAAAAGATTCTACCAATCCCAAAGGATTGGACACATTATGTCCCAGCTTAATGATTGTTTCAGATCTTACCCAAATACACGCTACAGCCAATTCTTATTAACTAAGCTAAAATTTATTAAAAAACAAGAGAGAGAGAGTATGGTTAAAAGAGGAATATACATACAGACATCAGTTCAATTTGTTGAGGTTCAGATTCACAGCAGAGATGGTGAGCTTTGTAGTTTCAAAGAGTTCCTTTAGAATTCAGTTCATAGGTCATATTCCAATGTCCAAATCTCATATTCAGGGCATTCCAACATAACCAGGACATCAGTCTTGCGACTCAAACTTCCCCTGATGCAGTCTAAGCAGATCTGAGATGACAGAATCAGGACCTAAGGATCTTTTATACAATTTAATGTCTTTTGACAAGTTGGAATTTCTCAGGGAACAAAAGGTAATTAGGATGACTTTGAAGGAGGTCCATCACCAGTACTTAGCTATACGAATTAACATAAGGCCATTTGCTTGTTCCTCCACCATTCACAGTACATTTCAAAGAAAGATGAATACTGAGATATCCCGTATTTAAAATTCATTTACATGATAGGATGTTCTTTTGAATTCTGAATTATCAGAATACAGCATGGACAGGTACTGTTGATTACATTGTCCATCCTACTCATACATATGTAAATACACAAAAACACAAACATTATCTCCCCACATCTTATGAGGGTTATTTATTTTGCAGGATGTTTAACCCTTTCTAGTCATGCCTCAGAGAGGCATGAACAAGAGATAAAACAAAATATTGAATAGCTGCACATTAAGTGAGCACTGTCCATTCCATGTACTGAATGGGGCACAGTTGCTGTGCCAAACATACTATGTGATCATGTAATTAAAGACTGTATCATACATAATGCATAAGCACAATGGGGCCAAATTAAGGTTGCTTTTGCTGGCATTTCCTAACTTTGAGTGCTTGAGATTGCAACCTTCATATTGTCATTTTAACATAGATATTTTGTTTGTATATTATTTAGAGTGGCATTTTAATTTGTTATTAACATGGCTTATTAATTGATTTGACTGTAAAGTGACGTGAGATATTCACATGAAATACACTCTGTAGGTCTGATTCTCCTCTTTTATAGCAATGTAACATCACTGACCTCAAAGTTGGAGTGATGGAGCTTCCAGAATCTAGTAGGGCTGAAGCACAAGGTCTTTGATAGAGGGTTTTTAAAAACAATATGGTGATTGGGGGGGGGTGGGCGGAGAGGTTCAATACTAGAACAAGACCACACAAGGGTCTAAGGTGGCCCATTTTAGATTTGTATTAAGATATGATTTATATCCATGTCTGAATACAAATTGTATGTGCTGGTATTTATATCAAATGAACAGGGAGGAATATTTTGTATTTATTTATATTTTCTTCTGAATATGAACAAGGCACAAGAAGTCTGAATTGTCACCATGTTTGTAGATATCAAATTTTCAACTGTCCATTGCAAAATATGAAAACAATTGACTTTTTTTTTCCAATCTTTTTAGTCTTTCCCATGGAAAATTTCTTTTTCACACACAAAAAAATGTTTAGTTGAAAATCCAATTTTCTTTAAAAAAAAGTTTTGATGGAAAATTGTGGATCATCCCTAGTCAGTATCAAGGAGAGTTAGCTTTAATGATTGTGCCAAAGAATTAGGCAGATGCATATTCTGCAGCCAGACCTGTGAGGCACCGAGCTTGAAGTCAATCAAAACTGCTGGGGGTATTCAACCCCTCACAAAACCAAGCACCTTTTCACCTGCCTGTCATTTCAAATGAACACTGTATGTTCTATCTACAGTACAGCACTCTAAAAATATACAGACTGCTATGATTATTAACCTTGGGTTAACTAACAACTGTTAGTCTGTAATGTTTATCTACATGTACCTAAGTATTGATGTAGTCGCCTATTATTTTCAGAGTTTATTCTTGCTCATCTGTTTCCCCACCTGCTGCTGTTGGTTCAACAAGAGCTAATCTGGACCATCTAATTTACATCTCTTATATAGTATCTAAGTATCAGGCTATCCCTCTGACATAACTTAGAGCTTTAAAAACATTTAAATTATGTTTTAATTATCTAAATGAATTATGCATCTGCTTTTGATTACAAATACTAGGAGGCTGTTGCTTGATTAGTGATGATATAACAATTTTACATTTGTTTCAGCTGATAATGATAACTTTCTTTTGTATTTTATCTGTTTGTGATGAGTGAATAATTGCTAACACCTGGCTTACACACCAAGGGTATTCTTGAAAAAAAGCATTGAACTACAAGAAACTTACTGGTGTCAAAACTTAAATAGGTAAATGAGTTTAACTGAGTTGAAATTCTATGGTTTTGCTTCAGAACTGTGCCACCCTTTTGCATCTGTTTTTATATGACAAACAATATATTTGACTTGGAAGAAATCTTCATCACTTCTAACGTGTCCATCTCATATGATTTCTGAACTACTGCACTATCTATCCTCTTCTTCAGTCTATATCCAAAGACTGAAACAAATTAATCGTGTCTTAATCGTGTCTAATTTATGGTACATTTAATTTTCAGAATTCCTATGAGGGAGAGTTCAGAGTCTATCCCATGACTGAATTTTTGACCTGGTAGCACATAGCATTGGTTCCATGACACTAGGATAAAATAAACTGTTACTTTTTATTCCTGCTTTCTTCAATCCACTTTTTGTCTCCGATAAATTACTCAGAGGGAAAATCAGAAAATTTAAAGCAAGAAATCTAACTGTCATATCCTCAGGTTACATTATGTCTTTATTATCATCAACAAGGATATTTATTGAGGTGTTTCAATTAAATTATTTAGAAAAACCTCTCAATAAAAAAATTGTGGTTGAATATAATAGGATTGAACCTTGAAAGTCATTCTTGCATTCACTATTCAGATCAAGCTGCAACAGCACTCACAGTTATGTATCAGGATGGCTTGCAACTACCTCCATAAAAGTAACAGGATGGAGGATAGGTGGAGCAGTTTATTTAAAAATTAGGACACCATACATTTGGAAGCAAATTATACATTTACCAGTTTCTCAAGTGCTCTATGATTTGTCCTTAAAATGACTGAATTCCTAAGACAAACAAGGTGGGAGAGGTAATATCTTTTACTGGAGCAACTTCTGTTAGTGAGAGAGAGACAAGCTATTGAATCATACAGAGCTCTTCTTCAGGTTTAGGAAGAAGAGCTCTGTATGAGCTCTCCCACCATCACAGCATAATGCAAGGTGGAACAGATTGTTTAGCATAAGGAGTTAGCACATATTTTTAAGGTACCATTCAAGATAGAGTGGTCTGTTAACTGTTCTGTAGTTCTAGGACAAAAGCGGGTTACAGATTGTTGTAATATGCCATAAATCTAGTGTCTCTGTGCAGTCCATGGTTTTTGTGTCTCGCATAGTTATGAATTTAAGCTATCAGGCTTGTCTTTTGAAAGTGTTGTGCAGGTTTCCTTTGAGGATGAAGACAAATAGGTCAGACATAGTGATTGCTTTGTGAAAAGTGTACACCCACAGGTGATAGGATGTTATTGTGTTTTATCATTTTCATTTATGGGTTCATTCAAGAGAATAGTGATTTTCTGGTTTCACGCACATAATAGATTTTGGGCATTTACTACACTGGATGAGTTACACTGCATGTTGTGGTAGGCATTTGTAGAATCCATAGATCTTGAAAGATATGTTGTGGGAAGTGTTGATCATTGTAGCAATGGAGATATGTCTGCAGGTTTTGCATCTGTCCATTGTTGTTCTGGCAGGGTCTGGTGTGTCCTGGTTTCTGGGGAACTTGTTCCTGAAGAGATTGGAGAGGTTGGGGCTTTGTTTGAAGGTCAGAAATGGGGGTTCAGGAAAAATATTTTTCAGGACGGGGTCCCCATCAAGAATGGGTTGTAGTTGTTTGATACAAAGTTACATCAACAGTAGATATGTCCTGTTTAAGTAGAAGAGCCCTCCTCTTCCTCCACCTGCATGCTTCTCCACACTGAATGTCCCAGTGAAATCTTCAGTGCATCAGACAGGACTTCCTTCCTCAGCACTATTCTCCCTTCTCCTGTTGGAAAGAGAAGCCTGTATTATATATGGTATATAAATATAGTTCTTTGACTGCTCCTATTCTAGCAGACTTTGTCTGTAGTGATGACCAGTCTGGTCTCCCACTTCTCCACTCTGTTATAAAGGCTCCTTTGGGGTTTTTTTTTTGCTTTCTCTTCTCTCCATCCAGAGGTTTCAGATACCAGTTTACCCCACTCTATTAACACCGGGAAAAATAAAGAGCTCTGTCTTACCCTTTTTTTCAGGAACTCCACCCTTGGGCCCTAAAAAACAAAGGCAAGTTCAGTTTGCTTCTTAGCATAGACCTGTCTTAGAATCATAGAATCATAGAATATCAGGGTTGGAAGGGACCTCAGGAGGTCATGTAGTCCAACCCCCTGCTCAAACCAGGACCAATCCCCAACTAAATCATCCCAGCCAGAGCTTTGTCAAGCCTGACCTTAAAACCTCTAAGGAAGGAGATTCCACCACCTCCCTAGGTAACCCATTCCAGTGCTTCACCACTCTCCTAGTGAAAAAGATTTTCCTAATATCCGACCTAAACCTCTCCCACTGCAACTTGAGACCATTTATCCTTGTTCCGTCATCTGCTACCACTGAGAACAGTCTAGATCCATCCTCTTTGGAACCCCCTTTCAGGTAGTCAAAAGCAGCTATCAAATCCCCCCTCATTCTTCTCTTCTGCAGACTAAACAATCCCAGTTCCCTCAGCCTCTCCTCATAAGTCATGTGCTCCAGCCCCCTAATCATTTTTGTTGCCCTCCACTGGACTCTTTCTAATTTTTCCACATCCTTCTTGTAGTGTGGGTCCCAAAATGGGACACAGTACTCCAGGTGAGGCCTCACCAATGTCAAATAGAGGGGAATGATCACGTCCCTCGATCTGCTGGCAATGCCCCTACTTATACAGCCCCAAATGCCGTTAGCCTTCTTGGCAACAAGGGCACACTGTTGACTCATATCCAGTTTCTCGTCCACTGTAACCCCTAGGTCCTTTTCTACAGAACTGCTGCCTAGCCATTCAGTCCCTAGTCTGTAACAGTGAATGGGATTCTTCCGTCCTAAATGCAGGACTCTGCAATTGTCCTTGTTGAACCTCATCAGGTTTCTTTTGGTCCAATCCTCTAATTTGTCTAGGTCCCTCTGTATCCTAGCCCTACCCTCCAGCATATCTACCACTCCTCCCAGTTTAGTGTCATCTGCAAACTTGCTGAGAGTGCAGTCCACGCCATCCTCCAGATCATTAATGAAGATATTGAACAAAACCGGCCCCAGGACCAACCCTTGTGGCACTCCACTTGATACCGGCTGCCAACTAGACATGGAGTCTTCCCTGAGTCCCTTTTCTGTTCCCAGTGACATTATCTGTCACACAAGCAGTCTGAAAGAAAAACAATTTTGCCTATTAAGAGTTTTCTGAATTTGCTAATGTTTCCATATTTAGCTGTCCTCTGACAGCTCAGGATATAAGACAATTTCAGTGCCAAAATCCTTGCTACTAAAAGGCTACAAAAATGTTTTAAAAAGATGTGAGATTTAACTACTTACTAATTAATGTCTGTTTAATATTACAGCTGATCAAATTATTTGTACACAATATTCCACACAAATGTAGATATGATTTTCTGTTTTGAAATCATTGTGAGCTGATCTTAATTTCTAAGGGGGAAAAACCTTAACTAGACATTTCATAGGTTACATGAACTTTGTAAGCTGACTTGTTTGCAAACTGTTCAGCTGAACTTGTCACAATCCTTTAAGAGATTCATTGTGTCTGACTAGATAGTGATATTACCCCTCTGTGATAAATGAAAGGGGGGAGGGAGGTAGCTCCTTTTTATGGACATCCATCCAGCCAGTAGCTATAAAATCCCTCTTAGTAGCTGTTCTCTAATTGTTCTATCTGTAAAGGGTTAAAAAGTCTCACTGCTATGCATAGGTTAAAGGAAGTAACAGGGCATATGGCAAAAAGAGCCAATGGGAAGGTTAGAACTTTTTAAAATTGAAACAAGACTCCCCTTTTGTCTATCTGTTGTTCTCCCAGGGAGAGGCAGACAGGACAACAGCTATGCTGTAAGACGCTTTGGGACAGATATGAAAAATCCTTGGTATCAGACCTAGAAACTACTCATTTGAAACCCCAGATATGTAAGTAGATCAGGAAATGTCTAGGAAGAGGCGATTAGGTTTATCTCTTTTTATTTCTTTATGGCTTGTGGACGCCTCTGTGCTAACCCCAGGTGCTTTTGTTTTGCTTGTAACCTTTAAGATTGACCTCAAGAAAGCTATGCTTGATGCTTAATCCTTGTAGCTGCTCTTTTAAAAACTAGCAATAGCTTCTGAGTTCCCAGATGTATTTCATTTTTTAAATTTTATTAATGAAATTTACCTTTTTTTAAGAACAGAATTGGATTTTTGTGTCTTAAGAGGTTTGTGCACATGTTGTTTAATTAACTGGTGGCAACAGCTGATTTCCTTTTTTTTCTGAGCTCTTCCCCAGAGGGGGGGAGGAGGGTGAAAGGGCTTGAGGGTACCCCAGAGGAAGGAATTCCTAAGTGCACCTTCCTGGGCTTTCAAAGGGATTCTGCACTTGGGTGGTGGCAGCATCTACCAATCCAGGTCAAAGAAAAGCTGTAACCTTGGGAGTTCAATACAAGCCTGGAGTGGCCAGTATTAATTTTCAGAATCCTTGTGGGGCCCCACCTTCTGCATTCGAAGTGCCAGAGTGGGGAAGTAGCCTTGACACCCTCCCTGACTCATAGCAGGCCTCACACTTCTGGTGAAGCGTATCTTGCAGACTTAGCCTGGATTGCAAACACTTTAGGAGAGGGAACAACTTTTTGTTATGTGTATATGCAGCGCCTAGCACAATAGGGCCCCCGTCCTTACTGGAGCTTCTAGGAACTGCTTTGATAAAAATAATACTAATAGTTGTTGTAGTCTCTAGTAATCCAATCACTTTAAACAGACTGCACAAGTTTTACTTCTTCTTCCAGGCTGTAATACATATATAGATTCATTGACTCTAGGACTGGAAGGGACCTCGAGAGGTCATTGAGTCCAGTCCCCTGCCCTCATGGTTCCAGTCGGGTAACTCTGATCCCAGGTAGCACAGAAAGTGAGCCATTTGATTAAAGAAGAGAGTCAGAGTCCAGCAGGTAGAGTAGTATACCTGACCTCATCTTTTACCATCTGAATATCTTTAAAAGTATCTGTCCTCTTAAAAATCAGGGGCTCCGCTGGGATAGGGGAGAAGGTGCTGTGGCTTATAGGACACCAAGTATATGATCAGGAGACAGGGTGAAGTATACAGTTGGATGAGAGAGAGAGAAAGGATGAAGAATGTTATGAAGGGACAACATGGACTGGACAATCTAGATTTTCAAATTGTCCATATAGATATTTTCAAATGTGAGTAGCAATTGTTGGGTGCCTCTTTTTTGGGTTGCCCAACCTGAGACACTTTAAAGCATCCTGATGATGAGTGCTCAGCATCCAACAAGAGGTACCCAAAATCACTTGTTACTCTTGAAAATATTAGACCCTTACTTTTAATGTCAACTTTTAGACATTCTTTCCTCACTAGCAGTTTCCCCTTTTACCAAAACTTCCTTCTGAGAGTGATTCAGTTAGATGTTTAGGTTCTGACAGCATGAGCATTAAGTACGTAATTAGGCACTCAATATAAATGAATTGGCAGATGCTAACATTTAAGTAATTTAAGCAGCTTCTACCCACTTGTGAGAATCCTGTTTTCCAAGTACCTTTCAGTGATTAATTTCTGGTAGTATGTCAAAAGTCTTCTTCAAATAATAGTTTTCTTTTACATTAGAAACTGAAGAGATGATAAATTTTAAGACCTTTTAAAACATACCTTTTTGATTATGTTTTAAACTTGTGTAATTTCTCCCAGGAAAATGATCATTATACTTTCCTACAACCCCATGTTTCTTTGCTTCAGGAGTTATTGTTAAACCCAACAGTAATAAATCAACCTAAAATTATTTTCTGCTAAATTTCATTTGAAGTATTAGAATAAATTGTTTGAACACAATATCAGCTCTTTGATAGTTTGATTTATTGCTCAAGGATATTTATTTTCTACAATAAACACACACACACACACACACACACACACACAAATTGAGGTCACCACTAAACACTTGAAACTGAACAGCAGTACAGTGCTTATAACAACTTTTAGAGCTTCATAAAACAGCATGAAAGACCAATTTTAAAGGACAAAAGAAAAGACCATCTAATATAGTCCTTGTGGTAATAAAACACAAAGATTTAGGTGGCATAGAGCTCGGAGTACAAATGCCACTCATTTAGTGATTTTTAAAAGAAGGCAAAGTAGGTTAATAATTGTGTGACATTGATTTTTTATATAGAAGTTTGTGAGGCTTTGTTTTTTGTCTACTTGCATTCTGTTAGTTCTTAATTCATTGACTAACAGGTACAATAATATAATAAACATGCAAGAGAGAGTAACAGAAAAAAATGTTTCTCTGACTAATACTGATGGGTCAGAAAGAGTGTAGAATGGTTGATGAAGAAAAGAGAGAAATATAGGCCCAAAAGAAGAAATCAGATTGAATATCCCTGCATTCTAGAAAATTAAAATCTGATATGAACTGTGTAACTGTGACACATCTTTTCAATATTGGTATCTAATCATTAGAAACAAGAAAATAACAAAAATTTATTCTCTTCCTTCTCTTTTTCTCTTTGTCCACAATTAGTCACCATTTTCTCAAATGCATTTGTTATTTGACAAAGGAGTTTGTTTGTTTTTTCCTGATGGTTTTATTTATTCTATGGCTTGCAATTCAAAATGGGAGCTGAATCACTTAGCTGTGACTGATTGCTTAACATACAATACTATTGTTTCTCCTCTCTGATTATCAGTTATCTGAAACCCCATAGGATGAAGATATAACTTAATTTGTTCTCCAAAAGAATTTATGCTAGTAAATTTTATAAAACACAAAAGGAACACAGACAGTTGAGACACATTGTTGGATACAAAAGAACATTAGTGGAATTCCCGCCCACCCTTCCCACCATTATTCTTCAAGCTCAGCTAAACATGTAGGTCAAGAAACGATGACCACGTTTCTATAAACATTTAATTTAATTCCGTTCTAATAACACATCTTTAAATATACATTTTTGTAATCCTTTTTTCACAACACTGAGAGGTTAGCAATCTTCTAACCTTAGAAGGGGTTATTTATTTCAGTAGAATAAATAAGTAGCTAGCAGATAAGAGTAATACATTATCCTAATATACTTTTATTTACAGATTTCAAAGTCCTTAATCTTTTATTCAGTGGGACAGGGATGGGAAGATGGGTCTCCCAGGGGAGTGAGCTAATCACTTCTTCTTAGTGTATGTGCAACATGTCTCAGGTGGCACATGACCAGGATTCGTCACTGAATTTGGTCCTCTGGTTAGATCATTAGCTTTTCTGGCCTGGCTGGGTACTGACGGGAAGCACGATGATAATGCTGATCCATACCATCCACCTAATCACGGGGCTACAGAGTTAGTCTCACAATGACGTTAGCCAGTGAATATTTAAGTATTTCATACAAAATAGAAGTGCTTCAATGAGAGACACTGAGTGACACTAACCCCAGCATACTCTATAGCTCAGTGGTTAGAACCATCACCTTCCATAGGTGGTCAAAGACCTAGGTTCAAGTCTCTGCTCCAAATCAAGCAAAGTGTGGATTTGAACCTGTGTCCCAGGTGAGTGCTCTAACCACTGGTCTATTGGTTATAAAAGCAGTGGGATAGCACCAACACCTCCTTGGCTGTGTTTTCTGCAAGGCTCAATCCAATAGGTGGCATCTGAGAATACCTACCAGATCAGGTCCCACAAACAAGATAGGTGGGGGAATATCTAGATTGAGAAACCCACTGGTGCTTAGGTGCCAAGTTGCTCAGCAGTGGCAGGACTTAGGCACCTTTGCACATGCCCACCAGAAGAAGTTTAGTCACCTAGGGGGCTTTATCAATGGAAACTTAAGTGCCTTTACAATTAAATGGAAGCTGAGCAGGAGTTTTAAGGATCTAAATTTGGACTTAAGTACATAAGGTGGCAGTTAGGTGCCTACATTTCTTTGTGACTCTAGCCCATAGTGTCTGGTGACATCTTGTACAACAAAAGCAAGCCCTCTTGAAGCATGGATATGAGGCATTTTCAATGAGGATGACTCCAAAGGGAGGGGGGGAAACAATTACACTGCACAATGACTCATCAGTGTGAAGTCTCCTGTCTCTTTGTATGGCATTTGTAGTCCTGACTTGATATCCTGGACTACAGGCCATAATTACATTTTGAAATGGGCCCTCTCTATTAAATGAGTTTGATACCCCTGAACTGATAGGCATAAGCAAGGAAGAAGAGATAACATTTTCACATGTTCTAGATAGCAGGGGGGCTGGAACAATTTGTGTAGATGGGTGCTGAGAGCCATTGATCCAAACTGTAATCCCTATATATGATGGAAACCACTTTAAGACAGGAAGTGTTGCCGCAGCCCCAGCATCCCTAGTTCCAGCACCTATGATGGCAGGAGCTGCAAAGAAGAAGGGTCTCTCACAAACAGTGTCTAGACCGCATGCAAGGGGAAAGAGAAGATCTGTGCCAGACTTGCAGGGGCAGCAGGGATGATATGGCATCAACTTTTTTACTGAGCAGTGGTCCCTTCTGAACAGAGAAAATAGTGTCTCCAATTTCCTAATTGTAGGTTATTTAAACCCACTTATTTTTCAATTAGGATTAGATCGGTAATGGTTTTGTTTTTAGGGAGATCTCTCCATCTCTCAGAATGTATTACTCAAAATAACTTCCTTACCAATTTTGTCATATTTAATAGTTTAATAGTTTATTGGGCCCAATCCTCAACTGCTGTAACCTGGTGTAGTTCCATTGGCTGAGAATCTGCCCACCATAATTTTTCTAATGAAGTAAGCTAATTGAAACTTGCATCCTAGTCACTTATCTGTGCAGAGTACATAGACTTCTATTTAAGGAAAACTATGTTATTTATATTAAGCCATGAAATTATAAACTGAAAATATAGACTGAACAGAGTAAGGATTAATAATCCCTTCCATTTTATTAGATCTCTTCAAGGAATTCAGTAATGTCTATAAACATGTAACAAAGTACATATATTAAAATAATAATTTTACCCGTAAAAACAAATTGATCACCTCTATTTTAATATCAGTTTTCTACTAAAATCCTTATGGGATATTCTGTACTTAAAAAAGATTACCCAGTCAGTGTAATGAGGGGAAAGAAATATAATGCCATCTGCAAGCCTCTGCTTTTAATATTCATAATTCCACAACATTGTGTGTTTGCTGTCTGTGTACACATATGCAAGACAGAATGCAACTGCCAGTTTTCTAGTTTGACAAGAGTCAGAGCTGAAGGCTTATTGACAAATAGGGTGTGCATGACCTTTCATTAGGTTACGGTGATCAGTAAGTATGGAGAAGAAAAGAGAGCAAATGGAAAACTGTAAGTCTATGGAAATCACAACTATATTATCAGGAATAAAAATATAACAGGTAATTTTCAATGTTTCATAGAATAGAATATGTTTTGTTATGTGAACAAAAGATGAAGTAAGAGTCATTGGGAGTCTAACATTCTGCTAAAAGGCTGATGTGATAACTTTAAAATGCACCTGGGCCTAAATCCAGAAAGAGATTTAGGGCTGCAATTCTGCGCATGCATCACTTAAATTTTAGGCACCTAGCCACCCAATGAAAGCCACAAACCCTGAATTAGACATTTTGGTTCCCTATACAATACATGGGGAGAGATAGGTGCCTGAGAATGAGATCCACAACAGTCAGCATGCTAGGCGGGGATCTGCCTAAGCTAGCCAATGGGAGATGCCAAGCACAGTGGTGTCTTAAGCCCTATTCCTCTCACAGAATTAGGGATGCCTAAGTATAGTCTGGAGGGAGGCACCTATCTCCATTTGGGATCTAAAGCTGGCAAGCCTCCAGGAATCAGATGCCTAAGCCATTGCAAGCCTGGCAAGAACAGTGGCAGCGCAGGCCTAATCTCCCTCACAACAGCCGTGTGGGGGAAGGGGAGGAGGAAAGCACACCTATAGGCTTTAGCCTAGCAGTTAGGGTGTTCACCTCTATCTAGGGACCTGAGCACCTATCTTATGCTTAAACCCCAGCAGGATCCCCAAAACCAGGGGGAAGGTAGGTGTTACCCGGCCTCTCTTGCCTGAATGGCCCAATCTGAAATGTGTGCTTGGAGAACACCTAACTGCTCACCAAAAAGCCTGGGGGGGGGGGAGAACCTCACTTGTGAACTTTAGCTTAGGGGTTAGGGTACTCACCTGAGATGTGGGAGACATCTCACTCCATTTTCCCACTTCTGCCTAATGTGGAGAAGGGATTTGAACATGTGTTTCTTAACTCCCAGATGTCTGACCTACCCACTGGACGATAGAGTCATTCTCTCTCTTATTCTGGACCAATGCATATTTAATTATTTATTTTCAGTGGAACAACTTCAATAGAGATAGGGACCCACATCAGAATATCCCATAGACCAGTGGCTGTCCTTCACCTGAGAGGTAGAGAACCCCTGTTCAAATCCCTTTTCATCCGTCAGAGTGGGGTGAGGGAAATTGAAGCAGATTCTCCCCCATCCCAGGTGAGGTGCCCTAACCACTGGCCTAAAATGCACAATGGAGACCACTATTATTGCCTTGTCATCCCAATCCCCATCATTATCCCCACCCCCAAGGCTGTTTTGTGTGGATTTATGAGTTCTTATAGCACACCTATCTGATTGGGCCCTGCAGGCAAGATGGGTTGGGCAACACCTATCTTCACCTGGATTGAGGATCCTGCTGGGCTTAGATAGGCACTCGGGCGTCCAGGCTGATGTGTTGTATACACGCGGAGAGGCTGAAACTTAAGTGCCTAGGGAACTTCTATAGCAGAAATTTAGGCACCAAGGAATTTTAGATTTATGTGGAAGATGAGCAGGGGTTTTGAGGATCTCAGTGGTATCTAAATTCTGGACTTAGGTGCTTAAAGTGGGAGTTAGGAACCTAAGTCACTTTGCAGATCTGGGCGAAATTATATATCTCTGTGTGGTTTTGTTTTCAGAGCACTTTGGACCCTTTCTTATAGAATGCTGAATATCTGCAAAGTGCTGCATCCCCAAAAGTTATACCGTTGAGAGTTTGAACGGCTCTTCAGTTCAGGGCACTTCTGATAGCTTTCAGTGTGAAGCTTGTCCTTTCTGCGTTCTCTGGTCACTCTGTCTCAATGCAGAGCTTTCCCCGTTTGAATAGCCTGGTATTTCTCTCAAAATACAAAACTTTCTCTGCCTGGGTATTCTAAGCAAAGTCCCAAGACTCATTTTTATATTCCTCCCCTCTGATGGTGGACACCTTGGCTCCCAGGTACATCATGTTAGATGTGTACCAAAAAACATCACTGGGCCTTAGGACATACCAAAACATATAGGGAGAACTTCCCTCAGGGCAAACTCACCACACAACTTGGAAGAACTTCCAAATCTCCATATAGGCTAGTAGGCCCTGATCCAGAAAACACTTAATCATCTCCTGGAGAGATGAGCATAAGTCTTTTTTTTTTTTTTGTAAAGGAATGTTATTTACTTGCAGTGAAATCATTTAAGAAGTATGTTGGATGCCATTTTGCTGGATGCCTAATTCAATAGGAACTCTCTCTTACTGTGAAAGTGCCTTCATTTTCTGCCATCTCAATATTTTCCTTTTTGGACAAGTCCTAAACAATGTAATGCAAAATGACAAGCTTTCAATAGGTGTTTTTAACCCTCCAGTGGAACTCAGTGATCAGGCATTAACTAAATACAGTCCTGAAGTTGAAGCTAGATAGTTTCAAACTAGAAATAAGGCATTCATTTTTACCAGTGAGAGTAATTAACCTCTGGAATAACTTACTATGGGTCACCTAAAATCTATAAACCAAGGCTGGACATCTTTCTGACCTTTCATCAAAGGGATCATTTGCCCTTTCAACCAGAAGTTGCAGGATCAACTGGTGGAGTTTCATACTCCAGTGGACAAGTCCTTAAAAAAAAAAAAGTGTCCAAAAGAATGATGTTGACAACAAGACTAACAAAGTTTAAAAAAAAAAAAAGTTTCTTCCAGTATTACCCAGATACCATATAAAAAATATCAAACTTATCTTTGAATATCACTTTTCTATTTCTTGTAAGCAACACAATAAAACATGACAAATTCGCTGTGCACTTTTTATCACTCATAACATCTTTTTTACTCACAGAAACAAAACATCAATTGCCTATGCATGCTTAGGTATAGGGTTTGGTGGCTGGGTATGTGTATGAACAGGGGAGTGGAGTTTGTGTCTAATTAAAGATGGTGGACGGAGTGTGTATGTGCAGGAGGGTAGAGTGTATGGGTGGGGGGAAGGTTGTGGATGGCTGTGTCAGTGGGGGCTGTGAATGGGTGAGACCGTATTTGAGGATTGTGGTAGGTGGAGTGAACTGAAGATATAATGGTGATGGCAGAAATTGTTTGGGATGGGCATCTGGACAAGGGGGAAATAGTGGGTGGGTGCCTGGGGGAAGGGGCTATTGGGGGTATCTATTGTGAGAATGTGTCCTAGGGAATGAATGTTAGGGGTATCTGTTTAGGGGATGTCATGAGTGTGTGTCTGAGAGAAGGAGATTTGTGTGTGTGTGTGTGGGGGGGGTGTTTAGGAGATATAGTGAGATGTCTGGGGGATTGTCTATTTATGGGATACAGTGGGATGTGTAATTGTTTGGGGAAGGAGTGTGGTGGCTGAAGGGCTGAGGAAGGGAGGAAGTGTGATGGGGAGCTGACCGGAGAGAAGGCGGCTGGGGCTGGAGAGAAGATTAAGATGATGCTTTGCTGCTGGGAGGGGCTTGGACTGACCAGCTCCCATGTTGGCACTAGCACACATACCATGAGGCATGGCATCACCTCCTCATGCTGCCTCCTCCCCATCATCTGCTTCCAGGCCTGCTTTGGAATAACCCAGGTTACCGAGCTGCCATCTGTTCTTCCTGGGCTGCTCAGGTTACCGAGCTACTATCTTTCAGAGTGGGCAGCGAGAACCACAGGGTCCTATTGTTCCTTAGGGGGCCCCACAGAAACCTCCAGACCTGCTCTGGATGGACATATGGCAGCTCGGTAATCAGAAGTACTAGAACATTGTTCCAGCTCCCCAAGGAAGTGCCAGAATGTGATTCAGAGTGTTTAAGCACAACTCGAGGGCTGCAATGCTCAAATTAGGTGATCAGAGTGATGCCTTCTGGTATTAAAATCTAAGAAATTTATATCGGATGACTCAAAAATCAATAGGATATTTTTCTCTATTAAATTCTATCATATTTTAGAGTGATATCTAAAGAATAGGGGGAAGGGACTATCTTTTTATGATGCGTATACAGTGCCTAGCACAAATGAGGCCCTGAAATCTGCGCAGAGGTTCTACATGAAAAAAATAATAATAATAATAATAGAACCCTATGGGTTTAATCCGTATTAAATTGTACATTAATTTTCCATAAGGATCTGTGGTATTTGAGGCTGGGAAGGCTGCAGGGTGAGTGAGCTCAGTCCACAGGATATGGAGGCATCTGAAGTCATGCTCATGTCATCCCATGATGGCCCACGTAAAAGAAAAATTGAAGGACATCTGACAAGGCCTCCGGTCATAAGAACAGGTGTATCCAATGTACCGTTTTACTGGCAATAGGAGTAGTTCCCGGGGTGGGGGGAAACTATTTTTGAACATAAAAGTTTGTGGGCAAAATTCCCCTCTCAGATCCACAGGGCAGATCTTGACTTAGGCTTCGTGCTCTGTTCACCATACACACAATTTCCATAGATATACTACACTTTGCATGAAGGGAGAATAAAACATCACAGTCTAGAGTTGCGGTGCAGACCACAGAGCAGGATTTTGCCCTTTTTGCTGTAGATCAAGTGTCCTTTTTTTAAGATACATGCTTTAAAGTTCTTAGAAGTACGCACATTTTGAGCACTGCAAGATGGTAACAACAATTCAGATCAGAAAACATGAAGATGTTTAAAAATACCTACTTCTGAAATGAAGAAAAATTCCAATCCAATTACCTTGGTAGGAAGCCCTCTTTGGGACTGAGTATTCCTTGTGGAGAGGCTGACAGCAGTATGAAGTGCATGTGGCAGTCAGACTGGGCTACTTGTTGAATAAAAACATTTAGATAAATGAGTTAGTGTCTGAGAATACAATAAAAAAAGTTCAGAGTTTCACCATCTGTGTTTTTCTTCAGAAATTTCTTTTTTCACTTAATGACTGACACTTTTCCAAATAATTGGGAAAAAGTAAAAATATTTTCCCACATCAAGAACCCAACTTTGTCAATTATGATGATATCGTACTACCCATCTCCACAAGTGCAATGCTTCTTTGTCAAAAAAAGTGAATAAATCCCAGTGTTTAAACAGTAGAGAGTGTGTATTAGGTTGAAGGAGTTTTCAGGTTTAGTTCTCATATAACTAGACTTGGCAGAATTTGATGGGTTATTTATATCATTTCAACAGATAATATCCAGGTTTATTTTAAGCATTTTTATGGATTTAAATTTTCACAGTTGTGCAAAATTATGTGTTTTAAGTATTATTTGCTATTTAAATTTTCATGTATGTGGGAATTTATGGGGGCAGGCCAGAAAATAAACAGTCAGAAAAAATTATTGAATGACAGTAGATATTGAAATTCAAAAAGGTAAAGCTTGATTACCCTTAAAACACAAATTGTCAATATCACATGTCTAAATATATAAATAGCAGCTACTAAAGTTAGATTTTTTTTTAATTTAGCAGGTCTACAAAATTGCATCTAAGATTTTTAAAAGACCTGGTTGAGGAATTCACTAGCAGTTAATCCTGATTTTCAATAACTCTTGGAATACTGGAAAAATTCCAGAGGACTAGAACAAAGCTAATTGTGAGGGAGCAAAGAAATTGCCATCCAGCATAGCAGGGGGTTAAAGAAAACTTTTGGGTTCAGCTAGCCCTGCCCTGCTATACCTGCAGCTAATGCCAGGCCTGGAGGGGCTGACTGGCAAGGAGGCAGGAGCTCTCTGTCTGTCGACCTGAAGGAATGGATCAGCGACCTGCCAGCCAGCACAGCCACTTGACGCAAGCAAGGGCTTCCCTGCCAAGGGAAAGCTGCAAATAAGCCCCAGCACTCAGTGCAACTGGACTATTGTGGCCATGCACCAAACTCAAGAGACTTGTAGGAAGTAGCCCAGGGAAGTGCGTCTTGACTCTCCAGTGGGAGGGAGACCCATCTCCCCTGTACAGGAGTTGATCTACACAGGGACCTGGTAGAGAGGGAGGGTCTGGGTCCCCCTACTGTCCTCTCTGGCTTTGCAGACTGAAAGACCTGCTATCTAACCTCTAGGCCACCCGGCCACAGCAGACCCTATCACAAGTGGTGGAGAATGCAGGCAGACACCCTCGTCCCTTCCGAAGGGAAGTAAAAAAAATCAACAATCTTGAATGGAGATGGAACAGCTGGTAAAATGGATGGTTGAGCAACATACCCACCAGTAACAGCAACTGCTGCAGCAGATGTTCATGAAACAGCAGCAGCAGTTAATCCACAAATTAGCGGTTCAGCAAGAGCAACAGCAGCAATATTATGACCCAATGCTCCAGCAGAGTCACCGAACTCCACCTCCATCAGGTTCTCCAAGATGGGACCTGTTGATGACCCTGAGGCTTTCGTGGAAACTTTTGAAAAGGTGGCCACAGTAACCCCGAGGCCAATGGGCTGCAGTGCTGCCCCCTATATAACCAGATTAGCACAGACCACATATCACACTTTAGACCCTGCCGCTGCCCAGGAATATGCCCGAGTTAAGTCCATGATTCTTGATGCCCTAGACATCTCAGAGGAGTTGTTCCGCCAGTGCTTCCAGGGGGAGTGGTACCCACCGGGAGCTCAACCCCGTCTAGTCTCCCAGTAGCTGTGGGACTCATGCTGGAGGTGGTTCAAGCCAGAAGTGAAGAGAGGAGTGCAGGTCACTGATCCTACTAGAGAAGTTTCTCCAGATCTTGCCCCCTGGGGGAAGAGAGTGGGTATTGTGGCACCATCCTGAAACCATGACTGATGCTATCCAGATTCTTGAGAATTATCTAGCTGCTAGGTTTCCTGTGACGACACCGCCCCTTCCCCACCCCCACCCCCAGGGGCCTGCGGGGACCAAAAATGCCCAGACAGGGAACCACCCACACCACCCAAGATCAGGATAAGTGTTTAATGTGTGGTCATTTTGGGCACTGGTCCAGACATTGTCCCTACATGAAATGCACTTTGGGGAAAATCTGGACACTGGGGACATGAGCACATCAAGGCAACCCAGCAAAACTGCACTGACAATCCCAGTGCAGGTAAATGGGAGAAAATTGATGGGGCTTGTAGATTTGGGGTGTACCTAGACCCTTGTATGAAATGCTGTGGTTCCTAACCCAGGGCTGACTCAGGGAACCATCAGGTTACAGTGTGTGCATGGAGACGTGAGGGCCTGCCCAGGACTGAAGTGACTTTAATAGTAGGGAGACAGGAAGAGCCCCTGATGGTCAGTCTGGCCCTGACACTCACCTACCCAGTTATTTTAGGCAGAGACTGGAGCTATTTTGGGGAATTCTTGGCCAAGCTGGTGGGACCCTCTTCTGATGGCCAGGACCCCCACCTCTGGCCACAGACCATCTTGAAGCCATGACCCTTGCAGGCATGGGGGAGGTTGCAGACCCTGGTAAGGGGATATGCCAGTCTTCAGAAACAACCCAGCCAGACCAGAGCTTGTCCTTTCTGGATGAGGAGCCCACCCCGCTACCTGAGTAGCAGATTCTGATTCACCTCTCTGACTTTGTGGAAGAGCAATGGGCTGACGACACACTGAGCCAAGCATACACCCAGATGGCAGCAGTGAATGGAGAGATCATTGACCCCCATCAAGGGGCATGGTTCCCATGCTTTGAGATTCATGGTGACCATCTATACCACTTGGAAAAAGACCAGCAGACCAAGGAGGTTTGGAAACAGCTATTGATGCCCTGTCCCTACTGGAAGGAGGTTATGTGACTTGCCCATGCCATCCTTGTGCTGGGCACCTCAGAGGAGAAAAGACACTAGCCCAGATTCTGGCCCAGTTCTTTTGGACGGGGGGTCTAAAAAAATGTGGCAGATTTTTGTGCCTCTTGCCCAGAGTGCCAGCTCACTGCACCTCAGCCAACTTGAGAAAACCCCATTGATCCCCCACCCTATGGATGTCCATATACCAACCCTAAGTGGACAGCTTGATGGAATGCTTTAACAGAACACTAAAAATGATGCTCTGAAGGTTCATCCTGGCAGATATCTGACATTGGGACCAGCTACTCCCTCCCCTTCTGTTCATGGCCCAAGATGTTCCCCAGTCTTCCACTGGCTTCTCAACATTCAAGTTTTTATATGGAAGGCAACCCTGAGGGATTTTAGACCTCATTTGGGAAATGTTGGAAGGGCAGCCATCCCATACTGACAACATAATTTACCTTTTTTTAAGAACAGAATTGGATTTTTGTGTCTTAAGAGGTCTGTGCACATCTTTAATTATCTGGTGGCAACAGCTGATTTCCTTTTTTCTTTCTTTCTCAGCTCTTCCCCGGAGGGGGTGGGGGTGAAAGGGCTTGAGGGTACCCCACAGGAAGGAATTCCCAAGTGTGACTTCCTGAGTTCTCAAAAATAAGGGGTAGCCACGTTAGTCTGTATCCACAAAAACAACAAGGAGTCCGGTGGCACCTTAAAGACTAACAGATTTATTTGGGCATAAGCTTTCGTGGGTAAAAAAACCTCACATCTTCAGATGCATGGAGTGAAAGTTACAGATGCAGGTATTATATAATGGCACATGAAGCGAAGGGATTACCTCGCAAGTGGAGAACCAGTGTTGGCAGGGCCAATTCAATCATGGTGGATGTAGTCCACTCCCAATAATAGATCTGGAATTGACACCTCCTCATCTATTATTGGGAGTGGACTGCTTCCTATAAGTCTCTTCAATTTGGGGCATGTCCCCACTAGTCCAGTTGCCTTGAGTGCTTTGGCTTATTTGCAGCCTCCCCTTGGATGGGGACCCCTTACTTTTCTCAAGTGGCTGCGCTGGCTGGCAGATCGCTGATCCATTACTTCGGACATGCAGCCCATCCTTCTCATTTTATTGGGTTTCATTCTCTTTCATATTGGTATGCAGTAGCCTCATTCTCCTCTTTCTCCCTCTCAGCTTCCAAGGCCTGATGGTGTCATTCTTCCTGTTCTTTAGCTCTCTGGGTGGCTTCCCATCTGTGGTATTTGTACTCTTTGTCTTTCTACTAATCATTTTTGGTGATCAAATTCCTCTTCTATTCCATCATTCTGCAACCTAGATAGATCTAGATTTGGTTGCTTTACTGATGCTCTTGTTTATGCTTTACTTTTGTTCTATTTCCATTACCAACAATAGACAAACAGAAAACAATAAAACTGTAACCTTTCTTTTGACTGTTCTGAGCCTTTACAATTGATAATCACTTAAAACTGTTTCACTGGTGTTTAAAGTTAAAATAGTGAGCTGTGTGCAAATCCTTGTTCAGTTACACCAATTTCACATTCTGGGGTGCAATCCAGAAGAGTGAGAGGTCATGTCATCACCTGCCTTGTAACCCTGGGTGCCTTAAAGTTCTCTGCTGCTTTGTCTCCTTTGTCTGGATGTTCCTAGCAAAAATACAAGCATGCACTGAGTATCTGTATGATAAGGACTTCTGCATCAGAAACTCTGACTCCAGCAGCATGCTTGTTACACCACAGCCACACTCTCACCTCCACCAGTCTTAGTTACACCTGGCAAGATCCCCCAGTCCCAAATTTCTCCAAAACCATGTGCTCTGCAAAGTCCAGTCTTTTTCTGGACTATTCAGATGAATAATAAGATTTCTTTGCTCGTCTAAAGAGTCAAAATGAACAGCTTATCACTTTAAGTAAAGTTATCATTTTAATTCAAACACGCCACTGGATTGGTTTAGATTAAAGCAAAATAAGTTTATTATCAAAAGTAGATAGGATTTTATGTGAGCTCAAGTATAAAGGATAGAGTTTGCAATGGTTACAAGCAAATAAAAAGTGAAAGATGCTTTCTAGAGACTAAGGCTTAACAAAACATCCCTTTGGTCAGGATCTCCCACAAAATCCAAAGTGTTAAGTTCCTTTGTCTTCTTAGGTGAAAGATAACTTGGAATCCTTTGCCCCTCTCTTTTATAGTACAGTGAATCATTGAAATGGATTCTTCTGAAGGTTACCTCGCAAAGTAAAGTTCATTGAAGAAGTTCTTTGCGAAGATGGAGACATGGAGTTTCCTGGTGAAGGAAGTTCCATGGTGGTTTCTTCTCCTGCTAGTGTTTGCTAAAATGCAAATTGATCTGTTCCTGCAATTTCCTTTCTCTGCTGTGATGCTGAATGGTCATCCCCTGCCCTTGTTTCCTTCATGGGTCTCTTTATCTTTTTTGTAAATGCATTCCCATTGTCTCTTAATGTACCTTGGAAATACCTTCAAGGTGGCAGAACCACATTCCTTTGTCTAATGTGGGCAACTTCAGCCCTGCCTGGCAGACACAGTTCAAGAACATAGTACCCAATATGTCTGTACTTCTGAATTTGTCCTATGTACATGCACCACACAATAACATTAATGATCAGTATGTTATTAGCTTTCTATTGATATCTTACATGACACCTTTTAGATACAGGTTATGACATTAGTGAGTTTGGGTACCCTGAAATGGTCAGGCCAACTGAAACTCACTACCAGATAACAGTGAGTCCCTTGGCATCTTGCAATGCGATGCTGTCAGGGTCACAGAGCTGGCTAAGAACACTAAAAGGAAGGATGGTCTCTTGCTCATGAGGAATGAAATGTTTGCTAAGCTGCAAAGAGGCATTGTTTTCAGCACATTTGATATACTGGTAGGTTTTTGGCATGCAGAAAGTTCCAAAATGTGCACTTTCAAGACACCATTTAGCAGATAATGATTCCTGAGATTGTCCTTCAGGATCTCTACAACACCAGAAGTATCCTCAACACACAGTGTCCCAGCTACTAAAATGTTTTGTAATAGTGAAAGTGTATATTGGCCTACTAGTCTGGGGCAGCCCCTCAATTGGGCAAGAGGAATGATTGCAGAAAGTACTGGAAATTGCAAGAAGACACAGTCTTCAGCAGAACAAGGACAAGTGTCAATTTTAAACAACTGAAATCTCCCACTTAGGAGAGAAATTGATTACTGTCTATTGCTTCCAAGGTTCAAATGATACTGAACATCCAGAGAACAGAATGCAAAAAAGTATTCAGAATTTGAAAGGCATAGTTAATGTCAGCGAGTTCACACCCAATTACATGCAGTTCACTTAACAACCCGAAGAAAACTCCTTCACAAAAATTTAGAATGGATATGTATGTCAGAGCATAAAAGAAAGTTAACAACAGTGCCACAATTGCAACTCTTGGCTCACTGGAAGAGAGCTTGCTCTCCACAGAGTCTTCATGGTTTGAAATTGAATTACTATGGAGTAGCGCTGGTGGGATTTTTTTTTAAAGGAAAAATCCCAAGTCGTTGAAAGCAAAATTTTTATGGAAATGTACAAGTTTCCACAAAAGTTTAGTTGGGAATTTTTTTCATGTCTAAGATGACATTTCTACTGAGAGAGAGAGAGAGGGATTATAGAACACACAATTGTCTGGTGGATAGGGCACTCGCCTACAATGTGGGGTATAGCTACATAATCCACAGCAGTGAGTCTTCCAGACTTGGTTGACAGGCTCAGGCTAGCGAGGCTCACACTAGTGCTCTAAAAATAGCTGAGTAGACAAAGCTTTGAAGTTATAGCTCAGGCTCAGAAGCCCACCCACTTCCCTAGGCTTCAGACCCTGAGTCACAGCTTCAAATCACTGTCTACACAGCTACTTTTTAGGCAGTAACCCAAGTCTGTGCCCCCACTGTGGACGTGGGAGGCTTGTTGATGTGGGCTGCATAGACATACCTTAGATCAGGAACTTGAACCTGGGTCTCCTTTAGCCCGGGTGAGTGTACTAACTGGGCTATAGAGTCAGTCTCCCCTGTTAGATCTGTTCCACTTTGTACATAAAAAGATTCATAGGGCCAGTCTGGACTGACTGTATAGCTTGGTATTTAGAGCACCGACTTAGGATGTGGGAGACCCTACTTCAAGTTGCTGTTCTGAATCAGGCACAATAACCACCAAACCAGTTGTTTTATGGCTGGTTCTCTCATGTTTATTTTTCCACCAAAAAAAAAAAATATCAAAAGATGTAATTTGCATTCTGCATTGGAATGAAAACAAATTTTGAAATCTCTAAAGTTTTCATGAAATGGAATTCTTGATTTCTGTCCAGCCCTTCTGTGGAGTCATACGACTGAATGACTTCTGTGAGAGCTAGGACAACAATGGCAGAGAAAATACATGTGCAAATTGAAAAAGAGATTCTAGGTCTTGTATATGGTTGTACAAAGTCTATTTTTTGTCTATACCTGTTGCTTCAAAGCTGAAGCACATCATAAGCCACTGACGTGACTGCAAGAGAAAGAAAAGATTTTGATAAAGCACTAGAAAAGGATACAGCCATTACTTTTGAAAGCACAAAAGTAAGACATGCAGTAATTACAGAGATGTTGTCAAACACACATGGTCTGCCTGATGACACAAAACCAGATGTTCTGGAGCAAATTGTAACAGTGCAAGTGAATGTGATCAAAGTATAATGTTCTTTATTGCCAGAAATATGGGAGAATCTAGAAGAAAAACAGGTAGTCAGAAAACACGACAAGCAATAATATACATTACAAGTAATAGATAAAAAACATTCTTATTCCCCCATTCTGTATTCCCATCATAAACATAAGCTTTCTGAGATTGAGGGTACTCATGAAATGTTAAATAATAGTAGTTCCCACTGGGAGGAGAAGGAAAATGTTGAAAAGAATACATGAAGGACAACTTGGAAAGACTAAGGGTATGTCTACACTACGAGAGTAGTTCGATTTCACTTAAATCGAATATGTGGAATCGATATTGCAAAGTCGAACGTGTGTGTCCACACTAAGGACAGTAATTCGACTTTGTGAGTCCACACTAACGGGGAAAGCGTCGACATTGGAAGCGGTGCACTGTGGGCAGCTATCCCACAGTTCCCGCAGTCCCCGCTGCACATTGGAATTCTGGGTCGAGCCGCCAATGCCTTCTGGGTAAAAAAATGTGTCGAGGGTGCTTTTGGGTAACTGTCGTCATCCGTCCGTCACTCCCGCCCTCCCTCCCTGAAAGCGCCGGCGGGAAATCAGTTCGCGCACTTTTCTGGGCAGTGACAGCGCGGACGCCACAGCACTGCGAGCATGGAGCCCACTGCAACCATCGCTGCAGTTGTGGCCGTTGTCAACGCCTCGCAGCTTATCATCCACCTTTCCCAGAGGCAGATGCAGATAAATCAGGCGAGGAGGCTACGGCACCACGGTGAGGGCCTGAAGTCTGAGAGTAGCACAGGCCTGTCAGAAAGCACGGGACCCAGCGCCGAGGACATCACGGTGGCAATGGGTCATGTGGAAGTTGTGGAACGGCGATTCTGGGCCCGGGAAACAAGCACGGACTGGTGGGACCGCATAGTGCTGCAGGTCTGGGATGAATCACAGTGGCTGCGAAACTTTCGCATGCGGAAGGGGACTTTCATGGAACTTTGTGAGTTGCTGTCCCCTGCCCTGAAGCGCAATGACACCCGGATGTGAGCAGCCCTGACTGTCCAGAAGCGAGTGGCCATAGCCCTCTGGAAGCTTGCAACGCTGGACAGCTACCGGTCAGTCGCGAACCACTTTGGCGTGGGCAAATCTACCGTGGGGGTTGTTGTGATGCAAGTAGCCAACGCAATCGTTGAGGTACTGCTCTCAAAGGTAGTGACCCTGGGAAACGCGCAGGTCATCATAGATGGCTTCGCCGCGATGGGATTCCCAAACTGCGGTGGGGCTATAGATGGAACTCACATCCCTATCCTGGGACCGGACCACCAGGCCACCCAGTACATCAACCGAAAGGGCTACTTTTCAATGGTGCTGCAAGCACTGGTGGACCATAGGGGACGTTTTACCAACATCAACGTCGGATGGCCGGGCAAGGTTCATGACGCTCGCGTTTTCAGGAACTCTGGTCTGTTTAGACGGCTGCAGGAAGGTATTTACTTCCCGGACCACAAAATAACTGTTGGGGATGTGGAGATGCCTACAGTGATCCTCGGGGACCCAGCCTACCCGCTAATGCCCTGGCTCATGAAGCCCTATACTGGCGCCCTGGACAGTGAAAAAGAACTCTTCAACTACCGGCTGAGCAAGTGCAGAATGGTGGTGGAGTGTGCTTTTGGCCGTCTCAAGGGGAGATGGAGAAGCTTACTGACTCGCTGTGATCTCAGCGAGACCAATATCCCCATTGTTATAGCAGCTTGCTGTGTGCTCCACAATCTCTGTGAGAGCAAGGGGGAGACCTTTATGGCGGGGTGGGAGGTTGAGGCAAATAGCCTGGCTTCTGATTACGCCCAGCCAGACAGCCGGGCGATTAGAAGAGCCCAGCGGGACGCGCTGTGCATCCGGGAGGCTTTGAAAGCTAGGTTCCTGAGTGAGCAGGGTAACCAGTGACTTTTCAGTTTGTGTACAGAGAAGCTGAACCTGCCCCCATTTCTTTACCCAGTTAATGTTGACTATCCTCTCCAGTTACATACCCCCTTCACCACCTTCCAAAAAAATAAAATCACTTCTATTTTGTTAATGAACACCGTTGTCTTTATTACTGTTTTCGCGGGAATGTTTTAAACCTGGGACACAGACTGTGGTGGGGAGCGGGTGTAGTGTAGTGATGCAAATGACGCTTCTAAACTCCAGGAATGACAGGCTCCGCAGTGGTGGACTGGTTGTTGCAACGGAGCCTGCCACCCGTCCTGATCGGGACTGTGTGTATGTGGGGGCTATGTGACTTTGTGGCAGGGGGAGGACGGTTACAGATCCCCTGCTGCGTGGCTCTTTGATCCAGGATAAGGACCGCTGCATAAGATCTCTAACTGCCCTCCCCCGCCACAGTCACAGAGCAACCCCACCCCCCCCAGAACATGAAAACCACCTCCCATACTGACCAGGGTAACTAGTGACTGCACTGTGTATGTGCCCTGCTGCTGGACCTGCCCCCGCCTCTGTACCCTGCTAAAGATGACTGTCCTGTCCAATTACCAACCCCCTTCCCCCCCTTCAGACAGACTCTCCTCCAAAAGAACATGATGGAAACAGTAATTAACAGAAACGTATTTTTTATTAGCAACTACACATGAAACTGGGGGGTGAAACTTGGACGGGGGCTTGTGTGAGGCGGGAAGGAAGGGACTTGTCAAATTTTGGGGAATGAGAGCCTTCTAGTACTAGAGCAGTCTGCAGGGGTGGAGTGAGAGTTTTCACGGACTCTGCCGCCCCTCCTTCTTTGGACTTTGGGTGAGTGGGGTATGGGACTTGGTGGCAGGGGATGGCGGTTACAGATAGACTGCAGCGGGGCTCTGTCCTCCTGCCTCCGTTCCTGCAGAACATCCACAAGGCGCCGGAGCGTGTCCGTTTGCTCCCTCATTAGTCCAAGCAGCGTTTGAGTCGCCTGCTGGTCTTCCTGCCGCCACCTCTCCTCCCATTCCATGTGTGATCGGTGCATTTGGGACAAGTTCTCCCTCCACTGGGTCTGCTGTGCTGCCTGGGCTCGGGAGCAGCCCATGTTCCGAGAACATGTCTTCCCGTGTCCTCTTCTTCCTCCGCCTAATCTGCGCTAGCCTCTGGGAGTGTGATGCCAGGCTGGGTTGGGAGACAGTCGCAGATGTGGCTGTGGGAATGGGAAAAAGGGAGTGAATTCCTCAGAAAGATAAATTTCGTTGTGAACAAAGAACATAGTCTTTCTCTGTGAACAAGACTATGCACAGCACCTATCACATGCGCACTCAGGACAAGGTCGAATTTTCGGCCCTCGCATTCAGTGCCTGGGGTCTTGCACTGCAGATCTGAGAAGCGGGGCAGGACACCGGAATTTGTGTAGCAGGCCGACATGGTAAGCTGTAGACTTGTGGCTGCTTAAAACTTTAATAGTAGCACTGGCCTCCTTTCACATTGAAAGCAATGACAGTCCCTGCTGCCAGCAATCCGGCAAGCATGAACTCTGCCCCTGTCCCACCCCCTCGCGGCTGTCCCAGGGAAAGATCCCTGTATGCCACCCCTCTCCCGCCTCCACCGCGTGGCTGTAAACCGGCGGTTACAGTTCTGTAAAGGAACAGGCAAGCAGTCCCAATACTAACATTCCCCAACCTAATTCAAAGCAGGTCACCATGAGCGACATCACCCTCATGAGGATCTCAGACAGCGATAAAGAAAGAATGCTTCGGGAAAGCCTGCAAAGACCAGGGCCGTATGCCGCCATGCTCTGCAGGGCAATGATCCCGGAGTACTTGATTGTCTCCTGGCGCGGAAACGTTTCATACCACGGAGGACCCAATAAGGCCGCTCTCCCCAGGAACCTGATGCAAAGGCTTTCCAATTACCTCCAGGAGAGCTTCGTGGAGATGTCCCAGGATGATTTCTGCTCTATCCCCGGTCATGTAGACCGCATTTTACTGTAGCTGCACTGGCAGGGACTAAACAGTAGAGCGGCTTGGGCAGAACAATCATGCAAAACCGGACATTGTTAGATTTTTTTTGAATAGTTGCACTGCCCAGGACTGAAACGTTAAGGGCCTAGGGCAAACTAATCATGAGAAACCCATTGTTGTTATTGTTAATATTCCTGTTCTGTTAAAAATAAATATTTAGATGTTTAAAACACTTACTGGTTGATCCTTCCCCTGATTCTGTGTCCGGGTTAACGGCTGGGGACGGTTGGTAGGGGATCTCTGTAAGGGTGATGAAGAGATCCTGGCTGTCGGGGAAATCAGCCTTGTAAGCGCTGTTGACTGCCTCGTCCTCCTCATCTTCTTCCTCATCTTCCCCGTCCGCTAACATGTCCGAGGAAGCGGCCGTCGACAATATCCCATCCTCAGAGTCCACGGTCAGTGGTGGGGTAGTGGTAGCGGCCGCACCTAGGATGGAATGCAGTGCCTCGTAGAAACGGGATGTCTGGGGCTGGGATCCGGAGCGTCCGTTTGCCTCTTTGGTCTTCTGGTAGCCTTGTCTCAGCTCCTTGATTTTCATGCGGCACTGCGTTGTATCCCGGCTGTATCCTCTCTCTGCCATGGCTTTAGAGATCTTCTCATAGATCTTTGCATTCCATCTTTTGGAGCGCAGCTCGGAAAGCACGGACTCATCGCCCCACACAGCGATCAGATCCAAGACTTCCCGATCAGTCCATGCTGGGGCCCTCTTTCTATTAGATTGCACGGCCATCTCTGCTGGAGAGCTCTGCATCGTTGCCAGTGCTGCTGAGCTCGCCACGATGTCCAAACAGGAAATGAGATTCAAACTGGCCAGACAGGAAAAGGAATTCAAATTTTCCCGGGCCTTTTCCTGTGTGGCTGGTCAGAGCATCCGAGCTCGGACTGCTGTCCAGAGCGTCAACAGATTGTTGCACTGTGGAATAGCTCCCAGAGCTATTAGCGTCGATTTCCATCCACACCTAGCCTAATTCGACATGGCTATGTTGAATTTAGTGCTACTCCCCTCGTTGTGGAGTACAGAATTCGAATTTAAGAGACCTCTATGTCGAACTAAATAGCTTCGTGGTGTGGACGGGTGTAGGGTTAATTCGATGTAACGGCGCTAAATTCGACATAAACGCCTAGTGTAGACCAGGCCTAAGGGCTGGTCTACACTGAAATGTTATATCAACATTGCTATGACTCTCAGAAGCATTTAAAATCCACACCTCTCAGAGATGTCAAGCCAATTTACCCTCCCTCCCCCATTATAGATTGTATTAGAATTCTTCTGTTGACCTAGTTACCACCTCTTGGGGAGCTGTACTACCTAAAATGACAGGATAAACCCCCTCTCCCCATTGGTGTAGCGTCTACATGAAGGCCTGGTCTACATTAGAAAATTGTCAATTTACCTATGTCACTCGGGGATGTGAAAAATCCATGTCCCTGAGAGGTGTAGTAAACAGACCTAACCCTCAGTGTAGACAGTGCGAGTTGACTGAAAAATTCTTCCATTGACCTAGCTACCACCTCTCAGGGAGATGGATTACCTATGTTGATGGGACAACCCCTCCCATTGGCATAGATAGTGCCCACACTGACACGCTACAGCAGTGCAACTGCAGCAGTGCAGCTATGCTGAGGTAGCATTTAAAGGGTTGACAAGCCCTGAAGCATTACAGCAGCCCAGCTGCAGTAGCGTTATAAGGGTAGATATAACCTACACTAAAAAAGAAGTGCTGGAGAAGTTGTGCCCTGGCTACACATGAAATGCTGAGCAAGTGGAGAATCTGCCTGAAGTACAAAGCTTCATAGTGGAAAGAACCTATAACTAATGAATAATCTTCAGTTTCACAGGACAAAGTTGGAACTGCCTCCTCCCACTTCCCCCCGCCTGGAAAATTTTAACCTCATTCTAATGAGCAATTTTAGTGATTTGGAGATAACAGTGTCTGCTGTGATCAAGCAAAATAAATCTGTATTTGCATGTTAAAAGCTGAATTAAAACAACTCAGACCTACACTATATAACATTTTTTAACAATGACCTGGAAGAACACATAAAATCATCACTGATAAAGTTTGCAGATGACACAACGATTGGGGGGGGGGGGGGTGTGAATAATGAAGAAGGCAAGTCAATAATACAGAGCAATCTGGATTTCTTGCTAAACTGGGTACAAGCAAACAATAGGTGTTTTAAAAGAGCCAAATATAAAGTTATACATCCAGAAACAAAGAATGTAGCTCATATTTACAGGATTTACATCCTAGATACCCAAAAGCAACGGTAGGCACTCCACTGTTACTTGTCCATTATTATACATTGTGTCAGACTTAGCAGCACTAACATTGGTCAGAAACCGTGCTGTGCATTTGAGGATTTGAGGAGCAACATGGTATATTGAATATGTTCACAGAGAAGAGAAGTTAATATGAGCTTCTCTGTCTCTCTAAGGTCTGTGTCTTCAGACAAAAGATAAAAACTGAAGAAGCGGGTATGTGATCATTTCTTACACTATTCCAACCTAGTGTTGTGGGAGGTCTTCATAGATTCTGGGAACAATATTCTCAGACAGTATTCTTAGTCCATCTTGTGAGATGCACACCCACTTCAGACATGTATTGTGTTCTCAGAGAACTTCAGGTAAAGCACAAAGTTCACTGCCACCAGGGAATGTAGGATGTGATGAAAGTGCAGTTCCATGCTTCACTGACTGTGCAGACAACATACTGCCTTGGAGAGCTCTACAAGCCTGGCTTCACTCAGACAGCAACTTGACTTGGCACCAGCAGACTGGCCACTTAAAATGACTCTGTTTGACAACATGAGGCTCACTGGTGATGCCACAGAGCTTATTGCTATGGAAGCAATGCTACTGGTTTTTGAATGTTACAATTCTTGATGTTTAATTTGTGTCCATTTATTCTTTTGCATAGAAACTAACCACATCAGCCACACCATCAAGGGCTCGTTCACCTGCACATCTACCAATGTGATATATGCCATCATGTACCAGCAATGCCCCTCTGCTATGTACATTGGCCAAACCGGACAGTCTCTATGCAAAAATCAGTAGGAGAGCACTTCAGTCTCCCTGGACAATCAATAACAGACTTAAAAGTCGCCATTCTTCAACAAAAAAACCTTCAAAAACAGACTTCAACGAGAAACTGCAGAACTGAAACTAATTTGCAAAATTGACAGCATCAAATTAGGCCTGAATAAAGACTGGGAGTGGATGGGTCACTAAAAAAGTAATTTTCCCTCTGTTGATGCTCACCCCTTTTTGTCAACTGTTGGGAATGGGCCACATCCACCCTGATTGAATTGGCCTCGTTAGCACTGATCCCCCGCTTGGTAAGGCAACTCCCATCTTTTCATGTGCTGCATATTTATACCTGCCTACTGTATTTTTCACTCCAGGCATCTGATGAAGTGGGTTATAGCTCACAAAAGCTTATGTCCAAATACATTTGTTGATCTCTGAAGTGCCATGAGGACTCCTCATTGTTTTTGCTGATACAGACTAACACAGCTGCTACTCTGAAACCTTTCTTCTCGGAGACACACTTGAACAATATTTTTATAATATGCGAAGATTCGTGGACCTACGATTTCAGAGAGCCATAGATTTCTCCCTCCTGCCTAGGGAGAAGGAGAAATAGGAACATGACACACACACACACACACATGAACCACTGGAAGTGGAAACTACAAACCTGATTTGCAGAACTATTGGTATCCACAGTACAATTTGCCGTCAATGGGAGCTGCAAGTGCTCAGCAGTCCTAATTGACCTGCTGTCTAAGTTCATTCAGCAGAGTCCTGGTCTAAATGCCATATTTGTTTTTTTCAAATGTACATTTAAAATGATGGTAAACAAAATTACCCCATATAATGTCCACTGCCCTAAAACTGACTATAGCCTGACAGGATGTCTTGGAAATAATGACCCCAGGTATATTATCTGGGAGATTTAGGAAAATATTCATTATGCATGACATGACACAGAACCTGTTTGAGATTATCTTTCCATGGTTTTATTTGGGTTTCAGGTTAAGTAGCACTACAGTGTTAAAGTGGACTAAATCCCTGACTCACAAGCTATCATGGTAATGGAAGGTAGAAACAATTTTATCTGAGATTCAATGATTTTTTCCCCCCGTAAGGATTTAGCAGCAATGAAAAATCAATATGCAAAGCCTCAGGATGACAATTTAAGTGTTTAAAGTCTACATGTGGTAACTGAACACTTTTAGGCCATTTAGGACATTAAAAAGCTTCAGTGATTGTTTATGTGTCCTATGTTCAGTACAAGAAACATGAAATATTTACTGTAAACCTTGGGCTTAGTTCTTCATTTGGTTATATGAGTTTTCTCAATTTAAAACCAGGTAATGGAATGAAAAATGAGCTCCCTTAACTCTAATTCCCCTTACATGATCTTTAACTTAACCAACAAATGATATTCAGGACCAAAAGAAGTACTGCACACCTAACTGGGAACACTAAAATTTGTGTGGAGGCCTGAGGTTGTGGCCATGCATTTAAACATGCGAGTGAGTATTCAATATAAACAGGCACCTACTTTTGAGACGTGTATACTAAAATGTATATAACTGTAACCTAGCCCTGGGGTACAGCTATAGCCTTCTCCCTTTCTCCTCAGCATTAAGGGTTCATTTATAAGAGTGCCAGGTACCTCAACCCAAGGAAACCCCTCCTAGTGCAGAAAACACAGAGGGCTTGTCCCTTGGGGAAATATTTAACACAAAATCTCATAAAGAGAAGTGTCAGAGTACAAATAATAAAATAGCTATCACAATTCCCTGAGTAACAGAACAGTAATCGAGGCTTTATTAGGTATGGGGAACTTGTGATAGGGGACAATGAAAACAGAGATAAAGATAATGAAAGACAAAATTAATAATACATAATCTCTGCCCCTTCCAACAGTTACTGTACAAACCACCCTATGCTCCCTCCCTGCACTGCCTAGGAAAATAGTGAGTTTAGGCTCAGTATTCTATAGATGGTGCAGCACTGAAATTAGTGGCTGGCTTAAAACACAATATCAAAATGAATAAACAAGGGTGTTCTTATAAAGTATTGACACCAAGGATAGTAAGATCATCCTCATTGCTCTCTAGTATGGATTCCAATGTGCAGTTGGGCTGGCTCTGGACCTTGACTCTCTCCTCAGCCTCCTGGGTTTCTGGTCTCTGCGGAAATGACACTGTTCAATATCCCAGAAATCCCAAAAGGTTCAAAGTCTTCCCTTGAGCAGAAATGTGGAGGGTAGAAGGATCCTCCCTGTTGCTTCCCTCCCTGTTCTACTCCACAACACAGCCAAAGCTGAAAGTAAAAACAACCTTTTTGTCTCTCAGTTCTGGCTTATTATTAGTTCTGTTAGTGTAGCTAGCCAATTCTATCTCTGCACTGGACCCTAGGTAATCTGGGAAATGGAATCCTAAACCTCTGTCACCATTGCTGAGACAAGTCCCCTAGAGGCTCAATGTGGTATTTCAAGAGCATTGCCGCAAAAGATCTTACATAACTTATTGAAAACCACTCTTTTTTTTATTTCCTACAAATTAGACACATAAGTGATGCTTTTTAAGTTGAAACTATATTGAAAAGATTTATTTTTGTTGTTGTTTCAAGTTCTCTATATTAAATGTTTGTATAGTGAAAAAAATATAAAGAACAAAACTGATTTTGACAGAATAATGTTCTGCTATTTGGTATGATCTAAAAATGACACACGGCTGAGTTAGCTGTATAATTCATAAGTGCAAAAGCACCAGACAACAAATTTCCAACTGGGGTGGGGGGCGGCATCTCTCTGAGTGCCAACAAAATTATTATATCACATCATATCTAGTCTTTCTGTGCCAAACTATCTTATACATGTTTTAGATGACTCGGCAACTACATTGCTCTACAGCCAAAATGCTTCTGAAATAAATGTAGTCAAACTTTACTAATTCTGGGTCACTGAGAACGAAAATGATGCTTAAAATTGTTGATTGGCTATAGTTTTCAAGATATGCTATTGGGTCAGTATATACGACCCTTGACTTGGGAATGGCGGAGGATAAGTGAGTTATAAAGGGAAGGGATCTCAATTTAAACCAGAAATGACTAAAATACATCTTTGACTGGATCTACGAATAAATCTATGACTGGGTTTGGACAGTATTTGCTTTTTAGGCAAAACAATGAATGATGCAATCTGAAGCTGGTATTGCATCATGCATGATATGAATTGCATCATGTTATTCCTAGAAGTCATGGATGATGCAATCATAACGAAGCTTACATCACTCTGCTGAACAAATTGCCCTATATCAGCTCTAGAAATCATACAGTGTCATGCTCTCTTATTTGTCAGTGTTTGATTTTGCAAAGGGACACATTTCTGTTTAGCCAAAGTGAGCAGAGATGCCTCGTACTTGTGTGAACAGTGCAGATAACTTCTGCTATGTTTGTGGTGAAGTGACTTTTGCATCACAAAAGCGCAGTATAACCACTATGGTTAAGAAAGCCTATCACCTTTATTTTGGCTGCAAAATTGGAGATCAGGACAAGAGGTGGGCCCCACACATATGCTGCAACACTTGTGCAACAAATCTTCGCCAGTGGTTGAACAGGAAAAGGAAATCTATGCCTTTTGCAGTGCCAATGATTTGGAGAGAGCCAACAGATCATACCAGCAATTGTTACTTCTGCATGGTGCCTCCAGTTGGGAAAGGTGTGTCAAAGAAGAAAAAGTGGACTGTGCATTATCCAAACATTCCATCAGCTATACGCCCAGTACCCCACGGAGAAGGACTGCCGGTTCCTGATGCACCAGAATCATTCTCACTTGAGTCAGACGAGGAAGAGGAAGAGGATGAAACTTCTGGTCCTGAACCATCAATGTCACAGGACCCACATTTTCTCCCCTCCTCCTCCTCTGAACCACACCTCATAACACAAGCTGAACTGAATGACCTTGTCAGGGATTTGGAAGTACCCAAGAGTAAGGCAGAGCTGTTGGGCTCCAGACTACAGCAGTGGAATCTCCTGGCAGGTGATGTTAGGGTTTCCATGTTCCGTGACCGTCAAAAGGATCTTGTCCCATTCTTCTTCATGGAAGGTGATCTTGTAGCCTGCAACAACATCGATGGTGTGATGGCAGCCCTCAACATCGTTCACCATCCAGATGAGTGGAGACTGTTCATTGATTCATCGAAGACGAGTCTTAAAGCTGTTTTACTGCATAATGGCAATGTTTTGCCATCAATTCCAGTTGGTCATGCAGTCCATATGAAGGAAACCTATGACAACATGAAACAACTTTTGAGGTGCATAAACTATGACCAACATCAGTGGCAGCTTTGTGGCGATTTGAAGGTTGTTGCTCTCTTGCTTGGTCTGCAGACTGGATACACAAAGTACTGCTGTTTTCTCTGCGAATGGGATAGTCGTGCAAGAGATTCCCACTACATCAAGAAAGATTGGCCACTCCGACAGTCATTGGAGCCTGGGAGGAAAAGTGTTCAGCATCCACCACTTGTTGAATCAAGGAAGATTTTGTTACCAGCCTTACACATCAAGCTGGGTCTGATGAAGAACTTTGTCAAGGCCATTGACAAAACACAAGCAGCTTTCAAGTACCTCCGTGGAAAATTTCCAAGGTTAAGTGAAGCTAAGATAAAGGAAGGTGTCTTTGTTGGTCCTCAGATTCGTGAACTTCTTCGAGATGATGCATTTGACCATGCACTGCGTAGCAAGGAAAAGACGTCATGGAAAGCCTTCCAGTTAGTGGCAATAAATTTTCTTGGAAACAACAAGGCAGACAACTACAGGTTGTTGGTGGAAAACCTCCTCAAGGCATACAAAAGCCTTGGTTGCAACATGTCACTAAAGATACATTTTTTGCACTCTCATCTAGATTTTTTTCCACCAAACCGCGGAGCAGTGAGCGACGAGCACGGCGAGCGATTTCACCAGGACGTTGCAACAATGGAGAAACGCTATCAGGGCAAATGGAGCCCATCAATGCTTGCAGACTATTGCTGGACAGTGACAAGAGATGCTCCATTTAATGAATACAAGAGACAAGCCAAGAAGCGCCGAGTAGACACTGAATAGGACTAAACTATGTACAGAATAGTTTTTTGCCTTTTGTTTCATAATAAATTTTATTTATGTAACCCTTTTGCTGATTTTTAAAGTGTTACATAAACAGGACAGGTGAAATATTATCATGTAAAGCAACCATAAACACATGAAAAGACCTAGGTTTAAAATTTATGATTAAAACTCTACTATCTACACAATATACATAGACATAAAATGTAAAAACTTAAATATCTTAGAAACAGTAGCCAATCAGTTGTTTTAATTGTCATATTTGAATTCAGCACATCAAAATACATAATAAATAGCACATTTTATCTCTAAAGCAGACGATTTCTCAAAAATTGTAGACCAGTGATTAGTAATTAAACAAATTTCATATCCACAGAACACAGTGACACAAGGACTGACCATAAACTGTCCCTCTTTTAGCAATTGTCAAAGGTGTAGATAATCCATTTCAGAAAAAAAATGAAGAAATATGATGGATCAACAAGACCAAGAATACAGAATTTAGCTGTTTGGGCAAGAAACAGGACTCCAGCTGAAAGGTTTGTGTATTTCAAAGCCCTCATTCCAAACTTTTACATCTTAGAACAGATGAGGAAGATACTATATAACATGAATTAGCAGGCTCTCTCCTAGGAACATATCCAATTTTTTATTCCACTGTTGGATCTGCCTTATTTGAATCCACTAATAGCTATTTAGGAAGAACCAATAAGTAATGAACTACAGATGTGACATTAGACCAGACAGTACCCAATTTCCCATATGTTATATGTAGCACTAATTCCTGGTCCCACTTGGCTTTCATTTCTGTGGTTAATAGTACAAAACAAGATTCAACCATCTGAATGTTTTCCCAGAAAGCTGGCTACCAGATGACAGTGTTTCCAGGAAATCTTGTAATGTTGATATACCAGATTTGTGCCAGGCCAGATCTATATTCCTATCCAAAATAGCATACAAAAACAGTATATAAACCAACTACTAGCTGTCTAGGATTAGGAAGAAACTTACCCCATACAAATAATGGTATAACATGTCCATGAGGATCCTACAGCATCTGATAGTGGGGACTGTCAAAAACAGGAGACTGGACTAGGTGGGCCTTTTGTCTGATCTGGCAATTGTCATGTATTTTTATAAATTTGTCATCTAAAATAAGGTACAAAGAAGGCCATATCTTAATACACAAAGAATCAAAACTTGTTTTCTGTTTGATTCAGAGTCAAATCATCTCTCTTTACTCATGCAAGTAATTTCATTGACTTCAGTCAGGCTACTCATGTAAGTGCATTTGGCTCCAAAAATCCTTTCTTTAAAACTGCTTTTGTTTTCTTAGTATATACTTGCAAATATCCTCAAACCCTCACCCCCCCCAATTGTTAAAGTTAGGATAGGAATTGGACAGACAAGATCTATATGTGGTCAAAAAAAAAAAGTAAAGTACCCCATGAAGCATATAATAATATCTGTATATCAGATGGAACAATAAAGATACATAATACTGATATAGGAGTATTTTCAGTTCCATGGATGTGCCTTATAGTCCTTACAACACTTTTAAATGTCTTTGCAGGAATATTACCTGAAATACTCATAATCCTAATCTTGTTCACTTATGAAAACTCCTCTTTAACAAGATTAAGCTTAGTGACTGACATCTTGATATAACTCTCTATATTTTTCTAGTGAATTAAGATATATTTAAACTGATAATATTAAGATAGTTCTTCGTAGTTTGATGCTTAGAGATAGTATTTGTGTGCATGCATGTGGCCTCACATAGCTGCACCTCTGCGTAACACTTTCTACCATCTCCAGATGGTGATGGTAGACTCCTTCCTAATCTGGTGTATTAGGACCTGGCTTCTGTTATACACATCTTCTTCACTGCTTATCTGTACTACAGCAATGTGACATATCTGGTCATGAAGACTTCAGTGCTTAGGAAACTCCAACTAGTACAGAAAAGTGCAACATGTCTCCTCAGCAGCATTAAACCTGTTCTCCACTGTCTCCACTTTCTCTAGAATACCAAATGAAGTTGAAAGTTTCAGTTTCCTTCCTAGGCAGTCATTTCATATTTTGTATGTGTGCAACTGATTGTTCCTTCCTAAATGGAGTACTTTGCATTTGTCCTTATTAAATTTCATCCTATTTACTTCAGACCATTTCTCCAGTTTGTCCAGATCATTTTGAATTTTAATCCTATCCTCCAAAACACTTGCAACCCCTCCCAGCTTGGTATCATCCGCAAACTTTATAAGTGTACTCTGTATGCCATTATCTAAACCATTGATGAAGATATTGAACAGAACCAGACCCCAAACTGATCCCTGCAGGACCCCACTCATTATGCCCTTCCAACATGAATGTGAACCACTGATTATTACTCTCTGGGAATGGTTTTCCAACCAGTTTTGCACCCACCTTATAGTAGCTCCATCTAGGTTGCATTTCCCTAGTTTATTTATGAGAAGGTGATGCGAGACAGTATCAAAAGCTTTACTAAAGTCAAGCTATACCACCTCTACTGCTTCCCCACTATCCACAAGGTTTCTTACCCTAACAAAGTAAGTTATGAGGTTGTTTTGACATGATTTGTTTTTGACAGACAAATCTGACTGTTACTTATGACCTTATTATCTTCTAGATGTTTGCAAATTGATTGCTTAATTATTTGCTCCATTATGTTTCCGGGTACAGAAGTTAAGCTGACTGGTCTGTAATTTCCTGGGTTGTCCTTATTTGCCTTTTTTATAGGTGGGCACTATATTTGCCCTTTTCCTGTCTTCTGGAATCTCCATGACTTCTCAAAGATAATCATTAATGGCTCAGATTTCTCCTCAGTCAGCTCCTTGAGCATTCTAGGATGCATTTCATCAGGCCTTGGTGACTTGAAGACATCTAATTTGTCCAAGTAATTTTTAACTTGTTCTTTCCCTATTTTAGCCTCTTCTGATCCTACCTCATTTTCACTGGCATTCACTATGTTAGATGTCCAATCACCACCAACCTTTTTTGGTGAAAACCAAAACAAAGAAGTCATTAAGCACCTCTGCAATTTCCACATTTTCTGTTATTATTTTTTGCCCCTCATTGAGTAATGGGCCTACTCTGTCCTTGGTCTTCCTCTTGCTTCTAAGGTATTTGTAGAATGTTTTCTTGTTACCCTTTATGTCTCTGGTTAGTTTGATCTTGTTTTGTGACTTGGACTTTCTAATTTTGTCCCTACATACTTGTGTTATTTTTTTTATATTCATCCTTTGTAATTTGACCTTCTTTCTACTTTTTATAGGACTTTTTTTTTTTTTTTTTTTTTTTACTTTTAGATCATTGAAGATCACCTGGTTAAGCCAGGGTGGTCTGTTGCCATTCTTGCTATCTTTCCTACACAGTGAGATAGTTTCCTCTTGTGCCCTTAATAATGTCTCTTTGAAAAACTGCTAACTGTCTTCTATTGTTTTTCCCCTTAGACTTGCTTCCCGTGGTATCTTACCTACCAACTCCCTGAGTTTGCTAAAGTCTGCCTTCTTGAAATTCATTGTCTTTATTTTGCTGTTCTCCCTCCTATCATTCCTTAGAATCATGAACTTTATCATTTCATGATCAATTTCACCCAAGTTGCCTTCCACTTTCAAATTCTCAACCAGTTCCTCTCTATTTGTTCAAATCAAATCTAGAACAGCCTCTCCCCTGGAAGCAGTCTCCACCTTCTGAAATAAAAAAAAAATGTTTCCAATGCATTCTAGGAACTTATTGGATAATCTGTGCCCTGCTGTGTTATTTTCCCAACAGATGTCTGGATAGTTGAAGTCCCCCATCACTACCAAGACCTGCGCTTTGGATGATTTTGTTAGCTGTTTTAAAAAAAAGCCTCATCCACCTCTTATTCCTGGTTAGGTGGTCTGTAGTAGACCCCTACCATGACATCACCCTTGTTTTTACCTCTTTTATACTTACCCAGAGACTTTGAAAAGTCTGTCTCCTATTTCCATCTCAACCACAGTCCAAGTGTACACATTTTTAATATATAAGGCAACACCTCCCTTTTTCCCCTTCTGGTCCTTCCTGAGCAAGCTTCTCCCTTCTATACCAATATTCCAGTCATGTGTATTATCCCACCAGGTCTCTGTGATGCCAACTATGTAATAGTTGTGTTTATTTACTAGCATTTTGAGTTCTTCCTGCTTATTCCCCGTACTTCTTGCATTTGTATACAGACATCTAAGATACTGATTTGATTCCCCCCCTGAATCTGTCTTGTCTCTCCTTTATCCCTGCTATAACAGCCCATGCTCCCCCCAAATTCCAAACCTTCTCCCAGGTCTCCATGTTCTTGACTTACCTAAGTGCTTTGGTCACCTGCCCCCTTCAAACCTAGTTTAAAGCCCTCCTCACTAGGTTAGCCAGTCTGTATCCAAATATGCTCTTCCCTTTCCTCGATAGGTGGACTACATCTCTGCTTAGCAGTCCTTCTTCTGGAACAACATCCCACAGTCAAGGAAGCCGAAGCCCTCCTGGCAACACCATCCTCGGAGCCAGGCATTCACCTCCAGGATGCATCAGTCTCTGCCTTGGCCTCTACCCTTGACCGGTAGGATCGAAGAGAACACCACCTGTGCTCCCAACTCCTTCACCCTTACTCCCAGAGCCCTGTAGTCACTTCTGATCTGCTGAGGGTCATAACTCGCAATATCATTAGTGCCCATATGGATGAGTAGCCTGGGGTAGTAGTCAGAGGGCCAGATGATCCTCAACAATCCCTCCGTACTGTCTCAGATACAGGCCCCTGGCAGGCAGCAATACCTCCCGAGATGCCATGTCAGGCAAAAGATGGGTGCCTCTGTCCCCCTCAGAGGAGAGTCACCAACCACCACTAATCTATGTTTCCTCCTGGGAGTGGTGGCAGGAGCGCCGCCAGCTTTTCCGGCGCCCTAGGTGGCAGAAGGTCCCGCCCCGAAATGCCGCCCCCCCACAGAGGTGTCAGAAGGTCCCGCCGCAGAAATACCATTGCGGTCACCGCCCCCCAAATCACAGCGCTTTAGACGACCGCCTAGGTCGCCTAATGGGTTGCGCCGGCCCTGAGTGGTGGTTGTGATCCTCCCAGCCTTGGAGTACATGGCTTCTCCTCCTCTGTGGGTGATTACTCATCACTCGTTGCCAGGGCAGCATATTGGTTTTCCATCACCATGGTGGATGGGTTGGGAGTAGGGGTGGGGCACTGCCTGCTGCCAGAAGTATCCAGCTGCCAGTGTCCTCCCTGTGACAGAGCCATATCCTCCTCCCCCAGTGGTGTGACAGCAGTCCTCTGTAGCTGGATAGCTTCCTCAGCCTTGGATGTCTCCATGTGAATACTGTCAATGAATTCCTCATGGGCATGGATGCTCCTCAGTCTAGCCACCTCCTCCCATATTTCTCCCACCTGCTGCCTAAGAGATTCCACCTGCAGGCACCTTTCACACTTGATGGCTCCCCCAGCTTGGCTTTCTGAGAGTGGGAAATGCAGGCCACAGTCTCTGCAAATCCACACCAGGATCTGGGTAGAGGCATCCATGGTTAGGTGGTCTGTCTGGATACAGGCACAAGTGGAGGAGAGAGGAGCGTTGGCACTGGCGATGCGGCCCTTCCTAACATTGCGAGGTCATGTTCAGCTGATTATCCACCATGATCCCCCAAATATTTTCAGAGTCATTGCTTTCTGGGATAGAGTCCTGGGATAGAGTCCTGTCCTGTAAGGATGGTTTACATTTTTTATTCCAAGATGTATACATTTACATTTAGCTATACTAAAATGCATATTGTTTGCTTGAGCCCAGTTTACCAAATGATCCAGATTTCTCTGAACTAGTGACCTGTCCTCTTCATTATTTACCACTCCCTCAATTTTTGTGTCACCTGCAAAATTTATCAGTGATGATTTTATGTTTTCTTTCAGGTTAACATTTTTTAATTAATAAAAAGCAAAGGGCAAAGAACTGATCCCTGTAGGACTCCAGTGGAAACAGACCCATTTGATAATGATTCCTGTTTACAGTCACATTTGGAGACCTATTAGTAAGCCAGCTTTTAATCCACTTAATGTCTGCCATATTAACTTTACATTATGCTACTTTTTTAGTCAAAATGTTATGCGGTGCCAAATCAAATACCATACAGAAGCCTAAGTATATTACATTGACACTAATTCCTTTATCAATGAAACTTGTAATTTCCTAAAAAAAATATATCAAGTTAGTTTGCCAGAATCTATTTCCCAAAAACCCATTTTGATTTGCATTCATTGCATTACCTATTTTTATTTCTATATTAATTGAGTCCAATATCAGCCACTCCATTATCTCACCCAGGATTGATGTCAGGCTGATAGGCCTATAGTAACCCAGGTCATCCTGTCTACACTTTCTTCCAGTCTTCTGGAGCTTCCCAGAGATACAAGTGGAATGGAAAAAGTATTATCAGCTTATGCTGAGATTATATCATCTGGTTTTCCCCCAAATACAGAACAGAAACATTTATTGAAGAGTCATGGATTTTCTGAATAATTATTGATAATTCTACCCTTTCCATCTAGTAATAGACCAATTGGAGGTGAATGCCTGGCTGCAAGGATGGTGTCACAAGGAGGAGTTCAGCTTTCTTGATGACAGGATGCTGTCCCAGGAAGAAAGACTGCTGAGCAAAGATGGAATCCACCTATTGAAAAAGAGGAAGATCATCTTTGCATAGAGACTGGTGAACCCAGTGGGGAGGGCTTTAAACTAGATTTGGTGGGGGTAGGAGACAAAAGCCCACAGGTAAGTCAAAAAACTTGGAGACCAGTGTGAAAGGTCGGAATCTGGGAGAAGCATGGGCTGTTATTACAGGGATAATGGAGAGACAAGAGAGAACATAGAGGGAAAATCATTTAAGTATCTTAGATGTTTGTATACTAATGTGAGAAGTATGGGGAATAACCAGGAAGAACTAGAAATGCTAGTTAATAAATACAACAATGACATAGCTGACATCACAGAGACTTGGTGGGATAATACATGACTGGAATATTGCTATAGAAGCTTGCTTAGAAAGAACAGGGAGGGAAAAAAGGAGGAGGTGTTTCCTTTTATATCAAAGATGTATACACTTAGACTGAGGTTGAGATGGAAAAAGGAGACAGACTTTTTGAAAGTTTCTGGGTAAGGATAAAAAGGGTAAAAACAAGGGTGATATCATGGTAGGGGGTCTACTACAGACCACCTAATCAGGAAGAAGTGGTGGATAAGGCTTTTTTTAAACAACTAACCAAATCATCCAAAGCACAGGACTTGGTTGTGATGGGGAATTTCAACTACTTAGATATCTGTTGGTAAAATAATGTAACAGGGCACATATTATCCACCAAGTTTTTGGAATGCATTGGAGACATTTTTTTTATTTATTTATTTTGGAAGGTGGAGAAAGCAACTAGGGGAGGTGCTGTTCTATTTTGACAAATAGGGAGGAACTGGTTGAGAATTTGAAAGTGGAAGGCAGCTTGGGTGAAAGTGATCATGAAATGATAGAGTTCATGATTCTAAGGAATGGTAGGAGGGAAAACAACACAATAAAGGTAATGGATTTCAAGAAGGTGGACTTTAGCAAACTCAGAGAGTTGGTAGGTAAGATCCCATGGGAAGCAAGTCTGAGGGGAAAAACAGTTTAAGAGAGTTAGGAGTTTTTGAAGGAGACATTACATCACATTGATGGATCATAGTCGTCCTGTGATCAACCAATGCACCCAGGTATTTCCCTCCTCTGTCGCTTCCAACGGATAAAACCCCAGCTTATAGCAAAAATTCTTGTTGTTGGTCCCTAAATGCATGGTCTTTCACTTTGCACTATTACATTTCATCCCATTTTTATTACTCCAATTCGAAAGGTCATCCAGATATTCTTGTATGATATTCTGGTCCTCCTCCATATTGGTAATACCTCCCAACTTTATGTCATCTACAAATTTTATTAGCGTGCACTCACTTTTTGTACCAAGGTCAGTATAAAATTGTGAAATAAGATTGCTGTCAGGGTAGTTAAGCACTGGAATAAATTGCCAAGGGAGGTTGTGGAATGTCCATCATTGGAGGTTTTTAAGAGCAGGTTAGACAAACACCTGTCAGGGATAATCTATATAATACTTAGTCCTGCCCTGAGTGCAGGGGATTGGACTAGAAGACCTCTCAAGACTTTTATTAATCTATGATTCTATGAATACTAATGTCAGGATTCTTTTTGTCCTTAATATATTTAAAAGAAAAACTCCTTATTGTCCTTAAATTTGCTGGCCATAGATTTCTCTCTTTGTTTTTGTTAGCAGTTTTCTATAGGTGTTTACTTCTGATTTATATTCAGTATTATTAACTTCCACTTTCTTCCATTTGTTATATACTATTTTTAAATTTTTATAGCTTCCTTCATTTTCCCTTTCAACCAGATCATTGTTTTAACTTGCACAGCATCCTTCAATTGTGGGATTGTGGCTGTGAGGGCATCTAATAAAGTGTTCTCAAATGATTCCCAATTATCATCCACATTTTTTCTGATTAAATTCTTCCTCCCAGCTGATTTGGCTCATATTTTTTTTGTGAAATCAAACCTATTAAATTATCCAGTATATATATTACTGGTAGGGATTTTATTCTACTTACACATTGTCATAACTATAAAGGGAAGGGTGACAGCTCTCCTGTGTACAGTGCTATGGAATCCCTCCTAGCCAGAGACTCCAAATCCTTTTACCTGTAAAGGGTTAAGAAGCTCGGGTAACCTGGCTGACACCTGACCCCAAGGACCAATAAGGGGACAAGATACTTTCAAATCTTGGGGGGGGAAAGGCTTTTGTGTGTGTCCTTTGTTTAAGGGGTTGTTCGCTCTTGGGACTGAGAGGGACCAGACATCAATCCAGGTTCTCCCCATCTTTCTAAACAAGTCTCTCTTATTTCAAAATTGTAAGTAAAAGCCAGGCAAGGCGTCTTAGATTTACTTTGTTTTCTCAACTTGTAAATGTACCTTTTACTAAAGTGCTTATCTTGTTTGCTATACTTTGAACCTAAGACAGAGGGGGGTCCTCTGAGCTCTTTAAGTTTGATTACCCTGTACAGTTATTTTCCATACTGATTTTGCAGAGATGATTTTTACCTTTTGCTTTAATTAAAAGCCTTCTTTTTAAAAACCTGATTGATTTCTCCTTGTTTTAAGATCCAAAGGGGGTTTGGATCTGTATTCACCAGGAGTTGGTGAAAGGAAGGAGGGGGGAAGGGTCAATTTCTCCTTGTTTAAAATCCAAGGAGTTTGGATCTGTATTCACCAGGGAATTGGTGAAAGGTTTCTCAAGGCTTCCCAGGGAGGGAATTCTTAAGATGGTGGCAGCGGACCAGAGCTAAGCTGGTAGATAAGCTTAGAAGTTTTCATGCAGGCCCCTACATTTGTACCCTAAAGTTCAAAGTAGGGATACAGCCTTGACACACATTATAAATGCAATCAAGTCACGATCAGTTGAACCTAAGTTACCATTTAATTTTAGTTCTGTGATCATTATACAAGGTCTAACATAGAATTCCCACATGTTGGCTGCAACACTCTTTGAGTTAGGAAATTGTCATCTATTATGTTTAGACATTCCAATTATGTTTTAGTACTGGCAGCCTGAGACCTCTGATATGTGTTACTCAGACTGGAGTCCCCCATGATCTCACAGATTTTTTCCCTACACATTGCAGATAGGTGCATAAGGAAGTGTTTTTCCTTTCCCCTAGTGTGATTTGGTCATCTGTAGCAGCAGTAACCAGTACCTCATCTTGTGCTTTATCTGTTAGAACATTGATCCATAAGCATTCCAGATCATTTTCTTCTACCTCAGAAAAGGTAATGACATTTCTGACATAGAGTGCCATTCGCTTCCACTTTTGCCCACTCGATCCTTCCTAAATAGGTTATAATCATTGATTGTAACATTCCAATTGTGCAGATCATCCCACCTGATTTCAGTAATCAAATTTATGCTCATAAATGAGCAATGAGCAATTCTAATTCCTCTGTTTATTACCCAGGCTCCTAGCACTGGTGTATAGGCAATTAAATAATTTCTTCTCTTCATGTGCTTTGGTTCCTTTGTCACACCCCAAGGCCCCATCCCCCAAAGAGTCCCTTGGGAAGGCAGATCAGTATTGTATATTGCTAACACTGTTGCTAGCATTGCAAAGCATTTATGGGAAAGTCAAAGGTGTGTGAGTTGGGAGTGGAAGTTTCCTTTGCAGGTACGAGAGGCCAAGGGGGGGGGGGGAGAAAGAAGAAAGCAGAGGACGGGTTAATTCAACACTGCAGCTAGCCATCTCAGTCCAAAGATAAGAAGCTAACTCCAGCCCAAGGCCAGCTGCTACCTGCCAAGACAGAAGCAGGGAAGTCCAACCCCCCCGACCAGCTGTGAGAAAGGAGAGTTGTTGAACAAAATGCAGGGGCCGGGAAAAGGAGACAGATGGTGAACAAAACAGAACTGTCTCACGACCCTGAAACCGGGTTTTTGGGAAAGCTGAAGAAACCATGGAAGGCCAGTTTGGACTGGCACAGAGGGCACCAGGACCAGAGGTCCTCGAACGGAGCACCCCACTCCCCCGAGGAGCCAGAACTTAAAACCCTCCTGAGAGCTGGAGCAATTCAGAGGCCTGGTCTACACTAGGAGTTTATGTCGAATTTAGAGCCGTTACATCGAATTAACTCTGCACCCGTCCACACCACGAAGCTATTTAGTTCGACATAGAGGTCTCTTAAATTCGACTTCTGTACTCCTCCCCAACGAGGGGAGTAGCGCTAAATTCGACATGGCCATGTCGAATTAGGCTAGGTGTGGATGGAAATCAACGCTAATAGCTCCGGGAGCTATCCCACTGTGCACCACTCTGTTGACACTCTGGACAGCAGTCCGAGCTCGGATGCTCTGACCAGCCATACAGGAAAATCCCCGGGAAAATTTGAATTCCTTTTCCTGTCTGGGCAGTTTGAATCTCATTTCCTGTTTGGACATCGTGGCGAGCTCAGAAGCACTGGCAACGATGCAGAGCTCTCCAGCAGAGATGGACGTGCAATCTCAGAATAGAAAGAGGGCCCCAGCATGGACTGATCGGGAAGTGTTGGATCTGATCGCTGTGTAGGGCGATGAGTCCATGCTTTCAGAGCTGCGCTCCAAAAGACGGAATGCAAAGATCTATGAGAAGATCTCTAAAGCCATGGCAGAGAGAGGATACAGCCGGGATGCAACGCAGTGCCGCGTTAAAATCAAGGAGCTGAGACAAGGCTACCAGAAGACCAAAGAGGCAAACGGACGCTCCGGATCCCAGCCCCAGACATCCCGTTTCTACGAGGCACTGCATTCCATCCTAGGTGCGGCCGCCACCACTACCCCACCACTGACCGTGGACTCTGAGGATGGGATATTGTTGACGGCCGCTTCCTCGGACATGTTAGCGGACGGGGAAGATGAGGAAGAAGATGAGGAGGACGAGGCAGTCGACAGCGCTTACAACGCTGATTTCCCCGACAGCCAGGATCTCTTCATCTCCCTTACAGAGATCCCCTACCAACCGTCCCCAGCCGTTAACCCGGACACGGAATCAGGGGAAGGATCAGTCAGTAAGTGTTTAAAACATCTAAACATTTATTTTTTACAGAACAGGAATATTAACAATATTAACAATGGGTTTTGCATGATTACTTTGCCCTAGGCGCTTAACGGTTCAGTCCCTGGCAGTGCAACTACTAAAAAAAATCTAACAATGTCCGGTTTAGCATGATTGTTCTGCCCAAGCCGCTCTACCGTTTAGTCCCTGCCAGTGCAGCTACAGTAAAATCCTGTCTATATGTCCGGGGATAGAGCAGAAATCCTCCATGGACATCTCCACGAAGCTCTCCTTGAGGTAATCGGAAAGCCTTTGCATCAGGTTCCTGGGGAGAGCGGCCTTATTGGGTCCTCCGTAGTAGCAAACATTTCCACGCCAGGAGACAAGCAAGTACTCCGGGATCATTGCCCTGCAGAGCATGGCGGCATACGGCCCTGGTCTTTGCAGGCTTTCCCGAAGCATCCTTTCTTTTTCCGTCTCTGAAATCCTCATCAGAGTAATGTCGCTCATGGTGACCTGCTTTGAATTAGGTTGGGGAATGTTAGTATTGGGACTGCTTGCCTGTTCCTTTACAGAACTGTAACCGGCGGTTTACAGCCACGCAGTGGAGGCGGGAGAGGGGCAGCATACAGGGATCTTTCCCTGGGACAGCCGCGAGGGGGTGGGACAGGGGCAGAGTTCATGCTTGCCGGATTGCTGGCAGCAGGGACTGGCATTGCTTTCAATGTGAAAGGAGGCCAGTGCTACTATTAAAGTTTTAAGCAGCCACAAGTCTACGGCTTACCATGTCGGCCTGCTACACAAATTCCGGTGTCCTGCCCCGCTTCTCTGATGTGCACTGCAAGACCCCAGGCACTGAATGCGAAGGCCGAAAATTCGACCTTGTCCTGAGTGCGCATGTGATAGGTGCTGTGCATGGTCTTGTTCACAGAGAAATACTATGTTCTTTGTTCACAACGAAATTTATCTTTCTGAGGAATTCACTCCCTTTTTCCCATTCCCACAGCTGCGACTGTCTCCCAACCCAGCCTGGCATCACACTCCCAGAGGCTAGCGCAGATTAGGCGTAGGAAGAAGAGGACACGGGAGGACATGTTCTCGGAACTTATGGGCTGCTCCCGAGCCCAGGCAGCCCAGCAGACCCAGTGGAGGGAGAACTTGTCCCAAATGCACCGATCACACATGGAATGGGAGGAGAGGTGGCGGCAGGAAGACCAGCAGGCGACTCAAACGCTGCTTGGACTAATGAGGGAGCAAACGGACACGCTCCGGCGCCTTGTGGATGTTCTGCAGGACCGGAGGCAGGAGGACAGAGCCCCGCTGTAACCGCCCTCCCCCGCCACCAAGTCCCATACCCCACTCACCCAAAGTCCAAAGAAGGAGGGGCGGCAGAGTCCGTGAAAACTCTCACTCCACCCCTGCAGACTGCTCTACTACTAGAAGGCTCTCATTCCCCAAAATTTGACAAGTCCTTTCCTTCCCGCCTCACCCAAGCCCCCGTCCAAGTTTCACCCCCCAGTTTCATGTGTAGTTGCTAATAAAAAATACGTTTCTGTTAATTACTGTTTCCATCATGTTCTTTTTGAGGAGAGTCTGTCTGAAGGGGGGGAAGGGGGTTGGTAATTGGACAGGACAGTCACCTTTACCAGGGTACAGAGGCAGCGGCAGGTTCAGCAGCAGGGCACACACACATTGCAGTCACTAGTTACCCTGGTCAGTCTGGGAGGTGGTTTTAGTGTTCTGTGGTGGGTGCGGGGTGCTCTGTGACTTTGTGGCGGGGGAGGGCAGTTACTGATCTTATGCAGCGGTCCTTATCCTGGATCACAGAGCCACGCAGCAGGGGATCTGTAACCGTCCTCCCCCTGCCACAAAGTCACATAGCCCCCCCACACACAGAGTCCCGAACGGGAGGGGTGGCAGGCTCTGTTGAAACCACCAGTCCACCGCCGCGGAGCCTGTCATTCCTGGAGTTTAGAAGCGTCATTTGCATCACTACACTGCACCCGCTCCCCACCACAGTCTGCGTCCCAGTTTCAACACTTTCCCACGAAAACAGTAATAAAGAAAACGGTGTTCATTAACAAAATTCAAGTGATTTTATTTTTAAACGTGGGTTGTAAGGGGGGGAACGGGGTATGTAACTGGAGAGGATAGTGAACATTTAGTGGGTAAAGAAACGGGGGCAGGTTCAGCTTCTCTGTACACAAACTGAAAAGTCACTGGTTACCCTGCTCACTCAGGAACCTAGCTTTCAAAGCCTCCCGGATGCACAGCGCGTCCCGCTGGGCTCTTCTAATCGCCCGGCTGTCTGGCTGGGTGTAATCAGAAGCCAGGCTATTTGCCTCAACCTCCCACCCCGCCATAAAGGTCTCCCCCTTGCTCTCACAGAGATTGTGGAGCACACAGCAAGCTGCAATAACAATGGGGATATTGGTTTCGCTGAGATCACAGCGAGTCAGTAAGCTTCTCCATCTCCCCTTGAGACGGCCAAAAGCACACTTCACCACCATTCTGCACTTGCTCAGCCGGTAGTTGAAGAGTTCTTTTTCACTGTCCAGGGCACCAGTATAGGGCTTCATGAGCCAGGGCATTAGCGGGTAGGCTGGGTCCCCGAGGATCACTGTAGGCATCTCCACATCCCCAAGAGTTATTTTGTGGTCCGGGAAGTAAATACCTTCCTGCAGCCGTCTAAACAGACCTGAGTTCCTGAAAACACGAGCGTCATGGACCTTGCCCGGCCATCCGACGTTGATGTTGGTAAAACGTCCCCTATGGTCCACCAGTGCTTGCAGCACCATTGAAAAGTAGCCCTTTCGGTTGATGTACTGGCTGGCCTGGTGGTCCGGTCCCAGGATAGGGATGTGAGTTCCATCTATAGCCCCACCGCACTTTGGGAATCCCATCTCGGCGAAGCCATCTATGATGACCTGCGCGTTTCCCAGGGTCACTACCTTTGAGAGCAGTACCTCAACGATTGCGTTGGCTACTTGCATCACAACAACCCCCACGGTAGATTTGCCCACGCCAAAGTGGTTCGCGACTGACCGGTAGCTGTCTGGCGTTGCAAGCTTCCAGAGGGCTATGGCTACTCGCTTCTGGACAGTCAGGGCTGCTCGCATCCGGGTGTCCTTGCGCTTCAGGGCAGGGGACAGCAACTCACAAAGTTCCATGAAAGTCCCCTTCCGCATGTGAAAGTTTCGCAGCCACTGGGATTCATCCCAGACCTGCAGCACTATGCGGTCCCACCAGTCCGTGCTTGTTTCCCGGGCCCAGAATCGCCGTTCCACAACATCAACATGACCCATTGCCACCGTGATGTCCTCGGCGCTGGGTCCCGTGCTTCGTGACAAGTCTGTGCTACTCTCAGACTTCAGGTCCTCACCGCGGTGCCGTAGCCTCCTCGCCTGATTTCTCTGCATCTGCCTCTGGGAAAGGTGGATGATAAGCTGCGAGGTGTTGACAACGGCCACAACTGCAGCGATGGTCGCAGCGGGCTCCATGCTCGCAGTGCTGTGGCGTCCGCGCTGTCACTGCCCAGAAAAGTGCGCGAACTGATTTCCCGCCGGCACTTTCAGGGAAGGAGGGCGGTAGTGACGGACGGATGACGACAGTTACCCAAAAGCACCCTCGACACATTTTTTTACCCAGAAGGCATTGGCGGCTCGACCCAGAATTCCAATGGGCAGCGGGGACTGTGGGAACTGTGGGATAGCTGCCCACAGTACACCGCTTCCTATGTCGACGCTTTCCCCGTTAGTGTGGACTCACAAAGTCGAATTACTGTCCTTAGTGTGGACACACACGTTCGACTTTGCAATATCGATTCCACATATTCGATTTAAGTAAAATCGAACTACTCTCGTAGTGTAGACATACCCAGAGAGCACAACAGATCCTTGGATGGACTGGGCCCAGGACAGCACTCCCATCCATATCCCCACCCCTTTTCCTGACGTTACACCCAGACTTGGTCAGTCTGTGTCTTGCGTGTGTGAGTATGAAAGTGGGTAATGGCTTGGGGCATTAATGCTTTCTTTCTTCCCCTGAGTGATGTGGGAGCATTCCCAGCACTTTCTGCTGTTATTTTATTAATAAAGCTTTAAAATTTAGACACTTGGTGTGCCTCGTCATCTCCTCCCCAAAAAGATCCTGTGCCCCAGCCTGATCAACTGTGGCCCAGGCAGATTGCTAACGAAAATCTGTCACACCTTGATTAATTTTGTTGTCAACATCTTGGTTTTGTGCAAAATGAGTGCTCATATTTTCCCTCTTGTTACCTCCTCTTTTTCTATTAGTTTAACACCCTCCTGCAAAAGGGGAGGATAAAAAGAAGGAAGTTAATATATTTAAGACAATCGTAATAGCATCATCTACCCAGTCTGGCTCAAGATAGCTGATACCTCAGTTTTCCTTCACACAGGTTGTTTTTCCCAAACTTCCCACACAGCTTGTTTGCTGTCAGAAAAAGTCCACCCCTTCCACAGGTCACCAAAGTCCAAATAAGCATAAACTAAAGAGAGAGTGTTCACTCAAGTCTCCAGCTGGCCACAGCTCTTCCATCTTGAGGGTCTGTCTTCAGTTCCAAAAGAGTCTTCTACTCCTCCTGGGTTCAGCTATCAGCCCTTCCTTGGCTCAACTCAGTTGCTCCCTGCTTTCTACAGGACACTGATTTCCAGGGCTGCCCTCTCTGGAGTCCGTCTTCCAGTCTACCTGATTTCCCCATTTTTTTGCCAAGCCACCTGCCTGGGTTGCATGCTGCCTGCAGTGCCTACCACAGGAACTAAACTGCTTCCTGTCATCCCCCCTTCCACCATTCACCTCTTCAGCTGAGTTCTTGTTGGCTTTTATAAAGATCAGGTGTTCTCCATCAGGCCCTGGGAGAAAGTTAATTATTCATAGATGGGACTGCATCCATCTCCCCTGAAAGGGTCAGTCACCTTTTCACCACACTCAATAGCTTAGGCCCAGGATATCTAAAAGATTGCCTAAAACTTCAGGATGAAGACTGTGGTCACTCCTCTGGCCCAATAAAGCTTTCTACCATAAGGGTAAAGCTCATCTTTGTGGAAGACAGAACTTTCTCAGGGGCTGGTCTCAGACTATGGAACAAACTCCCCCAAGAATGAAGGACCTTCCCAAACGTCACCACTTTCTCCTCCAAGTGCAAGGTATACTTCTTTGACCTTGCCTTCTCCAACATAAATACATAGCAGCATGTACATAACAATGTACATGAGTAAGAAAGAAAGAAAGAAAGAAAGACCTCTGCCCCCCCCCAAAAAAAGAAATAAAACTGCACACACTATATTGTACACAGTATTCTTCATCTGGGGAGAGAATGAGAAAAGAACAAACCACACATGACAGTCATGTTGCTTAATACACTACTGGGAGGCACTCGGATACCACAAAGATAAGCTTGGTATAAGAACCTATAGAGAAGAGAAGAGTACTAGTGGATTTTTTGCTATTTACTTTACATAAAGATTTCATGGTGGTTTTTTTTATTGTTTGGCTTTTTTGGCTCTTGGTGTCTACAAGAAAAATGCTTCCAGTGTATACTGATCTCCACACTCTAACATGCATCGACACATTTTACTAATCCTGATAGTCATTTCTCTCCATTTAATCCATATCTTTCCTGTTCTGCTTATAAGTTTATTGTTGAGTTCACCATTATACTGTACTATCAAACTTAGATACTTGAACATCTGTACCTTTGTTAGTAGTTACTCCCCCCAACTTACAATATTGTTATCTTCCTGAAATGTATAATTACATCAACAGACAATACACTTTGTTTTATTTCTACTGTTTTTCATGCCACTTCTTTCAAGTATGCACCTCTCTCTCTCTAAATCTTCTTCTGCTTACTCTTTGCTCTACCCCTTTAAGCACTACATTATCTGCAAAAAGGATGCACCAGGCTGCCACTCTCTGGATGTTTTCTGTAAGTGCATTCAGCACCAGTAAACAAAAAGGGGTTTATTGTTGAGCCTTGTTATACTCTGACTCTTCCTAGAAATTGTTAAGTTTCTCCACATGTTGCTCAGTACTTATGCAACCTCCTCTAGGATTGGTGCAACCACACCCTGGTTTAGTTTTAGCATATGGCATGGTTGATCTTGGACTCTCTTCATTCATAAGCTTTCCAAAGTAATTTCTCTACCATTCCAGTTCTTATTGATTGCCATATTTACATTTTCATCTTTAATGACTTTGCGCTCAGCAATAACTTTAGTTCTCTTATTATGGGTCTTCCATGGCTTTTACCCTTAGCAGGTGCCACCTCTTTCTTCGCTATCTTTTTGGCTTTTTTATACTCCTGAAAATGCTGCTATTGGAGTGTCGCTTTGGAGTGCCAAAGTTTTAAACACTTTTTTCCTTGGCTCTCTGCACCTTTAAATAAACAAACACAACTCCAAAGGCAAATGCTTACTTGCCTTTGCCCTGGTGGTCTGGGTTAGCAATGGAGAGCTCTTCTTCTGCCCAATATCACACTGCACTTCCCCCAAGAAGAAGCAGGCAAACCTTAACTGGCTTGTTGGCTTCCATTTGGTCAGTGTCTCCTCCTGGCCATTCTAGGCCTGTGGAGGACTAAGTCTTCTTGGTAGCCTAGTTGCAGTAGTTCTTCCTTGGGTGTCATGATGCCAATATGTCAGCAGGCCTGATAGACCCTGTCACAATAGTAACAGTCATTATCCACATGATCATCACTTCAAAACTTGATCACTGTAACTTTTTCTACCTAATCATAAGGGTCAAAGCCAATCAGAAACTTCAGTTTATAGAACAGACAGCAGAGGCCTCTTCTTGAATATAATTCACGCCAAGAGTCCATGAGATAAGTGTTCTGAGCCTTCCATTGGCTAGCTGTTTGCTTCCAGATTTGACTGGAGTTCCTAGTCCTTGTCTAAAAAGCTGGGATTCAGTAAAGCACTTAAGAATGTGTTTAACTTTAAGCACAGACTTTGAAGTCAATGGGACTTAGTTAATCATCTGATTAAATGCTTTGCTGAACAGGGACTTCCCTGTGGGTTGACAGAGTAAATGCAGGAGCTGGAGCATTGATTGTTGAAGCTGTGTGTCTCTGTGTGGAAGAGAGAAGCAGCAGAGGGAGGAACACAGGACACAGAGAAGAAACAAAGAATTCTCATACACAGCCACAGAAGTCCTCATAGAGTGACCCTGGAGAAAAAAAAAATCAGAGAAATTTGGGGTTGCGTGATGGCTGAAACTCTCCAGTTGTTTAGTTCCTCCTGTGTTGAAGGAAACAGGACTTTGTGAATTCTTTATAGATAAACAGGAGTGGATCATCAATTTCTTCTCCTAACAGAAACGGTTTGATATACCCCCAAAATTGACTAACAGTTCAGATCAAATAGGAGTAATGCTGCAATATTTAAAAGCTTTTAAGAATGTACTGATTTTATAATACAGCATTCCATGTGAGGAATATTATCTAACTCACAGCATGCAAAGCACCTTGAGTTTCATTTGCTATAATGTATACCTAATATGCTATGGATATATGTCATGCCAGATGACATGATTCAGAAACTTTGATCTTTTCAAAAACAGCATGCTTGTCAATCAAGTAACTTAAAGATGTTTTTAAGAGTCCAGAAGCTGGAGGCAGAGCCCAAAATACACAGCAGGTTCTTATCCTTTGTTCAAGGGGAATTGTCAACTGCATGCTATTAATGCAGAGGAGAAAACTCTGTACCTGACATTTTAACTGCCAATGAACTTTATAAAAAATTCAGATTTACATATGTCATTAAGGAGGATTTCTGACACATTAGAGAACATATAAAGAAAGAGCTTATATCAGGTTGAATGTGGGGAAGGTTTTTGTTTGCACCAGAAAATTAATCTGTAATGATTGATCAGACAGCCAAATGGCTGTACTTTTCAACTCCCTCAGGGAATAGCTGACAGGACCACTATGATCCACCCCCACTAGTTCTTCACCACTCCATACTAAACTTTCCTCTGAATAATTCAATTCCTCTCTCAAATATATAGTTTGGAACTAGCCATTTTTCTGGTGCACATGCTGCCCCTGTCACACAGTCCCCTCAGTCTCACACTGGCTTGTGTCATGAATGACAGAACATGATTGAAGAGTCTGTGGGTGCAGTATGCAAAGCTTGATTACAGAGTGTGGCTATGTGGTTTTTTTCACTTTGATTCTTAACTGTAATTATAATGTAGAGTGCACCAATAGTGACTGGTGAACTTTACAAAGTGTAGTGGTTCAATATGGTTCACAGGCTGAGGGATTATGTAAGCCAGCGGTTCTCAAACTTTAGCAACCCGAGGACCCCCATTTTGATTTAAAACTTTTTAGGGACCCCCAAATCCCTCCGCTCAGCCCCAGACCCTGCCCCCACTCCACCCCTTCCCCTAAGACCCCACCTCTTCCCACCCCCCGCTCACTCCATCCCCCCTCCCTCCATCGCTCGCTCTCCCCTACCCTCACTCACTTTCACCAGGCTGGGGCAGGGGATTGGGGTGCAGGCCATGTTGTGGGCTCTGGGAGGGAGTTTGGGTGCAGGGTGCAGGCTCTGGGCTGGGGCAGGGGGTTGTGGTGCAGGAGGGGTGAGGGGTGCAGACTCCGGCCAGGCGGCACTTACCTCGGGCAGCTCCTGAAAGCAACCAGCACATCTCTCTGGCAGCGGCTCCTAGGCGGGAGGGGGCCCGGGGCTTCCCACACGCTGCTCTTGCCTGCAGGCACCGCCCCTACAGCTCCCATTGGCCACAGTTCCCAGCCAATGGGAGCTGAGGAGTCAGCACTCAGGGCAGGGGCATCGCGTGGAGACCCCCTGCCTTATCCCAGGGGCTTCAGGGATGTTCCAGCCGCTCCAGGAGTGGCGGGGAGCCAGGGCAGGCAGGGAGCCTTCCTTAGCCTCACTGTGCTACCAAACTTTTATTGCCTACAATCTCCTGGCTTCAGTAGCCTCGTGGAGATAGAGGAAGGGGGAGAAGTTGATCAGCGGGGCCTGCAGACCTTCAGGGACCCCTGTGCGGAGGGTGCTGGATTCAAGCTCTACTGATAGCCTGTGATAGAGGTTGCTACACTTCCATGAAAGATTATCTGTATTTTTTTCCCAAACATTTTGAGATTTTTCTCCCTTTCTGCTCCCAAATTAATCAAATCCTTTCCACGTCCTCTTTTCAAATTTTTCCTCTTACCCTATTCACCTTCAGTGGTGAGCTGGAGCCGGTTTCCACTGGTTCCCAAGAACCGGTTGCTAAAATTAGACCTCCCTGGAGAACCGGTTGTTAAAGGGCCAGGGGGTGGGCAAAGAACACCGGTCCATGGGCCGGACCATCCTTTTGCTCCCAGGATTCCCAGCTGGGGAGGCTGAGGCTCCCCCGGCCCCTCCCCCGCTTTCCCGCAGCTGCAGCATGGCCAGCCGCCGGCACCAGCTGGGCAGCTGAGCTGAGCTCAGGAGTCGTCCTGCTGCCGCTTTTTGAGCGGCCCGGCAAGGGGGGGCTGCTGCAAGCTCCAGGGCTGGTGGCCAGAGGAGAGGGGCGGGGGCAAGTAGGGCAATTGGCCTGGGCCCTGCAGGGGCCCCCGGCCCCACGAGGATCATGTCTCCCCCCGCCCCCTCCCCCCCACAGAGCCACAGCGTGGCCAGCAGCTGGGCAGCTCAGCTGAGCTCCTGAGTCGTCCTGCTGCTTTGAGCTGCCAGCAAGGTAAGGGGGGGGGCTGCAAGCTCCAGGGCCGCGGGGTGGGGGGCAAGTGGGGCAATTTGCCCCAGGCCCTGCAGGGGCCCCCGGCCCCACAAGGATGTCTCCCCCTGCCCCGACCCCTCCCCCATTTCCCCCACCCTTAAATCAGAACTTTTTATAGAGAACCAGTTGTTAAGATTTTGGCAGCTCATCACTGCTCACCTCACCTTATACCAGGGATCGGCAACCTTTGGCATGCGGCTCACCAGGGTAAGCCCTCTGGTGGGCCGGGCCGGTTTGTTTACCTGCCGCATACGCAGGTTCGGCTGATCGCAACTCCCACTGGCCGTGGTTCACTGCTCCAGGCCAATGGGGGCGGCAGAAAGCAGCACGGGCCAACGGATGTGCTGGCCACAGCTTCCTGCTGCCCCCATTGGCCTGGAGCGGTGAACCGTGGCCAGTGGGAGCTGCGATCGGCTGAACCTGAGGACACGGCAGGTAAAGAAACCTGCCCAGTCTGCCAGGTGGTTACCCTGGCGAGCCGTGTGCCAAAGGTTGCTGATCCCTGCCTTATACCCTGATCTGGTTCCTTTTCCTCCCTCTGGATACAATTATCTCTCTTACTTTTCTTACTCCTGTTCCCCCAAACTGGATTCTTCCCTCTCAGTTTTCCTCTCTAAAACCCTTGCTGATATTTTGCCAAATCAATCTTTGAATCTTAGAGTTTTATCATAATAATGAAATAGCTGTAATGTCTGTATGCACAAAGGAACTTTCTGGCTGGCTAGCTAGGATTTTACACCAGTGTTAATGCCCTATACAGCCTACAGTGTTGAAAATGTACAATTTACAGATGGAAATTATGAATTTTCAGTCGAAATATTCTTTCCGCCTTAACATGTGAATGTGAAATATGAAAATCCATGCAAATGCCTTGGGAAAATAAAAGGGATTAAACAAAAGTATTATAACAATGGTTGAGATTCGTCAGAGAGGTCATCAACCCCTTATCTCTTAAGTTGTCCAAAAAACAAGATGGAAATATCTGGAATATGTGTTAAGAATGAAGCCAGACCAAGTACCTTAGTTCGCGGTAAGTTCGAACTAAGGTACTTCGACTTCAGCTACGTTATTAACGTAGCTGAAGTTGCGTATCTTAGTTCGAAGTGGGGGGTTAGTGTGGACCAGGCCAAAGAGTGGCCAAGGATAATTAGTGATGCAGAGCTTTTTTCATGCCATCAGTGACATTAGATGGCATGGCAAGTATTCAGATTAATGCCAAATAAGTGCACACGTTGAATTTTACAAATTACAGGGAAGTACAGACCAGTCAGCTAAACTTCAGTACCTGGAAAGATAATGGAGCAAATACCCAAGCAATCAATTTGCAAACACCTAGAAGATAATGAAGTGATACGTAACAGTCAACATGGATTTGTCAAGAACAAACCATGTCAAACCAACCTAATAAATTTCTTTGACAGGGTAACAAGATTTGTGGATGGGGGAAAGCAGTAGTTGTGGTATATCTTGACTTTAGTAAGACTTTTGATACTGTCTTGCATGACCTTCTCATAAACAAACATAGGGAAACATAGCCTAGATGAAGCTACTATAAGGTGGGTGCATAACTGGTTGGAGAAATATTCCCAAAGAGTAGTTATCAGTGGTTCACGGTCAAGCTGGATGGGCATATCGAGTGGGGTCCTGCAGGGATCGATCTTGAGTCTGGTCCTTTTCAACATCTTCATCAACAATTTAAATAATGGCATAGAGAATACACATATAAAATTTGTGAAAGATACCAAGCTGGGAGAGGTTGCAAGTGCTTTGCAGGATAGCATTAAAATTCAAAAGTGCAGGGGACTGGACTAGATGACCTCTTGAGGTCCCTTCCAGTCCTACACTTCTATGACTCTATAATTCTATGTTTAACTGATTTTCATGCAGCACATGCAAAGTGCTTATTGTGTTTGTCAAATGATTAAAGCCACTTGGCCATTAATCCCATGTCCTATAATATTTCTTATTTCCTCTTGTAATTATCCAGAAGTGCACTCTTGGTTGTCACATTGCTTAATTACAGACTGAGGTCTAATTTTTCAAGACTTGTTAGGGAAAAATATTAAATTACATCATTCACTCATGCATGGTAGAGAACTTTGTAAAGCTTCCTCACAGAAAAGACAGCACTAAAACAAATATTCAAATATAAGTGCAAAGTACTACACTTAGGAATTCAAAATGAAATATACAAGTACAAAATGGGGAATAAATGACTAGGCAATAATACTCCTGAAAAGGGTGTGGAGGTTACTGTGGATCATAAATTGAATATGAGTAAAAAAGTGATGCTGTTGCAAAAAGTGGCAAGTGTTATTCTAGGACAGGTGTCAGCAACCTTTGGTACGTGGCCTGCCAGGGTAAGCACCCTGGTGGGCCGGGATGGTTTGTTTACCTGCTGCATCCGCAGGTTCGGCCGATCGCAGCTCCCACTGGCCGCGGTTTGCCGCTCCAGGCCAATGGGAGCGGCGGGAAGCAGCGGCCAGGACATCCCTTGGCCCGGGCCACTTCCCGCAGCCCCCATTGGCCTGGGATGGCTAATCGCGGCCAGTGGGAGCCGCGATCGGCTGAACCTGCGGATGTGGCAGGTAAATAAACCGGCCCGGCCCACCAGGGTGCTTACCTGGTGGGCCGCGTGCCAAAGGTTGCCAATCCCTGTTCTAGGATATATTAATAGGAATGTCATAAGTAAGACACAGATACCTGTTGAGGTAACTGAGTTAACTTTACTTAGCACTGCTCAGGTCTCAGTTGGAATAGTGTGCCCTGTTTTGAGCACCACACTTAAACAAAGATATTGGAGAGACTCCAGAGGAGAGCAACAAAAGTGATAAGAGGTTTAGACAACCTGACCTATGTGGAAAGTTTGAAAAATTGTTTAGTCTAAAGAAGAGAAGACTGAGGAGGGATATGGTAACAATCTTATATATGTTAGGGGCTGTTATAAAGAGCATGGTGGTCACTTGTTTTCCATGACCACATGTAGAACAAGAAGGAATCAGCTTAGTTTGCAGTAATAGAGATTTTGGTTAGATATTAGGAAAATTTTTCAAACTATAATGATAGTTAAGCAGTGGAACAGGCTATGAAGGGAGGTTATAGAATTGCATCACTGAAGGTTTTTAAGAACAGGTTAGACAAACATCTTCCCGGAATGGTCTAAGTATACTTGGTCCTGGCTCAGCATGGGGGGATGGACCTCTTGAGGTCCTTTCCAGTCCTACATTTCTATGATTCGATCATACTCTTTCTTGCTAGGACTTTTTTGGCATTCACACCATCCCTTGGCAATGAGTTCTGCAGGTTGACTGTGTTTATGTGAAGTATTTCCTTGTTTGTTCTACATATGCTGCCTATTAATTTCATTGGGTGACCCCTGGTTTGTGTGTTATGTGATGGGATAATAACACTTTCTTATTCACTTTCTGTACACCATTTGTGATTTTATAGATCTTTATGATATAACCCCTTAGACATCGACACGCTGCCTGGAGTGATTCACAACTGTGAATGCCTACCTCAGGGCAGACTCTCAGATAATAAGGGCAGACACCCCAAACTGATGGTATGCTCTATAATTAAATTTCACCAAGCCAGTGACAAATGTGAACTCCAGGATCACTATACCAGTCTTACCATGGAATCACAGACAGTCCCCTTAGTCTCTCCCATCTATCTTGCTACGCAGACAAAATTAACTTTGTGATAAAATGTTTCTTAAGCCTAAAATCACATCACATAAGGTTTCGCCCAGTCCCAACAGACCAGTCATTTACCCCAGATCAATTGGTACACCAAAGACAACTCTGGCAGCCAAATCTATAGTAAACATTTATTAGCTAATAACAAAGAATTAAAGTTAATCAGAGGTTAAAGCAGGTAAAATATATGCACAGATGAGTCACAGTCTATAATTCCAAATGGTAGCAGACATCAAGTAATTTGCCAATTTCCCAAAAGTTTCCCAGGACCAATGTTCCCTCTAAATTTTCCCACCCATGTGCGGAATGAATTTTTCTATGTGCACCAATATGGAGGTGATGTGTGGTGGGGATGGGGCCAAGGGGTTTGGAGTGTGGGCTGGGGCAGAGGGTTGGAGTGTGGGGGAATGAGGGCTCCAGCTGGGGGTGTGGGATCTGGAGTGGGACCAAGGATGATTGGTTCAGGATGTGGAGAGGGCTAAGGGCTGGGGTGCAGGGGGTTGAGGGCTTCGGCTGGGGGTGCGGGCTCTGGGGTTGGGCCGGGAATGTGGGGATTTGGGTGCAGGCAAACAGTCTCTCTACACATGTGCGCTTTTCCTTTGATGGGAGTGAGGAATGAACTTTGAGTCTCTGACTTCTGGTCATCACCATAATGGCCACTTGTTTTGGAATTGACACCTTTTCTGATAAAGTCCTTCATTAGCATTCCCCAAGGCTTCTTTGATGACTGATGAGTTATTTATTTACAGGGTTATTTGCAATGTAAATGTTTGCTGTTTCATTATAACAGGAACAGATAAGTGAAAACAATGCTTGTAATATCCCATTAGTTTTAGGAACTTTAAGCACCCAAAATATTAATCACTTTGATTTTGACACAAGTGAATTGACCTTAATGCACTCTGACATGACCTGATCTGCTAAAATCACAGTCTTCTCTTTTCCAAGCTGAACAGTCCCAGTCTTTTTAATCTCTCCTCATATGGACGCTGTCCCATATCCTTACTCATTTTTGTTGCACTTCTCTGTAGTTTTTCACAGTTCAAATATCTCTTTTTTAGAGATGGGGTGACCAGAACTGCATGTAGTATTAAATGAGTGTGTGTACAATGGATTTATATAGTGGCATTATGATATTATCTGTCTTATTATCTATCCCTTTTCTAATGGTTCCTATCATTCTGCCAGCTTTTTTGACTGCTGCTGCACATTGAAAAGAAGTTTTCAAAGAACTGTCCATAATGACTCCAAGATTTATTTCTTGAGAGATAACAGCTAATTTAGACCTGTATAGTTGGGATTATGTTTTTCAATGTTCTTTCCTATGCATTTATCGACACTGAATTTCTTCTGCCATTTTGTTGCTCAGTCACCCAGTTTAGTGAAATCCCTTTGTAGCTCTTTTCAATCTGCTTTGGACTTAACTATCTTGAGTAATTTTGTATAGTTTTCCAATGCTCAAACCACTGAGCTATCCCCACCCCACTGTTTATCCCCTTTTCCAGATCAATTATAAATATTTTCAACAGCACAGATCCCAGTACAGACACTTGGGGGATTGCACTATTTAGCTCTCTGCACTGTGAAAACAGACATTTTATCCCTACTCTTTGTTTCCTATCTTTTAACCAGTTACTGACCCATGAAAGGATCTTCCCTCTGATCCCATGACTACTTACTTTGCTTAAGAGCCTCTGCTGAGAGACCTTGCCAAAGGCTTTCTGGCAGCCTTTGTACATTATGTTCACTCTTGTCCACATGTTTGTTGACCCCCTCAAAGAATTCTAATAGATTGGTGAGGCATTATTTCCCTCAACAAAATCCATGGTGACACTTCCTGAACACATCCTATTCCTCTATGTGTCTAATAATTCTGTTATTTTCTTCTTTCCTTTCCTTCTCTCCTTTTTCTGTTCTTTGACTGGTACTGAAGTTAGGCTTACCATCTTGTAATTGTCAGGATCACCTCCGGAGCCTTTTTTTTTTTTTTTTTTTAAATTGGAATCACATTAGCTATCCTCCCATCATCTGGTACTGAGTCTGATGTAAGTGATGGCATACATACCACAGTTAGTATGTGCAGTATTTATATAAGTTCTCTTTCATTTTCAACTCCCCTCCCCAATATCAGAGAGTCAATACCACATTTTCATCTGAGTTCTCCCTCCTTCTTCCAGATATGTCCACTTTTGCCTTTCCCATCCTAGCTCTCTGCAAACCCACCCACCACCCAAAAAAGAGGCAGATAAATTGACGATGACATTGAGTGTCCAGAAACATCTTGAAAGATAAAGTTGTAAAGTTTTTCAAGAGCTTCATTGTGAATTGTAGGCAGAGGTGGTTTGATCTGTGTTTTTCTCTTACAAGATTTTACAAACAAATTTAAGTTGCCTGCCTGAAGCTCCCCAAACATTTGATACTGTTCTGATTTGTTTTCATAGACATGAGCTTTTGACTTCCAGGTATGAGGTGGGTGGCAGACACCTGCTAAACATAATCAGATTTATTTGTGTATATCTGAGCTTTGGCAAGGACTGGGGGGCAGATCTGTTGCCACCTAGGTTTTCTGTCAGAGTTTATACCCTTTTCTTTTTTTTCTTTTACATCTAATTTGTCATACTTTTCATATCACATGTACTTATATAAATTAGTCCCCCCAAGAAATGTCAATAGTTTTTACAATGTTTGTAGACTGTATATCTGGATTACATTCATTCATTATTTCACAAATATATTTTTCATCAATAAAAAATAAAGTACTCTATCTTTCAGCACTGAAAATATTCATTTAACCTCAGGATGCAATATATCCATTCTGGCTGTTGAATTCAATGTTACTACATGGATCACACCCACTGGTTTGTAGAGGAGATTTTCTCCTTTCCTAAGACATTTGGGTAGAGTTTGCCACCAATTAAAAAAAAATATCTGTATAAACCAGGGGTTCTCAAACTTCATTGCGCCACAGCCCCCTTGTGACAAGAAAAAATACTACATGACCTCAGGAAGGGGGACCAAAGCCTGAGCCCACCCAAACCTCGCTACCCTGGGTGGGGCAAAGCCAAAGTCTCAGCCCCACCACCTCGGGCAGGGGCCAAAACCCAAGGGCTTCACTCCCAGGTCGGAGATGGGGGGGGCTATAACCTGACCCCCACCACACAGGGCTGAAGACTTTGGGCTTTGGCTTCAGCCCCAGGCAGTGGGGCTTGGGCTTCAGCCCTAGGCCCCAGCAAGTCTAATGCCAGCCCTGATGACCCCATTAAAATGGGTCATGACCTACTTTGGGGTCCCGACCCAGTTTGAAAACTGCTGGTATAAACTACAAATGAATTACATTAGCTTGAAAAAAAACTTTAGTTCTTTCCCTATATTAAAATATATACTGATTCATAGGTACAATGAGTGTTTTACCATACCATTGATCCACCACGTTTTCTAAGTGGTGGTAGATAGGTGGGAGAGTAAGTGGTAATATAATGCTCAGTATGGTCCCAAACTCTCACTGGTGGAGCCATTATAGGAAAAAGCAGACATTAAGCCTCTTAAGACTTCTTATGATATCAAGTTTAATTCAGACCTATGACATATGCCAGTGGTGGCCAACCTGAGCCTGAGATGGAGCCAGAATTTAACAATGTACATTGCCAAAGAGCCACAGTAATGTCAGAAGCCCCCCATCAACTCCCCTACCCACCGGAAGCCCAGCCGATCAGTGCCTCCCCCTCCCTCCCTGCATCTCCCCAGCAGCTGTTTCGTGGCGTGCGGGAGGCTCTGGGGGGGACGGGGAGGAGTGAGGGCACCGCAGCATCAGGGGAGGGCACGGGAAGGGGTGGAGTGGGGGCAGGGCCTGGGGCAGAGCCAGGGATTGAGCAGTGAGCACCTCCCGGCACATTGGAAAGTTGGTGTCTGTAGCTCCAGCTCCGGAGTCGGTGCCTATACAAGGAGCCGCATATTAACTTGTGAAGAGCCGCATGTGGCTCTGGAGCCAAAGGTTGGCCACCCTGTCATATGCTCAGCCTTTCACTACCTAGCACGCCATGAAGCTATTTCAGAATAATTTTGCCTTTGTTTTTCAGAGAGGAAAATGCATTTCTTTTTCTATTGAATAGAAAAGTCCCAAGATATAGCTTAGTTTTAAAAACAAAAACTCATAGAAAACTAAAAGTAGAAAACTATGGATTCAGTTGTACTTGGCTTTGAGCACTAATTCCTATACACTTATACGTCTGTAGAAAACAAAATTGTGGTATATTGTAATGAACCTGTGGATTCATTATTACATCCCACATGTGCCCAGGTTAAGATGCAGGACCTAATTTGACCCTAGAGACTGAGAGTAAGACATGGTCAGAGAACCAGATCAGCACGTAGCCAGTAAAGGGCACTGTGTTATCAAGAACAACCAAGAAAAGAGAGTAACATCCTCAGAGAAGAGATGATAAAGCTCAGGGAAAGAGAGACAGAAGAGCAGGCCGTGTAAGCTGAAAGTTGGAGACTGCAGCCTGTGAACTGTCCATGGAGGGAAGGCGGGGGGGCGGGGGGATCAGCCAGCAATCTGGAGGCATGAGGCAGTCCTTAAGATGACAGATGAGGAGGAAAATGTGGAGGAACCCCTAGTGAGTCTACAGAGAGCAGGTCAGAACTAAATTGATGAACTAGAAGGGGCATGCACTGTTGTTGTCAGGCCTAAGCAATCTAACAAGGCAAGGTCACACTTATAACACTCTTTAATGGTATGTACAGATGCCATACTGGAGATGAAGGGGTTAAGGAGCTGCTTTGGGCTCAGACAGCTCAGCCCTGCCACATCCGCAATGAATGTTCAGGCTGGAGATTAAAAGGGGAGAAGAGTAGCTTGCCTGCAAGCAGCCAGTGGAGGTAAGCTGACCTTCAGTCTGAAGCTCTGCAAAAGAAGCACTGTTACTGGCCCAGCTGCTGGGGACACTGCATATTGATGCTGTACCAGACCTGCTGAGGGAAAAGAATGTGCATTTGCAAGGTCAGACATTCTTCTTTGATATATTTCGTTTATTCAATTTTGCCTTTCCCTCCTGTGCGGGGAGGCTGGTAGGAAGTGATCCAGGGAGACTGTTGCATAAGTACACCAGGGTGCAGGACTGATCCCTCTACCTCTGGGCGATGATCTGGAACCTAGTGGAGAGGATGGTCCTGGGTTCCCCTCACCACTCCCTAATGGGAGTGGAGGCAAAAAGCCTATTCCTGATACTAGAGACTCAGGACTAGGAATAGCCCATATCCCAGGAAGTCACAATTCTGAGACTTTGATCAGATGAAGCCCGAAGCCCCTTGATGGACAGTGGAACTAACCTTTGTTGGTCTTTTTATATGCCCTGAAAGGGGTGGACACAACTTGTGACCCTGTTGGAGGGCTGAGTCACAGATGGAGACAGATCAGTACAGGATTGGAGAAGCTATTAACAAGGGTCACTAAGACAAAAGAGTGCTGGTCACACCCACACCTGACCACTAGGTGATGCCAGTGAGGAGCAGACATCTTCACATCCTCTCTTGCACTACTACATATGGTTAATTTAGGAACTTTTTTGTTTATATTCCATTGTAACTGTCTAAGTCATTGTGCCTGGGGGATTTGTTTCATGTCCTTTCTGCTAATAAAGAAACTTCTCTTGCTCACTGGAAGACTGTAGATATTTAATGGGGAAAAAGCATAAACAGTGAGGTAGCAAACTTTGCAGATGATACAAAATTTCTCAGTATAGTTAAGTCCAAAGCTGACTGTGAAGAGTTACAAATGGATCTAACAAAACTGGCCAACAAAATGGCAGATGAAATTCAATGTTGGTAAATGCAAATTAATGCACATTGGAAAACATAATCCCAACTAGACAGGTCTAAATTAGGTGTTACCACTTGTCAAGGCTGAATCACCACTCTGTCACTTTGAGTACAGAAGGTGGGGGCCCACAAGGGATTTTAAAAATTAATACTTGCCACTCCAGGCTTATATTAAACTCCCAAGGTTACAGCTTTTCTCTGACCTTGGCTTGGTAAATGCCGCCGCCACCCAAATGCAAAAAACCCCCTTGAACCCAGGAAGGAGCACTTGGGAATTCCTCCCTGTGGGGTATCCTTTCACGCCTCTCCTCCGGGGAAGAGCTGAGAAAGAAAACAAAGGAAATTAGCTGTTGCTACCAGCTAATCAAACAGCATAGGCACAAACCTCTTAGGACACCAAAAATTCCAATTCTGTTCTTAAAAGAGGTAAAATTTATTAAAAACAAAAAGGAAAGAAATACATTTGGAATTTAGGCTTTTTGCTAGATCTTAAAAGAAACAATTACAAAAATTAAGCATCAAGATAGCTCTCTAGAGGATCAGCTTAAACGTTACAAGCAAAACAAAAGCATCTGGGGTTAGCACAGAGAAGATCCAGAAGCCAAAATAAATAAACCTAATTGTGTCTATTTAAATGTGCCCTGTCCAATGATTTCTTCTAGGTATAGAAGACGAATTTTTATACCTGGTTCAAGCCTTACACAGCATTCCCACTTATAGCATTATTGCTCTGTCTCTCCTTCTCCAGAGAACAACAGAGAGACAAAGGGAAAGTTTTTTTCCCATTTTAAAAAGTTCTAGCCTTCCTATTGGCTCTTTTGGTCAGGTGCCCACTTCCTTTTCTTTACCTGGGGACTTTTTAACCCTTTACAGGTAAAGCAAGCAGCCACCAAGAGGGACTTTATAGATAACTGGCTGGATGGGTGTCCATAAAAGGGAGCTCCCCCTCCCCTTCATTTATCACACCTCTCAAAAATAAATCTTGCAGTCATTGTGGATAGTTCTCTGAAAACATCTGTTCAATGTGCATGAGCAGTCAAAAAAGCTGGCTGAACGATGGGAACCATTAGGAAAGGGATAGATAATAAGACAGAAAATATCATAATGCTACTATATTAATCCTTTGAACCCCAACACATTTAATACTGCCTGCAGTTCTGGTCACCACATCTCAAAAAAAGATATATTAGAAGTGTGAGAAATTACAGTGAGTGCAACAAAAATGATTAAGGGTATGGGACAGCTTCCATATGAAGAGAGATTAAAAAGACTGGAAAAGGGATGACTAATGGGGGCTATAATAGAGATATATCAAATCATGAAGGAGAAAGTTAATAAGGAAGTGTTATTTACCCCTTCACATAACACACAAACTAGGGGTCACCCAATAAAAGCAATACTCACCAGGCTTAAAAAAAAACTTAAGGAAATACTTATTTCACACAATGTGCTTCAACCCTGTGGAACTCATTGCCAAGGGATGTTGTGAAAGCTAAAAGTACAACTGAGTCCAAAAAGGAATTAGATAAATTCATGGAGGATAGGTCCATCAATGGTTATTAGCTAAGATGATCAGCGATGGAATTGCATGCTCTGGATGACCCTAAATCTCTGATTGTCAGAAACTGGGATGGATGACAGAGATTACTCAGTAATTGACCTGTTCAGTTTGTTCCCTCTGAACCATCTGGCACCAGCCAGTGTCAGAAGATAGGCTACTGGGCTAGACTGACCGTTGGTGTGACCCAGTGTGGTCATTCTTATATTCTTATGTTCTTAACTTGCCAAGGGCTTGAGTTCATAGACTCTAGTACTTGCAGCATGTTCAACATTTGCTACCAACCTACCACACTACTAAATATTTGTGAGGGATGGGTGTTCTACAACACTGTAGTAACACCTGTCAGTGGGCTTGGGTACAGTACTGTATTGTAGGGGAGAGGGTTTGAGATCATTAAACTACATAATTAATTAATGCACATATACAAAGGGGAGAGTTAATATTGCGCATGCAACCTTTATTTTTACAATTTCTGATGTTGACATAACAATAGTTTTATTTTAAAATAGATTATTTTTCTTTTTTATAGAAGTTTAATGAGATTTTTCCCTCCCAAAACCATGATGGGGGAAATTCTAAATACTTAAACAGGTCAGACTTGATAGAGTACTCCCTAGTTGTACAAGTTAAGCTGACAATATACTATCACAAATATTTAAAACCTTTAGTGGTTTCCTGGGAAAAGTAGTCTTTTGACTCTCCTTCTCACTTTCTCCTATAGATGATAATCTACATATTATGCATGCTAACATATTGTCAAAGGGTGCTATGAGATGAAGGCATATTTGGTAAGTGACCATAAATATAGGGAATTTGTCATTGTGCCATTCAGATTATATTTGCCTGAAGCTTTGCATATTGACAATTAATCCAGGTAAGAAATGTGTTTTCACACACACACACACACACACACAGCCATTTAACATGGCATGACCAGAGAGAATTGCTGATAGTATTTTAGAGGAAGTGACAGAATACATCCATGTCTTTTGCTTAAATGAAATATGTGCATTACAGTGATTTGAAAAGCTGAAATTCAAACAAATTCTGTGTTGTGCAGTATGATTTCTGCCATCTGAATCTTATTTTATGATTGAAAGCACTTACAATGATAAAAGCAGAGCATGAATTCGTTTGAGTGTCTTAAGTCAGAAAATATTGAGTAATACTTGAAAATTCAGTGAAATATGGCATTCCCCCTTGGTTCTCCAATCAGCTCACATATCCAGGAATTTTAGAACAACACTCCTCCTCATGGGGGGCTAATTTATTAATCCCTAATAGATTAAGCACACAATTCCTTTGGTCCTTCCAGACTCAAAAGCTTCCTTCCTCAAGGCCGGGTTCTGCTCTCTCTCATCTATCTAGTTCCCTCTGTGCAGAGGTGCTCTTCTGGTTCCAGTCTGTGCACCCAGTTTTTGTCACTGTCTTTTCCTAGCCCCAGTGCCTGGGCCTAGACTCCTTCTGACCTTGGTGCAGGATCCCCTTGGGGCTGTGTTTGAACACTCATAAGCTTTCCCAGTCTCTCTCACAATCATCCTAGTTCTTCCACAGTCACATCCCTTCAAGTCTCTCCTAACTGTAGACACCTCTTAACTATGCTAATAACATTCCTTTATAATACTCAGTCACATAGCCCCATGCTCAGCTTGATCCCTCTCAAAACTCCCTGATCTTAACAGCATCCTGGATTTGAATAAAAGGTGGTTATCTCCCAGCCCTCCACTGACCTGAAAGGGGTCACATAATACAGTTACAGACACCTTTTTCCAGGGGCCCCATCTTCACACCAATTCAATTTTTCTGCAAAACTCAGGAAGGCCTCAGTTATAAATATATATGCATATATTTCTGCCTCAATGAGTATTTTGCCGACAAGGAGGTTTGTTTGTATTTTTTTCTAATCAGAACCTTTTTTATTGAAGGGAAGAAAAGGGAAAAGTGTAGGGAAAAGACCTCAATATTGATGCAAAAAAAATATTAATAGAATTACTGTCTTTTAAAGGTTATTATAAATCTATTTGTGACTCTATGGAATATTAAAATATAGTTATAAGTATGTTATAGTCAAAATGTTTAAAAACATAACAATATATATTATGTTTGGTTATGCTGCAAAATGTTACAGCTAATCAAACAAATTGCAAGACAATTCAACCTTTGTCTCCCAAGCAAAAGCAAATGCTGTAAAAGTTTATTAATCTCAAAGTTTTTATACAAACCTTTATTTGCTTTCATTTGTATACTATTTTTCTTTGTGCTATGTTTTTAAAAATATATTGATTATTAAAGTTTGTTCTTTTTATAAAATATTTAATAATGTTAATTGCTATAACTACTATAAAGATTTTGTAGCTAACTCTTGCTAAACAGAGTACTCAAGTAGGGGAGCACTGGACTTTCTCATATAATGACAGTGTTTATAATATTTATTATCAAAATTAGTAATACACATATTAAAGAAGTAAAAATGGATGTCTTTATGGAAAAAACTGCAAAAGACATACTACATAAAACAAGAACATTTGAGTGTAACTAAAGAAGAGGGAAATTCAATGCAAAAAGAAAATATGTATTCTGCAAAGGATGTAAGAAAAATAATTAAAGACTAGAACACAGCTCATGCTTCTGTCATATACTGTAGAGAAGCATAACTTGAGTCATAAATAACTTGTCCCCAGTACATTGTAAATAAGCTAAATTCATCTTGCTGTAAACAAGAGAAATGTGGAGAAAACAAGAGAAATGTGGAGAAATTTGTTGGATTAACCAATTTAAGCTGTTTCAGGATGCATCCCACAGAACTGAGACACTGGAATATATCAGTGCACAGTGAAGAAATCCCAATGCTGTTCAAAGAAAAAAGCCCAACAAATAACAGACTCGTCAACTACATTTCAACCTACCATTTATGGACAATTAAGTATGCAATCATCTATAAAGACATTATAAAGTCCACTAGATAGCCCAGGTTTAACATATATTTAAATTATACAATATTAAGCAAAGTGAATTAATGCATATACCTGTTGCTTTAAATCTCTCTAATTGGAATATGGCTGAATTTGGTTATTGTGTAAAAGCAAATGTATCAGTGTTGTACACTTCTTTGTTAATTGATATAATAACCTCATATCAGGAATGTGTGTAAGACCCAATAGCTGGACAAGACTCTGTTCTGCGGTGTGGTCTCTTTTGAACTAGGTGACCCCAAAGTTTAGAAGGAATTATTGATTCCATTTCAAGATGGTTTGGATCTGGAATGTCCATTTGGAACAGGGCAGATATGGAAAATATAAAAAGACATGTTAACTATTATGAGCATCAGATAATGAAAACAGATTCAAAATGAATATTTGATGGCGTTGAGGGCCTGGCTACTGAGGAATGGTATACAGTGTTTAATATTCATGCCATTGCTCAGCGGTTTAACCAAACACAAGGAAAAGTGAATGAATTGATTACAGAAAACAATAACAAAGTGAGGGAAAATTGTTAGATAGAGAAATTATTTGCACTGTTTATGGGAGTTATGTGTTAACTGCCATAACCAGGTTTCAGAGTAGCAGCCGTGTTAGTCTGTATCCGCAAAAATAACAGGAGTACTTGTGGCACCTTAGTGGGTTGTAGCCCACGAAAGCTTATGCTCTAATAAATTTGTTAGTCTCTAAGGTGCCACAAGTACTCCTGTTATTTTTGCCATAACCAGTTCATTAGGGGATATAAAAAAAGGGAAGTTGCCTAATCTTATTAATGATAGGCAGTTAGCTAAACGATAATGTCCTCAGTGTATTTCAGTGGCTCCTCTAAACTGACAGTGTGTGCAGTTGTGTAAACTCATTCCCATTAATACAGTTTGTAATTTGGGGCCTGTGACACCGCATCTTAACTGAGGCATGTGTTATTCAAAACAATCCTACTCAGTGTCAGGTTCAATGAATATGCATTTATGGTATCATTACTGCTATTGGATCCTGACAGAGCAATATCATACATTGGCTACTGTCCATTCAGTAGGTTCTCTGGAAGATATCATCTTCAAGGAATGCCTAGATCTATGTCAGCAACACAAATCTTGAGGGCACTGTACACAGCTTGTTGCTCTGTTATTAATTAAGGGATATTAATACATGCATATATGTGATGTTTTTGACATCACAACTCCAATGTGTGGCCATGCCAGCCTAGACCAGTTTAATGAAGACAGAAAAGTTCACCAGTACTGTATCCTGTCCTGTAAAGCTCACCAAGTGGCAATGCCCAGAAATAAGAGTAACCTAACATATGGATTGATAGTATTGAATAGTAACTAATTATAAGAAATGTATGCGCAGAAACCTCATTCGTAATGTCACCGCTCCAAATTTAGGTTTCACTACTCATGTATGTAGCTGTCTGGGTAGCACTATAATAATGCCTATTCCAGTTTTTCAAAATTAAACCATGATTCAAAGTAAGCCTCAGTACTAGGAAGTAGTTGAAAAATACATATAGTTTTTAAAATATGTATTGATACACTAACCTTAAATTCTTAAACATTACTAGATCAAAAAGACATTCACATTATTCAGGTTAGCAATGACATGCATAAAGCAGACCAAATCTGGAAGACCTTATCCATGTTGGTTATCTTCAGATAAGCTGAACAGAAGTTGCATTTAAAACTTTGCTTATATTATAGGGAGAATTAATTTTAATTGTACTGCTCATGTACTGCCACTTACACAGTTTTCTAAAATAGCATAGGTCTGACATGAGTGCCTTTACTTTTGCTTCATGTATCTATTTAGCAAAGGTGTCACCTTGATACAATAATAATCATGGCACCAAGTGGAGGACTGTTATGCTACACACACACACACACACACACATTAATAGGTGTTATGCACATGGTATTAATATTGTATATATTAAATAGAAACATTGGGTAGTTTTGCTAACTGAATCTTATTCTGTCTGCTTATAAGAACATAAGAGCTGTCACATTGGGTCAGACCAATTGTCCATCTTGCCTAGTATCCTATCTCTGACAGTGGCCTCTGCTAATGCTATAGAGAAATAAATAGAACAGGGCAATCATGGGGTGATCCACACTTGTCTTCCACTCCCAACTTCTGGTAGTCAGAGGTTTAGCATGGGGTTACATCTCTGACCATCTTGACTAATAGCCATTGATGGACGTAATCTCCATGAATTTTCCAGTTATATTTTGAACCCAGTTATACTTTGGCCATCACAACATCCCACTGCAATGATTTCCATAGGTTAACTGTGCATTGTGTGAAAAAGTACTTTTTTTATTATTATTAAACCTGCGGTCTATCCATTTCATTGGGTGATGCCTGGTTTTTGTATTGTGTGAAAAGTTAAATAACACTTCTTTATTCCACTCCATTCATGATTTTATAGACCTCTATCATATCCCCTCTTAGTTGTCTTGTTTCTAAAATGTACAGCACTAATCTTTTTAGTCTGTCCTTGTATGGAAGCCATTTCATACCCTTGATCATCTTCGTTGCCCTTCTCTAAAGCATATCCAGTCCCACTATATCCTTTTAGAGGTGGGGCAACTAGAATGAGACACAGTGGTCAAGGTGTGGGAACACCATGGATTCATACAGTAGCATTATAATAATATACTGTTAGCCTCTTTGACCACTGCTGTGCATTGAGCAGAAGTTTTCAGAAGACTATCCATGATGACTGCAAGATCTCAGTCTTGGGTGGTAATAGCTAATTTAGAACCTATCATTGTACACGTATAGTTGGGATTATTTTTCCCCAGCATTGATTACTTTTCACTTATGAACACTGAATTTCATCCGCCATTCTGTTGCCCAATCTCACCCAGTTTTGTGAGATCCCTCTGTAACTCCTGCAGTCTACTTTTGACTTAACTATCTTAAATAATTTTGTATCATCTGCAAACTTTGCCATTTCACTATTCTCCCCCTTTTCCAGATCATTAATTAATATGCTGAACAGTACAGATCCCAGTACAGATCCCTGGGGGACACTGCTGTTCACCTGTCTTCATTGTGAAAACTGACCATTTATTTCTACCCTTTGTTTCCTATCTTTCAACCAGATACTGATCCATGAGAGGACCTTCCCTCTCATCCCATGGCTACTTAGTTTTCTTAAGAGCCTTTGGTGAGCGACCTTGTCAAAGGCTTTCTGAAAATCCAGGTAAGATATATAGACTAGATAGCCCTTAGTCACATGCTTCTTTAATCTCTCAATGAATTCTAATAGACGGGTGAGGCACAACTTCCCTTACAAAAGCTGTGTAACATATCATGTTCATCTATATGTCTGATGATTCTGTTCTTTACTATAGTTTCTAACAATTTCCTGGTACTGAAGTTAGGCTTAATGTCCCATAATTGCTGGTACCTCCTCTGGAACCCATTCAATGTTATCATATATATGTATACATACACACACACACACACACACACACACACACACACACACACACACACACACACACACACACACTGTGTTCTGGTACAGGTTAGGTTATCCCTTCATGGTCCCTAGCAATTGTAATGTAGTATCCAAAACAAAGAAAGAAGGAAGAGATTAATACAGGAAAACAAGATAAAAATGGATTGGTGGATTTTAGTGTTGGGTGATGTATGAAGTGTTTTTAGCTTGTAAACAGCCATACTATAACATACCTAGTTGAAATGCATACTTCTGGGCATACCTTCTGTATAAGCTAAACTGCTTGCTGCGAGAATTGCTTCCTGGAAGGAGTGGTATGCATGCCTCCTTTTTGTATTGGCTATACTTAAAAGTGCTTATATCAACAATTGGCTATACTTCAGACAATAGTGTCCCCATTGTCCTCTATGGGCTGGGCTTCCTACATGTCTCATTATGCACCACAATCTCCTGTCTATTTGAGCTGCTGGGGTGCATCATGGGAGTCCTTTGACCTTGGTGAAACACAGGAGATGTGCAAGAAAGAAACAATCCTTGTCCTGAAGAGCTTACAGTCTAAATAGACAAGACAGACAAAAGGTGGGAGAGGAAACAGGCACAGAGAGGTGAGGGAAAAGTGACTTACTGAAGATCACGGGCAAATCTGGGAATAGAAACCAGTCTCCAAAGTGTCCTACCCACTAGATCAGAGTGCCTCTACTTCATTATTTCTGTTCAGTCCCCTTATCTCCATTGGGGTTGCACAAGTGTAGCAAGTCACAAGGGTAATTCCCATTAGCATTATAGAATCAATACAGCTATAGTAAAGAGAGAGCGATTATTTTCTGTCTTGCATATCCCCACCAATACTGTCAATTAAATTGAAAATGCAGTGTCACATTCTACTCTCTTTTTACCTTTGTGCAACCTCAATTGAGAAAATATGATTGAAGAGACGTAATTGTCCTGCCGAATCTGTATTACTTCCAGAAATAGTACACAATCCAGAAAGAACCAAGTTTAGCTCTCAGTATCCTGTCTGATTTTGTGGGAATGGCTTATAGAAAAATCATCATTTAACTTGGACGTTGAGCAAATTTGTTCCGAAAGCAATTGAAGTACAGTAAACATAAAACCCCATGCCTCCATTGTATATGTTTGCTTGTCTGAATGGAAATACACATTAATGTTCCAGGAAGTCTCAGATACTGCATAAATAACCAATTTTGCATTTTTTAAAGGATAATAGGGGCATGTTTTGTTTTCCAGAGCAATAAATTGGCTCTCTAATGGTAATTCCCTCATATTCCAAAAGAAGAACTAGATTATTGCCAAGAAAAATCAAGCACACCTGTGCAGTCTTTCCCTCACTAGAACAGCCTTTTTGACAGGCTAATATCCTCCATTTACAGCATAATTAAAATTAAACATCTCACTTTTTAGTGTTACTTGGACTTGTTAATGCATACAGCTAGAAGTCTGTATTTAACAGCAATTTATAATAATGACAAATTAATTGATGCGTAACTTACTCTAATTCCAATGAAATCATGACTTCACCCAATATTTATTATTGTTGTTGTTTTTTTTTCAATTAAGAACACTTGCTGCATATTCCTAATTACTTTTAACTGGTATTCCTTACTGTAGTTTTCTGGTCATATTTCAGAAGGAAAACTAATCAATTTATACAGAAGACATGGTACAATTACAGTGAAGTCTAATGTATCTTCACTAATTTGTCTGAACTTGCAATATATAATGTATATATTTATTTTACAAAATTACATATTGCTACAAATGTTTAATTAAATAATACCTGCAACATTATGGCTTCTGTTTCTTCCTAGTGATATACTGATGGTAAACTGTAAGAACAGAATGTAACTGATATCCAGAAATATATGGATTTATTATAGAAACATTGTTGTAGGTATGTATTTTAATTATTCTATCTCAAACACACAAACCTCAGCATGTTTTCAACAAAAGTTGTGGAGATAAGAGACCCTCAACTAACTTGACCCTTAGACAGATGATAATTTATTATTGCTATTTGTATTATAGTCGCCGCTAGATGCCCTAATTAAGAACAGAATTCCATTATGCTAGACACTAGCCAAACATGTAGTGAGTAACACTCTCTGAGGAATTGACAATCTTATTAGGCAAGACAGACAAAAGGCAGAAGGAGAAACAGACACACAAATGGTCTGGATATAGAATTCATGTCTCTAGAATTGCAGTTCAGTGCCCTACCCACTGGACCAAACTACTTGAAACTCTAATCTTTGTGACTACTTTCCTGAGCGGGTTCACCCTCTTATAGGAACCTTTTCCAACATGATTTTTTAGTAGCTTGTCCTTTAATTTTGAGACAGATGTAGCTATAAGGTTTGCATTTTATATCTGACTGCTTATATCTGACTGTACCATCGTCTTATTATTTATATTATCATAGCATCTAGATATGGACCAGAACCTCATTGTGCAAGGCCCTATACAAACACAGAACAAAAAAGACAATCCCTGACCAAAGAGTTTACTGTCTAAGCACAAATCAAGAGTCAACATACGGACACGGACAGACACGGAAGTGTAAGGTAACAGTGAGACAATACTATTCAGTGATAGGCAGAGCTATCACCACACCAATGGCCTAACTGTTGCCTTCTAAGTGATGATACTTTTAGATCTTACTGTAGTTTCCTCCTTTATTATTCCCACAGAGAATTTTTGGATTATTTTGTAATTGTAAATCTGGAGTGAGAGGAAATTATCTGAGGCTCCTGAACAGAGCTCAGAGCTGACAAAGTTCGCCAAGTGGCTGCTGGATATTACTACAGAAGGCTTTCATAGCTGGAGATATGCATCCGAAGAAGTGGTCTGTAGCCCACGAAAGCTTATGCTCTAATAAATTTGTTAGTCTCTAAGGTGCCACAAGTACTCCTGTTCTTTTTATAGCCGGAGAGTTTTCTTAAAGCTATATTCTACTAGAGCTACATCTGCTTTGTCTATTTTTGATTTGAGGATATTGCCATCAATGCTATAGCCACAGTCTCCAGGATTATTTCCTTTTATATCTTTGTTTTTTAATTTGATTTGATGGGGGAAAGACAGTGTATATAAATGAGGGTCTTTGTGCTCCATCTGACTTGTTCTTTTTCCTCCTCTCTCCATATTTATATTATGATTATCTTTCTTATTCTGGCATCCTGACATCTCTCTTCCCCTCTCTCCCCCCCACATAATTGTTGAAAACATGTAGAAAAAAACCCATTAAAATGTAGCAACCACCTCCATAAACCCCTACATCCTCAACACAAACAATACAGCTGCTTTTCCCAAGCTTTTTATTGCTAAGTTTTATAAATTAAAACCTTGTTTTGCCAGAATAGATCACAATGAAAATATTAATGATGTACATGATGACAACACAATTCAAGGGCACAATATTCCTTCCAAATAGTCTGCTCAGTGATTAAAAAAATATAGTCATTAGAATTTGACTTCCAACATTCATCTAACAGGTAACCAATCCAAAAAAAAAGAACTTACCATTTTAGGATGTTTATATATTTGTTAAGGCAGAACAAAAGAAAGAAGCTTTGTGATTTATAGCTCTTTAATAACTTAAATAGATGGTAGGTCCTAACCAGGCCTATGTGCAAAATTTCATAATTTGTCAAAATTATCTCCCTAGTTTTATTTCACCATTTTTATCCACAAAATGACACAAAATTCCAATTTTCTGTCTATCTTCAAAGTGAAAACAATTTTGCTAGACATTCAGAAATTTTCACGTTAAAACAATTATGGCAAAACAAGAAAATCTTCACATTTTAAGTACATTGAAAATATTTTGCACACCTCTAATCCTAATAATTTATTTTCAAAGCAAGATCAGTTGCCAGCGTGACTAAGCCTTACATAGCACTATTAATTCCCATGGCTCCTGCCAGTTGTATTGTAAAATGTGTAGTATTAAACTCTAATTGCTCAGTTTCTCTCCATGAAAAAAAGATAGTGTTCAACAGATTGATCAGATATTTTGCAAGAGGCCAATGTCAACTTCAGGACATAGATAATATGGAACTATTTTTTACAGAAGATAACATTTGTGGAATAGCAGCAGGTTAAATGTGAATATTTTACCAAGCTACAGTATGAAATAGGGGGAAAAAGACAAATGACTCAAAGTTGTACTGCATATACGGTGAGCCTGATTTTCAGAGATACAAAGCACCTTCTGCTCCCATTGCCTTCAGCATCCTGCTGTCACTTGCACAACCTCCTTGACATGCAGAGGTGTAACTGTGGGATGAATTTGTTCCCACATGTGTACCCAGTAAGATTTTTCCTAATGAATCCAATAATGAAAGCTAAACATATGGGAAAACACACATATCACAACCCACAGGTAATGTATGATACACAATTGTCCCATTACAGGTTATGATATAACATGTATGGGACATACTATGGTTGGATGCTGCCATTTAAAAAGTGAAGTGAATTTTTGGGCCTCAAAATTTCTGCCATTGTAAAATAATAATAGGAACATAGAAATGTCCAGATTTGATTGTGCTAGTGGTTCATGTAGTTCAATATCCTGTCTCTCACAGTAGCCAGTAGCAGATATTTCAGAGAAAAATGCAAGAAACACTGTAGTGGCTGATTCAGAGATAGCTTCTCCTATGGGGCAGGCTATCTCCTAATACTTGTCAGTTAGTAGTTGGCTCACAACCTGCAGCATGAGTGTTTATATCCCTTTAAAACATATCTAATATAATATGCAGATCGGGATAAGTAAAGAGAACATCAAAGATCTCATCAATTTGAATGAATTCAAATCAGTGGGACCAGATGCTATTCACTCGAGGGTACTGAAGGAATTAGCTGAAGAAATCTTGGAGCCACCGGAAATAATATTTACAAACTCATGGATGACAGGAAAAGTCTCAGAAGACTGGAGAAGAGCTAACATAGTGTCTATCTCTGAAAAAGGGAAAAAGAAGGAGCTGGAGAACTATAGACCAGTCAGGCTGACTTTGATACCTGGTCTGTAGTTCTCCAGCTCCTCCTTTTTCCCCTTTTCAGAGACTGATAGTCCTAGAGCAATGTATAAAACATGTAATTTGTGAATACCTGGAGGATGAATGAGTAATTACTAGCAGCCAGAATGGATTTACCAAGAACAAATCATGCTAAACCAGCTTGAAAACGATCTTTAACAGAGTAATTGATTTGGTGGATAGGGGGAATGAAGTGGACATAATATACCTGGATTTCAGCAAGGCTTTGACATTCTGATAAGCAAGCTGAAGAAATGCAGGCTCAAGAGAACTACCATTAGGTTGATACATAATTGGTTAAACAAACACAAACAAATAGTAACTATTAATGGAATGATGTCAGTTTGGAGGAAGGTCTCAAGTTGCGCTCCACAGGGATCTGTTCTGGATCCAGTATTGTTTAACATATTTATTAATTACCTGAATGTATATATAGAAAGCATACTGATCAAGTCTGCAGATGACACAAACTAGGTGGGATTGCCAATGCTTTGGAGGATATAGCTAAAATTCACAGGGATCTTGATAAATTGGAGAACTGCGCTATAGACAACAAAATGAAATTCAATGAAGACAAATGTAAGGTACTACACTTAGGGAAGAAAAAACAAATGCACAAATAGAGAATGGGGGAAAACTGGCTTAGCTACTGAGAAGGATCTGGGAGTTGTGATGGACAACAACCTCAACATGAGTCAGCAATGTGATGCTGTTGCAAAGAAAGCAAATGCTATTTTAAATTGGACTAACAGAGGCGTAGCATGCAAGTCACAGGAGGTGATAGTACCACTCTACTTGGCGCTGGTTAGGCCTCAGCTGGAGTACTGTATCCAATTCTGGTCACTGATATATAGAAAGGATGTAGCGAAACTGGAAAGGATCCAGAGGGGAGCGACAAGGATGAATAATGGGATGGAATTCAAGCCATGTGAGCAAAGGCTTAAGGAACTGGGTATGTTTAGTTTGGAAAAGAGAAGATTGCGGGGGGTATATGATAGAGGTTTTAAGATACTTGAAAGACTGTCAGAAGAAAGATGGAGAAAAGTTGTTCTCTTTTGCCACAGAAGGCAGGACAAGAGGTTCAAACTACATTATAGCAGATTTAGATTAAACCTCAGGAAAAACATCCTAACTGTGAGAACAGTAGGACAATGGAACAGACTGGCTCAAGAGGTTGTGGAAGCATCTTTTTGGATGGCTTAGACACAGCAAATCCTACATCATGTCAGAGGGTTAGACTGGATGACCCCTGTGATCCATTCTAACCCTATAATTTTATGATTCTAACTGGATGTCCTCATTATCAATATAACTATCTAAACCTTTTTTTGAATCTTACTAAAAACCTGGTCTTGCAGCAGTTAGTTCCACAGGTTTATTATGCACCGTGTAAAAAAGTCAGTGTCTTTTTCTGTTTTAAATGTATTGACATTCAATTTCACTGACTGTCCAATAGTTCTTTTACTGTGAAAAAGGGTTAATAGGAGCACCTGATTTATCTTCTTTAGGTACAATATATCAGTTTGTATACCTGTATCAGGTTCCATTTAAGTTGTCTCCTTCATGAGAAACTGCACTCCCCTTTTAATCTCTTCCCCATTGGAAACTTTATTCCATGTTTGTAAACATTTTTGTAAACTTTATTCCATGTTTGTAAACATTTTTGTAAACATTTTTGTTTACAAACATCAATTTATATAATGCTATTATATTTTTGCAGGCTTATTTATGCATACTAACCATCTTTTTGGTTTATTGAACACCACACCACTTTGAGAAAATGTTTTCATTGAGTTGCCCACAGTGGGGCCATAGGACTGGCCTACATGCAGATTTCATAGTGGAATAACTATTTCAGTTAGGTGTTGTTGTTTTCTTTTGTTTGTTTGTTGTTTAACCAAAATAGTTATACTGTTAAAATCCCAAGTATGGACACAGTTATACTGGTATACAGGTGCCTTATACTGACACAGTTTATTCCCCTTTTCAAATGGGAATAGCCATATCAGTAAAAGCAAATTTATATTGAGGTAAGCAGTTTTGGAATTAGATTTTATCAAAAAAATATAGGTAAACATTGATTTTCCAGCACACACGCAAACCTACACAAATATTTCCATTTATGATAACTGAAATTGACAGATAGGCAAAGTATGAAAAATGCTGCTTGACTTAAGAATATTTACTCTCTCTAGCTTGACATGTGATGTTGGCAATTTGTATTTTAACATTTATAAAGCTTGAACTTTTTGAGTCTCAACATCTACTGTCATTCAATATTTATTGTTGGGAGGGTCTCAGAGCTCGGGCTGCAGCCCAAGCTGAGAAATCTACAAAGCAATGAAACAGCCCCACAGCCAGAGCCAAGTAAGCCCAAGTCAGTAGACACGGGCCAGCCATGGGTTTTTATTTGCTGTGTAGACATACCCTGAGAATCCAAAAATAGTTTCTGACTTATTCTGATATAGTTCTATACTATTCTTCCAGCATTATCACTGCTCTGTCCACATAGCAGTTCATTATTGCTTGTTGCATCTGGCTGTATTTTTAGGAGTATGACACTACTTGCAAATTTAGAATTTCATGTCTCATCTTTATATAGGGCCAAATGCCACCATCACTTACTTCTGTAGACTTAACTGAACATGTAATGGTGATATTCAATGTTCAGTACCTAATCCTTATTACTAAATAACATCATGGTGACCTTACACAAGTAATCAATAACCTTTTATTGAACAACAAAAGTAATCTGCATTGTTTCTATATTTTATCAAATCATACTGTGGGCCCGCTGCTACTCCCATTGAAGTCAATGGCAAAATTATCATTGAAAATTCAGGGGAAGCAGAACCATTACCCTATATGAAGATGCATATGCTACTCGTGAGGGAATTCTGTGCAACTGCACATGCACAGAATTCATATCCTGCACAGATTTTTTTTTCCTGCAGAAAATACATTCTGCTGGAGAGATGCTGCAGTTATGCATTTTGCCCACCAGGGGCTATTGTGGCACCAGAACAGACAGCAGCTGCACCTGGGTGCAAGCAGCTCCAGCTGTGGAAAGGGAAGGGAAGAGACTGCTTTCATCACAGCACCCCGTTGGGTCAGGTCAGGTGGCACAGGATATGGTGGGACAGACAGCACGAGGCACATCGGGCTAATGTGGGAACAGACTGGGGTGGGTGCTGAATGGGAGTGGGGATGCAGGGACATATGGGGACAGGGGTGAGGGGGTGGCTGAGTGGGGGTTCAGGGACACATGGGGGGTGGCTGAGTGGGGGTGCAGGGATACATGGTGGGAGGGGATGGTGAGTGGGGGTGCAGGGACATAAGTGGACGGGGAGGGGGTGGCTGAGTGGGGGGTGCAAGGACACATGAGGAGAGGAGGGTGCAGGGACATAAGGGGACAGAGCAGATGTGGCTGACTGAATGAGAAAGGCAGGGGTAGGCAGGGTCTGCATGGGGGAGGCTCCCTAACAATCCACCCCCAATAAAACTGATCCGTACTTCTCCCACCCACACACAACAACCCTCCAAGTTAACACCCAAGCTCCTTCCCAGCAATTACTTCTCTCTCCCTCAGCTCCTTCATAACCCTGATGCAGCCAGGCTTTTGCACTGCTTCTGAGGATGTGGGAAATATGTTTATGTATTTTAGTTTAAATGAATTATTACTCAGAGTTCTGTATTAATATGCCTAGTAAGGAATCTATCTGTCAAAAAAACATAACCTGAATCTTTTTTGTTGTGTGTATGTGACATTCCCCTGGTGTTATCTGGACCGGTGATCTGCTAGGGTACTCCAATCCTCGACTCTGGGAGCCAGCCTTACCCTGCTCTGCTGTGAGAACTGCCACTCCCAGGCTGTTCACGCACAGCCTTTAGCATGTAAGCTGCTCCCAGCTACGTGAGTGAGCACTTTTGGCCAGATGCTGCTTGGATTGTGCAACCAAATGACATTAGCCAATATCTCCGGTCCCAGACACAACCCTAGGAACCTCCGTCTTGCAGTATCCAGTTATGTCCAAGTTTATATGAGTTCACCAATTTAACAAAGACATTGATATGTACCAGGCTTCTTATCCCAAGGGGAGTCTCTGACATGCTTCAAACCAAACACACTGCTTCAGGTAGAATAAACAAACACATTTATTAACTACAAAAGATAGATTTTAAGTGATTATAAGTCAAAGCACAACAAGTCAGATTTGGTCAAATGAAATAAAAGCAAAAGGCATTCTAAGATGATCTTAACACTTTCAGTGCCCTTACAAACTTGGATGCTTCTCACCATAGTCTGGCTGGTTTCCTTTCATCCAGGCTCTGCCCTTTGATCAGCACTTCAGTTGCTTGGTGGTGGTGTCTGTAGATGGAGGTGGAAGAAAGAGAGCATGGCAAATGTCTCTCCCTTTTATCATATTCTTTCTTCCCTCTTGGCTGTACCCCCCTTCAGAGTCAGGTGAGTATTACCTCATCGTAGTCCCAAACTGACCAAGGGAAGGGGGGTGACTCACACGACAGTCCAACAGATCCTTTGTTGCTGCCTAGGCCAGTGCCCTTTCCTGTGAGGCTGCGCTGGGTTTGTCCCTGATGAGGTATGAACTGCCCCTCTGCTCCTGGAGAGTTTTTCCTGGGCTTGTTTTAAGCCATGAGGACACATTTTCAGCCTCATAACTATATACATGAAATTACAACGTATAGCATTACTATAACAACAATGCTTAGTGCATCATGAGCCTTCCAAAGACATCCAACATGACAAACTTTGCATTGGATACCACACAATCATATTATAAGGATGAACATGGGATGCAGGGTGTTCCCCCGAGGTACAGAGTGTCACAATGTATCATTAGAATCATTACAGACATACTTTCTGACAGGTATTTTGAAAAAAATTACCAAAATAATTGAAACTGGTGTGATTATATTGTGTTATTTTGACAAATAAAATATGCAGAATTTTGCACAGAATTTTTAATTTTGGGGGGCAGAATTCCCCCAGTGATAATATGCTTTAAAAGCCAGAAAAGACACACTTTAGGTCAGATTCTCCACATCTCCATTGACAAGTAGAAATTTTCAGCAATGGTTAGGGAATAATATATAATGAATGCCTGTAGCAAGGGGGCATGGCCTACCTCCCAGATGGACAGAGGGACAACTGTGACCACCCCCTGGTGGGCAGAACCAAGACACCCATGCCTGCCCCACCAGAAGCAGAGGGGCAGGACAGGAACCAGAAGTGTAAAAGGCACGCCCTCCACCTCAGTTGGAGAGGAATCGCTGGAGGAGAAGGATGTCTCCCACCCTCTGCTGGAGATCAGACTCGACAGTGACCGCTACAGTGCCCGAGACCGGCAGGGACTGCCAGAGCTGCCAGGCGCTGGAGACACCAAGGAGTTACTGAGACTGCCATTAGTTGTTTATCCCAGTGAGAGGAATGACAACCCTGGGACCCAGGTATCCTCCCACCTCAAATGTAGCCCAGGGGAGCCCAGGGGAGCCAAATATAGTTCAGCTGTGTTGCTACCCTACCTCCCTGCCCCTCTACCTCCTGCCACCCGAACCAGGAATTGCAGGCTCCTCACTCTAGGCCAAGAGGCCTGGATTTGTCGGCGGTCTACCAGAGCCAGGACCCCTGACTGTTTGGTGCCCCGCCCTGCCTGATGACCTGGGCTTATAGACTCATTGCCACTCTGTCCTGACTGCATGCCAGAGCCCTGTAACCGTTTGGTGCCCCACCCTGGATGAGGGCCCTGGGTGCCTAGACTCATTACTGCTCTGTCCTGAATACAGGCCAGAGACTCCTAACTGCTTGCAGCCCTGCCCTGGGTGACGGCCTGAGTTTATAGACGTTGCTGCTCTACCCTGGTTTAGGCCAGAGCCCTCTAACGGTTTGGTGACCTACCCAGTCAGAGGGCTTGGGCCCCTAGACTCATTATTGCTCTACCCTGCTGAGTGGCGGAGACCCCGGTGCTAATTCCCCCTCAATTGTTCCCTTCCATAGGCCTTGTAGCAAGGGGCATGGCCTCCCTCCCAGACGGACAGAGGGACAGTCGTGACTGCCTTACAATGCCACTATTCCTATTTACATTCTAATAAATATGCTCTTGTAGGTTCTTCCTCGAGTACAATTAAATTGTAACAGAAATGTAGTAACTACCCTTATTGTCATATAATTTATATGCAAATAGCAATAATCATAGGTTAAAATTTTTTTATTTGTAAGACAATTAAATCTGATGCACGTTATAAGGTAAACAAACCTCTGAAGCATGAATAAAACGTAAATGTGGAAGAGATGTGTTATGCTCTCAGTCCTTTTATTGGCATGAAGACATTTTAATGAACCTGGGCTCTGCAGCTTGTAAACTCAGCTACTCTAAAACCACTCTCAAGGGCAACATTGGTGTACTGGAAAATGTCACTCCAGCATGTGCAATGAACATGTAGTTTATGTATATTGTAGTTTATGAAGAACTACATACTGTGTTCTAATTTTAAAAACTGCACAAAAGCATATTATTAACTACATTATTACAAATATATTTTAATGTAAACTATCTACTTTTTAATTGTTTCGTTAAGAGAAGAGATGAATGCTTGATTAGGAATTCTGTTCAGCTTTAGTGAATTGTATTACACAAAAGCAAAGGTGTTTAACAAAGTTAAGGGGGAAAAAGCATATCTAAACCAAACCCTCAGGTTGTGTTTTCGGTAACAGCACAGAGAGTGGAGAGTCAATCTTTTTATTTTATTTATTTATTTTATTTTTTGTAGACATTTCCATTTTTAAGAATGGTTAAAAGGAATGTAATATAATAAATTAAGGTTTTAGCCATGTTAAGTAGAATCTTAAAGAATGACATCATGGCTTTTGCAAGGAAACAGACGTATATGTTTCAAATATATCTATGTATCTAGATCAGCTAATCTTGATGAAACTGACCTTGAAATAAATAAGTGTGTCTACTAACTTTGGAGTCAGATATACTGTAATTCACTGAGGTTTTGATTTTATTGTGTGAAAATAATTAAGATTGTCTGCCATGTATTGTAAAAAGGAAGTTGGAGTTTAATATTTACAGAATCTCTGCCTCATATACTAGAGAAAACAAGAATAGTCACTAGAGGTATTCCAAATCACTCAGCTAAACAACTGGGGTGAAATCAGTAAGACTTTTGCCATTGATTTCAGTGGGGCCAGGATTGAACCCTGGTGGATATCACTTGGATGGTGAGAGAGGGATGTTATGAGAATTATTTTGGAAAGCGTTTTTAGTCCCTGTTCACCATGAGTAGGGATTGTAGAATCAGACTATAGATGGGGCCACTTTGGAGACCATCCAGAAGCTGGAGCTTGTGCAGAATAGAGCTGTCTTAGTATTACTTAGCACTGTCATTCACAAAAAAGCACAGTGCGCCACCTGTCCTAAGAGTCCACTGTCTCCTCTTTGATTTTGCCCGCAGTTCAAGGTGTTGACACTAATCAATAAAGTCCAATACATAGCTTGTACCTGGCTGGCTAAGATATTGCTTCTCTCCTTATACACATACAGGTTATGTCATGTGGTTAAGCTAATATTGTGGTAGAAACCTTTAAATTTGCCTATCAAACTAGGTTTTTAAGCCTTAATGTTGCTATTAGGACATCACAGTTGCATGAATGCTTTTTTACATTTTACAGTTATGTCGTGAACAGAGGGCTGATTGCACCTCTGTCATTTTCTGGTCTCTCTGAGTGCACCCTTTTATGTGTTATGGATCATGCCATTACAGATTAGGCACCTAAATTCTTTCGTTAATCTAATCGCTTCAGGTGCCTAAATCCAAGAATCAATCCCACTGGGATTCTCAAGACCCCTGATCAGCTGTCTTGAGTCCTGTTGGCACTTAAAATTGCTGTGTGTCTAAATTATGTCTGTAAAGATTCTCTGGCTTGGTCTACACTAACCCCCCAAATCGAACTAAGGTACGCAGCTTCAGCTACGTGAATAACTCCCCCTCCCCTTTGTGCGCCCGAGGCAAGTGCCTCACTCACCTCGCCCTTGTTATGGCACTGATGCTGAACAACACCATGCTCCCCTAACTCGTAGACTGCTTGGGTTTGGGATTGATCCTTTCTTCATGAGTTTGTGAGTCTATTAGCAAAGAGAACAAAGCATTGGAAAAGCTAAGTTAGATAGGTTTCATTCTTGAGTTAAAGGAAAAGAACCAAACCAACTTACCTTCTGTTAAAAAAACAACAACATGGAAAGTTTGGGACACAGCCTAGTCCCAGTTTGTGTCTTTCAGTGTCTCTCCCAGACTGCTTTTCCCTTTCAGGGAAGTCAGGTTTTCACCAAAGAAAACAAAAACACACACCTCACAGTCTGAGCCTGAGCCCAATTACTATATTGCTCAATTATCTTTGTTACAGTGCCCAGGAATGATGTCTTCCTTTTGCCTCAGACTTTCCCTCCCCCTGTCCCCACTCAGCCAAGGAGGACATCTTAGGGTACGTTTACAGAAAAGCTAGACACCCATGACTGGCCCATGCTAGCCGATTCAGGCTCATGAGGCTCGGGCTGCAGGGCTGTTTCGCTGCTGTGTAGACTTCTGGGCTCAGGCTGGAGCCCAGACTCCAGGACCCTGCAAGGTGGAAAGGTCCCAGAATTTGGGCTCCAGCCTGAGCCCAGAAGTCTACACAGCAATGAAACAGCCCTTCAGCCTGAGCCCCATGAGCCTGGGTCAGATGGCACAGGTCATCCACGGTTTTTTCTTTGCTGTGTAGACATACCCTAACAGAATGCCCCTGAGATGGTTGCTCTCTTATCCATTCAGCTTTAATAGCCTAGAGTCACGGATTTTGCGACTCTAGAGGAGTGTGCTGCTCTCCCCTGATGTTCCAACACCCCATTTCAGAAATCTTATATTTAAACTACATTTTGGGTTATAGTTCAACATATCCCACTGAGCCCCGTCTACATTTATCAGAGTGTATAATTTCCATAAACATGAACTTCATGTAAAACCAGTTAATTTCGGTTAAATATGACATCTACGCAGTGCAACCCTGTAAAAGGAAGAAAATACAAGGTTACAGAGAGCATTTTAAATGTATCCTAAAGCCCACACTGCCTGATTCCACCAGAAGTGACAGGTTCTGAACCTCCACAAGACCTTTTCTTCTGCCTCCAACAGCTAAGGAAACACACTGTGCATAATACATTAATCACCTTCACAGTATAAATGCAAGATCTTAACTACAACCTTAGCAACACTAGCAAATATTCAGTGTTGACATATGTGCACTGATTAAGTGTGTGGTGTGTTTTGCGTTTGAGGAAGAATGATTTTGTTAAGGTTCTGTGTAATGTGTTGTGTGCAGTGTGTTCTCAAGTATGAGCTAACAATGTTTACACCGGAGAACAAGTTGCTATAGGAGATACCCAGGTGTCCCTTACCTACCTTATAAAGCTCTGTTTACAGAACCTCCTGTGAAGACTGAAACTAAGGGTATGTCTACACTACGAAATTAGTTCGAATGTATTGAAGCCGGTTTTATAGAAATCGTTTTTATACAGTCGATTGTGTGTGTCCACACATAAAATGCTCTAAGTGCATTAAGTCGACGGACCGCGTCCACAGTACCGAGGCTAGCGTCGACTTCCGGAGCGTTGCACTGTGGGTAGCTATCCCACAGTTCCCGCAGTCTCCGCCGCCCATTGGAATTCTGGATTGAGATCCCAATGCCTGATGATGCAAAAACAGTGTCGCGGGGGGTTCTGGGTACATGTCGTCAGGCCCCTCCCCCTCTGTCAGAGCAACGGCAGACAATCGATTTGCGCCTTTTTACCTGGGTTACCTGTGCAGACGACGTACCATGGCAAGCATGGAGCCAGCTCAGCTCAGCTCACCGTCACCATATGTCATCTGGGTGCCAGCAGACGTGGTACTGCATTGCTACACAGCAGCAGCTAATTGCCTTTTGGCAGTAGATGGTGCAGTATGACTGGTAGCCGTCATTGGCTATCTGGGTGCTGGCAGACGTGGGGCTGCATTGCTGTACAGCAGAAGCTCCTTGCCTTTTGGCAGTAGATGGTGTATTACGATTGGTATCCATCATCGTCGTACTCCTCAGTGAGTTCGGTCAGAGGCACCTGGGCAGACATGTTTTGTCTCCTGGAGACTCGGTCCTGCCGGCAGTCCTATTGTACCGTCTTGACGATGATGGCTAGCAGTCGTAATGCAGCATTTTCTGCCAAGCACCCAGAAGATGCCGATGGCTATCAGTCATGCTGCACTGTCTGCTGCCAGCCTAAGATGTAAAAGATAGATGGACCAGATTTGTTCTGTATTCATTTGCTTCCCCCTCTCTCCGTGAAATCAATGGCCTGCTAAACCCAGGGTTTTGAGTTCAATCTTGGGGGGGGGGGAGCATTCTGTGTGACAGTTGTTTGTGTTTCTCCCTGATGCACAGCCACCTTTGTTGATTTTAATTCCCTGTAAGCCATGTTGTCACTCGCCCCTCCCTCCCTCCGTCAGACAATAGTTTCACGCCTTTTTTCAGCCCAGACGCCATAGCACTGGGATCATGGAGCCCGCTCAGATCACTGTGGCAATTATGAGCACTATGAACACCACGCGCATTGTCCTGGAGTATATGCAGAGCCAGAACATGCCAAAGCAAAACCAGGAGAGGAGGCGATTGCAGCGCGGTGACGAGAGTGATGAAGAAATTGACATGGACATAGACCTCTCACTAAGTACGGGCCCCAGCAATGTGCAAATCATGGTGTTACTGGGGCAGGTTCATGCCGTGGAACGCTGATTCTGGGCCCGGGAAACAAGCACAGACTGGTGGGACCGCATCGTGTTGCAGGTGTGGGACGATTCCCAGTGGCTGCGAAACTTTCGCATGCGTAACGGCACTTTCATGGAACTTTGTGACTTGCTTTCCCCTGCTCTGAAGTGCCAGAATACCAGGATGAGAGCAGCCCTCACAGTTGAGAAGCGAGTGGTGATAGCCCTGTGGAAGCTTGCAATGCCAGACAGCTACCGGTCAGTCAGGAATCAATTTGGAGTGGGCAAATCTACTGTGGGGCTGCTGTGATCCAAGTAGCCAATGCAATCAAAGACCTGCTGATATCAAGGGTAGTGACTCTGGGAAACATGAGGGTCATAGTGGATGGCTTTGCTGCAATGGGATTCCCAAACTGTGGTGGGGCAATAGACGGAACCCATATCCCTATCTTGTCACTGGAGCACCAAGCCACCGAGTACATAATCCGCAAAGGGTACTTTTCAATGCTGCTGCTGCAAGCCCTGGTGGATCACAACTAACATCAACGTGGGATGGCCGGGAAAGGTACATGATGCTCGCGTCTTCAGGAACTCTGGTCTGTTTCAAAAGCTGGAGGAAGGGACTTTCTTCCCAGACCAGAAAATAACCGTTGGGGATGTTGAAATGCCTATAGTTATCCTTGGGGACCCAGCCTACCCCTTAATGCCATGGCTCATGAAGCCGTACACAGGCAGCCTGGACAGTAGTCAGGACCTGTTCAACTATAGGCTGAGCAAGTGCAGAATGGTGGTAGAATGTGCATTTGGATGTTTAAAAGCGCGCTGGTGCAGTTTACTGACTCGGATAGTCCTCAGCGAAACCAATGTTCCAATTGTTATTGCTGCTTGCTGTGCACTCCACAATATCTGTGAGAGTAAGGGGGAGACATTTATGGCGGGGTGGGAGGTTGAGGCAAATCGCCTGGCCGCTGATTACGCGCAGCCAGACACCAGGGCGGTTAGAAGAGTACAGTAGGGCGTGGTGCGCATCAGAGAAGCTTTGAAAACGAGTTTTGTGACTGGCCAGGCTACGGTGTGAAACTTCTGTTTGTTTCTCCTTGATGAACCCTCCCCCCCCACTCTACTTCCCTGTAAGCTAACCACCCTCCCCTCCCCCCTTCGAGCACCGATTGCAGAGGCAATAAAGTCATTGTTACTTCACATTCCTGCATTCTTTATTAATTCATCACACAACTAGGGGGATAACTGCCAAGGTAGCCCGGGAGGGGTTGGGGAGGAGGGAAGTGCCAGGTGGGGTGGGGGAGGAGGAAAGGACAAGGACACACTGCAGTTTAAAACTTTAAAATTTTAAAACTTTAAAACTTTAACTCTTATTGAAGGCCAGCCTTCTGATGCTTGGGCAATCATCTGGGGTGGAGTGGCTGGGTGGCCGGAGGCCCCCTCACCACGTTCTTGGGCATCTGGGTGAGGAGGCTATGGAACTTGGGGAGGAGGGCTGTCGGTTACACAGGGGCTATAGCGACGGTCTCTGCTCCTGCTGCCTTTCCTGCAGCTCAACCATACGCTGGAGCATATCAGTTTGATGCTCCAGCAGCCAGAGCATCGACTCTTGCCTTCTGTCAGCAAGCTGATGCCAACTATCCTCTTCAGCCCACCACTTGCTCTCTTCAGCCCGCGATTCAGCCCGCCACCTCTCCTCTCATTCATATTGTGCTTTTCTGCACTCTGACATTGACTGCCTCCATGCATTCTGCTGTGCTCTGTCAGCATGGGAGGACATCTGGAGCTCCGAGAACATATCATCCCGAGTCCGCCATTTTCTCCTTCTAATCTACACTAGCATCTGCAAAGGAGAAACATTTGCAACTGGTGGAGGAGAAGGGAGAAGTGGTTAAAAAAGACACATTTTAGAGAGCAATGGGTACACTCTTTCACGTTAAATTTTGCTGTTCACATTACACAGCACATGTGCTTTTGTTACAAGGTCGCATTTTTCCTCTTATATTGAGGGCCTGCCGGTTTGGTGTGAGAGATCACTCACACAGTGCCAGGCAACAGAATTTGGCTTGCAGGCAGCCATGGTAAGCCACGGTCTTTTGGCTTTTTTAACCTTCATAACATGTGGGAATGGTTTCAAACAGCAGCGCCCTCATTTCCCATCCCAAGCACCCGTTGGGTTGGCCATTTAAAATGGGTTTGCAATGTAAAAGAAGGGGCTGCAGTTTCCGGGTTAACATGCAAGTCATAACAATGGCCCAGATTGTGAACCCCCTGGTCACAGTTGTGAGCAGTTCCTCATACAGGTAATTCTATTGATTTCAATAGGATTATTCATTAATGAGAGTAAAGGATTCAGTTTCTCTTAATGTTTCTTATATCCAGATCTGTTCTATGTCTGTTTTACTGCCTAAAATAGATGCAGAGGAAACATTAACATACTGGTGAGAGGGCACTTTTTATAGTTACCACAAGAGTTAACAAAATATTTACTTCAAAATCTAACTTAGTAAATTAACAAAATTGTTACCATGTGTTCTTGTGGGCTCCTGAAAGTAACGTCACATCAGTGAAAACTGAACGGACAAAATATGTAATAATCTTCAAATGTAAAGTCTTAATATTAGAGAATCTTAAATGAGTCTATGAGTTACAGAAAAATCTTTGACATAATGCTATTTCTGCGTAAAGTAATAAAATCCACGAACTAGAGAGGAAGGCAAATTCTGATCTTGGGTATGAGAAACAAGAACTCCAGGGCTCTAATCCCACTTCTGAAAATACCTCCCTCAGTGGCTTTTGACAAACCACCCAAGACTCTATCCTGCACACACATACATATTTGGCCAAGATTAATTGACCAGCTACAATTCTTAAATATAATTTATATTAGCTATTATAGTGTATAATTTGTGTTGTATTTATGATTACTAGCAATATGCTAAGATGTGTGGTAACTGATGCTCATTCAGCAGAATTTTTCTTTATTATAGCTCTGAATGTGCCCATTAAACTTAAGGGGAAACTGAAAGGAAGAGAAGTAGGATATTACAAAGCTCTTTAATGTTTTTTTCTGTTTATAAAATGGGATCATGATAATCTCTATGAGCATATAAATAACCCCATACAAATCACAAATACAATTGCAACTAAAAACCCAAACCCCTAGAAGAAGTATGTGTGCCATGAAAGTTAGCAATTTTGGTATCTGTTGAATCAAGTAGGAAAACCAAAATATGAGAGCCACTCCGCACAGAAAACACCTTGCCATCAGATTTTGACCATGCAGCTTGTCTCTACTGCTTGTGTGGATTGATCTAGGCTGAGGTTGATGGTGGGATCAACCTCAGCCTAGATCAATCCACACAAGCGGTCCATTTCCTGGACACTACTGTGCTAATAAGCGATGGTCACATAAATACCACCCTATACCGGAAACCTACTGACCGCTACACTTACCTACATGCCTCTAGCTTCCATCCAGGACACACCACACGATCCATTGTCTACAGCCAAGCTCTAAGATATAACCTCATTTGCTCCAATCCCTCAGATAGAGACAAGCACCTACAAGATCTCTATCAAGCATTCTTAAAACTACAGTACCCACCTGCTGAAGTGAAAAAACAGATTGACAGAGCCAGACGAGTACCCAGAAGTCACCTCCTACAAGACAGGGCCAACAAAGAAAATAACAGAACACCACTAGCTGTCACCTTCAGCCCCCAACTAAAACCTCTCCAGCGCATCATCAGAGATCTACAACCTATCCTGAAAGATGATCCTTTACTCTCACAGATCTTGGGAGACAGACCTGTCCTCGCTTACAGACAACCCCCCAACCTAAAGCAAATACTCACCAGCAACCACACATCACTGAACAAAAACACTGACCCAGGAACCTATCCTTGTAACAAAGCCCGATGCCAACTCTGTCCACATATCTATTCAAGTGACATCATCATAGGGCCTAATCACATCAGCCATACCATCAGGGGCTCGTTCACCTGCACATCTACCAATGTGATATATGCCATCATGTGCCAGCAATGCCCCTCTGCCATGTACATTGGCCAAACCGGACAGTCTCTACGCAAAAGAATTAATGGACACAAATCTGACATCAGGAATCATAATACTCAAAAACCAGTGGGAGAACACTTTAACCTGTCTGGCCATTCTATGACAGACCTGCGGGTGGCTATCTTAAAACAGAAAAACTTCAAAAACAGACTCCAACGAGAGACTGCTGAGCTGGAATTGATATGCAAACTAGACACAATCAACACAGGATTAAATAAAGACTGGGAATGGCTGAGCCATTACAAACATTGAATCTATCTCCCCTTGTAAGTATTTTCACACTTGCTTCTTATCAAAGTGTCTGTACTGAGCCATCTTGATTATCACTTCAGAAGTTTTTTTTCTCTTACTTAATTGGCCTCTCAGAGTTGGTAAGACAACTCCCACCTGTTCATGCTCTCTGTATATGTGTGTATATATATCTCCTCAATATATGTTTCACTCTATATGCATCCGAAGAAGTGGGTTGTAGCCCACGAAAGCTTATGCTCTAATAAATTTGTTAGTCTCTAAGGTGCCACAAGTACTCCTGTTCTTTTTACTGAAATGAATGAAGTTACTCCACATTACAGAGACGAGATCAGAATCTTATATGATAAAGTAGGCAGTATGGTGTTGTAACTGAAGTATAAACCCCTGTAAATTTTTTTGTTTTGTTTTTTGTTTTCTCTCTTGGATGTGTAGCTCACTGAACCCTGCCTCGGCTTCCACTGTCCCACTCTTCCTCCCCCCCCAAAATAAGCATGTTTAGAATGAATAAATCCAAGACATTGATCTCTGTCTCAGCATTTTGTAATGTTAGTTGCTCAATTTACTCCTGTTTAATGCAGCTGAATTCGCTTCAAGGCACGGTGAGTACAATTAATCAGGTTTTTTTAATGCTCTCTCTTTTCATTCCAAGCCTACCCAATGTTTCCCATGATGCAGCACAAGCCTTAAAGGAAATGGCAATTATAGTAGATAGCAAGATTGGAGGGATTTGTTCAGCACAGTTTGCATCATTTTTAAACATCTCCTTGCAGCTTTAATTTTTAAGAACTGTATGCTTATCTCTGAGAGTGTACAGAAGATTTGTGTAAACTGTATGATTCACAAAAGATTGCAATAACAGATACCCAGTCCTGGAGGAGCTGAAATTTAAAATGGGGACTTTTACTGGAAAAAGGTTTGTGGCAGTTCATATCAAAGTGATGTTGACATTTTATTTCTCCTCCTTTCACTACTTTCTAAGACAGTTTCACAGCATACCACCAGAAAATAATATCTTAAAGGTCAGCTCAATGTGCATTATTATCAATAGGTCACATAACTAGAATGTTTACAAACTGTCCTTAAAAAATCCATTTCCAGCTAGTAACAATTGGTCATTTAAGTGGGTATAAAAACCAACAACAAAAACAAATTTGCACACTGTTTACAGAAATCATTAGGTGGTGCCCATTTCTATTTAATCAAAAGATCTGTTAGCTAGATCTGGAATCTGTACCTTCTGCAGACCACGTGTTGAGTACCTGAAGACTCTTTTTGGAAGCAGCCTACTATAGACTGACCTATTCCGAAATAATGTGAGGATATTTCAGCACCATGTGCCATGATAAACATGCAGGGCCAAATGCTCATTTCTAAGCCACTAGCAATGTTGGACTGACCATGCTGCAATGGCAGTCTCGGCAGGGATTTTGTGATTCTTGGCTAAAAATCCTCAAGAGATAGGGAAAGCTCATGTTGTGATTCCCAGCTCATATAGATATATTCTCACTAGTTGTCATTGAGCAAGTGCACTAAAATAATAGTGTAGACATGGTAGCATGGGCAGTGGCAAGCAGCATGGGCTAGCCTCCCAAAGGATGTATCCCCAGGTTCCAGGCAGGCAGCTAGATCCTGTTTCTGCTCGCCACTGCCCATACCACTATGGGTAGATTACTATTTTTAGCATGCTAGATCAATGAGAGCTAGCATGAGTATGTCTACTTGAGCTAGGACTCATACCCATAGCTCCAAGTGTAGACGTAGCCCAACAGAACTAAGCAGTAAATGTGCCTCTATACCCCTATTGGTATATGGCTGTCTCCTGTGCATAAGAAAGGCAGCAGGGCTTCTTACACCCTTTCCACACCCACCTCTGACCCACTTTGTTCAGCCACTACCTATCCCATAACACATCTATCCAGGGCTAGCTTGTGAATGAAAGAGAACAAATGACTGACTGGATTAGTGAAGAAATGAATGGCTCTTAATTAAAAATAAGCATGTGCACTATGATGTTATCTGTTGCAGTAGCCAGAGAATTTAAAATATAGGTTTTATTATGGTATTCATCTTGATCACCTTGATCGATCGGTACTTCAGCCCTCATATAGATTGCACTGATCACAACACGTCTTCCATTCTTCTCGTATCCTGGCCTTTCTTCTCCATGTGCGGCCAAGCCTTTTCATGATAAAATCTTCCCATCTCTTTGGAGGTCAGCTGAGTGGTCATTTCAGTTCCCGTGGGTACCACTCAGTGACAGCTGCAGTCCATCGATTGTCAGTGAGCCTCGCTATATGCCCGGCCCCTCGCATTTTACTGTACCTGCTCTCAATGATGACGTCCTGCACTCTATTCTGCTGTCTGATCACTTCACTGGGGACTCGGTAGCAGATGGAAATTCTCAGAATTCTTCTTTCCATCGCCCTCTCTGTGTCAGACAGTTGCTGCTTCTCTGTCTTTGTAAGAGCTTTGTCAGTATGGTATTACCCTCCTTAATGCTTCAGTTAAGGGTAATGTGAGTGCTTCTATTAAATACTTTATTTCCAATGGTTTATTTACTATCTTATAAAATCTGCCTTAAGCTAAAATCAGACTTAGGAACTCCTGAGAAACCTTTCTCCCCACCAATTTTATTACTGTTTAAGAATTGTATGACAGCTTCACACAGGAAATGTTTTAAAGAAAATTAGTAAATTTGTTTTTGGATTCCATGGCTGTATGCCAAACTCCCTTCTGTGGAAGCTGAGCTGATCATATATTTTTACTGAAATAGGCCATCATATTTTGATTGAAACATTTTATTTTATTTTTACACTTGCAGAAACACGAAAGGAAGTTTTACATGACCTAGAGAAGACTCATTCAGTTAAATTTGCAACCACTAACAGAAGAAAACTGCATCCAAGAAGCTTGAACCCAATTAATTTGTATGAAAATTATGTCAAGATCAGTGATGGGTAAAATTATTGCAAATTCACATAATGAACATTAGCATGATCTTTGTCTTTAACCTCTAAATGGGTCATTACATCAAGGTTAATGCTTTAAAGACTTCTAACAATGTCACTGAAATTGATTTTTCTACAGCACTCTTTAAGGACAATAATTTATATATTTGGTCATGCCAAATCCAAATTCAGTGTAAAAAGTTTAGATTGCTCACAATATTTAATATTATTAAATTTAAATTTAAATTAAATATTATTATTATTGTTAAATACCATTTATTAAATAAAAAAGGTTAAACTATATTTTTGTTATTGTTCACATGCAGCTCTCTCCTTGGGAATAAAACAAAATAAACAAACCTACAAAACAAAACAAAACAAAAAAAATCCTTATTTGAATGATAAACTTGTTCCGATATAAGTTAATGGCAAAAGTCCCATTAACATAATGGGAGCAGGATAAACCCTTTAATCCAACAATGTAGTCAAAGCATGTATGGTATATCATCTCAAGCATACCCATTAGTGGAATTTTTCTTTTGTCTTTCTAGTATTAATTTTGGCAATCTCATTATTAAAATAAAAATATAAAATTAGTTTTAATCTAATAGGAAAGCAAGGGAAACATTATCTGGAAATAAATTATATTCAGATATAATCATAATTGTCTGTATAGTAGCTATTTCTGCATTTGGGGATGCACCTGAACAGCAGGTGAAGTCCACACAATATAAATGAGATTGCAATATAATCTCAATTCTTTTTTCTTCAGGGTCCCATTATACACACAAAGAGTACTCAGTCTTTTAGGGCATAGCATTCCACTTATTGTCTATGACAATGCCATCAGGACCAACCCCTTGTAAACCTACCTAAAATATGGATTACAGTCACTAATTTTAATTTTCCACCCTGTTTGCTTATTTTCCTCTGTTGCATCATTGGTCTTGATCCTGTGAGAGACATGTTTCTTTCTGGTTGTAATACTTTGCCCACTGTAATATTTTGCAATTTCTATGTACCCCAGGTATGCTTATGCTGGAGTTGCAAGACAGTATACTGTTTTACCTTTGACTATGATACAAGTGTCTTGTTTCTTTATCATGTTAGTGCTCTTTGAACTCTTAGGCTCATGTCAGGAAAAGTGGTACTTCTCATGTGTATCATAAATCTTAAACAAATTGTTGTAGCAGTGTCAGTCCCAGGTATTAGAGAGACAAGGTGGGTGAGGTAATATATTTTACTTGACAAATGTATTGGCAAGAGAGACAAGCTTTCATGCTGCACAGAGCTCTTCCTCAGGTCTGGGAAAGGTACTTAGAGTGTCACAGCTAATTACAAGGTTGAACAGATATCTTAGCACAAGTAATTAGCATATATTCCAAGGGCCACTTCACCTTGAATGCTCCCTTAGTTTAGCATAAGTAGTTAGCAGATATTCTACCTATTTGACCCTGTATTTAGCTGTGACACTGTGAGTACCTTTCCGAGACCTGAAGAAGAGCTCTGTGTTGCTCAGAATCCTGTCTCTCTCACCATCAGAAGTTGGTCCAAAAAAATATATTAACTCACCCACCTTGTCTCTCTAATCAATCTTTTTATTCTATTAAATTTTTGTGCAGTGTGAAATCTCATGGTCCCAAAGTGCACCACCACAATGGAGATAGGGTTAGTATTGGTACTAAAGTGTACCACTGGTTATTGGAAAAACTCCTGAAAAATTGAAGATAGATGTTTGCACTGACATTTTTCTTGGAACAAAGGCATAGCCTACTGCCATCTAAAAAGAAACTGAAAGAGTCTGGTGGTTTGCTTATATCATTGTGTGGAAATAAATCAATAGAATATCAGTGTACATATAACATTATAGAACAGTATATTAATGATCATTTAAATGCTTCCTTGTTCATTACTCTTAATACAGGAATGTGAAATGAAATATTTGCAATTTTGCCAAATTATTGGCTGAGTGGCAAATAAGCCCTTGAATATATTTAACTAAAGTGTGCAAAGATATTTTGGATCCTGATTCAGGAATACACTTAAACACATTTTTTTAACTTTAAGCATGTGTTTAAATATCTTTCTGAATAGGGATATTTCATTGAATCAGGGCCTTGATAAGTAGTGCCTGTACTTCTTTTGGAAGGAAAAAAAAAGAATATTAGTAAGTCTCCTTAGAAAAGAAGCCATTAACGTCTTCACTGAGTAAAGATAAGTAGAAAGGAAGAGCTGAAAAATATGAAAAATGAAAATCTGCTTAACAATAGTCTGTATCCATGCCTTTTAGACAAGCACTACTGCTTAATTCACCTCCTAAATTTAAAAAAAAAAAAGTAAAGATTTGTTGAAAAGTTGAGTAAGCAGGTATAATGCCACTTGGAGATGCAGCATATAAAAACATATACTAAAAGTGCCTAGTAGATGCCTGATGTATAGTCAACATTTACAAGACACTACTGGGGAAATGAAGAAGTTGCAGAGTGAGAGTAAGGTGCTCTCATGGATTAGAAATTTCCTCCGAGATAGAGTGACCATATGTCCCTATGCTAAATATGAGACACCTGGTAAAATTACTCATATTCAAGTGAGTTCAATGGCAATTAATCGGAACTATGCAGTACGAACGTTCAAATTAACATCAAGTTGACTGAGCCCCTGTTAAAAAAGAAATACTGTATCATTGGATTCTTTTTGTATACCTTCTTATCTGTAAGGTTTCACATGGGGAGGGGTGACACACACACTCCTACCCCCCCCCCCACACACACACACAGGAAGAGGTGACACACACACTGTACCATTCCCTCCGTGCCCTGCACTCTCCACCCTCCATGCCTCGCTGGGCCCCCAGGACAGACCTGCCTCTCGGTATCTGGTGCTACGTCTTCCCAAGACAACATGTGGGGGGGCACGCAGGGTCACATGCCAGGGTTTCTGCCAGCGTTCACAGCAGAATGTGACCAGCAGTAGCCTTTCAACATTGTGTAGGAGGGAAGGGACGGTAGCTGCTTCCGGACACAGGAGAGGGGAGGGACAGGGATGACCCGGCCCATGTCTTTGCAGAGCTCACCCTTTCCCCCCCACTCCCCTGTGACTGGAAGCAGCTTGTCCCTTCCTGCCTGCACAGTGTCAAAGGGTAACTAACATCTCCAGGCTGCTGCTGACCACCGAAATAACCCAGCCACCTCCTGTCTCCCGGCTACAGCACAGGCAGGAAGGGGTTAAGCCCTAAGGATGCATTGTGCACCAGGGCCCTGGGAACCTGACTGGAGCATCCCCATGCTCCCTGGGAGCAGGACCCTGGGCGGTGAAGGGGAGGGCGGGCGAAGAGGGTGCTAAGCCCCTGCCCGGGGGGCTGTTGTAAAGCCTGCAGGTTTGGGGTAGGAACAGGCTGGAAATCACTTCCCCGCCACACTCCAGAGCTTGGCTGAGGGCTGGAGAGGCTTCCCCGTGCCAGTGCTGTGCAGGGCTTTGGCACACACAGGGCTCAGCTCCTCCTGGCCAGTGCTCTGGGGCTGGAGGGTGTTGGGCTTTCCCAGGACACCAGCCCAGCCAGAGGCAATGGGGGAAAGAAGGAGCTTACCAGCCAGGCTGTTGGTGACCAGAGTGCTCCGACCAAGGGCTGGTTCTCTGCACAGTGCTGGGAGCGGGAAGCACCCTGCCGGGTGTGGGGAGGAATAAAAAGGTATAGTGGGGCTGAGGGGAGGCAAAGGGGCAAAGCGGGGAGAGGACAGCAAGAGGTGGAGCATGTAAAGTGCTGATAGGTGGCCAACAGAGGTGACACGTAACTGGCTGCTGCCTGGCACCTACCCACACTCACCTGCTGTGGCAGCTTGCAGCGCACAGCCAATGCTGGCCGGAAACGGGATGGGGGGCAGGACCCTGCTGGCCGAGAGCTGGCACACAGCAGGGGCTGAGCTGATGGACCGGCAGGGGAAGTGGCCCGGCCCGGCATGCTGCAGCTTCGCTCCGCCACCAGCCTTGCACACCGACCCCCATTGTCGGCCACTGGACCCCCGCATTCACTGCTGGTGGGTGCGCAGCTGGTGAGCAGGGATCCAGCCAGCAGCAGGACCCACCGGTACTGATGGAGGGGAGGCAGAAAATAAGGGACAATTTGCCTGTTTTTTCAGAAAAAGTCAGGACACCTGCAGGAGAGCTTAAAAACGGGACTGTCCTGATAAAAAATGGGACATCTGGTCACCCTACTCAGAGACAGAAAATGAACAGTAGGTATAAATGGTAAAATTTCAGCATGATAGAATGTTAGCAGCAGGGGTGCCCCATAAGGTTCCACTCTGGAACCAATGAGATAATATATTAATGATGTTGGGGAAAGAGTGAATAGTGTGGCGCCAAATTTACAGAAGAGACAAAATTATTTAGATTAGTTGAGAATAGGGAAAGCTATAGGACCTAATAATCTTATGGTTAGCATGATGGCAGATGAATTTCAATATTGACAAATGCAAGCTAATGCACACTGGAAGAAATATTTTGAAGTAACTATTCATGCATGTTGCCGGATTCTACATTAACTGCAACTACTAAGGAGAAAGACCTTGGCATCACTGTGGACAAGTGAATGAAAAGTCCAGCTCATTATGCAATGGACTCAAGAAAGTAAACAAAACATTAGGAAATATAAAAAATGGCATAGAAAATAATATTGATCTTTTCTGGTGATTCTTACACAGGGTATAGAATGGGGTAACATTTTTAGAGTTGCATGAGATTTTATCATGGTAGCTAAATCATTGCATAATGTCTTAAGTTTAGGATTCTAGACTATAACATAAGGATTACAGTTTGAACACAGTAGATGAGAACACAGGTTTTAAGAGTCTTTTATTTCAAGTTCAAAATGTATTCTACTTTTTCATAGCATTGAATGCATGCAGGAATTTAAACATTTTGGTATAAATAACTACTTTAGTAGTAGATCAAAAGGGGGTACATCATAGCTCTTTTATCTGTCTTACTGAGGAAATAAATTGCATTGCTACTGGTGTGGAATAAGTTAAATTAGTCTACCTTATATTTCAAAAGCAACAGACAATTTTATGGACAACCAACTAGTTTTAAATGTAAACTGGTGCAATGTTTTCAACATTCTACACATTTTTGTACACTTTCATTTTGCAATAGAGTAGTTTCCTATAAGAACATAAGAACATAAGAACATAAGAAAGGCCGTACTGGGTCAGACCAAAGGTCCATCTAGCCCAGTATCTGTCTACCGACAGTGGCCAATGCCAGGTGCCCCAGAGGGAGTGAACCTAACAGGCAATGATCAAGTGATCTCTCTCCTGCCATCCATCTCCATCCTCTGACGAACAGAGGCTAGGGACACCATTCTTACCCATCCTGGCTAATAGCCATTTATGGACTTAGCCACCATGAATTTATCCAGTCCCCTTTTAAACATTGTTATAGTCCTAGCCTTCACAACCTCCTCAGGTAAGGAGTTCCACAAGTTGACTGTGCGCTGCGTGAAGAAGAACTTCCTTTTATTTGTTTTAAACCTGCTGCCTATTAATTTCTTTTGGTGACCCCTAGTTCTTGTATTATGGGAATAAGTAAATAACTTTTCCTTATCCACTTTCTCAACATCACTCATGATTTTATATACCTCTATCATGTCCCCCCTTAGTCTTCTCTTTTCCAAACTGAAGAGTCCTAGCCTCTTTAATCTTTCCTCATATGGGACCCTCTCTAAACCCTTAATCATTTTAGTTGCTCTTTTCTGAACCTTTTCTAGTGCTAGAATATCTTTTTTGAGGTGAGGAGACCACATCTGTACACAGTATTCGAGATGTGGGCGAACCATGGATTTATATAAGGGCAATAATATATTCTCAGTCTTATTCTCTATCCCCTTTTTAATGATTCCTAACATCCTGTTTGCTTTTTTGACCGCCTCTGCACACTGCGTGGACATCTTTAGAGAACTATCCACGATGACGCCAAGATCTTTTTCCTGACTCGTTGTAGCTAAATTAGCCCCCATCATGTTGTATGTATAGTTGGGGTTATTTTTTCCAATGTGCATTACTTTACATTTATCCACATTAAATTTCATTTGCCATTTTGTTGCCCAATCACTTAGTTTTGTGAGATCTTTTTGAAGTTCTTCACAATCTGCTTTGGTCTTAACTATCTTGAGTAGTTTAGTATCATCTGCAAACTTTGCCACCTCACTGTTTACCCCTTTCTCCAGATCATTTATGAATAAATTGAATAGGATAGGTCCTAGGACTGACCCTTGGGGAACACCACTAGTTACCCCTCTCCATTCTGAGAATTTACCATTAATTCCTACCCTTTGTTCCCTGTCCTTTAACCAGTTCTCAATCCATGAAAGGACCTTCCCTTTTATCCCATGACAGCTTAATTTACGTAAGAGCCTTTGGTGAGGGACCTTGTCAAAGGCTTTCTGGAAATCTAAGTACACTATGTCCACCGGATCCCCCTTGTCCACATGTTTGTTGACCCCTTCAAAGAACTCTAATAGATTAGTAAGACACGATTTCCCTTTACAGAAACCATGTTGACTATTGCTCAAGAGTTTATGTTTTTCTATGTGTCTGACAATTTTGTTCTTTACTATTGTTTCAACTAATTTGCCCGGTACCGACGTTAGACTTACCGGTCTGTAATTGCCGGGATCACCCCTAGAGCCCTTTTTAAATATTGGCGTTACATTAGCTAACTTCCAGTCATTGGGTACCGAAGCCGATTTAAAGGACAGGTTACAAACCTTAGTTAATAGTTCCGCAAACGATGTTCACAAAACACGGGGGTGGGGGGTATATGTGTGTTATATTTAGTTGCCTAAGTTTGCTCATTCAGCCAATCTCATTATCACTTGATGAAAAAAACTTCAATGCAGCAGAGTTCTAAGCTTAATTCTGTTTTATTTTAATTATTGGATGCATGTAAAGCACTGTGATACTCTTAGAATAAGAGCAGCACCCAAAATGGTTGTTACAAAGAAGTGAAAAGGGAAAGAAAATCTGTAGCATATCATTTTACCAAAATTACATTCATAAAAAAGATTGCTTAAATGGGCCCAAATTAAAACTAACACATTTTCATTACAACACTGATTGTTACATTTCAGAAACATGTAAATATGGTTTGAATTTTGTCAAAACTTATTAAAAATACAGTTTCATTATTTGTGACTGGGTCCTTCTTGAAATACAAGTTGGCTTTATTATATAGATAAAAACATTAAAATATTCCAGACCTCATCACCTCTATTATTTATCTACATTCTACCAACACAGCATATTACTGATGTTCTGGAGAAGTGAAATTTACTTCCAGTAACATCTTCTCCTGATTTTAAGATTGTTTGTTTTTAAAATCCTTGTGAGCCAGGATGTTCATTATATAGTCTCTTGACATGTTTTCCAGTAATCTCTCTACAATCCTCAGAGCAAGGGTAGTCTTTAATTTTACTACGTATGACCAAATATTCCCCACCTATATCCTCATGCACCACTACGATTAAACAGCACTTCACTAGGAATCTAAGAGGGTCTGGGGAAAAGCAATACTTCTCAGTATGGTGGCTTGATGCAGAGAAGATATGCAGATACTCCCCTGCGACTACTACAGCCTATTGGGACCCTATGGGAAATACACAGTCTAAATTGAAGTGTTTAAGCTTACTGAGCTATAGAGTGTATAGAGAGTGTATGTTAGAATAATAGCTACTCTCATGGCCCAAACTTGACAGACACATTTAGCCATTAACCAGAACGCAAGGCTGGAAAGTTCCCTTGTGCCTGAGAGGGAGCACTGTTGACCCAGTCCTTATCCCAGAGCTTTGGGGCAATCCTTTAGATGTCCTGTGCTCAGGCTATTGAGTACTTTGAAGATAAGGACCAAGACCTTAAACTTAATTTGATGTTCTATGGGGAGTGAATATAAAGAGCAGAAGTCTCACTGGTGGTGTCTGGTCTTTGTGGCATTGTAGCAGGCTTCACTCTGGGGCCTGCATGTCTAGTGGTCAGACCACAGCCAAACAGTTTTTCCAAGCTCTTCCAGGCCATCTGAGGTGGACTCAGCAGCCAAGGCACAGTTTGTCACTCCCACCGGAGTCCTCTGGGATCTCTCAGGTGGCAAGAGGAAGGAGGGAAAGGCTGAGGGACCCAGGAACATCTCTCACTATTGGATCCCATTCCAAGACACCAGGGGAGAGAGGCAAGGGGTGGCTCAGTCCCTACTGGCTACTTCTCTAGATCAGCCTCCCTTGGGCCACTTCTTTCATTCCCTATTTTCTCTTCAGTTTGGGCCATGGCCCCATCCGTCTCCTTGTACAGACTCAGTGATTCAGAGCTCCAGCAGGCAGAGGTGGGAAGGAAGCTTCCCAGCTCACTCCCAGAATCCAGTTGTTCCTCCTGATCAGGAAGAAGGGGAAAATGGGGCACGATTAGGCCTCCAGTCTCCTGGCTGAGACTTACTCTCATCCCCAATCTTCCCCCTGTAGATTGCTCTACTTCAGCAGCTACCACTTCTCTGCCTTCTTACAGACACTTTTTTTTTTCCTGCCTAAATGACAGAGCTCCCTTTTAAGCTAGTCCTCCATAGAGAGCATGCCCAGCAGCTGCGGAGGTGTGGCGCCTTCTTCCTCCTATACTGTTCATTTAACCTTAGTATGGGCACTATAAACCCCATCACAGGCACCTTTACCATCCCCATTTCTGACTAGTGTTGTTCACTTTTTAATCTCTACTGGTTGGCAGAGGTACTTCTGGTGTGGAATGGATTCTAGGTTCTTTGCAACTTAATTAATCTTCTTAATACTTGTAACTCTCACTGAGACATGAAAAGGAAGTAAAGTTTGAAAACTGTATTTCTTATATTCTGAGGTTGTACTCTATATACAGTAATGTTATATAAGACATTTCAATGTGAATTACAAGAGCTAGTCAGAAAAAAAGGAAAATACATACCTTTTATTTGTCAGAAAATAAAAATCCGAACAAAATTTGATAAAACATGTCTTTTTTCAGTGAAGAATTTTGAAATGTGATTTTTTTGACCAGCTCTATTTATAACCTTATAAAGAGAGATCATAGTGTAAGTGCAGAGTCAAGGTTGGAGTCACCTTCCAGCGGGCTTTGGTTTTGAATTTTCAAGCCTGCTGAATTTATTTTTTTGAAACATTTTTCAAGCACTGGCAAAAGCATATAGCATTAAAATTTCCTGACTTTTAAATCTTTTAAACCTTTAAAAATCTTTCTAGAAAGGAAGCTTGTGCCGTTTTTACTGGAACAGTTTATTCAATGGAATTGACTCTAAAGGATGCAAAATCCCTTGCAGTATGAGAGGGAATTTGAATGAGTCAGTATTGTGTGCTATTTGCATTTGAAATCACTGTACAAAGATTATTCTTAAGGAATTCTATTAATATATCATTAATTTCATTATTTATTTATATACTTAAAGTACACTACAGTATAATTTAAAGGAATTATTCTGGATGTAATCTACATAGGGGCTAATTAGAGCTGCACAAAACCTTGAGGGTTTCATTTGAATGGGGTATATGAACCTAACCTGCAGAATCCACTTGAAGATTAGTTGCATGCTAAACACTGTAGGTTGGCTTGGAGTTTCATGTTCTACAAAGAGTGCCTTAGTTATCATTCAAAGCCATATGGTAAATTAATTTTTATATGGCTGGTTCAGCAGCTGTAGCAGAAGCTGGAATGTTTCTCCTTTCCTACAGGGGAGTTAGGCACTTCCTACTCCACTTTAACATTTGCATGATTGGGAGAACTGTAACACTGATTGGCATTACCCTCAAAATAGAAGATGGGAATACCATTAAAGGCCTCATTACAAAAATGTGGTAAGGCCACCATCCCCTTGAAAATAATAAAGGCAAGGTTGGGGAGTATTTTTACGGTGGATTGTATGAAATATATCAGCCCATATCCATGAATATCCATTAACAAGAACTAATAGTTTCTGAACTGGGCTAGAATCAGAACCCAACCTAATTGCAGCTGGGTTCTGGTCATATCATTCACATTGGTATCTTCTGTTATCCAATATTAGTGTAATTGTGAAGGAGTACAATGTACACTTCTACCTCGATATAACACTGTCCTCGGGAGCCAAAAAATCTTACCGCGTTATAGGTGAAACCGTGTTATATTGAACTTGCTTTGATCCACCGGAGTGCGCAGCCCCGCCCCCCCGGAGCACTGCTTTACTGCGTTATATCCGAATTCGTGTTATATCGGGTCGCATTATATCGGGGTAGAGGTGTATCCTGGAAAATTTCTCAGAAAAGTAATTATCTTCCAACTCCAATAATATAAACAGAAAGTGGTATTACTATACACTGCTTATGGATTAAAGGGAATAAAAGTATTTGGGGACTTTCTCCTCTTAAAAATAGTGGGAAAGGGTTTTAATGTTTTTGCTTTTATTCAGATCTATATTTTGTTGCTCACAATAATTTTAATTCAGTATTAGCTGAAAGGCACATTATATCAGATCGAAGTCAAATAAAAATAACAAAAATTAATAACAGTTTAATTATCATTAGCTATGTGATATATAACATCCTAATCACCTTCAACATAGGGTTTTGTCATTTTCATTTTCAATGTTAGATTTTACTTTGACTGCAATACTACAAAATACAAAAATAGATTAAAAATGTAGGGTGAAATTCTGCTCTTGGTTCCCCCTAGCATAAACCCAAATTTACTCATTTGATGTCAGTTGAGTTATCCTAGCTTTATTCCAGTTTAACTGAGATCAGAATTTGACCTCCATGAATATTAATATGGTGTAGTTCTTAGAGATTGTTTTGCAGACTGATCCAAAGAAACTAAACTAATTTGCTAGCAAAGCCAACTAGTATAAAGTTATAAGTAATAGTATGTTTTCTGAAAAAGCTGTAGGAAAAAATAGTGGTCACCAAATGGCAAAAATAGTTTGAAATATTAGTAAATGCAGATGGACTCTGAAAATATCTGAATGTCATTGTGGATAGCTCAGTGAAAATGTGTGACCATTGTGCAGTGGCAGTTAGAAAGAAATAGGATGGCTAAGTGGTTTTCAACCTGTGGTAGGAGTCTTCAGACTATGTCTAAGGGGTCCAAAAAAGGTTTTTGTTACCAGAGAATAGTGGTTTTCAACCTGTGGTCTATGGACCCCTGGGGATCTGCAGACTATGTCTAAGATTTCCAGTGGGGTTCACACCTCCTTTTGAATTTTTTTTAATGAAAAACGGTTGAAAACCACTGATATAGCATATGTTATAAAGACATTAAACCAAAGTCTTAGCTACTGCAAATTAACTCCATTCTCTTAAACAAAATACTTCAACCATTTTGAGAGAGTACTGTGTTCAGTTCCCCCTCCCCCCCACCTTAAACATATAAATATACATATACAGTTCCCCCTCCCCCCACACACACCTTAAACATATACATAAACATATACAGTAGCTCAGATTGAAAAGAACACAACAAGGACAACGAAGATGGGTAGAAATCTGAGGAAAGATTGCAAAAACTAGCTCTTTAGCCTTGAAACCTGGTCAATTAGAAACTTAATTGAGGTGTTTAGGTTATTAAGGATTTTACATCTATTAATTCAATCTCTTAACATTATCTCATAATTGAAGAACCAGAGGTCACTTATTTTCTTAGAACTAACCAAAAGAAACACTTCTTCACACAGCATGAAGTCAGTTTGTGGAAATCACTGCTCAAGGATATCATAGATTAAAATATTGTACTCTAACTTGAATAATTTTATAACCACTGATAAATTAAATGGTGAACAAACTTCATGATTAAAGGCTTTATTCAGTTGGTAAACTCACAAGTTCGGGATGGATTTCCCCAACTCCACCTCTCATGTATAGCACTGGCTTAATGCATTGTGAATTAGTTTTCATCTTCTTCTGAAGCTTTGGGTACTGTAGTAGCCATTCCTTTGCAAAGACATTTGAACAAACAGTGGTATGATCCAGGATGGCAAATCCTATGTCCCTCTTCATTTTAAGTTATACCACCTATTGAAAATATGCATATATAATGCAGTAATTTTATTTTTCAAAAAAATATTTGTAAGCCACCTTTAAAGAGCTGTTTTCGTGCTGAGCACCTGCTCCCTTTGAAGTCCAATGGCACAACTCCCATTAACTTCAGTGAGAGCAGGGAGCATATTTTATTTTGCTCATTATTCTCTTTATTCCTCATTAAATTGTTGAAGATATTTAGGCCTATGTGTGATTGTAAATCAAGAATGATCTCTCACAGCCCTGCTTCTCCTTCTGCTTATTTATGCAGCAAAGTCATCATAGCAACATACTGTAAATACCATATTTATGAGAGTCTGTTACCATGGGAATGCTGGTGATGTCAGAAATGCAATATTAGTATGACTTCACTCTAGAATCAAACTGGAGGGGAAAAAATTGGCTATGATGAAGATAAGGGAAATCTTTACTTGACTACACACTTACTTGACAGCATAATAAAAAAGCTAGAGAAAACTCTGATAATCATTTGAAAGGAGAATGGATTTAAGTAAGATATACTGTATCAGAACATCTTCTCCAATTTGATAGTTCTGTATGCTAATTTCTGTTCTGGCTGGATTACCTGATATTGTGACAGTAGGAAGTTGAAGTGTATAGCTACTAAGCACCCATCCTATCCCCTGGATGTGGCTACCTAAATGTCTGGAGATAACCAAACCTTTTAGAGCTGGTTCACCTCACCTCTAAATTCTCTGACAAAAATAGCCAGTTTTCTAAATCATTTTCATGCATCAGTAAGGATTCTTTCAGCATAACTGGCAAACAATACAGAAACATATAATTAAAATATGGAAGTCAATGGCTCTTGGAAGAGTTTCTGTTTATCAGTATTAAATGCTGCTAATCCAAAAGACAAATACTGTAAGTGTGTGTGTTTGTCAGATAAGAATTTTGTATAATTAGTACTCATAGGATTAACACGAAGGGGCCTAGAGGTATACTGCCTTCCCTCCCACAAATTCCAAGTCAAGAGAATGAAATAAAGAACAACATAAATCCCAAACAAAATAAACCCTAGTAAAATAAAATAAGACAAATAAATGAAATGGACTTTGATTTCAGTGAAGGTAATTTAAAAAAAAGAATTTCTGGGGTTTCATTTTAATATATCAAAACCACATTACATTTCTGAAAGTAAAGTAAAAACAAACCCACAAAAAACCCACTACTAATGCACATCTTCATTTCTTTTTGTCATTGTGCAGTGCTGTTGCTTCTGTCATGTTGTAAGATTCTTTATACAACTAATGTGTTTTTTAATAGATAAGGCTCACATCTTTTTTACATATGTATTCCTCATTGTACACTTATTTCTTGTTTTTAAAAAAGGGAGTTTGGGATGAGTAGCAGTTAATTAGGTGTAAATACATTAATAACATTCTGTATAATTGCTACACTTGTTTTTTTCCTACATTAAGTACAAGAATATATTTGCTTTAAAAAAAAGAAGTTGTGATCTATTCAAGTGATCTATCATATGAGAAAGTCACTTCAAAAATCAATTCAACCCCAAGCATTAAAAGATCATGAGACTAGTTTAAAAATTATGAATTAAAAATAATACATGGGGTTCTTATTTTTTTTCCCTTTAGTTTGCACATGGTTCATATTTTCAGGGCTTCTCTGAAAACATAAGGTCTAGACCAGGGATCGGCAGCTTGCCAAGGTAAGCCCCCTGGCGGGCCGGGCCAATTTATTTACCTGCGGCGTCAGCAGGTTTGGCCGATCGTGGCTCCCACTGGCCGTGGTTCTCCGGTCCAGGCCAATGGGGCTGTGGGAAGCGGCACGGGCTGAGGGATGTGCTGGCCGCCGCTTCCCGCAACCCCCTTTGGCCTGGAGCGGCGAACCGCGACCAGTGGGAGCCGCGATCAGCTGAACCTGCAGACGTGGCAGGTAAACAAACCAGCCCGACCCACCAGGGTGCTTATCCTAGCGGGCTGCGTGCCAAAGGTTGCTGATCCCTGGTTTTTATTTTTAATGAAAGCTGAGATAAGCACTTGCATGAGTATGTCAAGGAGCTGGGGCATTAAGAAAAAATAGCAAATACAATAAAAATCCCTCCCCCCCAATTCTCTGTCTCTTCCCCATCACAAAAACACATAGAGTCAAAATTATCTTCCCCCTTTCCTTTGTTTATGTAATTGCTTTCCTTTTGATCATTTTTTTAAAAATAATTATGGTTATTCATACAGTGAAAATATTACATAGATAAATATAGATTAGTTAAGATACAGGTCTTGTGTGTACGTGTCTATTTGTTGAGGTGTAAATTACTGTTCTACACATTATTTTTAAATGATTTATGTTACTGTTTAAGTGAAATAGCTATAAAAGTGAGGATGCCATACCCAGAGCGTTCCCAGTAGCTATGATTAGGAGAGTTAAAATGTGAGGCTTTATAATGGGAAAGATTGTAGCCATACTTTATTGTGTATACACAATATAATATAATAAGCAAGTATACACTCATAAATTTGTAACTAATCATTTTATATAATGTCATTGTGTTATATATGGTTGTGGTCAATTCATATGTAAACAGTGAGTGATGAATAGATTTAAGTTGTAGGTATACGTGTAGGAATAAGTAGGATAGCATTATGCGGTACAGGATTGATAACATATAGAATCATAGAATATCAGGGTTGGAAGGAACCTCAGGAGGTCATCTAGTCGAACCCCCTACTGAAAGCAGGACCAATTCCCAACTATATCATCCCAGCCAGGGCTTTGTCAAGCCGGGCCTTAAAAACCTCCAAGGAAGGAGATTCCACCACCTCCCTAGGTAACGCATTCCAGTGCTTCACCATCCTTCTAGTGAAATAGTGTTTCCTAATATCCAACCTAGACCTCCCCCTCTGCAACTTGAGACTATTGCTCCTTGTTCTGTCATCTGCCACCACTGAGAACAGCCGAGTTCCATCCTCTTTGGAACCCCCCTTCAGGTAGTTGAAAACAGCTATCAAATCCCCCCTCATTCTTCTCTTTTGGAGACTAAACAATCCCAGTTCCCTCAGCCTCTCCTCATAAGTCATGTGCTCCAGACCCCTAATCATTTTTGTTGCCCTCCGCTGGACTCTTTCCAATTTTTCCACATCCTTCTTGTAGTGTGGGGCCCAAAACTGGACACAGTACTCCAGATAAGGCCTCACCAATGTTGAATAAAGGTGAACGATCACGTTCCTCGATCTGCTGGCAATGCCCCTACTTATACAGCCCAAAATGCCGTTAGCCTTCTTGGCAACAAGAGCACACTGTTGACTCATATCCAGCTTCTCGTCCACTGTGACCCCAAGGTCCTTTTCTGCAGAACTGCTACCTAGCCATTCGGTCCCTAGTCTGTAGCAGTGCATAGGATTCTTCCGTCCTAAGTGCAGGACTCTGCACTTGTCCTTGTTGAACCTCATCAGGGTTTTTTTGGCCCAATCTTCTAATTTGTCTAGGACCCTCTGTATCTGATCCCTACCCTCCAGTGTATCTACCATGCCTCCCAGTTTAGTGTCATCTGCAAACTTGCTGAGAGTGCAGTCCACACCATCCTCCAGATCATTTATAAAGATATTAAACAAAACCGGCCCCAGTACCGACCCTTGGGGCACTCCGCTTGAAACCGGCTGCCAACTAGACACAGAACCATTGATCACTACCCGATGATCTAGCCAGCTTTCTATCCACCTTACAGTCCATTCATCCAGCCCATACTTCTTTAACTTGGCGGCAAGAATACTGTGGGAGACCGTATCAAAAGCTTTGCTAAAGTCAAGGAATAACACATCCACTGCTTTCCCCTAATCCACAGAGCCAGTTATCTCATCATAGAAGGCAATTAGGTTAGTCAGGAACGACTTCCTCTTGGTGAATCCATGCTGACTGTTCCTGATCACTTTCCTCTCCTCTAAGTGTTTCATAATTGATTCCTTGAGGACCTGCTCCATGATTTTTCCAGGGACTGAGGTGAGGCTGACTGGCCTGTAGTTCCCCGGATCCTCCTTCTTCCCTTTTTTAAAGATGGGTAGAGTGGTAAGAGTGAGTAAGGTACATAAGTAAGGTAAGGCTCTAAAGAAAGGTCTACATGCCCCAGGCCTGTAAAATTTCAGCTTCAACCATATCAAGCCTTAGACCTGAAAGTCTACTTAACCCAGGGGTAATCCAGTACCAGTAAAGCTTCATGACTATTGTAAAAGATGTCTTAATGGGTGATGCTTGCAGAAATATGCCACAATGATGCCCAATTTTAACATCATGGGAAATTCTGCAATGACTGCAAGTTACCGTAGAGACTTGTTGACATAAATCTCAATGAAGATAAGGGGGAAAAAAGAATAGCCTCTGAAAAACAAGGCAACCCAACACTTATGGAGTATGGATGTGCAGATAAGGAAAAAAGGGTTGGAATCCTCCTGCATATGCATAAGTGTTATGGGTGTGTGTATAACATAGGATAAAAGGGATTCCCCAGCATGAATAAGGAAGAATCCATGATGAGACAATCCACAAATAAAATCATAAGAATGGCCATACTGGATCAGACCAAAGGTCCATCTAGCCCAGTATCCTGTCTTCCAACAGTGGCCAATACCAGGTGCTCCACAGGGAATGAACAGAACAGGTAATCATCAAGTGATCCATCCCATGTTGCCCATCCCAGCTCCTGGCAAACAGAGGCTTGAGACACCATTCCTGCCCATCCTGGCTAATAGCCATTGATGGACCTAACCTCCAAGAATTTATCTAGTTCTTTTTTGAACCCTGTTATGGTCTTGGCCTTCACAACATCCCCTGGAAATGATTTCCACTGGTTGACTGTGCATTCTATGAAGAAATACTTTGTTTGTTTTAAACTTACTGCCTATTCATTTCATTTGGTGACCCCAGTTCTTCTGTTATGAGAAGCAGTAAATAACACTTCCTTATTTACCTTCTCCACACCAGTCATGATTTTCTACACCTCTATGATATCTCCTTTAGTTGTCTCTTTTCCAAGCTAAAAAGTCCAAATCTTATTAATCTCTCTTCCTATAGAAGCTGTTCCATGCCCCTAATCATTTTTCTTCCCTTTTCTGTATCTTTTCCAATTCTAATACGTCTTCTTTGGGTATGTCTACACTACGAGAGTAGTTCGATTTTAGTTAAATCGAATATGTGGAATCGATATTACAAAGTCGAATGTGTGTGTCCACACTAAGGACAGTAATTCGACTTTGTGAGTCCACACTAACGGGGCAAGCGTCGACATTGGAAGCGGTGCACTGTGGGCAGCTATCCCACAGTTCCCGCAGTCCCCGCTGCCCATTGGAATTCTGGGTCGAGCTGCCAATGCCTTCTGGGTAAAAAAAAAGGGTCGAGGGTGCTTTTGGGTAATTGTCGTCATCCGTCTGTCACTACCGCCCTCCCTCCCTCCCTGAAAGCGCCGGCGGGAAATCAGTTCGCGCACTTTTCGGGTCAGTGACAGCGCGGACGCCACAGCACTGCGAGCATGGATCCCGCTGCGACCATCGCTGCAGTTGTGGCCGTTGTCAACGCATCAGAGCTCATCATCGACCTTTCACTGAGGCAGATAGAGAGAAATCAGGCGAGGAGGCTACGGCACCGGGGTGAGGACCTGAACTCCAAGAGTAGCACACGCCTGTCTGAAACCACGACACCCAGTGCCGAGGACATCACGGTGGCAATGGGTCTTGTGGATACTGTGGAACGGCGATTCTGGGCCCGTGAAACAAGCACGGACAGGTGGGACCGCATAGTGCTTCAGGTCTGGGATGAATCCCAGTGGCTGCGAAACTTTCGCATGCGGAAGGGGACTTTCCTCGAACTTTGTGAGTTGCTGTCCCCTGCCCTGAAGCGCAAGGACACCCGGATGCGAGCAGCCCTGACTGTCCAGAAGCGAGTGGCCATAGCCCTCTGGAAGCTTGCAACGCCGGACAGCTACCGGTCAGTCGCGAACCAGTTTGGCGTGGGCAAATCTACCGTTGGGGTTGTTGTCATGCAAGTAGCCAAGGCAATCGTGAAGGTACTGCTGTCAAAGGTAGTGACCCTGGGAAACGCGCAGGCCATCATAGATGGCTTCGCCGCGATGGGATTCCCAAACTGCGGTGGGGCTATAGATGGGACTCACATCCCTATCCTGGGACCGGACCACCAGGCCAGCCAGTACATCAACCGAAAGGGCTACTTTTCAATGGTGCTGCAAGCACTGGTGGACCATAAGGGACGTTTTACTAACATCAACGTTGGATGGCCGGGCAAGGTTCATGACGCTCGCGTGTTCAGGAACTCTGGTCTGTTTAGACGGCTGCAGGAAGGTATTTACTTCCCGGACCACAAAATAACTCTTGGGGATGTGGAGATGCCTACAGTGATCCTCGGGGACCCAGCCTACCCGCTAATGCCCTGGCTCATGAAGCCCTATACTGGTGCCCTGGACACTGAAAAAGAACTGTTCAACTACCGGCTCAGCAAGTGCAGAATGGTGGTGGAGTGTGCTTTTGGCCGTCTCAAGGGGAGATGGAGAAGCTTACTGACTCGCTGTGATCTCAGCGAAACCAATATCCCCATTGTTATTGCAGCTTGCTGTGTGCTCCACAATCTCTGTGAGAGCAAGGGGGAGACCTTTATGGCGGGGTGGGAGGTTGAGGCAAATCGCCTGGCTGCTGATTACTCCCAGCCAGACAGCCGGGAGATTAGAAGAGCCCAGCGGGACGCACTGTGCATCCGGGAGGCTTTGAAAGACAGTTTCCAGACTGAGCAGGGTCACCAGTAAATTTTAAGTTTGTGGACTCAGAACCTGAACTTGCCACCGTTTCTTTACCCAGTTACCGTTGACTATCCTTTCCAGTTACATACCCCCTTCACCCCCTTCCCAAAAAATAAAATCTGTTCTGTTTTGTTAATGAACACCGTTGTCTTTATTACTGTTTTCGCGGGAATGTTTTAAACCTGGGACACAGACTGTGGCGGGGTGCGGGTTTAGTGTTGTGATGCAAATGATGCTTCTAAACTCCAGGAATGACGGGTTCCGCAGTGATGGACTGGTTGTTTCAACAGAGCCTGCCAGCCCTCCTGGGCGGGACAGCGTGTATGTGTCGGCTATGTGACTGTCTGGCAGGGGGAGGAGGGTTACAGCTCCCCTGCTGCGGGGCTCTGTGATGCATTAGATCTGTAACTGCCCTCCCCCGCCACAAAGTCACAGAGCAACCCCCCCCCCCCAGAACATGAAAACCACCTCCCAGATTGAACAGGGTCACTAGTCACTGCACTGGGTATGTGTCCTGATCCTGGACCTGACCCCGCCTCTGTACCCTGGTAAAGGTGACTGTCCTGTCCAATTACCATGCCCCTTCCCCTCGTTCAGACAGACTCTCCTCCAAAATAAAATCATGGAAACATTAATTAACAGAAACGAATATTTTATTATGAACCAGACATGAAAGGTGGGGGTTGAAACTTGCACGGGGGCTTCTGTGAGGTGTGTAGGAAAGGACTTTTAAAATTTTGGGGAATGAGAGCCTTCTAGTGCTAGAGCAGTCTGCAGGGGTTGACTGAAAGTTTTAACGGCCCTTGCCGCCCCTCCTTCTTTGTACTTTGGGTGAGGGGGGTGTGGGACTTGGTGGCGGGGGAGGGCGGTTAGAGATAGACTGCAGCGGGGCTCTGTCCTCCTGCCTCCGGTCTTGCAGAACATCCACAAGGCGCTGGAGCGTGTCCGTTTGCTCCCTCAGAAGTCCAAGCAGCTTTTCAGTAGCCTGCTGGTCCTCCTGACGCCACCTCTCCTCCCGTTCCATGACTGCTCGGTGCATTTGGGACAAGTTCTCCCTCCACAGTGTCTGCTGGGCTGCCTGGGCTCGGGAGCAGCTCATTAGTTCTGAGAACATGTCCTCCCGCGTCTTCTTCTTCCTCCTCCTAATCTGCGCTAGCCTCTGGGAGTGTGCTGACAGGCTGGGTTGGGAGACAGTCGCAGATGTGTCTGTGTGAATGGGAAAAATGGAGTGAATTCCTGAGACAGATAAATGAAGTTGTGTACAAAGAACCTAGTCTTTCTCTGTGAACAAGACCATGCACTGCACCTCTCACATGCGCACTCAGGACAAGGTCGAATTTTCGGCCTTGGCCTTCAGTGCCTGGGGTCCTGCAGTGGTCTTGCAGTTATCTGAGAAGCGTGGCAGGACACCTGAACTTCTGTAGCGTGCAATCATGGTAAGCCGTAGACTTCTGGCTGCTTAAAACTGTACTAGTAGCACTGGCCTCCTTTCACATTGAAAGCAATGCCAGTCTCTGCTGCCAGCAATCAGGACAGCATGAACTATGCCCCTGTCCCACCCCCTCGCGGCTGTTCCAGGGAAAGATCCCTGTATGCTGCCCCTCTCCCTCCACCGCGTGGCTGTAAAGCAGTCCCAATACTAACATTCCCCTCCCTAATTCAAAGCAGGGCGTAATGAGCGACATCACCCTGCTGAGGATCTCGGAGTCCCAGAGGGAAAGGATGTTTCGAGAAAGCCTTCAGAAACAAGGGCCGTTTGCCGCTATGCTCTGCAGGGCAATGATACCAGAGTATCTGATGGTGTCGTGGCGCGGGAACGTGTCCTACCACGGAGGGCCCAATAAGATCGCCCTACCCAGGAACCTGATGAACAGGCTGGAAATGTACCTTCATGAGACCTACGAGGAGTTCTCCTATGAGGATTTCGCCTCCATCCCCGGCCATATTGACCGGATTTTCGCGTAGGTGCACTGGGACTAAAGAATGGAGCGTCTTGGGCAGCATAATCATGACTTACCGGACATTGTAAAAAAATTTTTAAATACTTGGGACTAAATTGTGAAGAGCCTAAGGCAGACAAATCATGAAAAACCCTTTGTTACTATTGTAAATATTCCAGTTTTTTTGCAGATAATTGTTTACATGTTTAAGCACTTTAAGAAACAGCCATTGTTAATATTATAAATATTTCAGTTCTTGTAAAAATAAATGTTTAGATATTTAAAGCACTTACTGCTTGATCCTTCCCCTGATTCTGTCTCCGGGGTAAGGGATGGGGACGGTTGGTAGGGGATCTCGGTAAGGGTGATGAAGAGCTCCTGGCTGTCGGGGAAATCAGCGGTGCCAGCGCTGTCGACTGCCTCGTCCTCCTCATCTCCTTCTTCATCTTCCCCGTCCGCTAACATGTCCGACGAGGAACCTGCCGCGGACAATATCCCATCCTCAGAGTCCACGGTCAGTGGTGGGGTAGTGGTGGTGGACGCACCTAGGATGGAATGCAGTGCCTCGTAGAAACGGGATGTGTGGGGATGGGATCTGGAGCGTCCGTTTGCCTCTTTGGTTTTTTGGTAGCCTTGTCTCAGCTCCTTGATTTTCACGCGGCACTGCGTTGCATCCCGGCTGTATCCTCTCTCTGCCATGGCTTTAGAGATCTTCTCGTAGATCTTTGCATTCCGTCTTTTGGAGCGCAGCTCTGAAAGCACGGACTCATCGCCCCACACAGCGATGAGATCCAAGACTTCCCGATCAGTCCATGCTGGGGCCCTCCTTCTATTAGATTGCACGGCCATCTCTGCTGAAGAGCTCTGCATCGTTGCCAGTGCTGCTGAGCTCGCCACGCTGTCCAAACAGGGAATGAGATTCAAACTGCCCAGACAGGAAAAGGAATTCAAATTTTCCCGGGGCTTTTCCTGTGTGGCTGATCAGAGCATCCGAGCTCAGACTGCTGTCCAGAGCATCAACAGAGTGGTGCACTGTGGGATAGCTCCCGGAGCTATTACCGTCGATTTCCATCCACACCTAGCCTAATTCGATATGGCCATTTCGAATTTAGCGCTACTCCTCTCGTTTTGGAGGAGTACAGAAGTCGAATTTAAGAGAGCTCTATGTCGAACTAAATAGCTTCGTGGTGTGGACGGGTGCAGGGTTAATTCGATGTAACGGCGCTAAATTCGACATAAAAGCCTAGTGTAGACCAGGCCTTTGAGACGGGATGACCACATCTGAACACAGTAATCTAGATGTGGGCATACCGTGGATTTATTTATAAGCAATATGATATTTTCTGTGTTATTATCTATCCCTTTCCAAATGATTCCCAACATTCTGTTCGGTTTTCTAACTGCCACTGCACCTTGAGTGGATGTTTTCAGAGAACTATCCACAATGACTCCAAGATCTCTTTTATGAGTGTTAACCACTAATTTAGACCCCATCATTTTATATGTATAGTTGGGATTATGTTTTCCAATGTGCATTACTTTGCATTTATCAACATTGAATTTCATCTGCCATTTTGTTGTCCAGTCACTTAGTTTTGTGAGATCCCTTAGTAATTCTTCGGAGACTCCTTTGGACTTAACTATCTTCAGTAGTTTTGTATCATCTGCAAATTTTGCCAGCTCACTGTTTACCCCTTTTTCCATATCTTTTATGAATATGTTGAAAAGCACTGGTCCCAGTACAGACCCCTGTGGAACAGCATTATTTACTTCTCTCCATTTTGAAAACTAACCATTTATTTCTACCTTTTGTTTCCAATCTTTTAACCAGTTACCGATCCACAAGGGTACCTTCCCTCTTATCCCATGACAGCTTACTTTGCTTAATAGCCTTTGATGAGGGACCTTGTGAAAGGCTTTCTGAAAATCTAAGTACACTATATTCACTGGATCACCATTGTCCACATGCTTATTGACCCCTTCAAAATATTTCTAGTAGATTGGTGAGGCATGATTTCCCTTTACAAAAACCATGTTGACTCTTCCCCAACAAATCATGTTCATATATGTGTCTGATAATTCTGTTCTTTACTATAGTTTCAACCATATTTCCTAGTACTGATGTTAGGCTTACTGGCCTATAATTGCTGGGATCACCTCTGGAGCCTTTTATAAAAAATTGTGTCACATTAACTATTTTCCAGTCATCTGGTACAGAAACTGATTTAAATGATAGGTTACATACCACAGTTAGTAGTTCTGCAATTTCACATTTCAGTCCCTTCAGAAAGCTTGGGTGAATACCATTTGGTCCTGGTGACTTATTACTGTTTATCAATTTGTTCCAAAAACCTCCTCTAATGACACCTCAGTCTGGGACAGTTCCTCAGATTTGACAGTTCCTCAGAATGAATGGCTCAGGTTTGGTAATCTCCCTCACATCCTCAGCCGTGAAGATCGATGCAAAGAATTCATTTAGTTTCTCCACAATGGCCTCATCATTAAGGCTATGATTTAGTCACTGGTATTTTTAGTAAAAGTCATGGACAGTTCACAGGCAATAAATAAAGAGTCACAGCAGTGACCTGTTCGCGATTTTTACTAAAAATACCCCAAACTAAATCTTAGCTGCTGGGGGAGATGGGGCACTCCAGCAGACGCTGCTGCTGGGGGTGTGTGCTTTGGCAGTCACTGATGCTTCTGGGGGGGTGGCCCGGGGCCCTGCCACCACTGCAGCCCGTGGCCCCACTGCTGCTCCCAGACTGCTGCTCTGGGACAGTGCCCGGAACCAGTTGCCTGGGGCCACTGGAGCAGCAGTCGGTGCGGCTGTACTTGGGGCCACCCCAGCTGCTCGGGTTTCTCTGGTGTTAGCCATAAGAGCCACTGCAATTGCGGAAGTCAAGGAGGTCCCGAAAAGTCAAGGATTCCGTGACTTACGTGACCTCCGTGAAAGACTTGCAGCCTTACTTATCATACTTGAGTGCTCCTTTAGCATTTCAATTGTTCAGTGATCCCACTGGTTGTTTAGCAGGGTGTGATAGGATCCCTGAGGTTCCCACTGTGCCCCCTTAACTTTCCAGCCTGGGCTGTCTCTCACAGTGCTTTGCTAGTGACAATCAGCAAGCCCCTCGAGGCACTGTTATCACTCAGCACAACCGCATGTGGAGCCCCACACCCAGCTAGATTGCATGAATGCTCCCAGAGCCATTAATGAATCACACAGAGAAAGGCACCAGCCAAATCCCCCCAGCCTGATACCTCAGGAATATATCATCTTGCACTGCTCAAGATGCTCAGTCCGAAGCCCCCTCCCATACCCTGAACTCCTCATTTCTGGCCCCACTCCAGAGCTCTCACCCCCTCCCGCACACCAACCCCCAATTTTATGAGCATTCATGGCCCTCCATACAATTTCCATACCCAAAAAGTTTGCCCACCCCTGATATACACCAACCTTTGTAAACCTTATCAGATTTACCAAATACTTCCAGAAAACTCACTGGTAAAGATAAAAGGTAAAACAAGTTTACTGACAATAAAAGATAGATTTTAGGTGATTATAAGTGATAGACAAAAAGTCAGAATTAGTTACCAAAATAAAATAAAATATAAGCACACACTCTAAACTCTCAACCCTATTAGACTGGGCAACATCTAGATTAAGCAGTTTTTCTCTCCCCACTGGATATTGTGGTTCATAGTACACAGGATTCACCCTTGAAGCCTGGGCCAGTCCCCTTTGTTGGAGTCTTCAGACTCCTGGGTGTCCTTGTTGCTTGCAGTGTAGGTGGGGGAAGGAGAAAGGCCAAACATGGGACCATTGTGTTCTGTTTTATACCCTTAGTCCATGTGCTTGGAGAACACAAGTCCAGGCTTATCTGGTGGGTATTGCTGAGTTCCAAGGCAAGGTTGAGCAATTCCCTTGGTGTGGCCTTATGCAGGTGGTTACTATTCTTGTTGTTGTCTCTGGGGAGCTAATATCTGGACGATTCCCTAACTTACAGCATGTTTTAGTGACAACCATATAACACAATCTCATAACTTCATATGCACTAATGATATACATATTTAGATAGAACAGTGACTTTCAGCAGATCATAATCTTCCCCTGATACCTTACATGGCATGATTTATATGCAAGATCACAATTATATATAAATGAGGAATATGGGAGTTACAGGGTATAGAATGTCACACAGGCTTCCTGCTTCTGATGTACTTAATTTTTTTTTTGCTATTACTTTTTGAGTCTTTGGTTAGCTGTTCTTCAAATTCTTTTTTGGCCTCCCTAATTATATTTTTACACTTCACTTGCCAGAGATTATTCTCCTTTCTATTTTCCTCAATAGGATTTAACTTCCATTTTTTAAAGGATGATCATCGTTTTCAGTGAAACACCCATCTCCACTGTACCCTGGGGGATGTGAGTATGAAATTTTTGATGTTAAATGTTTTATGGTTTATTTCTATCTCTGTGTATGTCTCAGTAGTTGCAGCTCTGTTTATCTGCTTAATGAAATTGTTAATAAAAGGACAATTGATAACTTGTGAATGTTGTTGTGGTCATTGCTATTATTCCTCATCTGCTCCAAGAGTCACTAAGCCTAATGATATTTCTAATAGTGTGTCTCACCGGGCTAATTCTGATACCATAGCCCTTAGGAAGCACACAATTTTGGCACAGGTTTAAGACACAATTGGCAATACTAGCCCATTAGTATTTTAACATTAGTTTAAAGTGAGGTTTTACACCAAGAAGTGACTGTGGAAATGGCACTTTCTTACTAAAGAAATCTGTTTCCTGTATGTATTCAGAGTAAATGTTTGCTTAAAGACTGAAATATACGTTTATCTTTCTTCTCCTGTTACCTCTGCAGCATAAACACAGTAGAGGAAAGTTGGATTCTATTCTTCCTTGTGCACCATCAGCATTCTTACAAGTCAGTTTTATTCATGTAATTCTTCAGACTACTTTGAGCTCTTTCCATAATGCCACAGTAAATTGGTCCATACTTGTACTTGCCTATATTCAAGTGTATTTTGACTTCCACTCCATATTATTTCTTCCTCTCTCATTCTCTGAGTTTATTCAGCCTCATACATATTCTGATAACCACAGGCTCATTTGATTCTTTGTGAGCCAAGGAGCTTCACATTTGTTGTTGGCTTGCTGCCTTTTTCCCAGACTAATACCATATGAGAGACATAAAGGAAAGATTTAAAAAAACCAGAATACTTCAGCAAAAAATGTCTTATCAGTTCTTAATTGAGTTAAAAGAATATTCAGAGATGCTTGATTTTTAAAATAAAACTACAGCTTATCCAGTCTCCTAAAATTTAATGTCTTACATACTCCAAAAAGACAGAAACTACAGAACTATGCTCAAAAGTAACTTCATAAGATATCATGATTACCATTTTTTTTATTTGAATCACATTCTTGGGTCGATATGCTTTCATGCAATCCTGGTAAGAATTACCATAACTCAGAAGTTCCAAGCTGTTGTTTCCAAGTCTTGCACCATCTTTGCTGAGGTGCCTAAACTGCTCCTTGTACACCAGTCAGTATTGGCCTGATCACAAAGTAGCTCCCAAGGAACTTCAGTCTGCTGTTTGTCATTGTTCAGTTCAGCTCATTTAGTCCTAAGGCACCAGCTCCCTGCTATTTGATCCCACTGTTGTTAAAATCTGTTTTAAATTTGCTTCTTTCAGATATGCTGTAAATTAGGCAATAAACAGCAGCCACCATGAAATATCCTGTAGGTGTTGTCTTTGAAGATGGGACTTTTTTTCATACAGTTAGTGGTAGTTTTGTAGATATGTCAAACTAGAAGAGCCAGAGAAACACAGACAAACATATTCCTCTTTTATACAGTCCTATCTGGATGCTTGTGCATACACTCCCACACTAAACAGAGGCCTGCTGCAGACCACCATTTGTCTGAAAAAGGATCCAATAATTGGTTTCTCAGTCAAGACTAATTAGATCTCCTCCCCATGAACCTCAGCTTTAGGACCAAAACACCGCTACTGATTTAAATTTGGCTTCCTAATAGAATCCAAGCTGTTTTTCCAAAGAAACAAATACAGTCCTGGATGAACTGAAGAAGCCTACAATGGGCAATAATAGCTTCTAAAAATGGATACTGTGGTAAAGGCAACTGGTGAAAAAACAGAATCTGTCCTTGACCACTTGGTCGAGGCAAGAGTATAAGAAGTGCTCCCCAGATACTGTCAGCTGTCAGTGTAAGAATGAGGAAAGTTAGTTGACCATGAGGAATGGCAGAAAAAGGGAGAATGGGAGCGACAAGATCTATATTTATAAAGATTTGCTCTGAACACAACAAGGTTAGACAATGCAAATGTATACAAAATAGAGACCAGGGAGAAATTAAGATTTATATCTTGAAGATTGAATTTTATCTGAGCGTCTTTCCTTGATCACTAGCTGAACATCTGGTTATATGCTGTTCTGTCTATTGTAAAAAAAATAGCAGGAGCCCTGACCCAGATTTTTAAAGGTACCAATATTTAAATGCCTAGGCCCATTTGAAAATGCCATTAGGAGACTATCTTCAACTTTAGGCAGCTAAATACCTTTAAAAACCTAGCACTTAGACATTTTTTCCGTGTAAGGTTGACCCAAAACCAGGAAAGGAGCCTGTTTATGTTTTTATGAGATTTATGATATGGGAGTTAGGGAATTAAATCCTATTTCAAACAGCTTTCCAAGTGTATACAACAACAAAACTGATATTTTGAATTTACCATAGATTTTAAACTAATGATCCTCTCTAGCAAACTTCTTCAATCCTTTCTAAGAATCACAATATCTAGTTCTCTCTTCAGGGTTGCTTATTCACTTTAAATTCGGGGGGCGGGGAATCAAATTAAGGAATATATTTTAACAATGAATTTATGCCTGTTTGGCTCATCAAACAGAAAACTCTAGGGAAAGCTCAAGTATAGAAGGATTCTATGTGTTTTATCTAAATGAAATTTTTTGTCAATTTGATCTATGGAAATAGTTTCAGCGTCAAATGCTGGAGCTAATACGAATTTCTACAAACTAACATTCACTTTAGAATTCTTATATCAAAGATCTTTGAACATGAAATGTCTAGAGGGCCTTGGAGTCTCTAGCAGTTTTTTTCGGGGAACGGGTTAATTTTAAAACTTCTCTGGGAGGCTGGTCATTGGCTCTAGCTCTAATTGTGCATGCCTTTGGTTTGCCTTGAGAATATTTATTGAGTATGACCTTTTCAGGGGCAAATAGTGCTCTTTTTATGACTTTGTGGACTTTTAGATTTGTGCCTTCTTGGCTGTTAGTTTAAAAGGGAGTTCTCAAAGAAGAAACTATGTGAAAGTGAACAGAAGGCACCAGTCCATCTCATTTTATAGATAAGAGCAGAACAGAGAGGCTGGACCAGATCTTCCAATCCATGTAGCTCCATCCACATAAGTGGAGTTATGATGATTTACAGCAGCTGAGGATCTGACCAAATCTTTATCTTATGGTTTATCTCTTGCACAGTAGAGAATGGGAAAAGTTCTATTGTTTGCTTGAGTGCTACTCTGGTGAATTTAAAAGCAAACAAGCATACTAGCTTGATATTTCTTGATATTTCTGCTAATGTTTTGCCAGTAACATACTCAGTGTTGACATTTAAATATAACTAAATGTCAGTGTTCACACCTTCTTAAGGTATATTTATGTGGATTTGAAAAGCACCAAGCATAGTGAGGTCCCAGTTGGGGCCTCTGTTGTTCCATTGTAATATAAATATTAATTAAGAATATTGGAGACTCAGACACATGTCACTGCATCTTTTTTTACCTTTGCTTCATGTTTGAAAGATTTTCTTCAGAACCATCAGAGTGAGAGACTTAAAAGAAATGAAAGTTTAGATGCGGGAGCAGAAGTAAGTGGCAAATTATGAATAATCCACTGTTTTTTATGGGAAATTAGGTACCATTTAATCACACTATATCCAAGACCCTGACTATAGAACACAGAAACTAACATGACTGAGGATGGATTTTAGGTGAAGCTGGGAAATAAAAATAATTATTGGTGAAAAGTTCTGAAATGTTTTGTATGAAAAAAATAAGTTGTACCACCTGTGATTCACTCCCTGACCTGAAAGGAACTGGGAATGATATAGAAGCCGTTGGGGCTGCAGGAAGAGATTATAGGAATGTTTTGTTCCACTCAATAGCAATTCCAAAGACTGATCAGGGAATTATATTGATGCACTTCAGAAGAACGGTATCTATAACATGGGAGTGTTGAAGGCTAGCTGGGCTTTTGAGACAAGCTGGATTCTGCCACATCCATGATTTAGCAGCTATCCCTAAGTCTCACTGATGAGCTAGCACCATAGGATTAATTAGTGACCCCTGCTGGGGATGATGGAACTTAATTAGAAGACTGACCCAGGTTTGAAGGATCACAAAATGCAGTACCTAAACAGAGCTGGGAACTCAACTGGAGAGAGAGTGCAGAGGAAGCAGAGGAGGCTGGCCTGCTGAGCCACTGGAGTAGAGCTAACTTCTGTGGTGGGCCACAGTGTCCTGGGAGGCAGTTTTGGGGTTTGGTGTCCTGGAAAGGGAACAGGAACAGAAGAGACCCAAAGAGATATTGAAGGAGGCTGAACTTAAGAGGTGATGTGGCTAAAGGGTCAAGCCATGGAATACTCAGGGAGAGCCTGGCCACTGCAGAGCTGAAGAAGTGGCCAACAGGGAGTGCCAGAGCTGAAGTCCCTTACATTGTTGCATCCACAGAGGAGGGGGTGCACTCTGACAGGGTGTAACAGGGTGCCTTCATTGCTACCTGGTAAACCTCACTGTCTGGCCTGTTTAGATGGTTTCACAATCACAAAATCACACTAGGCTGTTTATCTTACACCAAGGGGTGTATTTATTTCCCTCATACATAGTAATACTGTGCAATACAGGCTTACAGCAAAGGTAAGCTTCCCTGTAGCTTTCACTCCCCAGCCTCGGCTCATTCTCTGAGCTTCCTTCTGAGCTCATCCTCTTAGATTCTCCCCAGTTACCTTGTTAGCCAGTGATTGTCACCCAGGTGCTCACAATCCCTCACCAGAAAGTGTAAAATTGCTCTCAGCTGGGCCTGCAGCCTCCTCCAGTCTGCAACAATGCCAATGATCAGTGTGCTGCTGATAGCAACCTGTCACAGAAGGACTAACATGTTTTCAGAACTTGCACGTATACAAGGTATATGAACCTGCTGTTACAGCTATTCAGTGTGTGCAGCACACACTTCACTAATGACCAGACAGCTCTGGTATGGAGAAGTAAGGGTTCATACCGCCTGCCTCTCCCCATCCTTTGGTTTAACTAGTGCCTTAGGTGTTGCTAGAAGGAAAGTGCAGGCAATGCCATTTTAGCTAGGCCTTCCACAAGAAGAAGGGAAGCTCCTTTAACCCTGTCTTAATTGTGCATCTTCTCAAAGGCCAGCCACAATCTGCCCCCTTGATTATATACTCCTAAGGAATAGGGACTGTGTTATTTTGTCTTGCACAGCAACAGCCACACACTTCATTAACACTTTAAAAATTTTCATATGTAAAATTAAAGGAAATAAATTAATACATTCAAACCTTCCAATCTTTAGATTAAAGATGTTGACCATGTTGAATGAGATGCACGTTCAGTATACTTTTGAATCCATTACTGTTTACCTTATTTATAAAGGCAAGTGATACATATATTTCCAGAGAAGTGTAATCAGTATATTGATTAGTTTTCTCTCTCATGAAAAAAGTTAGAGCTTGTGGTAATCATGTTAATGAAGACTTTTCTCACAGTCTGTGCTGGTAGAATCAATTAGATACAGGTATATTCCCTCTCCTTCCCCCACAACTCTGACTACCAGAAGCTGGGACTGGACAACAGGGGATAGATCACTTGATAATTGCACTTTTCTGTTCACTCCCTCTGAAGCATCCACCATCAGAAAACAGGATAATGGGATAGGTGGACTTTTAGTCTGACCCAGAATGGCCATTCTTATGTTCTCATGGTCTTAACTTCAATGAACTACTAAAGAGAACTGAGGAGAATGTATTGTATATGGAGTCTAAATAATTTGTTTTGGTTTGTTTAGCAAAATTTGGATTAGAGATGTCTTGCTACCAAAATAGTTTCTCTGTTAAAAACAGCACTTCTGTAGTTGCAGCATGATGTCTTACATTACATGAAGAAATGTGATATAAGCAGGCAACAAAAGCAAAACAACCACAAGAACAAAAACCAGCCAAATGCAAGGTCAGGTACCCAGGAAGAAAGATTGCAGGCTTCATTTATAGCATGAGGGAATATATTTTGCAAAGCAATGACTCTGAAATAGACTTATAGATCATGGGGTCATGGTTGATAATGAATTTGACATGAACTCCAAGTAAGGTGCAGTGACTCAAAAGCCTAATATAATCCTTGGCTATGTAAGCATGGGAGTATCAAGTAGAAGTAGGGAGATGGTTGTGACGGGTTGTCACCCCGGGGGTGCAGTCTGGGAGCTGTGGGAACCGCTGTGCCCCTCTAACCAGCCAGCTGGGCTGGCCCTTCTCACACTGCTTTGCTGGTGATTCAGCCTCTCCAGGCCCTGTAATCACAACATAACAGCAGGTGGTCCCACACACCCAAACTGAGCTCTCTGAGTGCTGAACCTAAGCCACTCAAAGCCAGACAGGAGATAACAGCCAATTTCCTGATTCCTCCACCTTGCCTCCTTGCTGGACTATACACCCAGAATTATACCATCTGGCACTGCACAGGGATCTGTACAATGTACGTTCATTGATAAAATTTGCCTTTCCTTAATGTGGGAATGATATGCAACGGCCTTTGTTCGCAGAGCTGAGATTTTCCCCAGACACTTAACTTAAAGGCACACTGGTTTAGATAAAACATAAAACAAGTTTATTAACTATGAAGGATAGATTTTAAGTGACTATAAGTGATAGCAAAGAGATCACAGCAGATTACCTAGTAAATAAACAAAACACAAACTAAGCCTAACATACTAGATATATTGGTTATTAATTAGCAATTTCTCACCCTGGCTGATGATACAAGCAGTCCACCAGGTTTCCATGCAGAGGCTATAAATCTTTTTAGCCTGAGACCAGCACTTCCCCCAGTTCAGTCTTTGTTCCTCAGGTGTTTCCAGGAGTTCTCCTGTGTAGGGAATGAAGCCCCTATATGATGTCCACCCCCCATTTAGATTTACCATATAGAGAGAACCCTTTGTTCCAAACTCAGCTCCCAGCCCAGTTTGTGGAAAAATGCAGGTACCAAAATGGAGTTCAGTATCATGTGGTCTGGTCACATGCCCTTGCTGAGTCATAGCAGCCATTACTTACAGGCTGGTTGAAATGTTTACAGCAAGGCTAAGCTCTTCCATAGTCCATTGTCTTTGCTGATGGGCCATCAGCACCATCTAGCTTCTTCATTGTTGTACCTGGAAGGCTAGCTGGTAGGTGTTTTCCAGAGTAAGCACATTGGAAATACAGATACATAGTCAATATGCATAACTTCAGATACAAAAATGATACATGCATACAAATAGGATAATCATATTCAGCAAATCTTAACTTTTCCAATGACACCTTACGTGACCCATCTTCTACAAAATTCATCATAATTATGTCATAATTATATCATAATCATACAACTATAAAGAATGTGGGATGCAGTTTCACAGAGGTCTTACCACTATATATAGCATTATAGAGGCCATTTCTGGAATGTGATGTCCAGATTTCAAAAAGATGTTGAAAAATTGGAAAGGATTCACAAAAGGACTAAAAGAATTATTGGACATCTGAAAATGCTGTCATGGAGCTCTGTGTGGCACGAAAGCTTGTCTCTCTCACTAACAGAAGTTGGTCCAATAAAAGATATTATCTCACCCACCTTATCTCTCTAATATCCTGGGACCAACATGACTACAACTACACTGCATAGACTCTTAGTGTTAGACTAAAGAAGTTCAATCTATGTAGAAAAGAGTAAGAGGTAATTTGATCGGTCTGTAAGTACCTATTTGGGCAACGATTTCTGATATTTGAGGACTATTTAATCTAGCAGACAGAGGCTTAACAAGATCTAAGGCCTAGAAGCAGAAGCTAGACAAATTTGTGCAAGAAATAAGGCATAAATTCTTAACAGTAGTGAGGGTAATGAACATTGGAACAATTTACCAAGGACTGTAGTGGATTTTCCATCACTTGAAGTCTTTAAATCCAGATTGGATTTTTTTTTCCTGTAAGATGCTGTATCTCAACTAGAAGTGATAGGCTTGATACAGGAAACACCTGGAGAAATTCTATGACTCATATTATTCAGATGTTCACATTAGATAATCATAATTATCACCCTGGCTCTAAAATCTATGCAAAGAAATGGTATATCAGCCATATCAAGCTGAGCAAGAGAAAATAAGTTACTGAGTAAGATGCACCATTAGAAACCATGTACCCTCCCACACACCAATGCTACAATCCAAAATAAGAACTCCTGAAATCATTCAATTAGAACAAGAAACAGGACAAACCAGAATATTGAATATGAATACTTTCCAATTTTTAAGGGTCAGAAGATAGATTTGAATTACATGATCCAAATATTTCCCCATTGTTAAATCCAAGTTAAATCCAAACCAATAATAAACCTATTTTCTGACTTCTGTTTGAATGTGACTAAAATCTCATTAAAATGTATGTTCACACATTTTGAGCAGAATGGTGGACGTTTCATGAGAAAACCTGAGCTCATGATACTTCTGATGATTGAGGCCAAAATTTCAAAAAGTGGCAAGGAAAACTACACACCTATGTGTATGCTAAAAACATGCAAGCCTGTAAGCCCAGACATTTGAAGTAATAAGACTGGCTGGAAAACACTTATAAAAGGCATGGTGAGTCATGCTTGCTTTTCCAGTATTTAGAAAGTAATATCATGAATGTAGCTAGAACAGAAAAAAAAAGTCATGTCACAATGTCCATACCAGATTACAATTCATACCCAAGACAAGAAGAAATCACTGTTTGGATGAGACAAATATACACCCAAGGTATGAAGTCAGGCAATGGCTGCAGGAAATGACAATACCAAGGAAGAATCTGATAGAGGTTATACCTGGTTGAGAGCTCTTCCAGGAATATAAAATTCAGTGATGAAAATGAGGGGGAAAAGAGTCTTGGTTTGTTATTTGTCCTCGCTACTACCACCAATGATCCAAAAGAAGTGAAGAGAGATGAGATACCCAGTTGGGTAAAATCCCATCCAATCATTAACAAAAAACAAAATTGCAAACCTGTGAATTTTAAGTGTACACTATCTCATCTAGGAACCACATCCCTCCTTCCTCCTCTCCCTCTGTTTGCTTGTTACACCAAATTGATTTCTTTGTAAGCTCTTGCGGTGAGGACTGTATCTTGTTCTTTATTTGCACTGCCTCAAGCTCAATGGACCCCTAATTTTGACTGGAATCTCTGGGGGCTTCTGTAATAAAAATAAATTGATTAATATTAAGAGTAGCAATAGAAGGCACCCCATGAGCAACTGGAGTGGAGTCTTCTCTGTGGATACTCAGTTTCTACTCCAGTGATTGTGAAAATTAACAATCATTGTTTGATTTTTAGAATTTAAATGCTTAAGCTTCCTATGCCCCAAAGTAGTGTCACTTCAAGACCTTTATGATACATAATTGCTGTTGACTTACTGATCATAGAAATGGAGGCATCTTTAGGACATGATTAAATTCAGCTGAAAATATAATAGAATTTTAGAAGTGTCCTAAAAATGTAATGAGTAAAAATTCATATCCTGTTGAAGAGGGGTTGTGCAAAAACTTTTTTTTCCAGAAATTTTGAATTCACTAGGTTTGACATTTTCTGACATAACTGAACATTTTGAAGTTTGAGTCCCATTGAAGGTTGTGGTACCACATCACCTTCTCATCACCTTTCCACACAAATACCCTTGAAAAAATGTCAGTCCATGAGGGAAGAAGAAGGATAACACACAAAAGGAAGGCAAGGAAATGAAATAGCAGCCATCTCTTTTTCTTCTAGTATTTCTGTTCCTAAAATAATTTTTATAGCAACCTTTTCTCCCTCCATCCACTTCTTGACTTTAGTTCTCCTTTTCCCCATGTATTTTTTTCATTACAGTTTTCATTCTTTCTTCCTATGTGCCATAATGAATTCATATTCACTAATCTCTGTTGAGTATGGGACTCGACCAGAATGCCAGATCTGAACAATTTTGAACCTTGTGGTGTTCAGATCTGGATCAAATTCAGCTTTATGAATTTTGTAGTTAACTGAGTTAGAATTTTTAGTATTCTGGTTTACTGATTCCAGGGTTCAAAAGCAGAAATTGGATGCGCCCCCTCACTCCTCTGGATGCTTTGCCTCTATGAAGACACCATTCCCCAATGCTGCCTCTTGGTGAGGCAAAACCACTTTAAATTACTTTTCAGTCTCCACTGAGTAAATATCAAAAAAGGTCACAGTACTTATAAAACAGCTTCCTACAAGTTGATATCAGGGTTAGAGTACTTCCCTGAGAAAACATTTTTCACTTGCAAATGCAGCTTCACAGGAGTCAGTGTATGCCCTGGACAGCCTGAATACGCTTCTACCCTAATGAGCACTGCTCACTGTGTGAGTTGCAGGTGCCTCATCCTTTCATAGCCCCCTCTGAGTGTACCTTCTTTCTACTAGAGGTCTTTGTTATACATGTACTTCCTCTGTGAGGGCTTGAAACTTCTCTGTCTTCCTCAGAAGTAAGTGATATGACACCGAGAGCCTGGTTAAGATAAATAACTGTTGAAGGGCAGGTTTAAAAAATGAACAATTATTTGAGAGCTAACTTTTAAAGTGAATATTTCTAGCAAGTGGTCCATGTGGAAAAGAAGTGACATTACTGGACATATGTTTTAAATACATAAATAAGTGTCACTTGTAAGGGGTCAATGTTCAATATTAATGGGTTATGACTGAGTGAGGCTTCTATAGATGGTAAAGTAAGCAAATATTATTTGAAAGGAAAGAGGTAAAATATCCAAACAAATCCACATAGAACATACTTTAAGTGACTGAATACCTCTGAAGATAATGGATAATGATAGTTACAAAGAGGTTGGAGCAACATGGTCTGAGACTTATGGATGAGCTAAACTCTAATTGAACTGCAAGTAATATTATTATTATGACCAGTCTCCATTCCTGAACCAAAAATGCCCTACTGTGATAGGGTATGTATCCCACACAGAGTCCAAAAGTGTTAATGTGTGCCTGAAAGGCCAATTAACATACAAAGCTGCATCTGGAGGGAGTGGAGGCTTAGTGGATGATGAAGCTCAGCTATGAATGGTCTAAATCAGAGGTTCTCACATTGGGGAGTTAATCCTCCTGTGGGGTACAGAATGTATTTTCGGGGAAGGGGGTGAGAAGCTTTAGGGAGGAAGAACTTACAGAGTATATTCAGAGCTGGACAGCCAGAGAGCAGCCACTGCTGGCTGAGCACCAAGCTCTGAAGGCAGAACTGCTTCCAGCAGCAGGGCAGAAGTACTACACCATGCCACTCTTATATCTGTGCTGCTGTTGGAGGAAGCTGTGGCTTCAGAGCTGGGCACCCGGCTAGCAGCCAATGCTTTCCACTCTGCCTTCAGAGCTGGGTGCCCAGAGAGCAGCGGCTGTTGGCTGGGCACCCAGAGAGGGGGTTATAAACTACTAAAGACACAAAGAAGGGGGGCATGATCAAATAAGTTTGAGAACTGCTGGTCTAGATGGTTAATATAAAGAAAGAAAGTTGAAAGCAGAAGAGGGCTGTAATAGTTGAAAATGTTGATATAATCCAAGGCCCTGAGAGAAAAATTGAAGTGTCTCTATTTAGAATTCTAACAGGGTATGGCATAGTTTATTTCTAATTAATGAGCATAATGATGGATTATGTATAACCTGTAAGGTCCAGGAACCGATTGTGATCATATCCTTTGGGATTATAAAGACTGTACCAATGCAAGGAGGTGTTTATATAGAAAATTCAGAGGTCTTAAAATAATAAAATTTTCCTTCCAACATGTATCAAGAATACCAGGAAAATGGAGCCCAATAAAAAAACGCTTTTCTTTAATTCTTTAAGAATACTGGCAAAGGTGTGAGTCTCTAAGTCACGAACGAGATGCAAAGTATTGTGCATGATGGTCATAGACTCCAGAAGAGAATGTTCTTCACCACAAAAATCAAGAAGAAAAAGAAGGGGTCTGCAGGTAGAGAGGCTGTGATAAAGAAAGGAAAAAGCCCTGTGGGGATGGGAGAGAGTTAGCCCTGGGATCCTTCTTTGAGTAGAGAAGGCTAGCAAATGGCCAAAAGAGATGAAGTAGCCACTGAAAGTGGAGGAGGGTCCAGTGGAAAGTGCTGATGAAAGGGCAGGATTTGGACATGGGTTTGTTTATACTTTTAGCTTCGGGTTTTTGTTAGGAGATTCCAGGTGGGGCCCTGAAAGAAAGATGTGCCAGGAGAGGGTGTAGAGGAGAGGCCCCTATAGGAAGAAGACCAGAGAAGCAGCAGCAAGCCATCTGAAGAAGCAGACCTTTACTGTTGGTTATAGGGTCCCTAGGCTGGAACTAGTGTAGAGGGAGGGCCAGGTTCCCCTACCAGTCACAGGTAAGGTAGCAATGAGTCCAGAGAAGGGGACAAGGACAACAGAGAGCCCTAAGAGAAGGGTATGAGGACAACAGCGCCCAGACATGGCCTTGCTGTAAGAGCATTAGACTGATTATTTGTGGGACTTTGTTACCCTGGAAGGGGTAGGCTAAATTGTGACCTGCTGGAGGGCCAAGTCACAGGAACAGGCAGACCACTGAAGGACCAGAGCAGCTGTTGGAAGGTGGTGCAGACTGAGAGAAAGTTGCTATGCCATGTCTGGCCATGAGGAGGCATTCCCGCAGTGAGCCCACCCAAGAACACTGCCTATGTGAGGATCTCAAGACACTTTACAGGGCTGAGAGAATTCCATCCCCCTTCCTTGTGCATCCAACAGGAGACAAAGGAAATTAAGATTAATTACAGTCAGTTCCTGCTGCCTTGATTTGCTCCTGCTGCTCCCTTTGTACCAGACCTCCCCAACACCCAAGCTTGCAACCTCTATTATCCCTTTTATGTCCCTATGTTCCCCCAGACATAACCAGTCTGCCATTGAATTCTCTCTATTCTCCATCCCTGGCTTACCCCCCACCTCCTCCCACACTAAACCCTGCTCCCTTCCTTTGTCATATCTCTTGATGCTTGTAGCTGCCTCCTTTGACCTTGCTGCCTTTCAGCCCAGCCAAGGGGCTGCTGCTAAAATCATCTTCCTCCCCTGCCACCCTGTTCTAGTCACTCATTTCTTCAGATCTCTGCACTACCCTCAGCATGATTGCCACATCAAGATAAAAGTTCTCCTCACCTGTGAGGTGCTAGCCAGCTCCATTCCCACCTGTATATCCTCCTCGTCCCCTTGCTCAGCCCAAGCCTCCCCTCTTACCACCTCTTTATATTCTTCTCCCTATTATCTTTACACTGCCTTCCATGCCCTACCCAATTCTGTGAGGAAAAGTCTCATGCTCTCCCAATGTGTAATGTGACTTCCTGCTCCTCCTCCTTCACATCCCCCTCCAGTGCTCACTGTTCCCAGCAGTGAGATCCCTGAACACAGCCCCTGTTGAGTTCTGTGCACCTGTAGAGTTGAGTGTAGGTCCTTGCTTCATTCAAACAATTATTTAACAGCATTTACTTTCATAGCTTGATCTTGTGGAGGTTTAACAAAAGAGCATCTTGGATCCAATAATCCCACATGCATGATGCAGCAAGAGCCAGTGGGAGCTGAGTGTGTTCAGCGTTTAGCAACTGACAGGTTTGAGTGCCTTCCCAGTATAATATGTCATTATGTCTGGGAGAAGGGCGCAGTGATCTAAAATATTCACTGCACGGCTAAATCATATTTACAGCAAGAACAAGAGAGTTGGCTTTAATTCGTCAATGGTGGAATTAGAGACAGATCAGTCAAAGATATTAAGTATTATGTTTTTAAAAGAACAACTTAGTGCTTATTCAGGCTTTTTTAATGCTCTGGGTAAAGGAGTGGTTTGAGTGGGTTATAAATCACTATTAAAATGTTATTTTTAAATTCTAACAGCTGACAGAAATACTTCAGGTGCAATCCATCTGCAATCAAGCCTTGCAGCCTGATGCACTAAGTTTTTGATCTGAAATGCTTTCTACTTAATGCATCACAATATATTTTTAAAACTTAATATACTGAGTATGGATAAATTTAAAGTTTCTTTAAGAAAAGCATAATAGTTAACTTTCTGTCTTGGTTGATTGTAATTTTTTATCATTTTTTTTATGTCCATTTCTCATTTAGGAACAGACACAGTTACAATACAATAGACTTGAAACTTGTAGCATTCGGTTGTTTTTCTAACAGAGGCTATAGAAATATTACATCAGCCACACTGCAGCTGCATGAGTACATTCTGCTAATACAAAGCAAGAGAGCCTCCTAATAAAATAAAATATGAATCTCTTATTTAGATTTCCAATGTACAAAAAGCGGCATTTGTCTTGCAATCTAGATGCTTTTGCCATGAATTAAAGGAACAATTAGTCAAATGACAAATCCAGTGGCTAATCTGCCAGCAGCCTCTAAGTCGAGAACCTCTGCCCCCCACACAAATCACCCAGCTCCCTCACCAAAAGCCTGAGGAAATAGATAGCCTTTGCAGTGTTCCCTGAAGGTTAACAGATCTGAATTGTTTTTCTGAGGGGGAACGTTTCAAAAGCTTGCAGTCCACACAGAGAAGCTGGCAGAAGTAGAACATTAAGTAATGCTCTCAAGTTGCAATGGGGGAGGTTTAGGTTGGATATTAGGAAAAACTTTTTCACTAGGAGGGTGGTGAAGCACTGGAATGAGTTACCTAGGGAGGTGGTGGAATCTCCTTCCTTAGAGGTTTTTAAGGCCCGGCTTGAAAAAGCCCTGGCTGAGATGATTTAGTTGGGGATTGGTCCTGCTTTGAGCAGGGGGTTGGACTAGGTGACCTCCTGAGGTCCCTTCCAACCCTGATATTCTATGATTCTATGATTCTGTTTTAATGCTAAGAGGTTCCAACTCAAGAACCTCTGCTGATGGTAGCAGGGAGAGAAATATGTCCCAAACCATTTAGGGCTCTATAGATGAAAACTAATATGTTAAATTCAACCTGGAAACCAATTGGCTGCCTGTACAGATCCATAGCACAGTATTCCTGTCAAGACATACTTATTAATAAATGGAATGTTGGGTTCTGTACCAGCTTAGGTTTCTGAATTGTCTCTGGGTGTCTTACTGTAAGAGTCTAATTTGAGGTGACAAAGGCATGAATCACAGGGACAAGGTCTGCATCTAGAAGAAATGGTCTCAGCCTTGTAACCAGACAGGTGGAAAAAGGCTATATGATCATCTAAAAGCAGCTGGGGCCCCAGCAATACCCTCAATAACAAATAACAGATACACACAAACCCTTGTTAAAAAGAGCAGAAATAGTCTTCCCTGTGTCTGCCAAATCATAGAATAGTAGGATTGGAAGAGACCTCGAGAGGTTTTCTAGTCCAGACCCCTGTACTTAAGGCAGGATTAAGTATTTCTAGACCATCCTTGACAGGTATTTGCCTAACCTGCTTTAAAAAATCTCCAATGATGGAGATTCAACAACCTCCATAGGCATTTTATTCCAGTGCATAACTATCCTGACAATTAGGATTGTTTTCCTAATGTCCAACCTAAACTGCCCTTGCTGCAATTTAAGCCCATTGCTTCTTGTTCTATTCTCAGAGGTTTACAAGAAGAATTTTTCTCCCTTCTTCTATGGAAGATGACTTCCCATAAACTAACAATATCATCTTAGTTTTATCTGGATTTGCCTTCATAAAATTTACTCCTCCTCATGCCCCATTATCACCCAGACAGGATGAGGTAAGATGGACAGTACTTTTATCATGACTCTACCAATTTTAGGGTATTTTTTAATCTTTCTCATGAAAACATGATGCAAGACTGCCAACTCATGATTTTTCCGTTATTCACAATGGCCACCATCTCCTATTACTGTCACTGGGGCTGACACCACCAAGATGTCTGCCATTTCCCTATAGTCTCCCTATCTGTAGAAGTGAGGCTGCCCTCAATAAGGTTGGAAGCCATTGCCCTCTGTTTTCAATGAGATTCAAGTTATGTCCATAGTCAAAATGGCTGCCACTTGATAGTTCAGGGGACTGGGCAGGACATAGGGACTGTGAAGAGCAGCAGAGACACTGTGAAAGGTGGATGGGGAAAATGTAGGGTGCGATTAGGGGGAGTTAGGGAATGCTGGAGGATGTGAGGGCAACAAGAACAAATGGGGTCTCTGGAGCATGGGGAAACAGAGGAAGGGTGTGCAGGTGAGGGAGGGGTGTCCAGTCTCAGGCAGAGAAGGGAGTGGTGGAGAGTAAGGGAAGCGTTGCTTCTTGTAAAAGGCTAAACCAGGGATCGGCAACCTTTGGCACGCGGCTCGCCAGGGTAAGCACCCTGGCGGGCCGGGCCAGTTTGTTTACCTGCTGTGTCTGCAGGTTCAGCCGATCGTGGCTCCCACTGGGCGCAGTTCGCCGCTCCAGGCCAATGGGGGCGGTGGTAAGCGGCAGCCAGCACATCCCTCGGCCCGCGCCGCTTCCCACCGCCCCCATTGGCCTGGAGCGGCGAACCGCAGTCAGTGGATGCCGCGATCAGCCGAACCTGTGGATGCGGCAGGTAAACAAACCGGCCCGACCCACTAGGGTAGTTACCCTGGCGGGCCGTGTGACAAAGGTTGCTGATCCCTGGGCTAAACAAATCCCATATTGTTTTACTGCGACATTGTAAATACTATGTGGTAGTGTGAATCATGATGTATTAATGAGGTAAGTGGCTCTCAAACTCCCTTCTTTTATCAGAGGAAATACACTGGGAGTGGGGGACTTAAGACAATAATAGGAAATGGATGGCAGTTTCCCCATCTTAGGGGTGAGGAGATAGTAAGTGTCTTCATCTGAGCAGCCAGGGAGAGGCATGCATTTTTGTATGCATTAAAGGTTGGATTTTCACTCTTTAATCTCACACACACACATTAGTAGAGGAATAGAGGGGAGTTAAGCCAAAAGCCAGACTAAAAGAATGATTTGATCTTTAAATAGCATGATTTTTGAGAATCCAAATCATGATTTTTGAGCTCTCGAGGTTGGCAACACTGGATGGAGAGACATTGTTTATTTATGTAGCACCTATAGACAGAATCAGGATCCCAATTGTGCTAGATACTGTGCATATGCAGAGGAAGGTGTGGTTCTTCCCTGAAGAGATGGAAATATAATGAGAAAAAAAGATTCTGGGTAGGGCGAAGAGGTACAAGATATACAGAGTGGTCAGGGTGATGGCAAGCAATATTGTTTTAGTTTCATGTCTATATTTTATAAAAATGTGGTTTGGGGGATATGGGGAGTTGAGAGGAGAGGTGGTGACATTTGGAAATATAAGAGAGGAAGGAATTGTGGAAGTATGACAGAGGGATGGATAAGAAGAAAGAGAGCTTTTGGGGAGGGAGGTAGAGAGGGGTGACAAGTAGAATGGGTAGGAGGGTGAGGTTGGCCAGTGAAGGGTTGCAGTAGTAGGAGAGGGGTAGGATTAAGGGCGACCAGTAGTGATACAGAATGTGAGAGACAAATACCCAGGGTGAAATCCTGGCCCTTTTGAAGTTTGGATTGGGGCCAGGATTTCACCTCTAGGGTCCAAATTTCAGAGTTTGTGAGTGAAGTTATCAGGAAGCTGTGGGGACTCCTTCCATTTGCGACTGTTTCCAATGTACAAGGAGTGGAGAGGTTGCTGGACCTCATGTCCCAGGCAGGTCTGTCTAACCAGTTCAGGAAAAGGCAGAAGTTGAAAGACCTAGACTGGTGTGCACTGTTGTCTACATCAGCCTTTGTAGCTGCATTGCACATGACTAGTCATTCAGCTGAGATACTGTAATCTGTAGCATCATGAGAGCAGAAAGACAAAATTATTGTGATAAGGCCATGCACATGGGGCCAGGACAAGGGATGAGTTACTAAAATTAGTGAAAAAGATTGCAGTTTTCACCGGAGTTCAAGCATGAATAACACCAATACATTTCAAATAATTGAGGATAACAGCATGAACTCTCACTGAGATCAGAATTCTGCCATCATGTTTGTACTGTTGGTGTAGACACCTGGAGCTTTTATAGTTTTTTTCACCCTATATGGTGTTGATTGTTGATCAGGGAAAGGTGATCCTCTTTTCCTCTCCCTCCTTCTCTTGTTTTGAACAGTGGCATTACAACTAATCATGGAGACTTCTCCTGATTTTGTGTGGTCTGGAGACTCCAGAATGGAGCTGTTGTTCCCTGGTTAGTTTTGTATCAGAAACAAACATCTGAGTGAGATTTTGCTAGAGGAAAATCTTACAAAACATATGATGTTATATGAAATGCCAATGTCTATTCTTACTACTGCTATGTATTTGTATTATAGTAGCACCTACAGACTCCAACAAAGAAATTTGTTCAACGTCACACAGAGTAAATGACAAAGTCAGGAAGTGAAAAGAGATCTCCCAAATCCTATTCCAATGCTATCCTTACAGAACTTTCTTCCTTTGCTTGAGCCATTATTACCAGATATAAACTCCCGATATGCCACCAAGTTATGAGCAAATTAAGACATGGTCTATTAGGAGGGATTTTTCAAACTTTCTGAGAAATGTTCCTGTAATCCTGATACACTAAGAAAATTCAGCTTTCAGTGACTTTCAAACAATATCCTACCTGTGTGTCATTCTTTTTTAACATATTTATTTGTTTTGATGTTTTCGTACAAACATTCCTGACTCTAGATGCTTTTGACAATTTTTTTTAAATATACAAATCACTGTAAAATTTCTAGCAATGTAAAATCTCTTTACCATCATAGACCAAATTAACTAACGAAGTCAATTAAAATGATACAGTCATGGAGTTTATTTACCTTGTCATATTCTCAGCTTTAAGACAAATGGCTCGAGGTACTACACAACACAAACAAAAGTGGTGAGCATTCAAGGAGATACATAAATGCATTGGTGGAGTTACAGAAGGGCATGAAGGTTTTCCTTTTTCTCTCCCTCTGAAAACAGACTTTTTTTCATTCTGGTTTGTTGTAGTCTGAGTGATGAAATCTGTCAGTCAATTTTGTGCCGAAGAAAAACTAATCAAGAGTGGATGGAAGAAAGTTTTCCCTGGAAAAATGTTGATATCAGAGAGTAAATATTACAGTAGGTTACTTTGATAAAATCAAGCATTCATTGTGATCTGAGTAAATAAAATACAAGGCAGATTATTTTTATGTATTTGCTGCCGAGAGGTTGTGAGGCTTGAGGGAGGAGATTATCATGTTCTTTTGTAATTGTACCAATCCATTCAGGTTTCTCCTTCAATGCTTACCACTTTTACTGACTATGTCTCATCACTTTTTCTGTGCTACCTTTCAGACATTTTTGGCATATGGTCCAATTCATTGCTGTTTTTGTACAATAATCAGCAAGCAGCTAGCAAAGTAATTTCAGAAGGAAATGTACAATAATTAATGACAGTTTTATTTGGTTAGGCCTCTCACTACACAGTCAGTGGACGTAATCCTTTCAGATTCTGCACGATTTATTAGAAAAGAGCAGGAGAAGAGTTTGACTCATTACAGAAAATTAATCAGTCCAATTAAAATGATTCCTCTGAGTTGCAAGTCACTGGCGGTCAGGCTTTTAATATCTCCCAGGAAGCAGATGTTTATGATATAAATAATTTAAATAAAACATTGCACATTTCCATATAGACAAAGGATTTTGAATATATTGTGTTTGCTGCAAGACATGTGCTGATAAAATATTCAATACGATATCCAGTGATTCAATTAACTATATAGTTCCTCTTAAAGTTAATAGGAACTGCATGGTTAATGCCCTTGCAATTCTACTGGAAATTTACCATGTAGTGTTTAATTCGAAAAACACCAAGCACAGAATGAAATATGTGCTGTATGCTACAAAGACATCAGTTGAAAAATGCTTGTTTAGGATTGTGTAAGCAAATATTAGTAGCGTGACGGGATGACCATTTTTACAAAAGTTATATTTGAGCTGGCTATCATGAAAATAACACTGGTGATGGTGTGACGTATTAGATAGAGGGGTGGTATTGTAAATGAAACTAACAGAAGCCCTATCACTTGACAAACTTAAAACAGGATAAAAGACTAGAAACAATATTGTAGAGAACAATCCCATATTAGATGAACAAATGAATGTGACATCAGCAAATACACTGCAATCAGCAGTTTGAAAGAACTGCTCTACTAGCTTTTCCTCCAGATGTTCCAAAAAAAGGGAATCAAGGCTAAGTGCAAAATGCTGGCCTGTATGAAATAAGCGCACTGCACCTCCCCCAACCTAATGCCCACTCAAGAATAAAGCAGGATACAAAGCCAGGGACTAATCTGTCAAGGTGCTGAGTGCTCTTGACTCCTATTAATTTCATTGATAAGCTCTCTGTGCCTTGCAGCCTCAGATGCCTACTGCTCTGCTGAGTGATGGTGGTGTGTGTATCTGCTGACATGGATATTGCTATTGACACCAGACAGTAAAGGGTGATCATGTTGTGTCTTTATACAGTAGTCATAATGCAGTGGACTGTGGAGAATGCCTCTTTGAGCCATTCTGCCCTGCTCAGAGACCCTCCACTTGGGCAGTAACAGCCCGTTCTTCATCTCAATGCACGATCCCAAAGGTTGGATTTTTCCTGAAATTATATTTTCCCTGTTCTTTCTTGCAAAGCATTGAGGAGAGGAGAAGAGAAGGAAAAGGTTGGGGGCAAGGGGCAAAGAGTACACCCACAACCATGCCTTCCAAGAATGGCACAAATTCTGATATTGCTCCCTGGGACCTGCAATGTTCAGAGCCCAACCCACAGCCCATGGAACAATGTGGAGAGAAGTCTTCGGTGTTTGCTTCCCTTTAGCCCCATCTGGTATGGATTATCATGGGAGGAAGTGAGCCATTCCAAATTCTGAGCATCCTGCTGCACAGCAAGTTATAAATGGTGTTGTACTCAAAAAAAATGCTGATAACTTTTAACTAGGATTGAAGCAACGCAATGTTAAAATTCTTGCTGAAGTTCACTGATTTCCCAGATGGGCTTTTTAAAAGCAATTCACAGTTTACTGGGAAGAAAACTTTTATAGAAGAATAAAAAATGTTACAGCAGAAAGAAATTGAAATGGGTAGTTTTAGTTCACTAAATAGTAATGATACTAATCTGTCTAATGATCATATTTGTGTTCCCTTTTTGTTGTTGTTGCTTTTTACCATTTTAAAATGACTTTTGCCTTCTCTTTAACTAATAGTAGGGTATGGGGTAGTTCAGTGCTGATTAAGATGTAGTTTAGGATAACTTAACTAACAATAAGAAATCATTATAAAATACACACAGTACTAATGCTGCTAGGTTGTAGAAGTTAGGTTCAGCAGCTAGGCAATGCAGATAACTGGTAAAGGAAGCTAAAGGTATCAATGGAAAATCTATGGCCAACAGCATTAAGGAGAATGAGAAGGAATTATTCAAATGAATCAGGAACAAAGAAAATCCTAATAATGCTATAGGTCAGTGGGTTTAAGCCTTTCCAGACAACTGTATCCCTTTCAGGTGTCTGATTGTCTTGCATACCTCCAAGTTTCACCTCACTTAAAGACTACTTGCTTACAAAAACAGGCATAAAATACAAAAGTGTCACAGCACACTATTACTGAAAAATTGCTTACTTTTCACATCTTTACCATATAATTATAAAATACATCAATTGGAATCTAAATATTGTACTTACATTTCAGTATATAATATATGGAGCAGTATAAACAAGTAATTGTCTGTATTAAATTTTAGTTTGTACTGCCTTCTCTAGTGTTTTTATGTAGCCTGTTGTAAAACTAGGCAAATATCTAGATGAGCTGACGTACCCCTGGAAGACGTCTGCATACCCCTAGGGGTACGTGTACCCCTGGTTGAGAACCACTGCTATAGGTCTCCGACTGGTTATGGATCACATTGGATATTCTGATATGGGTGTCTCATTCTCTCCTGTTGAAGCTATTCTACTTTGTATTAAATATTAATTGGGCAAGAGAGAGCAAAGGAAAGAATTACTCTATAGTCCAGGTTTCACTTGCCTGAGAGGTGAAAAACCATCATTCAAAACCCTTCTCACTAAGCAGAAGGGAGAATTTAACAGGGATATCACACAGCTGATGTAAATACCCTAATCGCTGGGCTCAAGGTTCTAAGGCAAGCTGCCACTTTGTCCTCTAACACCTCAGAGAAGGGTTCCTAGCTGTGGATCACAAGCAGAGATAGGTGCATCTTTGAAGCTCGAACTTAGGTACCTAACTCTGTGAGAGAGACAGGGACTAGGACACATCCCTCTTGTCAGCATATCCCATTGGCTAACTTAAGCAAGGAACCGCTTCTCATGTTGGCTTTTGTGGATTCCCATTCTCTCTCCTGATTTACTGTATAGAGAGCCTAGGTACCTAACTTGCGCTTTGTGGATTCCATGATTTTTTTAAGTGCCTAAAAATTTTCCTTTTTAGATGTGGATCTTAATGAAGTTACTGAGCTGCTAATGAAAATATACAATCTCTCATTGAAGTCATCTACCGTATTGAAGCATTGGAAGTCAGCAAAGATGTAGCATCTTTTTAAAAGATAGGTACAATGTGATTCTGGGAATTACAAATCAAGTGAGCCTTATTCTAGTACAACACAAACTGGGTGAAAAGATCATTAAAACTGAATTATAGAAAACCTAAACTTTGATGATGTGATAGGGATAAAATCAACACAGCCTCTGTACAGGAAAACATGCCTCTGCAACCTAAGCAGAACCTCTGCTGGTGTGAATCTCCATATACCACTGAAGACAAACGCTAAAGATTTGTCCCTGCATTTTTAGCACTTTGCTTTTACAGGAGATCTATAGCAGCGTTTCTCAAACTGGGGTCGCCGCTTGTGTAGGGAAAGCCCCTGGCGGGCCGGGCCGGTTTGTTTACCTGTTCCGTCCGCAGGTCCGGCCGATCGCGGCTCCTACTGGCCACGGTTTGCCGCTGCAGGCCAATGGGAGCTGCTGGAAGCGGCGGCCAGTATGTCCCTCAGCCCTCGCCGCTTCCAGCAGCTGCATTGGCCTGCAGCGGTGAACCGCGGCCAGTGGGAGCCAGCGATCGGCCGGACCTGCGGACGGGGCAGGTAAACAAACCGGCCCGGCCCGCCAGGGGCTTTCCCTACACAAGCGGCAACCCCAGTTTGAGAAACACTGATCTATAGTTTCCAAACATCTCTTCCTATTATAAAATATCCCTCTATGTTATATTACTTTACTCTTAAAATTGGTTCCAAAGTTTTGAAGCTTAGGGTTTTGTTTTAAGACCTGTTTCTGGTTTTTTTTATCCTATTTGTATTATATTGATTATAATTTCTGGACAGTTGCAGCCATAGTAAACTAAAATATTTCTCTGCTTTTCCAACCTACCTCCATTTCTAGATAGGACATTTTGAGCTAACTTAACTAAAACCATGAGAGTAACTATTTCTTATTGTGAAGTACAGAAAGGACAGGTGTCTACTTAGTGTTACCTATCAGTTTATATGACTTATAAAAGAGTTGTGGCAATGATCACATGAATGACTTTTTATTGTAGCTCACCCAGTTGTTTTAGGACAGAGGACAGTTAGAATCCTTGCAGTCTGGTTTTACAGAAACCTCTCTTAAAAGGTGTGTTCCTACGACTGGTTTCCTTAGAGTTTCTTCAGCTCTTGGAAGTGGAAGGAGGTGACACAATACAGATAAATGTTTCTTTATTCGATATTCTAAAATTATAATGCATCCACAAAGAGAACAGATTGTCAGCATATTTAATTAACAAGGGAGTATTTTTGAGGGCAGTGAGATCCAGAGGTCTGTGTTGGGAAGGCAGTGTTCAGAGAGATAATTCTTCAGCTCCATAAGAACGTAAGACTGGCCCTGCTGGTCAGACCAAAGGTCCATCTAGCCCAGTATCCTGTCTTCCCTTACCCATCTCTAGCCAGAGCAACCTGGATATTTGCCAAGCCATGGGACTTGCACCTCATCAATTATATTTGAGCTTTAGAAGCTAAAGCATTACTGACTTGAAAGTGTAAGAATTAACACCTACTAAAATTAAACTTCCCTTTAATCCTGGACTGATAAAAACAGAAGTTGGGCATCTACAATTAAAATATTCAGCACAATTGACTAGTTTATATGAAAGGGCTCTTTATGAACCAAGGTAAACTAAATGATGTGATTTATTCCCTGTCATGTGTTTTACAATCTAGAAGGTATGTATAATGCTATGATAAAAGTGGTTGCATCGGTAATATCTATGGAGACACCACTGAATTACATTCCTGAAATGAGATGCCACAATGGCTACATCATGCACTATCATGGTCTTGAGCCATTATTCTGCCAGAAAATAACCAAGTTTCATCATGATGCCTCATGACAGGTATCAAATCAACCTACCTGATCAATGTATTATGAATAGGTTCAATAAAAGGAAATGCTGTTTTTTGTTTTTGTTTTAATATCTCCCCTGCTCAGGACAATGGTGAAAGTGAGCAGTCTCCCAAGCAAGTTCTCATTTTGAATAATACTATCTGTAAAAGCCTTGCTGCTGAAAAGTAGCCATTATGATTACTATGATTGATTTATTGTTCCTCTTCTACTCTTCTTGTGTCAAATCATTAGACTGCTATAACATTGAATTTCAACTGCCATCGTGCTGCCCATTCACCTGTTAGGTTGATTCCTCTGAAGTTACTCATGTCTTGTGTAGCCTCAACTAACCTAAATAATACTTGTATAAGCTGTACATTTTTGCACTGGTAAGGAGGGTCCAGGCACTTATCCAACATCATTTTCTTCAAGATTTAGACAAGAAATTGAATATCCATATTATCTTAAGACCAACATTTAGTTCACGGCAAGTTGGGGTGTAAATTTACAGCACACTAATCTGCTGTGCACTATCTGTATGGACTCTGCCACCATGTATTAAAAGTTCCCTTGTGCACACTGATCTATTCAACTTTGAAACAGATGCACTGAAGCAGAGTCCACAAGGACACTTATGGTAAGTCTACACAGCAATTAAACACCTGTGCGTGGCCCAGGTCAGCTGACTTGGATTCATGGGTCTCCAGCTGCAGGGCTGTAAAATTGCTGTGTAAATGTTCAGGCTCAGGCTGGAACCCAAGCCCTAGGATCCTGCGAGTGGGGAGGGATCCAGAGCTCAGGCTCCAGCCCAAGCCCAGACATCTACACAGTAATTTTTAGCCTTACAGCCTGAGCCAAAGTCAGCTGACCTGGGCCAGTCATGGATATGCAGTGGGTCTTTTATTCCAGTGTAGATGTACCAATAACTGTCTACACAAGTGCTTAACTCGTCATTTTTTATTTTCATTTTAATTTAAACATCATCTATATGTTTCTGTTTTGGAAAAAATGGATTTCCTTGGCCTCATGTCTGAAATGACTCTCAATAGTGCTTAGTGCACTGATTGATATTTCAAGTCTTACTTCCAGATAAATGCTGTTCAAACTGTATTTGTATGAGACCAGGTGTGAAATCCAATGCCTAATTAGATTAAGTGCAGCCTCCCTGTCCCTAAGGATAAGCCATAGGATATATCACACTCTCTTTCCTATGTAAAGTGAGCAATGTGAAATTAAATTTCATCTACTCCCTGATATGCTTTGTCCATACTGGTCCAGATCTTCAAACTTGTGTAAATCTGCATAGTTCCATGGATTTCAATGCTGAGCATCTGACCCAATATCTCTAATTAAGGTTATTAATTAAAGTGGTGATACGTACCATATCTTTTTAGATGTTACATTCTGGGAGAAAAAATCGTTGCTTTGCAAATTATTTGCTCTGCAGTTTTTAGAAATTACTATCAAAAGCAGAATAACCTAGTCAATAACTGAAGCTTTGGTCCTTTGCCTATTTCAACTCTTTATAGAGATAAGTGAAAGACTAATGAGCACACACTTGACATTTTCTTTATCCATAGATACTAAATGTACATAAAACGTCAATGGCTAATTCACATGCCATGTATCCTGAGAGAGATATTCTGAAAAGTGTGTGTGAGTTTCTGAGAATATGTTATATGCTTTGGTTCTGTGTTTAATTTCTCATGGGCTTTGATTAAGAAATTATTAACATAGTCACTAATTTATTCTTTCTGCAAAGCACACAGAATGTCGACTGAATGATATAAATATTTCCCTGGTGCATTTTCTATATAATTGTAAAGTTCAGACTACAAGGAAAAAGTGAACACTTTTATGTTTATATAAATAATACAAAAATAACTGCAAGCCACAAATCTGGTTGCAGAACTATTGCTAGCTTGCAGTACTTCAGACAGGCAGATGGATGAAAACATTGCTGAGGCCTGACATTGCTATAAACCTTGCACTCAAGCTGAAAATCATGAAGACCTTTTTATAATGTTTCTTTTTATGCTTACTACAGTTATGTTGTTTTCTGCCTTCACATTTTAATTCTAGTTTCCAGTGCTTTATGACTTTGCAGTATCAACACAATTTGTGATGGAAGTCAACATATAAGTTCTTCAAATAATCAATTAAAAATGGCCACAATTATTGTTATTGGATGTGTCTGGTTTACTTGAAAATGCAATATGGGGTCCCAATCCAGCAAATACATATTCACCTGCTTATCTTTAACACATTGGTAGTGGCCTTAATTTCCTCTTATACTCATCAGTCTATCATGTCTACCCCAACCAGAGCTGAGTTGTCCGTACTCTCAAAGGGACTGAACTTCTGCCCCACCACACAACTGATACCATACTAATATGTAGAGAACTAGAAGAATTTCTCTGACTCCACCTCAAAGAATTCTTTCACAACAAAGATGACATCACCCACAACTACCACATCCCCACCAACAGTCAGAAGAAAAAAGAATCATCTGACAGGCCGCCAACCAGTGGATGAAACCACAAACTTGATGGTTACATTGATTGCTTCAGGGGAAAAAATGATGGAAAAATGCACCACAAAATCAATAATATCCCAGAGATACATCAATTATATTTTCATCCTCGGGACAGACAACCAAAACTCCCTAACAGATTTCCACTACCACTTCGACAAACACCACCCATCCATCAAACTCTCTCTAGAACACTCCCACACCAGCATCATTTTCCTGGACATCATGATCAACTTCAACAATGAAACCGTATGGACAACTATATACACGAAACCCATGGATTACCACACATATCTCCACAGATCTAACAACAATCCCAGACACACCAAGAAATCTGTTATCTACAGCCAGGCACTAGGATAACACAGAATACAATGTGAGTATAAAATCTAGTATACACACTTTAACACCCTTAAACCTGCTGTCACCAAACAAGGGCACTGCACTGGTGAAATAAATATCATCATGGAACTGGCCACCTTAATACCTGAAGAGAACCTGCTTCAATACGTGTGTGTGTGTGGATGGGGTGGGGGACACTGACTGCACATCTCTAGTGATCATCTATCACAGCACATTGGAACCCATACAGGGTATCATTAAACAGCTACAATCCATACTTGATGTGGACCACATCCTGAAAGAAATCTTTCCTGAATCCCCTCTTCTGGCCTTAAAAACAACCTTGAACCTCTCCAAGATCATCATCAGAAGCTAGCTCCCCACAGACCAGGATACCAACTCAAAGTGGCACAGACCTTCCATAAGAACAGATACAAAACCTGCAGCCATATCTCCACTGCTACAATGATCAACCCCACTACAGAACACCTTTCATGATCCTTCACAATGTGGTGTGCCTCATGCAGTGCATCAAATACCCCAACAACAATTATGTGGGTGAACCTAGACAATCATTATGTTCTCAAATGAACTCACACAGAAAAATGATAAAAGACAAAAACATCCTATCACCCATGTGTGAACACTTTTCTCAAAATGATGACTCCAGATCTGACCCCTCAGTCCTTGTCCTCGAAAAAAAACCTGCACAACACCTTCAAAAGACAACCCAGGGAGTTTAAATTCATAACTCTGATAGTCACAGAAATCATGGTCTCAATAGAGATGCTGGTTTTATGTCTCATTACAACAATTTGTAACCCACTCACTTTCCTTTGTTCTATGACAGAATAGGTGTTAATTACTCACTTACTTTTGAATGGTTTCTTGCAACATGTGTTAACTCCTTATGCTTAGCAATCTGTTACACCATGTATTTAGCCGGGACACTCTGATTACCTTTCTCAGATCTGAAGGAGAGCATTGTGGAGCTTAAAAGCTTGTCTCTTTCACCAACAGAAGTTGGTCTAATAATAGATATTACTTCACTCAACTTGTCTCTTTCATACACACAGAATATGCAGGTTTGAAGAGTATATACTCCATCTGCCTCTTGATGGCTATAATTATTACAGTTGGTGAAATATTCATCACAGAAATATTTTTTTATAAAAATTGACCTGTTTTCAAGTTCACAGAATTGAACCAATTTTACCACCCCCCAAAGACATTCATTCAGAAAATATTTTTGCAAAAATGTTGTGATAAATGTTTTCAAATTTCAAATTGGGATGATTTGTTGTGATTAGTCATATAAATCACATTATATTAATTCTGGTCCTCAGATCTATTCATTGTTCTTAGAAGATTTAGTTGAAGCCTTTTTTACTCTTTAAACTCTGTTTTCTAGAGGGAAGATCTGTGTATCTGTTAGACAAAGACACGATAACATCCAATGACTGGAAGCTGTAGTTAGACAAATTCAGGCTAGAATGAGGGTTATGAACATTGGAACAACTAGGAATATAGTGGATTCTCCATCACTTGAAGTCTTTAAATCCAAATTGGATGTCTTCCAAAAAGATATTCTTTAGCTCAACTTGAACTTATGGTCTTGATGCAGGAATCACTTGCTAAAATTCTATGGCCTGTATTACACAGGAGGTCAGATACATGATAATAATAGTCCTTTCTGGCCTTAAAATCTATTAATCTTTGGTATCCTTTATAGGGTGCTCAGCTTTCTGAGGTCTTCCTGTTAGTAGATTTAAATGTAGTTTGCGATGGATAGACTGATAGATTCATGGACTTTAAGGCCAGAAGAGATCATCATGATCATCCAGATTGACCTCCTGTACGTTGCAGGTCAAGGAACCTTATCCACCCACTCTTGTAATAGACTCATAATTTCTTGTTGATGTACTGAAGTCCTCAAATCATGATTTAAAGACTCCAAGTTACATAGAGTCCACCATTTACACTAATTTAAACCTGAAAATGACCCATGACCCATGCTGCGGAGGAAGGCAACCTCCCCCCCCAAATAAATACCCCATGGTCTCTGGTGAGAGAGAGGGCTCAGCTGTATTTCAATTCCACGTGGCACCCCGGGGTTGGGGGGGACACCTGTCACAGTATTTATTTAATTAAAACATTAAAGAGGTCTCTATCCATATCTAGATCAGATCCTGGGGGTATGTAGCATACCCCAAGCACTATCCCAGGAGAACCTCTGGTAGCTTTCTCCCCCAAAGTGATTTTGACCCAAACAAACTGTTTTATTCATTCCATTACTTCCAATTTCTTTATCATTAATATACAATGCTGCTGCACCACTTTTACCTTTATTTCTGTCTTTCTTGAACAGCACATTCCTTTTAATACCTATACGTCAATCATGACTACTATTCCATCATCATGTTTCTGTTCTCCCTATAACAGCTGGTTTCACTTCTTGCACCAGTAGTTGTAGTTCCTCCATTTTGTTACCCAGGCTTCTTGAATTTGTGTACAAACATCTTTGCTTTTTATGATTGGCTTCACCCAGATTCCTCACCCAATTAGGTACAGTCATTCTACTTCCAGTACCACCTATCTTACTGTTAGTGTCATTGGTACTGGAAGTATCTTTCCTCTTAATGTCCATTCTCCTATCCATTGTTGTTCCTTTCTCCATTGCTGTATTCTCTTTTTCTTGATTTTCCTCCTGGTCAATATTAGAATCAGGCACGGAGAGTACATGAGCATCTCCCAAGTTCCTAGTTTAAACTCTTTTAATCAGTTATGCCAACCTCCATCTCAGAAGTCTATTTCCCTCCCTACTTAGGTGGAGTCCATCCCATGAGAACAGTCCTCTGTCTGTGAATACCTCCCAGTGGTTAAACATCCTAAAGCCTCCTTATAGCACCACTGCCTGAGCCATCTGTTGGTCATCATCTTGTCTTGCCTTCGTTCTCTTCCTCTAGGGACCGGCAAAATCCTACTGAAGATCACCAGAACCTCTATCTCTTTAAGCATCCTCCCCAGCCTGGCATAGTCTCCCTTGATGTGTTTCAGCGATAAGCTAGTAGTATCATTTGTTCCCACGTGAAGGACAATCAGTGGATTTTTTCCTGTTCCCATTAGGATTTTCTTCAATCTCAGGTCCACATCCCATATCTGAGCTCCCTGCAGACAGCACTCCCTTCTGTTCTCCAGATCAGCTCTGATGAAAGGCCTGTCTGTTCTTGTTGGTAGGGAGTCATCAATCATATAGACGTGCCTCTTCCTGGTGTTGGTGTAATTGTCTGGCCTTCCTCCCATTCTTTCTGGCTACAAGTCCTCTTGTCTTTTATTCTCTCTTGCAATATTCTGTGAGTCATCCTCTATCCTTTTGCGACTCTGAACTCTGGCTATCTCTCCTCTTCCCGTCACCTTGTAGGACTAGCTGCTCTTCTTTTCTACCTTGTCCTCCCACCTTCTCTTACTGCCCACTGTGCCACTTCTTCAATTTCCAACTCAGCAAACCAGTTCCTGAACTTTATTTCTCCTCCACTAGCCATTCTTTCCCTCCGCCTTGTTCTTGTAGTCACATACTTCCACTAGACACTTTCCACACCCAGCAATCTAGCCTCACAATTCTACAGTCCAACTTATATCTATGAGTCATGATTTTTCCCTTCAGCCTCCTTTCACCTTCTCTCCATCATCTGCTCAAATCGCCTTTGAAACGTAACCATAATTTCCACCTGCATCTCCAAACCTCGGATTTTCTTTTCCATCATCTCTATCAGGTGGCACTTCATACAAAGGAAGCTCTTTTCAGGTACCTGATCCAAGGTAATGTACATCCTGCAGCTTCCACAGCTGGTCATCTTCATTGTTTCTTCCACTCTATGGGTCAATACCACTGCTGCCTCTGTATGTATCATAGCCTCTCCGCCTTTCCTGCTGTCAAGGAAAACAAAAAAAATAAAAAACCCAAACCAACAAGCACCACATATTCTCTCCCCCAAACTCTTCTTACAAACTCTCCCACTAACTGCTCTGTTTTCAACTCTGCTTTCTGGCCTCTGTGCTTCTGGCTGGCTGTTTCACTGCCTTTATAGGCTCCCTAATCAGGGAAGCCCCACCCCCTAATCGGGGCTCAGCTGTGATCAAAGACTCTACTTTTCTCATAGCACATTGCTTATAATATGTATTTCTAGATAGCTTGACAATATTAACGCTGGTGTTTGCATGTTTTTAGTTTATTCTCCTTGTAGTAATTGCATGTCAGTTTAATGGATAAACTCATACACAGTCTTCTTCAGCTGTTCTTTCTCTATTTTAAAAACAACACAGAAACATTTATCTTACCATGTCTTTTTCAAATCCTTGTCACTTCCACAGAAGATGAATGTGATAAGTCTACTGTATGTATCTGAAATCTCTACTTTTATGCTGATTTCAGCTTGCCAGGTAAATACTTTGTGGAATATGCTCATCTTTCTTGGTAACTTTAACAGCATTGGTAATGCTGGAATTCAGATGATATTTCACTTGTCTCTGCATTATACTATTTCCATTCAGAATATTTATGGGAAAGTCTGGGAGTATGTGTATGTTCAGGGGCTTTTCTTACCCCAGTTTGCTAGCATGTTAGTCACAAAACAAAGATGCTAACTGGGTTGCAGCTTTGATGGGGTTGGGAGCAGTGGATACATTCTCGAGGTGTGGAGTGAAGGGATGGGATCTCAACCAGGAGCAGCTAGGTTAGTGCTCTAGGTGCTCCCTCTGCTTCCCCATCCCCTTCCACTTGTCTTTGGAGCATGTGTGTGTATGGGAGGGGCAGGCTACTTTTTTCAATTTCAATTTCCCTTTCCCCTCCACCTTCTTTTTGCTGCAAGGGCTTGGGGAGCAGAGAACTCCCTGCATGCTGAGCCCAGGCAACAGAGGCTGTCCCACCAACCTTTGCCACCATCTTTTATGATAACTTTTGGAGGGTTGGTAACACTGGAATTCAGATGTTTTACTTGCTGTACATTATACTATTTCCATTTAAAATGGTAACGTGTGAGTATATGTGTTTGTTAATAAATTTTACTTATCCCAGTTTGCTAGCTTGTCACTACAAAAACAAAGCAAGGATTTATCTTTAATGTTTCTGCTTTTCCTTGTGCTGGGTGATACATCTTTGTACCGCCTAGAATCTTATGGAACATGAATGAGTCATTTACCTCACAGCACTGAACTATTGGTAGGCCAACACATCATAGCGCCGCCACAAGGCTGACACTCTTAATACATTGCTGATTGATGTGCATGGATATGATTTTCTTGAGCTGCTACAATCTATTAGTGCAGAACTGTTATTGCAACCTGATTTTTTTCTGATTGCTGATTTTGTATATAATTAAGCAATATTTATTTAAAAACCATATTTTCAGACAAAAATGCAAGCATACAGAATTATTTGAAGTATTCTTTCTGTAGTGTTACACATTTTTGATCAAATAACTAGGCTAACATTTCATTGGAAATGTTTCAGCTGTAATCATATGCTAATATGATCACGTGACAGTGCTTTTCCTTGTATTTCTCATAACAAATAACTGGGACACCCTCACTCACTGTAACGTATTGTGTCTAGCTGTTGAATTATTCTTTGTGGCTCTTTTCTGTGCCCTTTTTAATTTTCCAGCATCCTTTTTTAAACATGGATGCCAGTGCTGTATACAGAGGAAAAATCATCTCCCTACTCCTACTCATTACTTTTTATATATCCAAGGATCACATTTGCACTTTTTGCCACTGGGAGTTTTTGTTGAATTGCTTGTATGCTAAGACTTCTAAATCCTTTTCAGAGTCACTTCTTTCCAGGATACAATCCCCCTTTGTGTAGGTATGGCCTACATTTCTTATTTCTAGCTGTATATTATTGCATTTAGCTGTATTAAAATGCATTTTGTTTGAATGAACCCAGGTTACCACATGATCCAGATTACCCTGTATGACTGTCCTCATCCTTATTTACCACTCTGCTAATATTTGTCTGATTTGTAACCTATCAACAGTGATTTTTATATTTACTGCCAGATCATTGATGAAGATGATGAATAATATGAGGGCTAATGTCAATCCCTGTAGAATCCCAATCAAAACTCCCCCATTTGATGATGATTCCCCACTGATAACTATTTTTAGAGATCTTATATTCCTATGCTTGGTCGCTGAACTGCTGTATGACTTTGGGCAGGTTACTTCACCTCTCTGTGCCTCTGTTTCCCCTCCCACCCTTTGTTTGCCTTTCCTATTGAGATTATAAATTTACTGGGGGCAGGGATTGTTTCTTAGTAGTTGTTTGTACAGAAATTAGTACAATTGAGCTGTGGCCTCAGTAGGGACCTCCAGCCACTACAATATTACAATAAAAATAATCAATTGATATTATAATCAAATAACATGAATAATTTTGAGCCTGATCCTGAAAGGTGTTAAGTGCTTTTAACTCATTCCATTCCATTATTGGCATTTGAGGATGCTCAGCATATCACAGGATCAAGCCATATAGACCTGTGTCTGCGCTAGCACTTTTCTTCATATTTCCCACCATTGCACAAGCACTATTTCAGCTCCAAAGGAGGTATCAATGGTATACATAATAGTGTAGACCCTCTTGGTTCATTTTAACTACTGTTGAGGTTGAGTAGACCCAATGGTTAAAATGCTAACAGCTGCTGATGCTTTCTACAGTTGCTACGATAGGTGGAGTTGCACCAGTGATAGTGGAATGATGGTGCATTTAGAGAATCATGCTCAAGTTAAGGCCTATGAGATGAATAACTATACAAGTGAATTCTGAATTATCTTTTTTCAACTTTTGCAAGATAATGAGCTCAGGTTCGTTACTGTGGCCTCAGACTAGCACATGTAGTATCTTATAAAAATGAAAGTCGATGCTAATTTTCAAATGTAAATTATTCTTTTCTTATTTCTTCTGTGTATTTTACTTTTTCTAATCTTGCTTGCAGACCATTCCCTTTGCTCAAATGAACATTTTAAATATGTTTAATTATGAACACTCTGGACCAAATTCATTCTTAATGGAATTCCAGTGCAGGAATGAATTTGGCCCTACAGTTTATAATTAGAATATAATTTAAGGTTACACTAGGTTATTATAGCAAGGATAATTGCCATTGACAAACACACTGTGAGAATTATGTTAATTATAGTTAAATATTATGACATATAACTGTGATCCTGTTCTCATTGTCCAGAGAATTTTAGAAATCTAGGTTATTAAAATTAATGAAGAGTAATTTTTTTTGTAACCAAAATTGGTGTAAACCAAAATCTGTTTATTCTGTATGTCTCAACCAAAATATCCCAGAAACTGGGTCACAGAAAGAGAGAGAGCAGAGCTAGCAGAGAAAAAATTAAAAACTGCACACATTAAAAATGAATGAATGAAAAAACATGTAGAGGTTATTCCCACTGCCATACTACTAACAAAGCTCAAAAGCTACTTTAGAATGACAAGACTCAGTTATACATAGCATTAAATGAAATCGCTGCTGTTAGCATCAACAATCCTTTTCTGTTTTCTCTTTCACACTCTTAAAACAAATTATTATTAGAGTGTGTGTTTGTTTTGCCTATGGAACCAGTGCCTATTTCTTTAGCAATATCAGCAGGCAAAAAATGTCTTGACAAACTGCAAAAGGCTAACATGGGTGAACTGTGGAGCAGTCTACATTTGACATGTTCATTACTTAAAGGTTCAGAAATTATTATGTCTTGTGATGTTAACTTCCCTATATCACCACACTACCGAATCTTATTTATGCCATTGAAATATAAAAATAGAACAGCTCAGAATTCTGAAAGAAACCACTGATTTGGTGGCATGACAGCCCCATATAATGTAGGAAATTTAATAATAAATACTTGGTAAGCCAGTGAGGGCTTCAAAAAAATTTTTCATTACAGCTGTTGGAATTACCACTTTTAATTTTTAAGTGCCTTTGTATGCAGAAATGCATAGTTTGGGGAAAAGTCCTGACATTTTAAATCTGATCTTACCTATCAAGCAAACTCCCATTGATTTCAGTCATTTAAAACAACCATTTCTCAGTGCAAGGGATGGGACCATAAATTCAGCAGTGATGGATTCTTTAGGGATATTCCACACTGAAAATTTATATCAGCATAGCTATGTCTCTTGGGGGTGTGAAAAATCCACACCCCTGAGAGCCATAGCTATGCCGACCTAACCCCCTTGTGTAGACAGTAGGTTGATGGAAGAATTATTCTGTTAACCTAGATACTGTCTCTCAGGGAGCTGGATTACCTACAGTTCTGGGAGCACAGGTGCCAACTCCATGGATGCTCCAGCCCTGGAGCACTCATGGATAAAATAGTGGGTGCTCAGCACCCACCAGCAGCCCCCCCACAACTTCTCCCCCAGCTCCTCCTGCCCACTGACAGGCCCCGCTGATCAGCTACTCCTCCTCCCCCCCCGTGCCTCCCTCCCATGGGTGATCAGCTGTTCAGCGGTGTGCAGGAAGTGCTGGGGGGGGAGGGAGAGGAGCAGAGGTGGGTCGCACTTGGGGGAGGTGGTGGAAGCGGTGTGAAGAGGCGAGGTGGGGACTTGGGAGAAGGGATGGAGTGGATGCAGGTCTTGGGGTGGAGCCTGGGGTGGAGCATGGCTCGAGCAAGCCCTGGCCTCTCGGAAAGCCGGTACCTCTGGATGGGAGAACACCTCCAGCTGTGCTGTTGTAGTGTTTTAAAGTGTAGGCATACACTTAGTCTTCTACACTGTGAGGCAGAGTCTGATGGTTTTGGCTGGCTGGGCTGACTCTCCAGCTAACTCCTTCTTCTGAAGAGCCCCTCCAGAATGTTCTATGCCTCCAAAGGTGCAAAGCCATATCTTCTGTAGATTGTCCTGATTATTCCCTTATTTTTCCCAATTACATTTTTCCTCAGTTCTCCAATTTTTAGTGTGACATTATAAGGGTCATTTAAATTTACTTCATGTACAACTGTGGGGACCCCCATAATAGCTAATACAGCCGAAATGAAGGAAAATATCAGGTTCTGTACCCTGTGCTCAGCTCCTTTAGTTGAGTATATTGAAAAGGAAGAGTGTCCATTGTGCTCTCCTGGCCTTGGTGCTATTGCATAAAATAATCAGGCTGTCAGCCTGCCCCAACAGGACAGTGTGACTGTAGACAGGGCCGGCTCTAGGCACCAGCAAAACAAGCTGGTGCTTGGGGCGGCACATTTTTAGGGGCGGCATGGCCGGCGCCAGAATGCCGCCCCTAAAAATGTGCCCCGGCCGCCCTAGCTCACCTCCGCTGCTGCTGGCGCGCGAAACAGCTGTTTCGCGCGCCGCGGCCACTCGGAGTCTCCCCCTCCCTCCCAGGCTCTCAAACCTGGGAGGGAGGGGGAGAAGCAGCGCCCGCGCCGCGGCCACTCAGAGTCTCCCCCTCCCTCCCAGGCTCTGAAACCTGGGAGGGAGGGGGAGATCCCGAGCGGCCGCGGCGCGCGAAACACCTGTTTCGCGCGCCGCTGCTCCCCCTTCCTCCCAGGCTTGAGAGCCTGGGAGGGAGGGGGAAACTCCAAGTGGCCATGGCGCGGGCGCCGCTTCTCCCCCTCCCTCCCTCCTAGGCTTGAGAGCCTGGGGGGAGGAAGCAGGGCTGGGGATTTGGGGAAACGGCGGAGTTGACGCGGGGGCGGGGGTGGGGTAATTAAAAAAGGGGGGGGGGGGGGGCGGCCAAAATTGTTTTTGCTTTGGGCGGCAAAAATCCTAGAGCCGGCCCTGACTGTAGACAAACAAGAGGCTCAGAAAGGCATTGAACAAAAGGGCCAGGATATTGGGGGCTAAATCCACAGCCACTGACGTGGCCTGCGACCTCCTCCCCACAGGTGTCTCACCCCAGAAGGGTGACCCACAGAGGACTCAGCAGCTCCAGTCAGCACAACTGGCACAGAGTAAAACCTTGGGTCCCTGGACCTTCCTTCCACCCCTCTACCAGCAAAAAGACCCACAAGGCAGGGGGCAGGGGCTACATGTGTTTCCAGGGACCCATGCCAGTGGGTGTTCTGTGATCAGGTCACCCACTCCATTCCTCAGGGATCTCAAGAACTGCCAGCAGCATAGATTTTTTTTTTTTTTTTTGCCATTGTGCCTCTTTCCTTCATAGTGGAGTCATAGGGGTTATTTTGGAGTCGGGAGTTCATGTTCCTCAGGTAGCCATTTTAGAACAGACTCCTGACACTGCTTCCTTGGTGGTCTTCTTAGAGTCCTCACAGCAATATCCAATGGAAAAAAAAAAAACACAGGATCTCAGGAGAAAACAGACATAGAGGCCGTTCTTCATCCACTTCCCCCTCCTCATCCCTGGAGCCCACACAGAGTGAAAAAAAAAAAGAAACCAAAAAGCATTGGGACAGATTCAAGGAGCTGTCCCCCACCTTCCTTCTTTTCCTCTCTCTATGGCATGTTCAGACACAGCATAAGGGTTATAAAGCACAAGCATTCCTCCACGGATTCTTATTACTCCCAATCCTCATCTCTCACTCCTGCTAGTCTTCCCTCTAAGTGAAGTAAGGGTGACTGGGGTCTGGGGTGGGCACACGGAGATTGCTCAATCGGGGCAAACTGTAAAGAATGGGGTAGATGTTCCCCAGAACTGGTGGTTATTCTAATAATTAGATTCACCAAGCCAGCAAAAAAACAGCTTCTACAATATCTTACTGGTTACGCAGAAGCCAAAATACAGTTCACTTAAAGCAATTCAGCCTTGGGCTCCCACCCAAGACAGCCAAATCAAATATGATGAGGATTACTGGAAATCTTGTTCATCATATCTAAAGTTCTACTAATCCCAAAGGATAAATTAATGGAGATATCCTATCTCCTAGAACTGGAAGGGACCTTGAAAGGTCATTGAGTCCAGCCCCCTGCCTTCACTAGCAGGACCAAGTACTGATTTTGCCCCAGATCCCTAAGTGGCCCCCTCAAGGATTGAACTCACAACCCTGGGTTTAGCAGGCCAATGCTCAAATGCCCTAATGTCAATGGGCCTGAAGGAGGCATATCTCCATGTTCCAAGCCTTACGGCCATAGATGGTACTTGAGATTTGCATACAGCACTTGGCACATGCAGTACAAAACACTTCCTTTTGTCATTATCACTTCCCCCAACATATTCAAAAAAGGTCCTGGTGGTAATAATGGCATCCCTGCATCAGAAAGGCACAGTACAGGTGTGTGACTTTTCTCTCTGACAAGAACTGCCTCCCTACATAAGTCAGTCTGGGACACACAGCTGACAATACAAATGCTTCAACAATGTTGATTTATAATCACTCTGAAGAAAAGCCAGCTTGTCCCTACACAGACAGTACAACACGTGGGGACTTGGCTGAATACCACATTCCACGGGACCTTTCTCTCAAGAGACAGGCCATCATGGATTCTGGAGCAAACATACTACATCCTTCACAGTTGGTACTCCCACTTTCTTCATCTACTAAGCATGTTCATTCATGTATATACCTACTTCCATAGGTAAAGTTTCATCTCAGGTTTCTGCAGTATTACCTGTTAAGTTTCCCTACTCAGATTGGCAATTCCAACTCTCACACTGTAAGACAAGTCTCCACAGTAATAAAGGATTCCTCAGATGGTGGCTACATCCAACAAGATTCATTGACCTTATCCAGTTGTAGAACCACAGAGAGCTACCATAATGACAGATGCCATCTTGAAGGGATGACACATCTTGACACATGGTACAAGGCCAATCATTGTAGATGGAATCTCACTGCACCATAAACTGTTTGGCACTGCAGGCAATTCATCTAGCTCTTCAGGCACTCCTCTCTGCCTTAAACTCCTGACACATAATTGTATTCACAGATAACACTACTGCCATGGCAAATATAAACAGACAAGGGGGCACCCCATGGATCTCATTACAAGTGGAAGCCATGGATGAAAGAAACATTCTGTCATCTGAGCTGTGCATGTCAAAGGAAAACTGAATGCCACAGCAGGTTGGCTCAGCTGCAACCTCACAGACTGCGGGGGAGGGAAGGAGAGAGGGAGTGTCTCCACCAGAGCGAGTTTGACTACATAGCTCATAGTTTTTAGAAACAAATTTGTATCCAGCTCCAATGCCCAAAAAAACAAGTTATATGCCAGAAGGAGAGATCACCCATACAGGGGAATTGATGTGTGCACCCAGGTCTGGCCAAGAGCTCTGCTACCTCCATTTCCTCCTTTTCCCATGATAACACATATCAACCAATATATATGGAGGCTGCAGTGATTCTCACTGTGCCGCCGTGGCCCAGATGTCTCTGGTTTTCAGACCTCATAGAGATGTCTGCACCCCCTTCACTACCACCACAATCCACTCCAGAGCTACTCTCTCAGGGCCTTCTGTTCCATCGCAACCTGACATTTCTGAACCTGACTGCCTGGTCATTGAAAGGTCACATTTAAATAAATTAGGACACTCCAGTGATATGAAATCTACCCTACTGAAATCCAGAAAGTTTTCCACCAATTCTCACTGTACAATAAAATGGAGATTTGATTTCTGGTGTAAGAGAATAAATGGCAGGATGGGCTTCAGTCAAATTGCTCCTAGAATTCTTACAGGCAGGTCTGTCAATGGGCGAACAGTACAACACACTTAGTTTGTTCTAGTACACCTCAGAGCTAGGTTAAACAAAGCTTCCAGGTCCTCCAGACTAAGCTATATTATATCACACCACCCCCCCCCAAAAAATATAGCATCTACCCTTCATAAGTTGTTCCTTATTTGCCCAGTTTCAAAGCTCACGTGACTTTGAGCTATCTATGTGGAGAAAAGGTAGCCTGAATGTTATTGAAGTTGGAAAAGTAGGTTGGGTTTTCTTAGGTACTCATGTAGAAAATGGCTGAAGGGATTTTTCTCCAAACTTTCATTTAGCTTTTGGAGAAACAAGAGCAAATAGGTCAATACCTCCGTTCTCTGGCTTTTGTCAAGTTGTTTGAGATAAAATGCTGAATCTTTCCACTCCCTCTTCACATTTCTAAAAAAATCTATATTGGTTTCATTTCTAATAATTGCAATAGGTTTTTCCATAAGGAAGGAAAACTTATGGGTCATGAGCTAATAATTCATTTCTACTTCTTGTTTTTTTTTGGGGGGGGGGTGACTGGGGGGCGTTACAAGTCTACATAATCTATGTTTTTCTTCTTTGGAGAGAACAATTTTCTTCTGCTATCCACATCACAATTATTTCCTAAGGAACCCATGTGGCGTTTGCATCTGTAAACTAATATCCAAGCTTTTCATTAGTGACATATTGTTTATGACTGTTTTCTTGCATGGTCCGTCTTCCATAAAAATTTCAAATAGTATTTTGCTTGGTATCCCCCTCCTCTTGTTCAATTGTACTCAATCCATTGAAATCAGTTCAGACTGGCTCAGCATGGCATCTCTGTCTCTTATCATCTGTATTAGTTCTACTACATTTTAAAAAAAAGTATAAGCTTCTTAGTTGAATTGTTTACAATAAAAATAATGTTTCAAATGTCACTTTTCACTAAAACCTAAACGTTTATTTTGCTGCCAGAAGCTTTTTAGTCTCCTCCTTCTGCCAAGTCTACTAAGGGTTGAAATTTACATCAAATATTCAGCAGGAAATTTTTATTGGCAGATAAAAATACCTCAGACAAAATACTTTAGTGAAAATTATTTATTTATCCAGGCACTTTGGGCATTGTCTGCAATGGATTTTCATTGCATGCTACTCATAGGATAATCATTTTGTAGTCACACAATTGAACTGAAAGAAAAAGAAAACAGGACAATTATTTTATTTGAATATTGTAGGCTATACATTTCGGACATTAAATTCATTTTACCACAGTTCATTCCTGTATCTCAATATAACCCCTCTACAACAAGCTACTAACATAAACTTGTAATTTCATCTCTTTTTTTTTAATTCTCTATCCTTAAGTCTCATTTAACCTTCTCTGCACTGCTATAGGCTTAAGGTAGGGTGACCATATGTTCCATTTTGGCCAGGATAGTCCTTTCGTTAGCCTGTCCCAGCCGTTCTGACTCTCTTTTTTTTTCAAAAGAGGGCATTTGTCCCATTTGCTCTTGCCAACTGATCACGTTGGCAAGAGCAAATGGGACAAATGGCCAATTCGTCAAAAAAGTGGGGTGCGGTGCGGAGAAGTGTGCAGGAGGGAGGGGGAGTGAAAATGCCAGCCGTGTGCAGGGGGAGGCTGGGGTGGACGGGGCGGAGGGGAGGAGAAGGGTTTCAGTGCTGGGGGGCTCCAGTGAAGAGTGACAGCCTCAAGCAGGGAACTGGCAGGGTTTGAGCGTCTAGTGACAGCCTCCTGTGAGGTGCCAGCAGGATTCAAGTGACCAGTGACATCCTCAAGCAGGTGGCCGGCAGGGTTCGAGTGACCAGTGACAGTCTGGGGGGGGCACCTTGGCCAAGCAGCTGGGGCCAGCCCCACAGGGGAAGAGTCTCAGGAGAGCAGCTGGGGCCAGCCCTGTGGGGTGGGGGCTTTGGGCCAGCCCCATGCAGTGTCCAATTTTCCCTTTGGGAAATATGGTCAAAAATAGGCTCTTTGTTATAGATAACGCTTAGACTGAAAAATGTTGAACATAATGGGGGGAAAAAAGATTAATAAAGTTGGCCACAACTTGGAGTTTGGGGCTTGATTTTCTATTCTGGAGGAAAAGGTAGAGAGACTTGAATAGAAGATGAACTCCCTCAGAGAGATGGAAGAAGACAAATTGTATACAATCAATGGGAATATTGATCAATAGACAAGGCAAGTTAAGACCTCAGAATAGAAAGAGAGGGGGCCAGCCAAGTTTCTCCACTGGACATTGGAATAGGTTACCCATAGTTTTAGACCACCGGACTTCCCTTTCCTCTGGGTACAGATGGGGAAAAACCCAGCATTAACTTTCAGCAAATAAGTCAGGCTTCCAAGAAACACTTACTCACTCCCAACTGGGAGCTGGCATACCAATGTGTTGAGACATGGGGCCAAAGAGGTCCCTCCTTTCCCTCCACCCACCTCAGACATTGTGGGTGCCACCCAAGACACTTGGCTATCAATGAACCCCACCACATGAAATCACATAGAGAATGAACCTCAACAGCTACCTCTGGGGAGCAAAGATTTGGGCCTGTTGAAGAGGAGTTATACATTCACTGTCTCAGGGGCAATGACTTCAATAGATTTGCACTGGCATCCAAGATGTTGATACTAAAATACTCATTACATACATATAGAATATTTTTATTTGCTTACATTCCCTGGAGATACTCCAGATACAAGCTTTGAGAACAGAGTGTCCCTATAGATATTACTTGTGTTTTCAGTCTGTGTTACAAATAGATATAAATATAAACAAATAAGGACAGATAAATTTATCAAATGTAGTGTTTTGCTTATCTATTTATGAATAACAGAAAATTACACATAGATAGAATTTCCTATTAGCAAACTTACATTGCCTTTCAGCACTTTTAGTTTTTTTAAGAAAAATCTTGAGCACTTCTGTAGCAGTGGAATTAAACACAATGTAAAGGCATTTATGGAATCAAACAATAGCTAAAAGTGCTAACAAAAGAGTGATGGGTTTTAACAATGCATTCCAAGTCAAGCCACTTCATGAATAGAAGAAAGGTATAGGGAGAAATGGTTACAAAACAAAAAGGGGCTAGGTCATTTCTGTTAATTCTAAAGGAATGATGATTCAGAAGGTGTTGGCCAACAGGCTATAATGGATGCAATTGTCTGTAGTAAGAAGCTCTGAGGAGCTCATAGGGCAACTATACTGTTATAAAAATGGTTCCTTTAAGGGTGACATGCGAAGGTAAAATACATGTTGGGGCACTTCTCAAAGAGGAATTCATCCAACTTCAGTGGTGCTGGATGTTGTAGCATTTCAAAGATGTCAGAGGTCAGTTTTTAAGTTCTAATGTACTGGATGGCATCTTAGCTTGACTTTGGGGAGTGTTCAGTACATAGCAGTAAAATTTTTAGAATTTGTTACTTTATCTTTTTTAGATTACTTTTAAAATTTTATAGAAAAACCTTAGTTAAATTTAGAAATCCTTTGTAATCTGGCTAAAAATAGAGCTAATGTTGCCTCCTAGTATGAGCTCTCTACATACTGGAGTCTAAAAACAGTCCTGCCAGGCATATCAGAAAAAATAAAAATAATAAAAAAGTCAGATTCAGAGTGCAGGGTAGACAGGACCACCAGTTCATCTAGTCTGGCTTCCTAAAGGCCAAGTCACTAAATCCAACCCAACTACCCTAGCATTCATCCCGATAATCAGGATTATGTTAAAGTATTACTACCCCACAATGACTAAACTATTGTGTTCCATAGGCAGAGCAGGAGAGACTGAGGCACAGCAGTGTCTGAAGCCCCTGCAATGACGAGATATGCCCAGTTGATCCTGACAAATGAACCATACCCTATGCTGTGGAGTAATGTTAAAAACACCAAGGTGACTACCAATCTGACCTGGGGGGAAATTTCTTCCAAACCTTGAAAATGGCAATCAGATTAGAGCAGCCCCTATCCTGCTTTCATATATGCTATTTGGATATGGTCTCCAAAGGATCATACACCACCTGATGATTGGTGGAATGCAGCACATTTTGAACACATCCCCTCAGCATTTCCTCTCCACCACTTAAATTGGGGGTTGAAGGAAGAGTGGGGAGGCTGGTATAGAAGGCAGCTACATTGTCTCTCCACCAGGTGGGGAGATAGTGGGGAATTCTACCCCTTATATACCAAACTGGCTTCCTCTGTATCAAGCTGGATTCCTGTTCTTCAACCAAGACTGCCTTCCTCCAAGCTGTTCCTCCATCTGAACTACTGCCTTCTATCTGAGCTTCTGAAAAGAACAGTCAGAGTGCCTAAAGTGGGGGATGTTCAAATTGGGAAAGGAGGAAAGGCAGCCAGCCACCTGTATAACAGGCAGAATGGCTGCCCTAGTAGTCATGTGTTGGCATCTTTTTGTCTAAGAGAGATGGTGGGAATTGTAGCCTATGATGTAGATGGTTTCCAAAGTCTCACGTGACTGCATGGTCCAATCTGAGATTCGCAAAATCTTTAGCAGTTATTGCAAATGTATGTATCTTAGTTGGGAGCTGCTTGCTTTCTACAGACTCTTTTCTCTTTAGGCTGTCAGAGACAGCTTCTGTCATGGACTTTGATACCCTGATGGAGACGATGGCGCCCCTTGTTATGATCACTTGCCAAGATTTCCCATTGGTCAGGATCAATTCCAAATTCCTTCATATCTCTCTTGCATGTGTCTTTATAGTAAAGCTTGTTCCCTGTTATTCTTGTTCCCTCTGATAGTTCCCCGTATAGCATGTCCTTGGGTATGTGTCTGTCTTCCAACCTACTCAGATGTCTCAGCCAGTGCAGTCATCTTTCCTTGAGCAGGGCTGTAATACTTGGTAAATTTACCCTTTGAAGAACTTCTGCATTGGTGACTTTATCTTGCCATTTGGTATTGAGTATGTGATGCAAACAGCATAGGTGGAAACTGTTTAACCTTTTCTCCTGGTGAGCATAAGTTGCCCATGTTTCCCCTCCATACATGAGAGTGCTGAGGACACAAGCTTGGTACACTAGCATTTTGTTCTTGATGTTAAGCTTTGAGTTGTTCCATGCTCTTTTCGTTAGTCTGCTGCAGGTGGTGGCAGCTTTTCCAATGTGAACATTTAGTTCTTCATCAATTGAGAGGTTGGTGGTCACTGTAGAGCCTAAATAGCTGAATCTTTGGGCTACCTCTAACTGGTTTGCATTTATGGTGATTGAATGATCTTGTGGAACTACCTGTCCTAATACCAACTGTTTTGTTAATGTTGATGGTGAGAACAAATGCCTGAAAGGCACTTGAAAGGCGGTCCATGAGTTCTTGTAGTAGATCTTCATTGTGGGCTATGAAGGCAGCATCATCAGCGAATAGAAGTTCCCTGATTAGCACCTTTTTGACTTTGGTCTTTGACAGATTGAAGAGTTTCCCATCCGATCTTCTGTGGAGATACACTCCATCTTTCATGTCCTAAATGCACAGTTCAAGAGTACTACTAAGAAGATTCTGAAGAGTGTAGGGGCAAGAACACATCCTTGCTTCACTCCACTTTTCTTCTTAAATCTGTCCAAAGTGAACCTGTCAAACTGGACAGTTGCTCTCATGTTGTTGTGGAATGAACATATAAGACTTAACTGGTTGATGGACATCCTATCTTTTTCTAGTATTGCAAAGAGACCTGCTCTGCTGACTGTGTCGAATGCTTTGGTTAGCTCTACAAAGGTGATGTACAATGGTCAGTTTTGCTCTCTGCACTTTTCTTGGAGTTGATGCGGAGAAAATATCATGTCTACAGTTGATCTTCCAGCCCTGAATCCATACTGTGATTCAAGGTAGACACGATTTGCCAGTTGTTGTAGGCACACTAAGATGACTTTTGCAAAAGCTTTTCCTGCTATGCTTAGTAGTGAGATACCCCTGTAGTTGTTGCAGTAACCCTTTTCACTTTTATTTTTATACAAAGTGATGATGTTTGCGTCACACATCTCTTGTGGTACCTCACCCTTTTCCCAGCATTTAAGTAGCAGCTGATGAAGATATGGTAATAGGCTGTCTTTCCTGCACTTGAGGATTTCTGTTGGGATGTCATCTTTTCCAGGGGCCTTGCCGCTTGATAGCAAATAAATGGCCTTGCTTAGCTCTTCTACAGTGGGCTACACATCTAGCTCTGGTATGACCTGTAGAGTTGGTATTTGATCCAGTGATTCGCTGGCAATGTTTCTTTCTTGTGCATATAGCTCTGAATAGTGTTCAACCCAATGAGACAACTGCTTGCTTTTCTCTCTAATGATTTCACCACTCTGCAATTTGAGAGGGGCAACCTTGTTCACAGTGGGGCCTAGAGCTTTCTTCAGGCCGTCATACATAAAACTTTGAGGTTTCCTATGTCTAAGGCTGTCTGTATTTCTTCACAAAGCTTGATCCAGTAATGAATTGCACAGCATCTGCTTGCTTGCTGTATCTCAGTTTTTGCATGTCGAAGTCTCACTTTGATGCTCTCTGTTGGCTTCTTGATGTGTTCCAGATAGGCTGTGTTCTTAATATTGATGAGAGGTAATAGTTCCGCTTCATTTTCTTCAAACCAGTCCTTTTTTGATGGTCTCTTTCCCCCAACTGTAGTTAAAGCTGTTTCATGGATTGCAGTTCTTAAATCTTCCCAAAATTTCTCTGCCTTCTCTGGTAGTGACTTCTCATTCATGCTATGTTCAAAGCCTTCACAAACTCTTGGCATTTCCTCTATTTTTTGGTGTTAATAGAGCTGATTTTCAGCTTGCTTCTAGGTTTTTATCTATGTAGTTTCTTGGCTGTAATCTTCACTTTGCTAATAATCAAGGAGTGGTCAGTGCCACAGTCATCACTGTGAAACATGTGAGTGTTCTGCACTAAGACTAGGTCTTTCCTTCTGACGATAACAGGGTCTAATTGGTGCCAGTGGCCTGATTGAGGATGTCCTCATGACACTTTGTGGCAATCTTTTCCCATAAAATGTGGTTTGGGGCACAGAATTCAAGAAGTTGTTTGCCGTTTCCCATTAATTTTGCAAATGCCAAAATGTCCTAGGCAATCTGACCATGGGTTGTTGTCTGCCCCGACTCTTGCATTGAAGTCACCGAGGAGGAGAAGTTTCTCAGTTGATGGTATTCCTTTGACAACTTAATGCAAAGAGTCATAAAATATATTCTTATCCTTGGAGCTAGATTTGAGTGTTGGTGCATAAGGCACTAATGATGTTCACAGGGCCAATGGTTAACTGAAGTTTAAGTGAGATGATATGTTCTGACTTCTCAATGGGTGTTTCTAGGAGCTTTACCCACTTGTTTCTCACAGTGAAACCAACACCATGCAGACCATTTTCTTCACTGCTTTTACCTTGCCAAAAGAAGGTGTAATTGGCCTCTTGGACAGAACAAGCATCTGCAAGTCTTGTTTCCTGGAAAGCTGCAATGTCAACATTGAGTTTGTACAAGTCACGGTCTATCAAATCTGACTTCTGTATGCTGACATCCTGACAATCCAGCTTCCAAGCCAGAAAGTTCTTGCTTTCTTAGGTTTTCTTGGTTTTTCTCAGGTACAAGGTTTCCGTCTGCCTTTCAACTTTTGGTCTAGCCCCACTCACCCCATGAGGCAGAGAGACCATGGCGGGTCAGCACCTACTTTCCAGTGGCTGTCTGGCTTTCTGGCTGACCAATGGAATGCAGTGATTCCTCCCACCATCGAAGGTGACCCATGGTGCCCTTTGGACAAGAGGAAGGACGGGAGTTGATACATTTGGAACCAGCTATGCTGCAAGAGTTGCCAGTACACAGGAGATCTTCCATCTGCATGTCTTTGGGGCTCCACTCCTAGATTGGTTATCAGGCACAGCTGAAGGGCCCAATCTGTACTGTGTGGATGTCATTGGCAAAAATACGGAGTGAATTTGCTCATCCTAGTAGTCAGGGGTAAAATTATTCCTCTGCATGGCTTCTGATGAGGTTAGCAGATAGTGGTGGTGGTGGGGAACATGTTTCTCCTTTCTGATCTCCTCCAATAACACAAGAAAGTGTTGGGAAAGGAAGCCTGTTGATACTAGGACATGCTTTGGTTTGGACCATGGAAAGGTGAGAAAAATTAATTAGGTGGGGTGGCAAGGGAAAATAAATAATGGGAAAGGCATTCAAGAGGCCCAGCCCATATTGGGTGGTTTGGGATTCTGAATTTTGGGTTGGTATATTCCAGAGATGGGGTCCTGTTGTGATATTCATATGAGGATTCAAACGTATCTGGAGTTCAAGCTGCTTTGATCTAGAGTTTTGATTTTAATATAAATATGAACAGAAATATGTGTATTTTTTTGGTAAAAGCAATGTGTAGTGATCCCTCGCTCTCCAGTGGGGAGGGAGGCCACTCTGCCTTATCATATTGGGCGGTAACCGTTGGGCTCGGGTCGCACCAGTGGGCCCGAGCCATAACTAGTCTCTAGTTCTGGGCACACCTGACAGAGGCAAACAAGCAACAATAGTCTGGTGCTCTTGTCCCCACCCTTGGGTGGAGCAGAGCACTGCGTAGTCATTAGCTTGCAGGCCCTGAGCTGGGGCTGGTAGTACTTAACTGTCTGGAGCTCTAGCCCTTTGGGCAGGGCCGAGCAGGGAGCAGGCTGTATCCTAAGCCTCCAGGCTAAGGCAGCCAGAAAACCCTCCGTTACGGATTCAGGTAGGAATGAACACCCACACAGTCTAGGGGCTCTGGAATAGGGTAGACCCCACCAAGTCTAACATCCTAGCTTGGCCGATGGTAGATTCACACAGGCCTCCTGACCTGTGGTGGTGAGTCGGCCACCCCAGGGGTGGGGTGGCAGAGGGTAGGGAGACATGGGCTAGCCCGACTCTACTGCATCCCAGCCCAGGGCCCTAACAGTGGCAGAATGGTCCACCAATGGGTCAGTGGGGACTCAGCCTCAACACGCTGACCTAGAAGCAGTCAGCCATGTATCTGGATAGTCATTGGCTGTCCTTGGGCTACTTCCTATGTCCCCGGGGTTTGGTACCTCTGGGATCCACAGGTCCTCTGGCTCCTCTGGGTACACAGCAGATGGTAGTCCCCACAACTCCCCTTCTGAGTCCATTTCCTCCAGGGGCAGGGTGCTGCAGAGTGCAGATTCAGCTCTTGGATACCACATCAGCGTGGAGGCATCTGTCTCCTTCCCTGGCTCCTGCTCTACTGAGCTGCAGAGTCCTCCCTTTATACGTCCTCTCCTGCACTGGTACTTCCAGCAAGGGGGGTGGGGCAGGTTTGGCTCTACCTACCAGGGGGAGTGTAGTGATCCCTTGCTTTGCAGTCTGCAGGGAGGCCACTTTACCTCGCTACTCAATGATTCACTACAAATGTTAGGTTACATTTTGGAATAAAAAACAAAGTCTAACATGCTGAGAACATCAAAACAAACAGATTCTTTACATAAAATATGCAATAGCCCAGTACACTAAAGATATCTTATCTTCATATTAGTGAGTCCTTTGATGTGATTCCCAAACACTCTATATGTCAATAACACTGGAAAGCATCTGACATTGCCTTTTCTCAAGGGCATGTGAAATAACTTATTTAGTGAATCCAGGAGAGTATAGATTTCCATCAGGGAGCAGCCTCTGAGGAAGCCAAAATATCCAGTGAATATTTTTGGGCCAACAGCTGCCAAAGTGTATTTGAGCTGGATAAAACCCAAAATCTCATTAGCTATTATATTTGCTCCTGCTCTAGACAGGACAACCAATGCACATTATAGAATACTTTAATTGTTAAATGATTTGTATGAAACAGATAATTAAAAAGCTAATTAAATTAATAAGATTTGCATTGGTTCTTTCAAGGTTATTCACAATTTACGTGGGATTTTGTTGCAAGCTACAAATAAAAAAAAACATGTCTTTTTATGTTTTTTTTATTAAGAATAGAAAAATGTTTAAGGGATTTGATGTCACAAATGTCTGTAGAAGGTACCAAAAAGTAGCCTTTCAAACATCTTATGAGTTTGTTACATTATTTAAAACTTTAATTTTAAAAAGATCCAATTTAAACTAATCTTGCATGATAGTTCAATGTTAATTTGTTATACACTTTTTGCATTGAGTTGGGAACACAATCATTCCATAGCTTTTAACTAGAGTTAAAAGGGTCATTCCCTTTTTCTGAATGCCTTGTGTTAAAGGAGGCACACAGGAAGCCATTGAAGTGTATAATAATTACCGAACCTCCAAATATAGAGAGAACAATAGATGCTATTTTATGTGTCATTAGATGGCAATCTTTATACATAATAACTATATATTTCTAGTTTTATAGTTATACTCCACAGGTTGTGCGAAATTATTGTTTCACAGGAAATGCAGTTTCTGCTAGATCATTTTTTTCTGTGGAAAAATTTGATTTTGACAATACATTTCAGTGTTCCATCAAGAAAACCAGAATGAAATATTTTGTTTTTGGATTGGTTTGACCCAATTCAAAATATTCCACTTTGAGTCAAGTTTCAGAGTAGCAGCCGTGTTAGTCTGTATCCGCAAAAATAACAGGAGTACTTGTGGCACCTTAGAGACTAACAAATTTATTAGTTAAACTTTGAGTCAATTCAGCCTTAATCTGCATCTGACTATGATTCCATGTTGCCTCCAGCTGCAGTACTCCAGGTGCCTCATGCTCCATTCTCCCATATGGGCTGGACAACTCGGACACACTATATCTCCCATGGTGCACCACAGTTTCCCATCTCACTGAGCTGTGAAGTACATCATGGGAGTCACACAATTGTGGGTGCATTGTAGGAGATGTAGTCCAGTCATGGAGCCCTGCTCATGATATCAATAGAACTATGAACATGTATATCAGTTGAGGATCTGTTCAAAGCCTCCTGTAGGAGTCCCTCGGACACAGGCTTGGAGGGAAGCCACTCTGCCACTGAGTCAGGTAAATAACAGTCAATTAGCGGCCTATCACTCTTGCCCTCTGGTGGGAAGAGCAGTAAGCAGGCTCTTGACTATGCTTCTTGGCGAAGGCAGCCACCAAACACAGAGTCTGGAACTCTGCCCCCCTGCATGGGGGAGAGTAGGGAGCAGGTTTTAGCCTTTTGGCCTCCTGGACAGCAAATACATAGTCTAGGCCCACAGTCTCCTGGCACAGGCCTTCTGGCCTGGAGTGAATAGGCCTCCACCCAAAGAGTGGGGTTGGCCGCAAGGGGTAGGGGGTTGTGGACCCTGAACCACTTCTTTCTCCACAGAGGGCTGGTCACCTCCTCCCCATATTGTGCTGCCCAGTGCAGTAGTCTGACCTTGTTTGTGAAGACAGAGGCAAAAAAAGCATTGAGTACATTTTTCCACATCCTCTGTCACTAGGTTGCCTCCCTCATTCAGTAAAGGGCCCACACTTTCCTTGGCCTTCTTCTTGTTGCTAACATACCTGAAGAAACCCTTCTTATTATTCTTGACATCTCTTGCTAGCTGCAACTCCAAGTGTGATTTGGCCTTCCTGATTTCACTCCTGCATGCCTGAGCAATATTTTTATACTCCTCCCTGGTCATTTGTCCAATCTTCCACTTCTTGTAAGCTTCTTTTTTATGTTTAAGATCAGCAAGGATTTCACTATTAAGCATGAGTCAACAGTGTGCCCTTGTTGCCAAGAAGGCTAACGGCATTTTGGACTGTATAAGTAGGGGCATAGCCAGCAGATCAAGGGATGTAATCATTCCCCTCTATTTGGAATCAGTGAGGCCTCATCTGGAGTTCTGTGTACAGTTTTGGGCCCCACATTACAAGAAGGATGTGGAAAAATTGGAAAGAGTCCAGCGGAGGGCAACAAAATGATTAGGGGGCTGGAGCACATGACTTACGAGGAGAAGCTGAGGGAACTGGGATTGTTTAGTCTACAGAAGAGAAGAATGAGGGGGGATTTGATAGCTGCTATTAACTACCTGAAAGGGGGTTCCAAAGAGGATGGATCTAGACTGTTCTCAGTGGTAGCAGATGACAGAACAAGGAGTAATGGTCTCAAGTTGTAGTGGGGGAAGTTTAGGTTGGATATTAGGAAAAACTTTTTCACTAGGAGGGTGGTGAAGCACTGGAATGGGTTACCTAGGGAGGTGGTGGAATCTTCTTCCTTAGAGGTTTTTAAGGTCAGGCTTGACGAAGCCCTGGCTGGGATGATTTAGTTGGGGATTGGTCCTGCTTTGTGCAGGGGGTTGGACTAGATGACCTTCTGAGGTCCCTTCCAACCCTGATATTCTATGATTATATGAGTCTATGATCCACCTTACTCCACCAGACAAGGGCCCTAACAGTGGTGAATGGTGCCATCATTGGGTCAATGGGAATCCCACTGAAACACACTGACTAGTGCTCCAGCAACAAATCTGAACTAAAGTGTGGTTTCCCTGGGCTACTTCCTACTACAGTCCAGGTGGAGAGGTCCATAATCCAAGGGTCATCTCTCTCTGCAGGGCAACTCCTCTCCAGGGTTGGTTTCCTCTGTGGGCAGGGTGCTGCACAGAAGAGGTTCAGCTCCAGAGTTCTTCATTGTGCTGAGACATCCTTCCCTGGCTCCAGCCCAACTGAGCTGAATGACCCACCATGTCCCTCTGCTTCTGGCATAGGGGGAAGCTCAGGGTTGGAGAGAAGCCACTCTGCCTCACTGCATCCCCCCCCACACACACCATGTCTATCTCCCAGGCTCCAGGGATGGATATGTCCTTTTCTCCTAATTCTGAAAAAAAATTCCATATTTTAATTATCCTTACTGGCTTTGTGGTGTACCGTTAATACTTATGGTTGGAGGGTGAGATACCCACTACATCAGCCGAGCATTCATTTCCTTCAGAGTATTTTGCCACTTAAGGGGGGCATGACCTCACACAAGCAGAAAGGGGGCCCCCCAGGAGGTAATAACATAGGACATCCACTGCCCACTTGACTGCAAGGTCCTTCTTCTCAATTACTGAGTAGTTCCGTGCAAGTTAATAGCTGTCAGCTCAGTTTCAAGATGGAGTGTTCCTTCTGCTCTATCTCTTGGGAGAGGAAGGCTCCTAGTTCAACCTCCAAGGCATCAGTTTGTATGCTGAACTGCCTGGTGAATCAGGGCTAAATAGCACCAGTTTTCAGGACAGGTGGTCCTTGCGATTCTGGAAGACTTCCCCTCATTCAGCTGTCCAGTGCACATGTCAAGGGCTGTCCTTTGTCAGGAGCTCTGTCCGGGGGCCACGATTATTGCAAAGTTGGGAATGACCACCAATAATAGCCAGCCAGTCCCAAGAATTGCCACACTTGTATTTTTCTGGTTGGTGGTGAGCAGGCCTGCAGTGCCTGGACCTACCCCACGGGGGCTGTACCTAACCTCATCCCAAGGTATAACCAAGAAAGGTGGCCTCCTGCCACCCGATCCATCACTTCTTTAGATTCACCTTCAATCCAGTGTTGCAATGAGCACTAAGGATGGCCACCACCTGATTAAGATGTTCCTCCCAATGGTTTCTGTATACCACCACATTGTCCAGTTACGCCATGTCATAGGCATTGTGGGGTTGTAGAATATGATCCATCAGTCTCTGGAATGTAGTGGGGGCTCCATGGAGACCGAAGGGCATCCGTGTGAATTGGTAGAGCCTGGCCAAGGTGGCAAAAGTGGTTTTCTATATAGAGTCTGTGTGTGAAGGGATCTACCAATACCTGTCTGTGAGGTCCAAGGTGCTGATGAACTGGGAACCATTGAGTTGATTGAGGACCTCATTGATCTGGGGCATCGGATATGCATCAAACTTAGAGATGGCATTGACCCACTGAAAATTGATGCAAAATATCAGGGCGTCATTGGGTTTTGGAATTAGCACAATGGAACTGGGCCATTCACTCTGCGACCTCTTGATGACTCCTAGCTCCACCATATCATTCCTCTGCCCCAGAAGGGGTTGGTAATCTCATGGATGACCTCTCCTGGGCTGATCAGGATGTTATGCTGGATGAGCACGGTTTGGCCCAGGAGGCTGGTGATGGGTTTGGGAAAAGCCTTCAAACATGCTCCAGGCCTGTTTCTGTTGTTCTTCTGTGAAAGTGTCCCCCAATTGCAGCTTCCCCAAGTCTATCAACACAGGGATTCAGGGACCCAGGTCCAGCTTGGGGAGGATACAGGGTGATCAGCAAGCCCTCACATTCCCGCCATAGCTTCAGGAAATTGATGTGATAGATCTGGTGTTTCTTCCAACAGTCAGGTTGCCATATTTCATAAGTAACTGGACCCACTTAGGTCAGGTTGCCAGCAGACCAGGAGATTCAACTCACCCAAGGGAAGTAGAAGGAGGATCCTGTCACGAAGTTTAAAGGTCCGGCTCCGAGCTTGAGTCTTTTTATAGGTCCACTCCCTAACTCTAACCCTAACCCACTCCAATGCGTACAATAGCATTGAATTATTTCACATATGGATTCAAGGTTATTGGAAGGAAGATATCGACCTGGACACTGAGGAGTCCCAGGCTTCAGGGGATAAAGGTGGAACTAGAGCAACCGGTCTGATTCAACCATAGTCCTGAATTAGGAGGAAACTGGTGCCAATAGTGGAAAGAGTACTGCTGGCACTGAGTACACTTCCATCATTTCCAGTGCTGGAAGTGGTATCAACTTCAAAGTCTGCAGTGGTACCGATGTGACTGATGGTGCAGAAGGGAGGGTGGTGAGTGCTGCCATGGTAACATTGGCAGCACCGACAGCAGGGTGCCAAAGATGTTCCCGGTGCCGAGGAGGTCCCTTGTGCTGAGCCCAGCCCCTATCCCACTTCCACTGACTGTGAAAGGGAAAGATTCCACTGAATGAAAGAGAAGCATCGGAGTGTGGTTCCGATACAGCCACAGGTTAAATAGCCTGTCCAGCCAACAGAGCTATAAACGACAGCCTTGGCAAACTCCTGGACCAAGGGAGGGCTCAGAACAGAAAGGCAGAGGTCTGTTGCCACCTGATATGCCATCATCATGGAAACAGCTGGTGCTGGCATTGCACCAGAGTACTGGAGTCAGTGGATTCTCTGGGGCTGGAACCGGAGTCAACAGTATGGGGTCTCTGACCCCTCTGTGTGGTGCCAGTGAGCACCACACAAAACGGCAGCACTCTCAGACCTAAGAGTGACCTATGATCCATTGTAGGACTTGGTGCTGAAGCAGGCCACATGGCCTGTTTTAACAGGTGCTGCTTCAGACAAAGATACTTTGCCACATGAGTCCATTTCATGAATGACCCGTAAATCAAATGTTGCTCCTTGATATGGGCTTTGCCTAAGCTCAGCAAGCACTGCATGTGCGGATGGTAGTTGGTGTTCAAACCCCTACACAGTGGACAATGTTTAACCCTGGAGAAGACACCCCCAGGGAAATACTTAGTTATCTTAAATTTAACACCGAATCTAAGTAACAGTATACTACAGGTACTAATTAACTAAATATAACAAGGGAAGTCATGAAAAATAGAGGTTTTGAGCTTAGGAACCACTCAAAGCTCTGACCCCAGCCACAGGCAGTAAGAACGAACTGGAGGTGTTTGAGGCAGCACTACCTCATATAACCAAGAGAGGGGCTATAAGCACAAGGCAAGAGCCCTACTTCCTATGGGTATTTGCTCCCGTTCAAAGTCTTTTTCATCCGGACGTGCTTCCAGGTGTTGAGTTATGGAGGGAGTGAGACTAAGTGATGATGTCACTTCCTCCTGGTGCAACCTGGAACTGGGGTACCACTGAGCCCTCTGACTCACCAGTCTGTGTTCCCTCTCAAACTGTGCTGCTGTGACAAGCTGCAGACCGCTCCTGGTACTGAACTCCCACCCGCATTCACACAGGCAGGGACACACCCAGCTGCAGTTACAGGCTTTGGCCAGCTAGTGCATGAACCAACAATAGAGAGGCTACATCCAAAATAGCCCCAGCTACCCAGCCTAGAACCCCAGAGCTGCACTGTCCTGACCTGGTCAAAAACCAGCCAGTATGATTTTATTACCCAGTTCACCCCTCCCTTGATGTGGAGAGGAATATTCACAACATCTTTGTTAACTGAGCTGAGATTTTCCCTAGCACTTCACTCAAAAACACACTGGTTAAGATAAAACATAAAACAAGTTTATTAACTACAGAAAGAGATTTTGAGTGATTATAAGTGACAGCAAACAGATCAAAGCAGATTACCTAGCAAATAAACAAAACCACAGTCTAAGCCTAATATACTATGTAGGATTTGGATCAGCAATATCTCACCCTGACTGATGATACAAGCAGCCCATCAAGCTTCCATACACATACTAGAATCCCTTTAGCCTGGGACCAGCACTTCTCCCAGTTCAGTCTTTGTTCCTCAGGTGTTTCTAGGTGTTCTCTTGTGTGGGGAGTGAGACCCTGAAATGATGTCACTCCCCATCTTTTATCGTCTCTCCATACGGTGGGAACCCCTTTGTTCTAAGCCAAGTTCCCAACCCTCTTTGTGGAAAAATACAGGTATTAAAATGGAGTTCAGTATCATGTGGTCTGGTCACATGCCCTTGCATGCCTTGCTGAATCATAGCAGCCATTATCCACTGGCTGTCTGAAGTGTCTGCAGGTGAGGATACACTCTTCCATGGTCCATTGTCTTTGTTGATGGGCCATTATCACTGTCTAGCTTCTTCATTCTTGTACCTGAAAAGCTAGTTGTGGGTGTTTGCAACTTCACAACCTATTTCAGTAATACATACATAGCATAGCTTTATAACTTTGCATACAATGACAGCACATACAATCCAATGAGATATTAATGTTTATCAGATCACGACTTTTAGAATGATACCTCACAAGGCATACTTTGTACAAAACATATCATAATTACATCACCATGGTAAATATGGGGTGCTTTAGAGTGCAAAATGTTTCAGGTCATTACCCATGCTCTGGCTATAATGTCCACAGGAAAGTCCATCAGGCAGGGATAAGCTTCTTCCAAGGCCCATTGTGTTTATTGATGGGCCATCAACTTGAATAGTTCATTCACAATGTGCTGGCTAGAGTGGATGTAAACTACCTTGTGGGAGTTACTACAGGAGCAAACACATTTGAAATATGGGTACATAATCAATATTCATAAGCTCAGATGCAAAAATGATACATGCATACAAATAGGATAATCATGTTCAGAAAATCATAACTTTTCCATTGATACCTCATATAACATAATGAGTACAAGATTTGTTGCAATTATATAACACTGGTGAATATGGGGGTGCCAGGATGTTGATCTGGAGAACAGAGTGTCACAGCGTGCGTGTGTGTGTGTGTGTGTGCGTGTATGTGTGTGTGCGTGTGTGTGTGAGAGAGAGAGAGAGAGAAACCAGAATATCATACAACATGGAAATGTCATTACAAGGCACTTTTCTTTCATTACTGTTCAACAGATGGCAAAACAGTAGTGTTTATAATAACAAATGATTTCTACCATCAGCACTTGAACACTGGAGGAAATTATCTAGAAAGAATTGATTGGTAGGGTGCATACATGCAAAGGATTACCTAGAGTCCTCCACTAATGCTATACAGCTTAGAGCTGGGCTAATACTGCAAACAATTTCCACAAATTTTCATTTGAGATTTTTTTGAATTCACTTTGTTTGTCTGGCATTCCAAGTCCTTAAGTATAAGAAGAAAAGATCTTGTAATACATTTAATCATCTTGTTACATAAGAACCAAAATGTATCATACCCCTCTCTATTTTCCCCCCTGTAACTGAGAACTTTACTCCCAAAATGTACACCATTTCAGAAAGCCATCAAGTTCTAAGGAGCTGAATAATAGGAACTGTTGAACATATTCAGCCTTCATTGATGTTAGCTGTGGGGGGCTGGCTCTATCTGACATTAAGTCTGTCTGGCAAGCTGCTGGCGAAAGACACACACAGAAAACCCCAAACCCACAAGCCTGCAGGTGTTGACTGACTAAAGACACCCAAGTGCTCAAAACAGCTCTTTATATGGCAACAAAAGGACAAAACAGGGGCGGAGGATTTAGCATGGAAATTAGAGGGCAATTTTTGGGCTGAGACCGAGACCAGAACTGCCCATCTGGGGAGAGGGAGGGATGATGATTACAATAAAGGGGAAACACAAAAGGATCTTGGTGCTCACTCCTCGGGATGTGGGGGAGGTTAACAGCTATGCTTCTGCAGGTGTAGTTGAGCTTCTTCTACAATAAACTGAGCTGTAACTGAAGATTCCAGTCTCTGTGTGTTCCTGTATGTGTGTCCATTGGTCGTGTCTGAAGACATAGGATACTCCAACCCTAGCGCCTTCACCTTCTTGACAGACTTGTCCTGATGTGTCCCAAACCAAGTTTTTTTTCTATTGCTAAAGGTCATGCAATTAAAGTAACGTAATACAAGAGAATGTACTGAACTTCTGCCATGAATGATATTCCCTCTGATTTTGTATCTATCCATGAGGAGCCATTTGATATAATTAAAAGGAAACTTAGAAACAATTATAACTGGCACTTGCAACATTATTTTGAGATTGGCTTTTGGGAATGTCATCAAATAATGGTGAGTCAGCACAGTAAGGCTCTAGGTATTAGTGAAGGCCTGGAGGGGATTATCACCTGAAAGACAGTAGATCTGTCTTATAGTATAATATTTTTTCCACCATGCAATTTATCTATAAGCTAAATTCTGTTTTGCAAACAGCTATGCACTGAAATAATTACATAAGAACATAAGATCGGGATGCTATTTGAGGAAGGACTGCTAGGCAGAGATGGCGTTCACCTTTCGAGGAGGGGAAAGATCCTATTTGGACACAGACTGGCTAACCTAGTGTGGAGGGCTTTAAACTAGGTTCGACGGGGACAGGTGAGCAAAGCCCGCAGGTAAGTGGGGAACATGGAGACCTGGGAGATGGGTCGGAAACGAGAGGGAGTGTGGGCTATATTGGCAGAGAGAAAGGAGGGTCAGGACAAAACTGGGAGGAAAGATCAAACCAGTATCTTAGATGCCTATATACAAATGCGAGAAGTATGGGTAATAAGCAGGAAGAACTGGAAATGCTAATAAATAAATACAACTATGACATTGTTGGCATCACTGAAACTTGGTGGGATAATACACATGATTGGAATGTTGGTGTGGATGGATACAGCTTGCTCAGGAAGGATAGACAGGGGAAAAAGGGAGGAGGTGTTGCCTTATATATTAAAAATGTACACACTTGGACTGAGGTAGAGATGGACATAGGAGATGGAAGTGTTGAGAGTCTCCGGGTTAGGCTAAAAGGGGTAAAAAACAAGGGTGATGTCATGCTAGGAGTCTACTACAGGCCACCTAACCAGGTGGAAGAGGTGGATGAGGCTTTTTTTAAACAACTAACAAAATCATCCAAAGCCCAAGATTTGGTGGTGATGGGGGACTTCAACTATCCGGATATATGTTGGGAAAATAACACAGCGGGGCACAGACTATCCAACAAATTCTTGGACTGCATTGCAGACAACTTTTTATTTCAGAAGGTTGAAAAAGCTACTAGGGGGGAAGCTGTTCTAGACTTGATTTTAACAAATAGGGAGGAACTCGTTGAGAATTTGAAAGTAGAAGGCAGCTTGGGTGAAAGTGATCATGAAATCATAGAGTTTGCAATTCTAAGGAAGGGTAGAAGGGAGAACAGCAAAATAGAGACAATGGATTTCAGGAAGGCGGATTTTGGTAAGCTCAGAGAGCTGATAGGTAAGGTCCCATGGGAATCAAGACTGAGGGGAAAAACAACTGAGCAGAGTTGGCAGTTTTTCAAAGGGACACTATTAAGGGCCCAAAAGCAAGCTATTCCGCTGGTTAGGAAAGATAGAAAATGTGGCAAAAGACCACCTTGGCTTCACCATAAGATCTTGCATGATCTAAAAAATAAAAAGGAGTCATATAAAAAATGGAAACTAGGACAGATTACAAAGGATGAATATAGGCAAACAACACAGGAATGCAGGGGCAAGATTAGAAAGGCAAAGGCACAAAATGAGCTCAAACTAGCTACGGGAATAAAGGGAAACAAGAAGACTTTTTATCAATACATTAGAAGCAAGAGGAAGACCAAAGACAGGGTAGGCCCACTGCTTAGTGAAGAGGGAGAAACAGTAACAGGAAACTTGGAAATGGCAGAGATGCTTAATGACTTCTTTGTTTCGGTCTTCACCGAGAAGTCTGAAGGAATGCCTAACATAGTGAATGCTAATGGGAAGGGGGTAGGTTTAGCAGATAAAATAAAAAAAGAACAAGTTAAAAATCACTTAGAAAAGTTAGATGCCTGCAAGTCACCAGGGCCTGATGAAATGCATCCTAGAATACTCAAGGAGCTAATAGAGGAGGTATCTGAGCCTCTAGCTATTATCTTTGGAAAATCATGGGAGACGGGAGAGATTCCAGAAGACTGGAAAAGGGCAAATATAGTGCCCATCTATAAAAAGGGAAATAAAAACAACCCAGGAAACTACAGACCAGTTAGTTTAACTTCTGTGCCAGGGAAGATAATGGAGCAAGTAATTAAGGAAATCATCTGCAAACACTTGGAAGGTGGTAAGGTGATAGGGAACAGCCAGCATGGATTTGTAAAGAACAAATCATGTCAAACCAATCTGATAGCTTTCTTCGATAGGATAACGAGTCTTGTGGATAAGGGAGAAGCTGTGGATGTGGTATACCTAGACTTTAGTAAGGCATTTGATACGGTCTCGCATGATATTCTTATCGATAAACTAGGCAAATACAATTTAGATGGGGCTACTATAAGGTGGGTGCATAACTGGCTGGATAACTGTACTCAGAGAGTTGTTATTAATGGTTCCCAATCCTGCTGGAAAGGCATAACGAGTGAGGTTCCGCAGGGGTCTGTTTTGGGACCGGCTCTGTTCAATATCTTCATTAACGACTTAGATATTGGCATAGAAAGTACGCTTATTAAGTTTGCGGATGATACCAAACTGGGAGGCATTGCAACTGCTTTGGAGGACAGGGTCATAATTCAAAATGATCTGGACAAATTGGAGAAATGGTCTGAGTTAAACAGGATGAAGTTTAACAAAGACAAATGCAAAGTGCTCCACTTAGGAAGAAAAAATCAGTTTCACACATACAGAATGGGAAGAGACTGTCTAGGAAGGAGTACGGCAGAAAGGGATCTAGGGGTTATAGTGGACCACAAGCTAAATATGAGTCAACAGTGTGATGCTGTTGCAAAAAAAGCAAACATGATTCTGGGATGTATTAACAGGTGTATTGTGAGCAAGACACGAGAAGTCATTCTTCCGCTCTACTCTGCTCTGGTTAGGCCTCAGCTGGAGTATTGTGTCCAGTTTTGGGCACCGCATTTCAAGAAAGATGTGGAGAAATTGGAAAGGGTCCAGAGAAGAGCAACAAGAATGATTAAAGGTCTTGAGAACATGACCTATGAAGGAAGGCTGAAAGAACTGGGTTTGTTTAGTTTGGAAAAGAGAAGACTGAGAGGGGACATGATAGCAGTTTTCAGGTATCTAAAAGGGTGTCATAAGGAGGAGGGAGAAAACTTGTTCACCTTAGCCTCTGAGGATAGAACAAGAAGCAATGGGCTTAAACTGCAGCAAGGGAGGTCTAGGTTGGACATTAGGAAAAAGTTCCTAACTGTCAGGGTGGTTAAACACTGGAATAAATTGCCTAGGGAGGTTGTGGAATCTCCATCTCTGGAGATATTTAAGAGTAGGTTAGATAAATGTCTATCAGGGATGGTCTAGACAGTATTTGGTCCTGCCATGCGGGCAGGGGACTGGACTCGATGACCTCTCGAGGTCCCTTCCAGTCCTAGAATCTATGAATCTATGAATCTGCCACACTGGGTCAGACCAGCAGTCCATCTTGTCCAATATCCTGTCCCTGATAGTGACAAGGATCGGGGCTTCAAGGGGAGCATCAAAACAGGACAGTTTTGGAGAGATCCACGTCTTTCTTCCCCTCTTATCTCCTGGAAGTCAGAGGTTTAGGGTCACCCTGAGCTTGGGGTTACATCCCTGACCATCTTGGCTAATATCCACTGATGGACCTATCCTCTATGAGCATTTCCAGTTTTTTTTTTAACCCAATTACATGTTTGGCCACCACAACATCCCATGAAAATGACTTCCATAGGTTGATGCCCTCACATCAAATTTCTCAAGTGAACTACTTAGTTCCTTTCTTCGGTGGGCATTAACATTAACCTTTCCATACTCAGAGAAAATTCTCAGAAAATTGTGTACTTTCTACTTTTTTGTTTAATCTCTCTGTTTCACGGTATAGACAATATAGGCAGTGCCTTATTCTGCTCTAATTTAAGTGATTGTTTTGCCCATTGAGTTAACAATAAATTTTTTTTCTTATATCAGAATTGAAACAAAAAGATAACATTAAACAGATAGTGTAACTTTACTTTGCAGATTCACCATATACACTGTCACAATTAAAAAGTGAGCATTTACCATTAGTTACCACAGCAGTATCCAAGATGTTACAGATTTCCTCCCCTTATATTTAGAACAAGAAAGAATGGGGGCAACTGTGTTGTATCTATGTGCAAATGTTGATATTTTAATGGCAACTACTAACTTCCATCACAAGCTTCATTTAACATGACAGTTTTAGCACTTGCAATCATGAGTGAATTTACAAGTCTTCAGATAGTGTCACCTAGTCCTAAGTAAATGTTCCTGTAATTTCTCTTGAAAACAAATTATTCCAGTAACCAGTTTTCCTTTTCTTTTTATATTTTTTATAAAGATGTAGATCCTAACAGTTTCTTCAGGCAGCTTAGTAGCCTTTATGGTCTGCCTCTGTCTAATAAATTTGAAGTGTTTTCTGCTCATCAGTTAAACCAACCTTTGCCATTTTATTTATAACTTGGCTTTTAAGATACTGACAGCATACCAGACAACATTTATAAAGCATGTCTGGAAGCAATATATTTGTTCTCCTTAACTGAAATCCATTCACCTTGAAAGTATGAGCTCATGAAGGATAAATGACCCAGAAGAGAATGATCTTATTAGCAATGAAAAAAATTGGCCTCACACAGACATAAATTAAAGGGAAAGTATGTTTATTATTGTAACTTAACTAAGTGAATGTAAAACATACTAACTACTCTAGTGTGTGTGTGTGTGTGTATGTGCATGCGTATTTGATGTCCATCTGATTAGGGCTGCCAGAAATAATCCCATTAACCCTTTTATTCTTTGTTTGCTGAGCAAGAATTGTATTCTACCCTTGGCTATATATGGGCTGTTCCTATTGAAGCTGAATAGGAGTTGTGTGCACAAATCCTGTAATAAATGCTTGCCCCTAGGGAATTTTACAAAGCTGTTCCTGATTCTTGGGCTGTTCAGTTTTGTTAGCAGTTTCTTTCAGCTACTACAGCGGTTCCCAGCCATTAAGGTTAGAAGCCTCCCCTAAGTGTGAGGGATCTACAGCTGCACTCCTATGTCCCTATCATCCTTGCTGCATCTCACCTGGTTTTTGTCCCTTTTCTCTCCATTGCTGCCCCCTTTTTTTTCTGCATTCTTTTCTTTCTCTTCCTTTTTGACTCTTTTTTCTTTTCTATGTAATTTTGAAATTTTCCTTTTTATTTCTTATGTTTTTTCCCCCTCTTTGTTCCCAGATCACTCCTCCCCTTTCTCAGTTTCTCTGTGAGGACACCTCTTCTTCAGAGCTCCCTCCCTTCTCCCCTACCATCTCTCCAGGCCTGTATCTTCCCTCTCCCAATGAGTTGCTATATGTATCCATGATGGGGTGTCCACTCCACACAAGCTGTAAATGGGTTAATGTGGACCAGGAGGGGCTAATTAACCTTCAGTACTGCAGCTGGAGGGGAACCGGGCATTGATAGGACCTAATGGCAGATGAATCCCAGCTGGGGAAGAAGCTGGGATAGGTGTATAAAATCATGATGTGCCCTCAGAAATAAGTTGCAGTGATGAGGTCTGCAGTCACCCCATAGAGGGAAAGGGATTTGGTAAGGGACAAGGAGATGATCCAGGAGAAGAGAAAGCCCTGGGGCCTTGTCCTGGCCTAGGGAGTCTGGCAAGAGGCCAAGAGGGGTGAAGTAGACAGGGGGAGCAGAGAATCTCGGATGGTAAACCCAGAGACAAGCAAAAAGACAGACAGGTGACGTAGGTGAGCCCACAGAAACAGCAATGAGATTTGAGACTATTCAGATCTGGGTTCCTAGTCATAGGGTCACTAGTCTGGAATCTGGAGCAGTGGATAGGCCCAGGTTCCCCTACCAGTCACTGGCAAAATGGCACAAGACCTGGAGTTGGAACAGGAGATTGTCTGAGATAACATATGGACAAATTGTCTGGGGGGACTTTGTTACTTTGAAAGGAGAGGAGACTAATTAGTGAATATGGATCATCACCTCAATTTAGAAAGAGAGAGAGAATGGTTACAGTTTGAGTAACCAACAGAAGGGGGTACCAGATGTGGCAAAAGCTAATTCTCAGACCTAGTCACACACACAGCTACTCCTGCAATGTGTGGAACCCCTTTATAGTATCTCAGTAACAAAAGTGATTCTTCTGGACAAGAGAGGTATTATCAAACATAATTCTCTCCATGCCTTTTAGACTCAGACCTTGATTTTGCTTTCTGTAGACTGCGGGTATGTCTTTACTATAGAGTTAGCCCAGTCTCTAACCTGGTTGTTCCATCTAAACCCCTGTTGTCCACATAGTAAAATCTCTCACCTGGCCTTGAGGGTGCTTTAAGCCTAGGCTAGCATAGATGCTTCTATGCTTGAGCGGATGTTTTACTTTATCCTGGGCTGGCAACCTGCCTATTTTGCAGTGAGGATGCAGGCTAATAAAACCCAGTCTAATAAACCTTCAGTGCCTTCTACCTGGGGCATATTTTCTTACCCAACCCCTCTCTACCTCCTCCTTTTTTTCTACACTGGCTTAGTTTTTAGACCTCATTTTTGCATACAGTACTTCTGATGCAGTTCCAAAGCATTTGAAGAGATGTGCCATCTGAGAAATCCTTCTCCCAGAGTGCTGCTAGTTGGCCAGAAGTTGACACCAAGCTTTCGATCTGATGTCAGTTACCCCCATAATTTAGGGAGATGTAACCAGAATCAGTGGCACTGAGGAATTGTCCAAGCAGCTAGCAGTGGAGGGGATCCACCAAATGGAATTTCAGTACAGAGAGAAAATAAAAAACCTGAAGACTATGTACAGGATGGCTAAGGATTACAAGATCACATTCAGCAAATAACTGAAAACGTGCCCACTCTACTATGAGTTTGCCTGGGTGCTCAGCCCTGTCCAGTCCACGGACCCTGCTTTCTTGTTAGATGTGCTCTGTTGGAGAAAGAAGAAGGGGTAGAAGGAAAGGAGCAGCTGCAGCAGGTACTGGGGGCAGAGGAAGGAGCAGACATCGAGCTGATGCTGATCCCTATACAGCATATTGATTTGGGGCACAGCTACGTCTTTCTCTGGCCAGATTCCTAGGGTCACTTCTGGAATGTGTATGGCAGGAGGGGGTGTGTGACAGGCTCAGGAGGAAACAGTGCAGGAACCAGCATCAGGGAAGTTGTGTGAGGAGCAGGAAGACAAGTTTGTTATTGAGATGGGGGGTGTTATGGATTGGGTTAAAACATGGTTTAAAATGATTAGTGTAACAGCTGCCCTACATGTAAACATGTAAACTATGTAAACAGTTGTCTCTAAGACAGAGGCATGCTAAAGGCTACTCACGGATTCAAATAAATTGGGTGTAGGGAATTTAGCTGGGCATTGTTTTGGGTAAGGGTGTGTGTGTATAAGAAAGCAGGAGACATTAGAGATAAACAGCCTGGACAAATACAGTATAAGACTCTGTAAGAAGGAAAGGGAGGGGACTTCTTGGTCTGGACAAGATGACTGAAAATTTTAGTGCTATGTGGAAGGAAGCTATACCCTGGTTTTGATTCCTCTTGTGTTCAGAGAAACAGGACTTTGACTATCTACTTGGGTCAAAAGCGGTAATGAGATATTACAATATAAGATGGAAGGTATTTGCCTTGCTACGGCCAGTCTCGTTAATATATTACATTTTGTTGACCATGTTATGCCTGCTAAGCTTCAGTTGGGGGTAGAAGAATCCCCTTTTCCCTGTTTCCCCCCACCCCACTCAGTTATGTATGAAGGGCTGTTGGGGTGGAAATGGGAGAGGATGAAAAGGCACATCTGTGGCTATCTTAAGCATCTGCATTTTTGCTCAGTAACCTGTTCGTTTGCTGGAATTTTATTCCACGCATTGTGTATGAAATTAGATGGATTTATAACATTTTCAGAGGCAACCTAGATATTAAGTCCACTATATGACCTGTGTCATATAGTCCAGAGCTCTTTCAAAGTGAAACTGCAGTACCAAGAGACTAAGGGTATGTCTACACTGCAATTAAAATCCCTCAATTGGCCTATGAAGGTGACTCGGGCTTGTGGCTCGGAGCAAAGGGGCTGTTTAATCAAGGTGTAGACGTTCGGACGTGGTCTGCAAGGTGGGGAGAGTCCCAGAGCTTGGGCTGCAGCCTGAGCCCAAATGTCAACAAGTCAGTTAAACAGCCATTTAGCCCGAGTTCTGCATAGGCCAGCTGAGGAGTTTTAATTGCAATGTAAACATATGCTGAAGGGCTGTTGGGGCAGAAAAGGGAGAGGATGATAAGGCACGTCTGTGGTTATCTTAAGCATCTGCATTCTTGCTCAGTAACCTGTTCGTTTGCTGGAATTTTATTCCACCCTTTGAGTACAATGCAGGAGAACTTTTCTTAGAAGATAAATTCTAAACAGTCAATGAGGTTACTTGGCAAAGAAAACTTGCTGCAACCATCTTTGTAGCTTACTAGACCCCTCCATGAATTAATCTCCATATCAGTACATAGGTGACAATGGCACAGATGGATGGCAATGAATTGTTACTATGAGCAATTATTGGCCCAGGAAGAGTGAGCATGATGCTGTAGCCTGGTGGCTTCATAGTTTCTTTCAACCCAAACAATTTTTTTTCCCCTTTGCCACATTTTTTCACAATTTGTGGATTCGATTCATTTAAAAAAAAAAAAACTGCCAGGGAATTAAAAAATCATTTATTTGTCCAGGACTCAACTTACCACCACTGCCTGACTTTCTCACATAAGGAAAAAAAGATATGACATCAGTCCTATCTTCAGTTCCAGTGCTTTGCATTCATTTTAAGATCGAATTCAAGCTTTCCCTCTTTGAAGAGAAAAAACACAGAAACAAAAAAACAACAACCCTAAAACTCTCCAGGGATCCTTTTCAGCCTATCTCAGAGAGCTTAGGCCAAATTCGGAGAGTAGAATTTTGCCCTTTGACTTCCCCCTCCATCAAGCCTAAAAAAGAGAGAAACAAATTATCTCTAGAATTCTGTATACATAAGGGGCCTAATTCAGTCTGGAACTACTTGAGTTTACATTGGCGTTATCATAGGCATAGGGAGTGGGATGCTATTGTTAGAAAGCCTAGTAGGGGTTACAGCACTTCAGGGCACCCATAACCTTCTGTCTTCTGTGAGGTAAGCATATGGGAAGTATAGTCTAAAAGATGGAGAGTGTTGGATAGGGAAGAGTCATCCTTTTTTGTAGGTCCCCGGGATATCAGATTTTAAAATCCATTTCTTTCTCTGCCATTAAAAAAAATAGATACAAAAGTGTTGGTGTCCTGAATAAGGATAGACTTTAAAAAAAAATACACTGTGAATTTTCTGAAGTACAGTATTTGTCAGTTCTCTTAAATATCTCTGCATCTACAGATACTGGCAAATGGATAGCCTGCAGTGAGGAGGGAGAGAGAGAGAGCTTGCCCACTCCTTGGAAGCTTGTTTTATCAGCTATCACTGAGAGAGGGTAAAAAATAACAAGATTAGGTGATGTGATCACCCCCCAACTCTTTTATATATCTATAGGCCTATGAGATCTAGGATGTACACATGTGCAATGGTTACAGATGCACTTCACTCTCATGTACACTTAATACAGTTTAATTGGGATCTTGGCCACTGACAATGCAGCTCAGAAAGAAAAAAAGACAAACAACAACAAAACCCCACAAAGGACACACAGTACACTTGAAACAAAATAATGGTTCAAACATGTGGCAGGGTGTCCCTGATGTAAATGGGCAAAATGGAACCACTAACATTGGGTCTGAATTTGGCCTATGCCTATATTTCTAATGTAAATTGGTTAGATAATTTATCAATACATTTAATAAATGGGAATCCTATCATCTAAATCTTTCATAAAATATCGTACAAGCAAATCACTTTTAGTGAGATGTTGCAGATTTTAAAAATGATTAAAATTTTAAACAGCATGAATGGCCACATGTAAAGCCATATTCTGCAGGGATATGAGCAGGTATGAGGAGTTCAGCATTGAAAACTCCCACTGAAGAAGACTTTGCAGGAAGCTCTTAGCAACTCACAGTATCAAGTCTTAATAAAACATGATCACTTACTGGTTTACCAGCCACAAGTTATACCCATTCATTTGCAAAAGAAGTCACAAAATGTTCTCAAGGCTTTTGAAATGACAAGGAGTTTAACAGGTCAGAGATATGCATGAAAATATTATGTGTAGCTGCTTGTTAATAATGAAAACTCAGCTAAACCAGACATGTCCCTTGGGGAAATGTTCTTCCACTTTATTCAGGAAAAGCCAGCCTAGGTGAACTTAATTGACTTAGGGATCAGTCCTGCAAGGTGCTGTGTGATGCTTGGGAGATGCTGAATGCCCTCAATTCTCAGGGGCTTCTTTCAGTATTGCTACCACTCAGTATCTCTCAAGAGGTACTCAGCACTCACAGGACAAGGCCCTAAGGAAACTGCATCCAAGTACCATCTAAACTAAATGTAAAACAACATTTATAAATAGTCAGTTCTAGCACTTGTAGCAGCATGGAAGTGATGCATCTCTCAGCAGGCAGCCTCACAGGCTTTTATAGTTCACATGGCAATATTACTCAGAGTAACAGATAATTTTAATGACTTGTCTGAGGACATGAGACAGGACCCCCCAAAGAGTCAACCTGCCATGCCATTTTAGATAAAATAGCCCTATTATCATTAGAGGATTATGCAGACAATGTTCCATCTCTGAGCAAGGTAAGGTAGGAGAAGGCAATTTATGGCCACATATAAGGCTCTCCTCCCATGTTCTGCAGCCCGAAATCTTTATCATAATCTGGGTACTTGCCATTATCACTCAGTTGCCCGGAAGGCACACAGCAAAATTTGCCACATTAGTGTAAATTTGGGTTAAACCGGATCCCTTACTTTTTGACTGTGTGATGGAAATATCACTTATGTGCTCAAATTATCACATTATATTGTAGACCCAAAGTGGGGGAGTTGTGCTTGATGTGTGAGAGGACCACACCCATCCCAGTGAATAAAAACCATGTTGCTGAAAACTACTGACTTTAATGGCTTTGTGTGGACCTTATTGGAACTAGACAGGCAGATTGAGGCAGTAAAAGGAAAACTCTTCACAACCAGAACCTCAAGTTAGCAGCCAAGACAGAGAGAATTCCCCAAGCTCTAAACAGCTCAGCTGCATGAGACTTTGTTTCCATCATAATATCTGCAAAGAAACCCTTCTTACCTTCCAGCAACTTTGGGTGCTGCAAGTGGTCAGATTAGACATGAGTCATAGTAGCATGATACATCTTGGCTATGCGATCTCTGCACTTAATCCTGTGCTATATTGTGGGAAGTGATAACCCATTAGTAGTTTGCAACATTGTTGGTTTCACATAGTGTGACTTAGTGAGCTTTTGCTGTAAACTAAAATGTGGGGGGAATGCTATTATACTATAGACCAGGGGTCGGCAATCTCTGGCACGCGGCTCGCCAGGGTAAGGACCAGGGTAAGTACCCTGGCGGGCTGGGCCAGTTTGTTTACCTGCCACGTCCGCAGGTTCAGCCGTTCACGGCTCCCACTGACCGTGGTTCGCCGCTCCAGGCCAATGGGGGCTGCGAGAAGCGGCGTGGGCCGAGGGATGTGGTGGCCGCCCTTCCTGCAGCCCCCATTGGCCTGGAGCGGTGAACCACAGACCGTGGGAGCCGCGATCAGCCGAACCTGCGGACGTGGCAGGTAAACAAACTGGCCCAGCCCGCCAGGGTGCTTACCCTGGCGAGCCGCGTGCCAGAGGTTGCTGACTCCGCTATAGACAAATGAAGCACAATTATCAGCAGCACATCTGAAATGAGACATTGAAGATTAGTTATATTTATCATCATAATACATTAATAGTGTCATAACAGCAGACTTTAGCATTAGGAGAATATGCCATCCATGATGAAACTTTAAAAAAAGCTCTACTTCCATATTGGATGTTCAGCTTGTTTAGGAATGTGATTTATCTCCTAGCTCACAGAGGAGGATGGCTCAGTTAGTAAATTGTCGTATTCTCATAGTTGGCGGGTACCCAAATCTTTAGTTTAATCAGATGAATAGAGACATTAATATACTGTACTTAACATGATATGTGATTGGTTGATAGAAAAAACAAAAGAGGCATAGTAAGAAATAAAACTAAAGAGTGAGAACATTTAAACCCTCAAACAATCAGAGAGGTTGACCTTGGTCTATGGCACATATTGTTATTAATCTTTTATAGTGTTTCAAAAGTGTACATGATTCTAGAGTATTATGACAGTATCACACAAATATCAGGCCTGTACTGTAATGGAAAAGGGAGAACAGAACAAAACAAAGAGGATGGGACATATATATAGTAGAATAAGCCCAGGAAACCTTAATATGTTCCATTGAAGAGATTAGCTTTAGTAATTTATTGACGGTGGAGCGGAAGAGAACTTGTCTCTGTTAGGGGAATGGCAATTCCAGAAATATGGGATGTCATGGAAGAAGGTACATACAGGAGTGGGTGAAAGAGACAAAAGAGGCTGCAAGGTGACGTATATAGAGATAATTGTCCAGATTCTTAGGTAGTATAAATCCCTATCCCATTATATCAGTGTATTTATTTGCACATCCAATTGCAGTTTTTTAATCTCTTCATTTCCAAATTGTACTGTATGCGTACACAAATGAATGCATTCCCCAAACAGGGGAAATTATTTACTAGATCAACTCTCACACAAATCCCTCTCTGATTCTGAGATAACAGTTTCTTTTCTTAGTCAGTTATGCTGAAAATTTGGAGTAAGAATCACAGATAAAAGATATAAAGTGTTTTGAGTCAAGGAGTAGTACATATAGTTTGATTGAGTAATAATATATCCAGTAGTTTGGAAAAATATCCACTGTGAACTACAATTAAAGAACAGGAACATATCTCCAGGAGAGGTCATGCTGTTTCGGTCTGCATTTCCTATGATATGTAGGAGGCCATCTTGGAGGAATGTCAGAGGACCTCGTGCACATCAGTCAAAGCATCTCTAGATGTCTTACCCACTTTCCAGAGGCATTGATGCATTACACAGTTAATTGTGTTCATTTCCCCACAGCTACACACACAGATAACATAATGGTAAAGTGCAATTTCATACAGTGGTACAGTTTCTAAATGTACTAGTTACCAGAGACCTCATGTATTCACTGTTGCCCTTGCACATGATAAAGATGATTGCAGAGATATTAAACTCTTTCACAGGAACAAGCAAGCTGATGGTAATGTTGTAATGGCACCGCTTACATTGTAGGTGTCTTATACATCTATGGAAGCCGGACACTATTTTTATTGGATACAGAAAGATCTGGATGTAACCTATTGACAGCACTCATTTGGAAAGCAAAGTGCTTATGCAATACTCAACACAGAGGAGTAGTCATCCAAAGAGATGAGGATGTTAAACTAAGGGATGCTCTACACTAGAAATTTACTTCGGTATTGCTACGCCTCTCAGGGGTGTGAAAAACCCACATGCCTAAGAGACATAGCTGTACTACTCTAACTCCCAGTATAGACAGAGCTAGCTTGAATTCTTCCATCAACCTAGCTACAGCCTCTTGGGGAGGTGGATTAACTACCCTGATGGAAGAATCTCTTCAGTTGGTATAAATAGTGTCTATACTGAAGCACTACAGTGGAGCAGCTGCACTGGAGCATCTGTACTGCTGTAGGGTTTTATGTGTAGACATACCCTAAAGATCAATAATAACAAACAATTGCTAGTCTCCTTATTATGCTACACAGCATTATGGGTTATATTTTCAGCCAGTGTAAATTGGCATAGCTTCATTAACTGCAATTGAACAATTCCTATTCATGCCACCTAAAAACCTGGTCCATGAATCCTTCATTTTTGTTATAACTATTTGGATTATTGTAATACACACAATGTTCTAGGCACTTTCCAAACATATGTTAAGATACTGTCTCTCTCCCAGAGAGCTTGTTTTTTAATTAAATCCATTGGAGTCTTTCAATTGACTTAACTGGCCTTTGAATCAGGATGTTAGAAGACAATTTATGAAAGGTGAGGAAAAATAATAGATTTAAATTCAACAATGTTGTAGTGTTTTGGTTTTCTAATAAGCATCAAACTATTCTCCATGGCTTTCTAAATATCTGTTACTAGTATTTTACAATAACTAGTAGGTATCACAGCAAAAGAGGGATTTGAAGGAGAAGAGGGCAGTGGTCTTATGGATTCCTTTAGAGAGGGCATTCCATGTGTATGGAATGGCTTCGGAAAAAAACACAACAATAGTTGGAGAAGTTTATAGTTGAAGCAGGAAGCAATAAGAGTCAAGAGTGAATAAGTAGGAGGGACACAATAGGCATTTGAACTGTATTTATGACTATAACCTCATTTAATTCCCTTTGAGAATATTAAAGGTGCAGATTTATAGCTGCACAATATTGTGTTGGTTTTTTGTCTTTAAATGAGTCCTGGAAAATCTCTTTCTTTCATAATGTGCTGCATGTTACCCAAGAAATAGGCAGCAGACTGATCATGTTTTGTTGCATGTCAGGGAGATTCTCATTCATGAGGAAAAAACTCCTGAATTCCAATTTAATAATGTTATCACCTACAGTGACACTAAGGTTTCCTCTGACTGCCTCTGTCATGACATAAAGGGAGGTGAAGTACAAGCTTCTATGCTTCAACGTGCCAATGGATATCAGTCCTGACTTGCAAAAGCAATGCTATTTCAGCTGTGATGGATCCACATTTACTAAAGATACAGTACCCACAGGACTCCTCTTCCTTAGACTCTGTTCTTAGCAATTGCATCATTATACCAAGCTATAGTGATTAGTTACAATATCACAGAGTGATCAGTACACATTTACTCTGTACAAATGTACTATGGTGAAAGAGAACTGCCTCTGTCATGACAGGGGGGCAGCCAGGTCAAATTTGAATTTAAGCTGAGCGGTGCGCAGGCCGGCTCTAGGTTTTTTGCCGCCCCAAGCAAAAAAATTTTTGGCTGCCCCCCGCCCCAGCCCTGGGCTCCTTGCCGCACCCCCCTGCCGCCCCAGCCCTGGGCTCTCCCCCACCACTCGCACCCCCCTGCCTCCCCAGCCCTGGGCTCTCACCCCCCCGAACCGCACCCCCCTGCTCACACACACACACACATCTCCTGCCGCCCCAGCCCTGGGCTCACCCCCACCCAACCTGCACCCTCCTTCTGCCGCAGCCCCGGGTCACTGGTAACTCACTCCCAGGGCAGGTCATTCAGCTGGGATTTTAGATGTGCACAGAACACAGACAGGATTGGTTCCCATATGGTTACAGAACTGCAGTAAAGTGGAACAATTTTCAGCTTGTGTGATTGGAGGATATCTGGATGCATATTATAAGACTGTCCTACATAAATGAGGAAAAGTTGAGGTGCCTTTATTATTATTTTGTTCCACTCTTTCTTTCTATGGCGAATTTGCCAATGCAATATCACTGTCTTCCTTTTAAACAAACATACAAAAAAAAAGGCAATGGCTGTTGAAAATAGCAATTCCAGTCCTAATAACCACTGGGAAGCATTTCTTGCTCAATTTTATCCTACTTTTTCTACAGCAAGTTACAGTGGATCAGTATATTTGATTTCGGAGAAATGAAGTAACAGCTGCCCAAACTGAGCTTGAGCACTCCTGAATTTTGAGGTGTTCAAATCTGGAAGGCAGGTGCTGGGGGGGGGGGGGCACTGTGGCTCCGCAGGGGAGCACGGCAGCATGTATGTAGCAGCGTGTCTGGTGCTGTGCAAAGCCAGACACGCTGGTCTGAGTGGCACGGTAAGGGGGCTGGGGGGTTGGAGAAGGGGTAGGGGGTTCTGGGGGGGCAGTCAGGGGCAGGGAGAAGGGGGGGTTAGATGGGTCAGGGGTTGGGGGGGGCAGTCAGGGGACAGGCAGCAGTTGGATAGGCATGGGAGTCCCAGGGGTTTGTCAGGGGACAGGTAGGGGGTGGGATCCTAGGAGGGAAGTTGGTGGGGGTCTCAGGAGGGGGCAGTTGGGGACAAGGACCAGTGGGGCTTAGATAGGGGGTGGGATCCTGGGGGGCAGTTGGGGCAGGGGTCCCGGGAAGGGGCAATCAGGGGACAGGGAGCAGGGGGGTTGGATGGGTTGAGATTTCTGTGGGGGGCAGTCGGAGGGATTGGATGATGGCAGGGTAGGGCTACCCTCCCTCCCCGTGGAGTGTCCTATTTTTTGAATGTTAAAATATGGAATCCCTACTCACAGTGCAGGTCTCCATTCACTGCAGCATGAGGTCTCAGCTCCCTCCCTCCCTCCCCCTCTTTCCTGTTGGTAGTGGCCAAGGGAATGCTGGGAAAATGTAGTTCTTTCCCTGCTCCAGGACTGGCTCTATAGGCAGGGAGCTAACCAAGGAACTTCAGCTCCCAGGGCCCCCTGTTGGTTCTCAGCTCCCATGCTGGATCCCTGGCGCCCCTGCAAATGGGCTGCCCCAAGCATGTGCTTGCTTTGCTGGTGCCTAGAGCCGCCCCTGGCGTAGCGGCACACAATGTTGCAGTGTTGCTCAGGTTTGTCCTGGCCACCCATCTATCATGACCACAAATCTCCCTGAAATTAATTTGAAAATGATTATTAGTATGATAGGCAGGAAAGGAACCCTGATCACCTGACTCCCAGACCAGCTCCCTAGCCAGCGGATCATGTTACCACCCTGTAAACTTAACATATCAATTTTCTTTTGGCAAATTTTCTTTTCTTCTGGGCTGAAAGCAGACTGAAAACTGTTTAATCATTGTCTTTTGTGATTGAAAATGACATTGCTTTTAGGCTTTTAGTGTAGTGGCTGCCAGACTGGATGAAATGTTTTGCTTTTATAAAATGCAGTGACTATAGTGCTAATGAAAGGAAGGAATTAATAGCACTGTTTCTAGCCAGACATAATAAAGGGAGGTGAAGTACAAGCTTCTATGCTTCAACGTGCCAATGGATATCAGTCCTGACTTGCAAAAGCAATGCTATTTCAGCTGTGATGGATCCACATTTACTAAAGATACAGTACCCACAGGACTCCTCTTCCTTTAAACTAGAGTTCTTAACAATTGCATCATTATACCAAGCTATAGTGATTAGTTACAATATCACAGAGTGATCAGTACACATTTACTCTGTACAAATGTGCTGTGGTGAAAGAGAACTGGTTTACTGCATATACATTTGTATGTAGCTTTGCTATGGTTTGGCTGGTTTTTTTAATGCTTTTATCTGTAGTTTTTCTAGGGTAATGCTCCAGTTTATATGTTTCTTTTATTTTATTACTCTTCTAGCGTAGCAGCAAGGAAAGAGATTTTTAAATGGAAAAGGAGCCTGTTATTTCAGGTAGGCACTCAGACTTTTAGAAGGGAAACTGGAAAAATGTAAAGTTCTCTGTTTTCTTTTAAGAGAAATTTTATGTTTTCTCTCATTTTTATGTAGCTGAACTGTTCTGTCTGACTGTTCCTGTGTACTTAGCAATAGTCTTTGCATGAGAGAATGGAAGATACCAATTCTCATTTTGGTTTCTATTATTTAATTACAACAGAGCTCTGTCCTTGCCTGCAACAGAGCTCTACTCTGTGCAGGAGAGAATGAGGGTGGGGAATGAGTCAGGGGAGTCAGCTCCGGCTGCTTGTTTTGCGGGCAAGCCTAACCATTTAGAATTGCTGAAAAAAGGACCCTGAACTAGTGGAGATTTGGGCTGTGTAGCCCCACAATGCCCTACCACACATTTTTCTTATTTACTTAAATTAGTGACATTTCACACACACACACACAAATTCTGCACATAATTTTCATGAAGCAAACACAGACATTTTCCCCTTTTCCCACAGCTATAAGGAGGCACTATTTTATTATAATAGATTAGCCCCTGTGACAGTTGTCACCTGGGTGCTAACTGAACTTCTGTTCCAGAGGTCTGTCATTGTAGTATTGCAGAAAAGAAATGCAATCATTGGTACAGTTAATAATTGCTTACTGTCTGCTGAAGTGATTACCTGTGTATTTCTGAAGTTACAATGAAAGTGATAAACGTGGCCAGCAAAAAGTCTCAGAAGGCAATACATTTCTGATGGTAGCTCTTTAGGGTGAAATTAATTATAGGTAAAAGAACACGTCATACAAATTTGCAGTCTATTTTAGGTACGATAGAATATACGTGATTTCATTCCATCCTCCCTAGAGGAACATATTACTTTCCTTTTAAACTCTACTTCTACTGTAGCTGTTTGTCACAGATTTCTTCATTTTACATCTGAGTACATGACACTAGGTGAAATGGGATAGATTTCATACTCAGTCTGTGGTTCACAGGGTTTATAGATGTTTTATAATGTAGATTTTTCTAAGAATTCACAAACTATTTTACAATATATTCATGAGAATTGAACCTTGGAGGATGATTACTTTTTCTACTAATGTTTCTACTAGAGGAAAAACGAACAGGGGTGTGTGGGTATATATATATATATATATATATATATATATATATATATATATATATATATAATGTATGTTTAAAGCCCAATATTTCTCAATATCAACTTAAAAGTAGACGATTTCCCAAATATTTCTTCCACTAAACATATTAGCTAGAGAACCCATGGAAAGATGACACAAAAAGGTGCATGAATGATGCTGAAGTGACTCCATTTAAACAATTTGACCTAAGATAGATGGAGAAATATTTGTCATGAGCAGTTATATTGGAGGAGAATAAAAATAGAAGTTTAGAATGATGGTGCGTCTTAATACTACATAAGCATCCTTTAGGCTGAGATGCAGAGTTTTACATTCAACATCCGGGGTATCAAACCAAACCAAATCCACCATATCACAAAATCATTCTCGTAGCATTCACTAGGTGTAATAAGTTTAATGATATATGAATACAATTAATACTAGGAATGGCACATTTGCAAGGATGTGTCTTGAATGTGGTTTGGATTGACATAATCCCCAAGAGATAAAAGAAGATAAAACAACCTCCTTTGAGATTCAATATTCATAGAGACTATACTATTAATGCTAGTTGCCTACTCTTTATACTAAGGCTATGTCTACACTGGTGCACATGCTCGGTTACTTGACTATGTATACGCTCGCACATATTCCCAATACCCATGATGAGTGTCTACATATTCTGTGCTGGTCAGGGGTATCCCATTTTGTACATGCAAATATCCACATCCACATTGCCACTGTTCATAGATTCCTAGATTTCCAGGCCAGAAGAGATCATTGTGATCATCTAGTCTGAGCTCCTGTATAACACAGGCCATAAAATTTCCCCCAAATAATTCCTAGAGCATAGCTTTTAGAAAAAAAATCCAACCTTGATTTAATAATTGTCAGTGATGGAAAATCCATCATAACCCCTGGTAAATTGTTCCATTGTTAAGTACCTTCTCGTTAAAAAATATGTTTTATTTCCAGTCTGAATTTGTCTAGCTTCAACTTCCAGCTATTGTATCATGTTGTTATGCAACATTAGCACTTACTATTTCAGGAGCATTATCTAAGGGTTCTGTGTGTCAGAGAGAGACACTCTAGGAACCACTTTGCTGTGTGTTGTTGGTACTGTCCTCTGCCTTCACATGTTTGCTGACAGCAGCTCCTGCTCACATCTCCTTTCTGCCGTGCTGAATGGAAGACATGGAGCAATTGGATGATGATGTAGTTCTTCTCCTGCTCCTTATTGTAGGACAAATGTTTTTGCAGTGGAGTTGGTGATTGGCAAGATACTGGATGGAATTTGGGCATAATTTTCAGACGTGTCAAAGACATCTGACCTTGAGGGTGAATGACAATTTATTCAGCTCTCATGGTACAGATATGGTGAATGCTAGTATAGCCATGGTGAGGCCATGGGTGGACCATCACTTCTGGTCAGGAGAACCAGCATGATGCGATGGGCTCATATAGTTCTGAAAACCTGGAGAGACCCACATTGACTTCAGAATTTCTAAATGTGGAAACAGATGTTCATGAAGCAGTGTGAGGAGCGTGCAGCAGAACACTTGATTCAGGGAGCCCTACTGTGTACAAAAGAGGGTGGCTATTGCCCTGTGGAAGCCAGCAGCACCATTGGTCCATTGAAAATCTTTCTGGGGTTGGAATGTCCACTGTCAGGGTCATGGTTATGTAGTTTTGTGAGGCAATTAACACTGTGGTGGTGACCATAAGAAAAGTTCCAGAAATAATAACTGAATTTCAGAGGATGTGGTTTCCAACCTGTGCAGGGGCCAATGAAGGCATCCACATCCTGATACTTATCCCACCAAAAGGGGTGAATGAGTATGTAAGTCAAGAAGGTTACTATGCACTCGTTCTGCAAGGCTTAGTGGACCCCAGTGGCAGATTTATGAATACCAACATGTTGAGGAGACTGGGATTGTACCTGAAGAGGGAAATGTAGAAGGGGTACCGTCTCCTCCTGAGCACCCCCTTGTATCTGAATGTGACTCTGCTGTGTCTTGCTTTAGTTTCCTCCCTCAATGAGGTCACGTAAACAGCAGAGAGAAGCCAAACACTATACTTTATAGTAGTCTATCTCCCTCTAATACAGCCTTCTGAAAACAGCTTCTGTGCAATGGTTTAAAGGCTCTCTCCACAGAGCCCAGAGAACACTGGGAAGTCCCAAAACAATTTTTTCTAGGTTTTAGCAGCAGCTCCTTCTGCTGTAAGTTCTCAGGCTTTTCTGCCTCCTGCAGAGCTTTTCAGCCTTTCCACTGCCTGTTCAGGATCTATCCCAGGCCTCCCTGCCTGCAGAGCTTTGCCTAGTTTAGGCTCCCTAGGAGCATCCATCCTCTGGATCTTCCTTTCTCCTCAGGAATCCATCTCTTACTGAGGGTGTTAACCTTTTATCATGCCCAGGTGCTTCCCTGCTTAATTAACTCACCAAGTAACTGAGAGGCAGTTATCTACTCCCATGGAATCGGAATTGCCTCATTCGCCTTGCAGAGCCTGTCATAAATAGGTTGGGTCCTATAGGTAGCTTCAGAGGGCTAGCTACAGTCTGATAGGAAGAAGGGACTTTATTCCCCAGAAACAATATGATTGTCTATGGCATCTGTGCCCACTGTTGTTTTTGGGAACCCTGTATATCTGCTCCTAACTTGGCTCATGAAACCATACCCCAACAGAATTGACCCTGGAAAAAAGGAATCCAATTACAAACTCAGTTGCTGCAGAATAGTCATAGAGAGCGTGTTTGATAGGCTGCTCTCAGAGAAGTTGTGGAGGATGGTGTACTCCGACCACACATTGATCAACACCTGACTACGGTCAGTGGGTCTGATGGCTGCTCTTGGAGCAGGGATCCATGTTCACATGTATTTATCTGTGAAGAGTGCAGTGGAAAGTTGTTCTGATATGGTTAATGCAACTTACTACCACCAGTGAAATTGGAGGGGGGACAGGGACCTTTATAGGTTAGGTAAGAGTAGGAAAGAAAAGGGTTCAGTGGATTGCGAGAATTGGGGTTGATGGCTTTTAAAATTCAAGACCTGGTACACTCCCGTTACCCTTTCTGCACTACACACTGGCATGGGTTTGGAGCACGTACTTACACCCCTCAAGCATGCCAGCTTACTGTCCCTCTGCTCGCCTTCAGATATGTTTCTGGGTTTAGATGTGAACAATAAGGGGGGTTGTGGAACAGCCATGCTCATGCACATGTATACAGTTGCTAGGGCAGATGTAGCCACAGGCATCAACAAATGTCACAGTTGATTTGTATCATGCATCTTGCTCTTTTACTTCACCAAACACAAATCTCCATATGAAAATGTAAAAGAATTTAGCAAGTACAATATTCTTATCTCCCTTTTACAGTAAAGTTTTACAAAACTATAGGCTATGATGTACAAAACCAAATACAATGCATATGTAAGCCTGAATCAAATATAAAATGGTATATCAAAAAAGCACATTGTCTTCATGGCAGGTCAATAATATTTTTGTGGATAAGCAGTATTATGGATGCCAAAATTCTCATTTTAAAGAAAAAACAGACTGTCCATTGTTAACAAAGTAAATAAGTTCATTTGGCACCATCATCATAAACTGCTCGTCTCTTGCTGCATCTAAATCTGCATTTCAAGACTGGGAAGATGCCAAGTCTAAAAGATCACCCCATAATCAGTTCAACAAACTATATCTGCACAAAAAATATACATGAATGTGCATTGTCACTTTGGCCACTTTGTAATCTATTTGTACCAATAGACATCTCATATTTGTCTCTGCACTACAGCATTTTTGAATTGTGTGATTATTCTTTACTGGGTTGGTGCTAGCAATGTTTGTGATAAAGAGTGACTGTCAAATATTGACCCTACATCTCTGCAAGCAAATATTCTGGCCAGTGCTCTGTGGTCCAACTAGGCCCAGTACCTGTGAGTGCTACTCATGGGGCAGGCCCATGGCTGCAGAGATGCTATGTGGTCACCTAACCCTATCCTTTCCCTTGTTGTGATGTCCAGGATTTTGTCCAGCCATGGCTGTTTCTGATGTAGTAGCCATCTCAATGAGGTGTGAGATTGGGGGAAGTGGCCTCTCTCCTGATATTCCTTTGTGAGGGTCATAGTCTCTGTTGTTGACTTAAGTCAGAAAGACACTGAAGAGAGAGAATGATCTCCTGCCTGAGCAGGCCACTGATGGTAAGTCTTTTTGTTCTGTGTTTGCACAGTGCCTGCTCCCTGACTACAGCTTCTAGATGCTATGGTAATACAAATAAATAATAACAATAAAACATAGGTAGGCAGGGCTGTGGGGTCTTCAGCAGGGTGGTTGTAAAAACAGTCCATACACCATACAGAACTGGCCACGGGATCACTCCCAATATTCAGAGTTTGGCTATGTGGAAGTAATAAGCTAAAGCATCCTTAAAGACCTGAGTCTATTAGTGTTAGAATTTAAATGATAAATAAAACAACACCATAAAATTAATACTAATGATGATAATACATGATATTAACTAATGAAAATTGTTAACATTTTAATCAAATCCAATCATCATTGGTTCCCTCTCTTAATCATCTTATAAGTGTTATAATTATAATTTGAGATCAAGAGTCCCACTGGTAAACTTCCTCGATCTCCAAAATAAGAAAGTTTTCTCTATTTTTAATCCATTTCAAAGTTGTAAAAATGCCTGTGTGAGCCAGTATAAACATATTTTGAATATTAATGTTGAAGCTAAACTACTAATACATATTTTCATATATGATATGTGACACTTCCATGTACACTGCTGTATGCTATTTCCAGATAACTCAGCTACATCATGATACTTTAACAATCAGTTTATTTTATGATAATATGATAAACTTAATTTTACATATTTAGTTAGTCTGGAAAATATATAATGCCTATTTTGTGAGCTCCAGACAAAACTAATTGTGTTATGTAAATGTTGTGGATCAAGTCTTTGTTTTCTAGTTTAGATTAGAAAAAATATCCTCAGTAGGCTAATAAAATTCAGATGTCAAGGTTTTATTGTCAGAAGCAGTAGAGTTCCGAATAGAAATGACTCATTACTATGAAATAGTTTAATATCCGTAAATGTATTGGATAGAAAATTGAAGGGGTAAAAATATAATTGCTCAAGTCCCTTTATGTAACCTTGCTTTGATGATCACATAAGGACCACTGACATGGATTATTTCACACATGCCCTGGGATCTCAGAGCAGAAATATCACTGCTTGGCTGTGACTATAAGCCATTATTTCCAATGAAAATGGAAATAAGGGCTTGTTACATCATGACCCCATTGTAAGAATCATGATGGGTGTTAAATTCATACCCTGTATCCTGAAGCCATTAAAATCTTTTTAGAAGTCTAAAAATACATCAGTTCTGATCAAAGTTCCCTCTATTTTTTTCACCCATATGAAATTTATTATGTGCAGCAATATTGAGGTAATGTGCAGATGTGTGCCACCAGTAGAAACAAAAAAACTAGATATAATATATATTTTTAAAAAGTTACCATAGGGATAATTACTCCACCCAGGACAGGTTCGGCATTTAAGAACTCACTACTCAAAGAATTATATTTAAGCATAAGAAAGAAATAAACATTATGAAATGAATAGACCAGTCAAAAAAAAAAAAAAATAGCATTTTGAAAGACTAAAATTACATAGAATATACGTGCATTGCAGGAAGTATCAAGAAGTAACAATAACAACAATAATACAAGTATGTGTTGGGAGGTGAGTGAAAGACTGTGTGTGTGTATGTGTGCGAGACAGAGTGTGTGTGTTTGAGAGAGAGAGAGAGAGACGCGTCTCTCCCCACCGCAACCCCGGGGCTGGGGCTGGGGACAGAGGCATCTCTCCCATCCCCGCTGCAGCCCCGGGGATGGGGCTAGGGTCGGGGCCGGGGGAGAGAGGCATCTCTCTAGTCCCCGCCGCAGCCCCGGCTGGAGGAGAGGCGTGTCTCTCTCATTCCTGCCGTATCCCTGGCTGGAGGTGGGGCTGGGAGAGTGGCACCTCTCCCATCCCTGCCGCGGTCCTGGCCTGAGCTGGGAACAGGGGAGAGGAACATCTATCCCCCCACAGCTCTGCACACCTTGTGCAGCTGCTGCATGCCCTTGATGGCCTCATGTGCGGTCCTGCAGGCACGCACCGTAGAGGTAACACAGGTGCTGATGAGATATATATTGCACTTTCATGTGATTTACTATAAAGGAACAATTAATTTAAAAAACTAAGCCCCACAAATAATTGCAAGGATATTTCTACCCATGGTTGGGATTATATAACTTTTTTGTCCAAAAGTAAAACTTTGTATCTAAGTCTCTTGTAATTCATGAAATGTAAACAAGTAAAACAGGTAAGAGAGCTATTCTGCTATATGGTTATTAGTTCCTTGGTTATTATCAACTCTGACTTTGAGATGCTTGAGCAGTCCTGTAGTGCTAAATCCCTTTGATATTTCAAAAGCACACTTTCAATACTTGCTTTCTCCCCCTGGCTGCCTCTTCTCTTTTGGCTCCTGGGAGCCCTCTTCTCTTCAACCCTGCTGCCCACTGGCATGCTGCTGCTTCTGGCCTGAGGGTGCTTGCAGAAGTAGTTCTCTCCCCCTCACTATTGTGCCACTGCACATCCTCCTAGCTTCAAGCTTCTAATACTTTCACAGAATTTCACAGAGTTTGAGGCTAGAAGGAACCATCTGACCTCCTGTATATTACAGACTGTTAAATTTAATCCAGATACCCCTATGATGAGGTAGGTGACTTTAGTTAGACCAAAGCATTTCAGTTCTCAGGAGACTAAACTGTTATTTGCCACTTGCAGAGAACAGGAGAGACCAAGGTGCCACCAATGCCCAAGCCCTCTGCAATGGCAGGGAATTGATTAGGATAGATATACCCAGATAATCTTAGAAGGTGATCCATGCTGCACAGGAAGGACACAAAAACAAACGCAGGCCCCAGACAAACTGATCCGGGGGGAAATTCCTTCCTGACCCCAAATCTGGTGATCAGTTTGACCTCTGAGCATGTGAGCAAGACACACAGACAGGCATCTAAGAAAGCACATCAGATCCCCAATCTACTCCATTTGGTGTCCATCTCTAGCTGTGACCAATCCCTGATGCTTCAGATGAAGACAAAACAAAAACCCCACCTGGCTGTCCCCAGCCACTCCTCTCATCTCATTCTTCTGCCCAACCAGCAGAATGCCCTGTTAGTGCTGTTTTCTCACACAGTAGTCTCTGCTCCCCAGCCCTCATCTGAATTTTTCCCATGGTTCCAGCTAACACCCCTCCCCTGCACTTATCCTAATCCTGTTCCAGAACTTTTGCCCACCCAGCTCTCCTTTTAGCCCTTCACTTCTCTCTGAATTGCCAAGCATCCAGTGCACTTCTCTTCTCCCTTACGAATCCCTTTCCTCCACCCCCTTTTCATCAGCTTACATCGCTGTTGTCAATCTGCTGAGGAAGCTTATGCCCTCCTCCTATTTCAGTTCATCAGCCCCTTTCATTCCTTTGACAGGCCCCATTCTCCTCTTCAATTGCTACCAATTTTAAACATTCCTCATCAACAGATACTATTCAGAATTTAGGGGTGTGTGGAGGGGGGAACCAATGAATGAGCACATTAAACTAAACTCTTTTTCATCAAATGCTTCCTTTAATTCCCATTTATCCCATTTAAACTATTTTTCAACGACTGTATTCATAATCAGTATTCAGTGATGCTTCTGTTCCTGACAGGGGCTGATCTACAGGAGATAAGAGATGTTGTTGATAATACCATTGAATGGGGCTATGGGCCTAGAGTTGGGACTTGTCACGGGTTGACTGGTCACTTTAAGAAGGAACTGCTCAAGCCCACCTGTTTCATGTTAACAGCCTTGATGGGGCCTAATGGAAAATAGGTGTTGTCTATAAGAGCAGCAGGAAGGTGCAAAGAGAGGGAGCCCTGAATTTGGAATTTAAGAGATATGTAAGACTATCCATTTTTCTGGCTCAGAAAATGTGTGACCTCAGACCCAGATCATTGGCATCGATTACTGTCACCCATCTTTTTTTGCCATCCAAGAGGTGCCCCAAGCATCATCAGGATTCTCCCAATTCCATGGGAGACAATCATGCATGGTCCTAGATCTTCTCCGTGAGTAGAAAGCCTCTGAAAACTAATGTGGTACAATATGTGATCCACTTGAGGAAGAATTTGGAAACACTGGGGGCTTTTGCAAAAGAAAACCTGCTGAAGTCCCAGCAGAACCAGGAAGGGGCTTACAACTTAGGGGCCAGAATGTGAGAATTTGGATCTAGGTATAGGGTTTTGTTATTACTACAGACATCAGAATCAAAGCTACTGGCCAGGTGGCAAGGTCCATTTGAAGTATCAAGGTCCATTTGAGGAAGATGGAAATGCTCAGTTATGAAATTTGTCATCAAGGGAAGAGAAAAGAAATGCAAATCTATCGTGTGAACGTGCTAAAGGCCTGGCGAGACCAGGAAGGCCTCCTCATAGCACTGGCTCTGCCCAAACTCAAGCTTGGCCCACAGGCACCCTTAGGCCTTGATACTGGCTAAATATACATGGGAGAAGAATTCCATCCTGAAGAAAAACTACAGTTACGACAGCTGATGGAGGCCTTCCCCTCAGTATTCTCAGTGCTGCCATGATGCACTCACCTGTCCTACCATCACATAGACACTGAACTGGGAAAAAGAGTCTGAAGGAGCCTACAATACCTGCCACAAAAGATATTGGAAACAGTCCACCAAGAACTTCAGGCCATGTTAGACTTAGGGGTGGTTGATGAGTTTCATAGTGAGTGGTGGAGCCCAATCATACTTGTACTGAAGGCCAACAGGGCAACCCAATAGTGCATCGATTTCTGGAGAATAAACACAGTACTGAAATTTGATGCGTACTCTGTGCCTAGAGTAGATGAGCTTTTAGACTTGCTTAGGGCTGCCAAATATATATCCACTCTTGACCTTAAAAAAGATAATTGGCAGACACCTTTGACAACTGAAGAATGAGAGAAGATCGGCTTCTCTACAATGTTTGGTCTTTGTCAATTTAAAGCTATGACCTTCACGGAGCAGCAGCCACCTTTCAATGCCTGGTGGACCATATACTTTGACCACACAGGAAGTATGCCATGGCATAATTGGACAATATTGTCATTTATAGTTATGACTGGAACAGTCACCCAAGACACTTCATGGCAACACTGCAATCCCTCAAAGAGGCAGGACTGATGGCCAACCCAGCCAAGTGCAAACCGGCCAGCTGCTAGGTGACATACCTTGGTTCTAGGGTAGGGGGTGAGCATTTGGAGCCACTAATTAATAAGGTACAAGCCTTGGAGCAGTGCCCCATACCAAACACAAAAACCAGGTGTGTTGTTTCATAGGCATCACTGGATACTGCAGGCACTTTGTACTGGGTTTTGCTATCATTGAAGCCCCCAATGAACCTGATAAAAGATATGAGCCCTAAGAAAATTCTTGATCCGAAGCCTGTGGCAGGGCCTTAAGACATTGAAAGAACAGCTGAGCCAAGAACCAGTGCTCACATACCCAGACTTCACCCTTTCCTCGTAGGCCTGGTCTACACTACAAAGTTAGATCGACATATGCTGCATTAGGTCAAGTTAATAATGTATGTGTCTACACAACTGAGTCCCTTCAGCCGACCTAAAGGGCTTGTAAAGTCGACTTCTGTACTCCACCTCCATGAAAGGCATAGCGCTTCAGTTGATATCCACGCACTGACATGGCGATGGTGTAGACACTGTGCTGTGTAATTTGAATGAATTGGCCTCCAGGAGGTGCTCCCCTGTGACTGCTCTGGAGAGCACTTTCAATTCCACTGCACTTCAACCAGGTACACAGGAAACAGCCACCAACCTGTTAAAGCCCCGGGAACATTTGAATTTTCATTTCCTGTTTGATTGGCATGGAGAGAAAGTCAGCACAGCCGACCATGGATGCGCAAGGCCGCAAACATGCTCCAGAATGGAGCACACAGGAGGTAGTGGATCTTATTGCTGTGTGGGAAGATGAATCTGTGCAGACAGAGCTCTGAACCAGCAGAAGAAATGCTAACATCTATGCCAAAATCATGCAGGGCATTGGGGAGAAGCACTACACCAGGGACACACAGAAGTGTCGCGTGAAAATAAAGGAGCTTCGGCAAGTGTACCAGAAGACAAGGGAGGCAAGAAGTCGCTCTGATTCTGAACCACAGTCATGCCACTTCTATAGGGAGCTGCATGCAATTCTTGGCAGCGACCTCACCACAAATGTTCCATGGATGCCTCCCAGGAGCCACGGGTGACTTCAGTCAACCATGAGGAGGACATTCTGGAGGAGAATATGAGGCAGGCAAGTGGAGGATCCATTCTCCCCGACAGCCAACAGCTTTTTGTAACTCTGGACCCCATCCCCGCACAGGACCCAGTGTCGGTGGAGCATGATGCCAAGGAAGGCACCTCTGGTGAGTACACATTTTCAAACTCTAGGGGTTACATGCTATGATTTTAAAGGTTGAATCTGAATTAAAAATTTGGGATAATAGTTATTGACAGCCACCTCAGCTACGCAGAGAGTGCTCTCCAAAAAGAGGGTGCTCTCCATGGCCCGGGAATCTTCCCTTGAGACCTCTACCATCACCACGATAGGACACTTCCCTGAGCCACTCCAGTATTAACTCTTCTGGCATCATTGCGGCACACAGCATTGCAGCATAAGGACCAGGTCCGTACCCAGACGCTTGCAGTATCTGCTCCCTTTCCGCCTCTGCTACCCTCAGGAGAGTTATATCACATCTGGTCACCTAGGGAAAATGGGGGAAGCTTTAAATGCTATCCCTTAAACCACAAGCAATTTGATAAGTAATCCGCCCCTGTTTTGTGAATTCTGGGTCACACAACCATGCTTCCCCGAGTGTGCCCTGGTTGTGGTTGGAAGGGATCACCGTGTATTTCAGCCAGCATTTAAAAAGGGGGAGGGAGATGCTTCCTGTTCATCTCCCTTCCACCCCAACCCGGTGCCTCCTTTGTAACAATCAAACTATTTTCGGGGCTTTATGCTGGTGCCTGTCCTCAAGCACCGTCCACGTTGCTAGGGGAAAGTGGGTTGTGCTGAGGTTGCAACCATTCATCCCAAGAATGTCTTAACAAAAGCTGCAGCACAAAATCTCTCACCCATGCCTTGTGGCCTTACTCACCATTGCTGGAGCAGCAAACTGACTCTTGCAGTAACCAGTGGTTCTGCTTACATTGTGGCTTGCAGGGAAGTGCATTGAGGGCTGATTCTTTTATTACAAGATTTAACCTTGCACCAGAAACAATATATGCACTGTCAATGCTACCCTTGTGCTTTGTATTCTTTGCAGCTGAGACCTTGTCCATCAGCGCATCCTCCACACCAGGACAGAGACTTTCCCAGATTAGAAGATGGAAAAAGAAGACTCAGGAGGACATGTTCAATGAGTTAATGCATGCCTTCGAAAGTGACAAAATGAGGTTCAGCGCATGGAAGATTGTACTGTTGGAGGGGCTGCACAATGACCATGAGGACAGGAGAGCATGAGGGAACATGAGCATGACACGCAGAATGAGATGGTGCGGATTATTAGGGAGCAAACAGACATGTTGAGGCATCTTGTTGAGGTTCAAGAAAGGCAGCTGGATTCTAGAGTTCCGCTGCAGCCTATGCTGAACCTGCTGCCATTGTCGCCAAGTTCCACATCCTCCTCTCCCAGATGTCCTAGGATGCAGGGGTTGGGGGAGAAGTTCGGTTTCTGCCTTGCATGCAACTCCGGGGGAGGATACAAGGACCAGAAGGTGCCCCTTCCCACAGCTTTGATTGTTATTGCAGTGCAATTGTAAACAAGTTTTCTTTGTTTCTCCCCCTCTCAGTGTTATCAGCTATTTTGCCCCAGGTTTTCTTACTTTTCTTTGCTGTCTCTCTGTGTTTGTTAGCATAATAAAAATTAATGGATTGAGGAGAAAAGGCTTTTTATTCATTCAGCACACTATGAATGAATATGGTTAATGGCGGTGTAGTTTACAGGGGAGGACATGCAATAAAGCGGACAGCTTGGTAAGGAACAACACACATAAGTGTCACATTACTGTGGGTCATTGATGAAACTAGTTTTCAAAGCCTCACATAGATGCAAAGCCCATCAATGTGCTCTCCTTATTGCCCTGGTGTCTGGCTGCTCAAAATTGGCTGCCAGGCGATCTGTCTCAACCCCCCACTCTTCCAGAAACTTTTCTCCCTTGGTTTCACAAATATTAAGGAGCACACAGCAACAACAATGGGGATATTGCTTTCATTGAGGTCTAACCTAGTAACCAAGCTACGCCAGTGGGCTTTTAAATGTTCAAAGGCATATTCCACCACCATTCTGCACCTGCTCAGCCTATGGTTGAACCGGTCCTTACTGCTGTCCAGGCTACCTGTGTACGGCTTCATTAGCCATGGGAGCAAGGGGTAGACTGGGTCTCCCAGGATCACAATTGGCATTTCAATATCACCAATGGTTATTCTAAAGTCTGGAAATAAAGTTCCTGCTTGCAGCTTTCTGAACAGACTGGAGTTCCTAAAGATGCGCGCGTTCACCTTTCCTGACCATCACACAATGATGTGGCGACATGGCTCCTGTGATCCACCAGCGTTTGCAATGCCATTGAGAAGTACTCCTTTCGGTTTATGTACTCTTTGGCAAGGTGGTCTGGTGCCAAGATATGGATATCCATTCCATCTATCGCCGCACCGCAGTTAGGGAACCCCATCATGGTAAAACCATCCACTATGTCCTGCACGTTTCCCAGAGTCACTACCCTTTTTAGCAGAAGTCTATTGATTGCCCTGGCAACTTGGATCACAGGAGACCTCACGGTAAATTTACCCACTCCAAATTAATTCTCCACTGACTTCCAGCATGGCTGCTTGTGTGGCATCACATTGTTCTGCACGGCGGCTCCTGCTTCAGCTGAGCAAATACTGCAGGATAAGGTGCGAGGTGTTTGTAATGTTCACAACAAAACTGTACAGCTGAGTGGGGTCCATGCTTGCCGTGCTACGGCGTCTGTGCAGGTAACCAAAACTTAGGAAAAAGGGTGCAAAAAAGGCTTTGATTGTTTGCAGTTGATTTCAGGGAGGGAGGCAGGGAGGGAGGTAAGTGCATCATGGGAGCCTAATGCCATGTTCCCATAATGCCCCGCGCAAATGTTTTGGTCCCATGTGGCATTTCAAGCCCAACTCAACATTCCACTTGTCTCCATGCACTGTGGGATAGCTACCCACAATGCAGCACTCCGTGAGTTGATGCAAGCCCTGCTGGTGAGGATGCACTTCGCCGACACAATGTGCATAGTGGAGTCATGCAGAAATGACTTGCTTAAATCGGAGGCTCAATGTCGACTTACATAAAATTGACTTAATTTTGTAGTGTAGACATACCCTTAATGACAGACCACACTTCCCTCCATTGGCTCAACTAAATGAAGGATACCAACCCCTCATTGACATATAGTTTTCAAGTACTTCACTAAGCAGGAAGGGACCATAAAAATGCAGATTTTTCCACAAGCTGGGGGAGAACAAGAATCACAGGTAGGTACCCCAACAGTGACCTTCAGGGGGAAGATGTGTGATGGGGTTTACAAACCCCACACTAAGACTGACGGGGTCAAAGAATAATTCTGGGCCCAGATGACCACACTCAGCTGCACCTGTAGAGCATGCTCTAGGTCAGGGATCGGCAGCCTTTGGCACGTGGCTCGCCAGGGTAAGCACCCTGACAGGATGGGATGGTTTGTTTATCTGCCGCGTCTGCAGGTTCGGCCGATCGCGGCTCCCACTGGCCGCAGTTCATTGCTCCAGGCCAATGGGGGCTGCGGGAAGCGGCACGGGCTGAGGGATGTGCTGGCTGCCGCTTCCCTCCGCCCCCATTGGCCTGGAGCGGCGAACCATGGCCAGTAGGAGCCGCAATCGGCTGAATCTGCGGACGTGGCAGGTAAACACATCAGCCCGGCCCGCCAGGGTACTTACCTTGGCAAGCCGCGTGCCAAAGGTTGCCGATCCCTGCTCTAGGTGGAGGTGGACCTTAAAAGGAAGTTAGACAGCTCAGAAAGGAGTTGGCAAGGCAAGGAGAAGGACCTGCCCAGGGAGCCCCTGAGAAGGGATGCTGCAGCAGCCTTTATGGGAAAAGAGGAACCCTACCTGCTGGGTGCAGTAGGCTGAAGGTGCAGTTGGTACCTTTTATTCATTACCTTTTTGCTACAGCCTGCGAAACTTGGAGAAATTTTATTAACAATGGATGGTACATTCAAGGTGTCACTATCTTCCTGATTACAAATTGCTTTAATCAGAATACCCTTCCATGTTTTTTTCTTTTAATGGTTCCTAGTCTTCAAATTGGTTCCTGACAGACAGTTCATCTGAAGCTGGGTTCATTCTTTATTTTTTCTCATTATCTTCTCCATCACTCCTATTTGCAATCTCTAGTTCTGGTTTGGGGAGGTAGCTCTTTTTCCTAGACAACAATCTTCGGTGTTCTGTAGTTTTGCTACTTATATGCATATTGCAGGGGAGATTAACTATTCAAAACTTGAGCTGTTTGCAAATAAATAAATTGGTGTCACAGTTTTCTGTTCAGAAATGCAGTTGAAATCAAAATGCTTTGCAAAATATTGTAAATTTCACAGAAATTTTGTTTTGGAAGAAAAAAGTTTCAGAAATGTCAAAGTATTCACTTTTGATATTGTTGGAATGAAACATTTAAATTTTTCCTTGCAGAACTACTTTCATTTTTTATTTTTTATTATATATTATAAAATATACAAATTTTAAAGTTGAAACAAGTGCAGCAATTTCATTAAAAACAGTGTTTTGGTTGTTCCAAAATGATTTTGTTCCAAAATTTTCTTTTGTAGAGATATAATGGAGTCTCATTCTGAATTGCAACAAAGACAAATTTTGAAATTTCAAAATCTTGAATGAAATTTCCATTCTCCTGAACCTCTACTCAAATACAATATGAATGAAATCTGACCAACAAGCTGATTGTATGAGGCAAAATTAATCACTGATGCATATCTGCTGTACTTGGTAGAGTCACAACTTCGCCTCCAAGCTTTCTAATCCACTTAGGGCCAGAATCTTAGTTGGTGTAAACCAGTGTAGCTTACAGTGTCATCAATGGAGATGCTCCAATTTACATCACATGAGAAGCTGGCCCATAGACTCCACTTTTTCAGGAAGAGACTACACCCATGGCCACTTCTGGAATGAATTCAGTCATATATGCACTCTAACCACCATGTAAAAGTTCCACAGAAAACAACATTATACCTGCATAGCAACAGAATGTTTTCTTTAATGAATAGAGACCCAAGAACTATAGTTAAGACCTCAGTTAATTAAGCATTAATCTCTTCATTTTCTGTGTGCATAACTTAATTACAAAACTAGTTTGAGTAATTTATCATTTATGGAATAAAAAATGAAGCTGCTTAATCATAGTTTAATCAAACAAGCAATTCATCAATTAAATCAGCATATCACACCTACTCCTCTACTGAGGAATCAAACATTTGCAATTCAGAGTGAGATAACAATGCCTACATTGATATCTGGGAGTCAAACTTTAATATCCATCTGTATGTTGTGACAACCATTTTACAGCTAAACTGACAAGTCTCTTCAAATACCATTAACATACTATTTTCTTTTTTTAAAAGTTAACCAACCATATAGTTTTTGTTCTATAGTCCTTTACTTATGATTTAGTTTGTCATTCTGGCTCTAAACAAAGTAACCATCTGCCTTTACACACAGCATAAATGTCCAATTTCTTGCCATATAGGTCAAAGCAGGAACTATTATCAAAGATATACAGTCAATGGTAACTACCCACAAAAGACTTTTAGATGCTCAGAGATTATGAAGAGTGGCCAGTAGTTTTTCAAATCTTTGTTGTCTGTACTCATGCTTTCTGGTGCCAACTCTATATGGTTCTATCTCTGAGACGGACTCTTTAGACAGGCATACAGTGTGGTGATTTATTCAACTACTATGACACGGTATCCATACCCAATGCATAAAAAGTTAAAAGAAAGAAAGTATTCCCACCACACATGTTCAGTATTACTAGGGATCCTACATAAACTAAAAACAAAGACCTTGAAAATACTACAAAACTGCCTTTATTACACCTTGAGCCTAATCCAATGATTTTTTGTGTGAACAAACACTGTGCCCCTTCTGGGTCTTACATCTCATGCTATCCCAGAGAAATCCATTTAGGCTATGTGTAAAGATTGGTTGAATCTACTCCATGTGCTCAATGAAATTAGCAGAAGTCATTTTGACTTATTTTCTCCATGAAATTGGCAGCATTGGGGTTTCTCTGAGACAGTCTGAAAAGCACTGGTGTCTCTAATACCTTTCCAAGGTCACGCAGCCTGGGATTTACCTAGCAATCATTTACAAGGGCATAATGAGTATGTCTCTGACATAGATCCCAGCAAGTCAGCTAGGGGGCGTGATGTTGTAAGAGGCATTCATTCCAGAGCTTGCCAATGGGTAGCGCGATTGTGTAGAGACAAAAGGCCTAGCAGGTGTGGATACTTCAGAAAAGCATACCAAGTTGTACGTGCTTATCTGAAGTGAATTGATCTTCTAATTGTAGTTTTGCTCAGGTGATGCTAACTTAATACATGGTATTATAAGTAGTACCTAATTCATGTAGGAACCATATTATATGTATGATTATATGTATGTATATTATATGTTTAATAATATGTAGATACCATATTGAATGCTTCCTATGGTGACTGAATGCTCCCAATTCCTTTTGAACTCAAAGCAAGTTGGAGTGCTTACCCTAAGTACTCCTCCCTCTCTCTTACAGAATCAGGCTTGTAGGTTGGCTGTGTAAAAGTTAAACAGGGTGACAGGGTGATATTTTTTTTCTTCATAATGTAAAAAGAAGGCCTGAAAATGGTTTCAGGTTGTGGAGTTTTTTTGTTTGTTTTCTGTGAGTAATGAAGAATTAATTAGTAAACAGTGACATTACAAAAGCCGAAGGAGTGGAAGATGAGCAATTGAGAGGGGAAATGATTTTAAGTCAGACTTTTTAAAACTTAGTTTGTGTAAACAGCTATTTAAATCAATGAATGATGTTTTGGAAATATAACTTAAAGATCCATTTCCCTAATCCCTTCACTTAAGTTGGGAGAATTAACAACATACATCCTCAGACAGCTAACAAGTTCTCTAATAAAGCCTTGGGAGATGAGCTGATGTTCCTGGCTCTTTTCAATTCTAAAAACAAACAGAACAACCCTCAAGAGCAAGTACTCTGGCCAACACAGGGTATGTAAACTGTTATACCCAGGGGCGGCTCCAGGCACCAGCGCACCAAGCCTGCAGGAGGTCTGCCAGTCCCGCGGTTTCGGCGGCAATTCGGCGGCGGGTACGCCGAAGGCGCGGGACCGGCGGACCTCCTGCAGGCATGCCACCGAATCCGCATTACCAGCAGACCTCCCGCAGGCATGCCACCGAAGGCTGCCTGACAGCCGTGCTTGGGGCGGCAAAATACATAGACCCGCCCCTGGTTGTACCCCACTGTGTACTTGAAATTTGCGTTCATTACAAGCTATGCCTGTCTGTGTGTTTCAGGTTTGGTTCACTAATGATTTCACTTTTTGTAACTTCTCTGAAAAAGAGGCAAATTTCCTCCTATCCTCTCACCCTATCCTGCTAGATCTACCCCTTCCACAGCTTACAATGTTAAAATATTCAATACAGAAAAGCTAAATTTTGATGCCATAAAATATAATGATGATCATTCTATCAGGGGGAAAAATCAGCACTTTTGTATGCCTATAGTTTTAATATACAGTTACAAAAAGGCTTAGTTTATCCTGATTAGGCTGGAGGAATCATTGATATTTTGCTTGGAATATTCATGCTATTAGCAGAATGGGAACCTGTAAACACAGATTACTGAAGTGAAACAATAATTCAATACAATATTGTAAGGAATTCTGTTAATGTGTCTGAATCCTGGGATATTCTCTGCAGAGCAGTTGGATACTATTTGTCATGTTACTAATACACTTTGACTGATGTATTTTTATTGTGCATTTTTATTGTTTGCTTCCATTGCATGCAATGGAATCCTATTATGCTTACTTTCAACGTGGAAAAATCTGCAGGGCACGAATTGAGCTCCTCAGCCACTTAAAAACCCACCAGTGAACCCCCTTGGCAGACATCATCCTCACATTGAGGGATAGCGGAAGACTTTTCAATGTACTGAACAAAGCTTCTGTAATAAAGTTGAAGCAATAACAGAAGTTACAGCAATGAAGCTGGATTGATTTATGCCTTGTTTGATAGAGGTTCAGAAACCTTATGTATTTTTTTTTCAGTTTCTATATGAATTATGTGTCTCAATTTCAGTAAGTTGAAAAAAAGTTCACAAATCTTAATGAGCGAAATGAACGTTTGTCTAGTTTTTATATAACTAACAAAAAAGGGTCAGGTTAAATAATAGTCACTGGGGGCCAGATCCACAAAGGGACTTAGGTGTTTGTTTCAACGGAAGTTAGGAGCCTAAATACCTATGAGGATCTGGGTCTTAATGCTTTCTATTAAAGGTTTACTATGGTATAGATCAGGGATCAGAAACCTTTTCCATGTGGCCCATCAGGGAAATCCGCTGGTGGGCCGGGCCAGTTTATTTACCAGCAGCGTCCACAGGTTTTGCTGATTGCAGCTCCCACTGGCCATGCTTCGCCATTCCAGGTAAATGGGAGCTGCAGAAAGTGGCACAGTCCGAGGGATGTGCTGGCCGCTGCTTCCCATTGGCCTGGAATGGCGAACCACGGCCAGTGGGAGCTGCGATCAGCCGAACCTGCGGATGCGGCAGGTAAACAAACCATCCTGGCCCGCCAGTGGATTTCCCTGATGGGCCAAAGGTTGCCAATCCCTGGTATAGATGCAGTTGTAGGGAGATGACACCGCCCACACACACACCAGTCAAGAAGGGGTTAAAGAACTCCTGTGGTTCAAAATTAGTCCCAAACTCCTGCACCTGTGGGACTTGTCTGGCCCAAGATTGGGCATTTAAAAGGGAGGAACCCTGCCCAAATGGGTTGGCACCCTGAAATAAGCAGAAGTGGAGTTTAGTGTTATAGACTGGGGCTCTGGGTTACAAAAGAATGGCTTGAGAGTGCTACCTGCCTGAGCCTTCTGAGGAAGGAAGATGGTGTGGACTAAGCCGTGGTTTTAGCTGTGCGGGAGAGTAGGTGCTGAGACTTCCTTTGAGGGTCTGAAAAACTACTTCCCCTTCCTTGAGTGAGACTCTGGGTGACATAGCCTCTTGTGCTCTGTGGACATATCTTCCTTTTGGTTTGTACTGTTTTCCACCAGTGGAATGAAGTGGACTTGCTAACAGGTACCCTGGAACCAGTCCACTGGATTTCAGTCACTCAGGGAATGATGCAAGAGTTGAGTGAGATGTTTGTTCTCACCCTAAGGGGGTGACTGAGCAACATAACCTGACAGATGCCTAGACAGGAAAGTAGATTCTGACCTCAAACTGCCTGTATCAGATTTTCATGTATTTTAACATGTTCTATTTAAAGTAAGCAAAATCATTACTCTGCTCTCCACATTTCATATACAAATAAGGAAATATTAAATTTCTGAATTTTCTAAAAGAAGAGGGACATAAACTGTAAAGAGGTTGCACGTCTTAATGAATTATGCAAACAGTGTCAAATTCAGACTTTGAATAAACATTGGTTTCAATGAAGCTGTACTTGCATACACTAACCTGAAATTATACCCTATTTGCCTCTTTTGAAGCCTACAACTAACTTATTTAAAGTAAATTAAAATCACTAATACACTGGAATTGTTTGTGGCTAAAAGATGGAGATCTGCTATACCCTGCCTTCTTTCCAGAATAATATATTATTTAGGGGTCTAGTCAGCTGTAATGACCTGCAGCCTTCCACACCACCGAATCTTTGAAAAGTCATAAATCTTAGCTCTGTTGCTTGTCCTGTAAGTCAACAGAAAGGTCAGACATCCCCTGGCAGCTATTTCCTTTTCTTAAGAAGGTCAGGGCTGCAAAGGTCCATAGAAGAACATCTCTTTGGTAATAAGGCTTCCCCTTCTTTCCCCCACTTTTTCTCTTGTTTCTGGAGGGATGTTGGACACCCCAATCCATCATCTCAGTAACATTTTGAAAGTTAAGCAATTACTCCAGCAATAGATAGAATATAAAAACTGGAATAATTGCCTTGAACTACCACATTTGATCAGCTAAGCCTCATCCAACCAAAATGCAAAACCAGTAAAACATTTTTTTGTTGTAGACTCCTTTTCAGTTTGAAAGAAAGCAAAACGACTGTGTTTGAAAGCTGTCATAACTTTAATAATGCTCCCAGCTGAATGTAAATAACTAGAGATGGGCCCAAGTCAGGAATATTTAGTTCTAGATCTAGGTTTCAACTATCCCAGTTCATGCTAGTCATCTAGCATGCTAGAAATTATCACATGCACTAGGCCAGTATATTACACTGGTATCTTGAATTAATCCCATTGTAATAAGTTGGTCCATATCCTTATTTTGATCCAGATCCAAATTCAGATTTTTAACTTATTCCAGTTCCACAAAACATGGGCTCAGGACCATCTTTAGAAATAACATTAATAAACAATAAAGTACTATGAAATGATTATTTAAATTTACGTAGGAACAATGCAGGGAGCTGACCATAGCTCATGCAATGATGCCTTCCACCATCTTCTCCCACCTCAGTGAGGGTTAGGCTTTGAGTTGCTGAACTGCAAATCTGGTTTTGTAAAGATGGTTTTGTTTTTTTACTGGCTCAAATCTTTGGAAAGCACTGTGTCTTACCTATAGCCAATTTACTTGATATTTATGCCACTGTACTGAACTGATTCTTAGAATAAGGAAAAAGCATCTTATGAAATGCACTTTTCAGCACACACAGAACATATGGTTGCCAAGATACTGTTGATTTGAACACTTTTGCAACTTACTTTTAATGCAGTAATCCATTTTCTTCAAGATGTTCAAACCTCATTGGAAATGACAAACATTGAAGCAGCCTGGAGATAAATTACACTTTTAAAAGATTAAAACAATGCAATAACTTATTTTTAAGAATGGTCATACTGGGTCAGACCAATGGTACTTCTAGTCCAGTATTCTGTCTACAGACAGTGGCCAATGCCAGATGCTTCAGAGGGAATGAACAGAACAGAGCAATTATCAAGAGATCTATTCCCTGTTGTCCACTCCCATCTTCTGGCAGTTAGAAGCGTAGGTCACTCAGAGCATGGGGTTGCATCCCTGATCATCTTGTCTAATCGGTCCATCAAATGTCCTCTATGAACTTATCTAATTCTTTTTTTGAACCACAAAATATTATAGTTTTGGATTTCACAACACCCCCTGACAACAAATTCCACAGATTGACTATGCATTATGTGAAGAAGTACTTCTTTTTCTTTCTTTTAAACCTGCTGCGTATTAATTTCATTTGATGACCCCTGGTTCTTGTGTTTTGTGAAGGAGAAAAAAACACTTCCTTATTCACTTTCTCCATACCAGTCATGATTTTATAGACCTCTATCATATCCCCCCTTAGTCATCTCTTTTCCAAGCTGAAAAGTCCCAGTCTTTTTAATCTCTCCTCATATTCCATATTCCAGTCCTCTAATCAACTTGTTGCCATTCTCTGTACCTTTTCCAATTCTAATATATCTATTTTGAGATGGGGCAACCAGAACTGTTAAAAGTGTGGGCATACCATGAATTTATACTGTGGCATTCTGAAGTTTTCTGTCTTATTATCTATCCCTTTCCTAATGGTTGCTAGGATTCTGTAACTGTTTTGACTGCCACTGCACATTGTGTGGATGTTTTCAGAGAACTATCCACAAAGGTTTCAAGATCTCTTCCTTGAGTGATGACAGCTAATTTAGACTCCATCATTTTGTATGTATAGTTGGGATTATGTTTTTCCAATATGCCTTACATTGCATTTATCAACATTGAATTTCATCTGCCATTTTGTTGCACAATCACCCAGTTTTGTGAGATCCTAAACTGTAAGTCTTCGCAGTCATCTTAGGGTTTAAATATCTTGAGTAATTCTGTATCATCTGCAAATTTTGCCACCGCACTGTTTACCACTATTTCCACATCATTTATGAACATGTGGAACAGTACTGTCCCAGTACAAATCCCTGGGGGAGCACCACTATTTACCTCTCTCTCTTCTGAAAACTCACCATTTATTCTTACCCTTTGTCTCCTATGTTTAAACCAGTTACTGATCCATGAGAGGATCTTCCCTCTTATCGCATGACTTCCTACTTTGCTTAAGAGCCTTTGGTGAGGGACCTTGTCAAAAGCTTTTTGGAAGTCCAAGTATATTATATCCACTGGATCATCCTTGTCCACATGTTTGTTGACCCCCTCAAAGAATTTAAATAGATTGGTGAGGCATGATTTTTATTTACATAAACCATGTTGACTCTTCCTCAACAAATTATGTTCATCTATGTGTCAGGCAATTCTATTCTTTACTATAGTTTCAACCAGTGGTGCTGGAACACTTTTACAGTGGGGGTGTTGAAAGCCAGCCGTCGAAACTGTAAACCATGTGTGTTCAAAAGCAATGTGAAAAAGCACAATTCCCACTCACACCACACAGGTGCACCACAGCTGTGGGATTCTCCAGAATCATGAAATAATCCTAGCTTCGTTCTGACAGTACCGGCAAACTTTTCACAGTGCATCCTGTGGGTGCAGCAGCACCTGCCGCATCCCTAGTTCCTGCTCCTGTGGTTTCAACCCAATTTGCCTGGTACTAAAGTGAGACTTACTGGCCTGTAGTTTCTAGGATCGCCTCTGGAACCTCTTTAAAAAAGTGGTGTCACATGAGCTATCTTCCAGTCATCTAGTACAGAAGCTGATTTAAGTCTTCCAGCACATCCCTAGGCCCACACTGCTTCCCGCAGCCCCCATTGGCCTGGTGAACCATGGCCAGTGGGAGCCACGATCGGCCGAACCTGCGGACGCGGCAGGTAAACAAACCGGCCCAGCCTGCCAGGGGGCTTACCCTGGTGAGCCACATGCCAAAGGTTGCCGATCCCTGGCTGAACCACTCTGACAGTTAGGAAGTTTTTCCTAATGTCCATCCTAAACCTCCCTTGCTGCAATTTAAGCCCATTGCTTTTTGTCCAATCCTCAGAGGTTAATAAAAACAATTTTTCTCCCTCCTCCTTCTAACAACCTTTTATGTACTTGAAAACTGATATCATGTCCCCTCTCAGCCTTCTCTTCTCTAGACTAAACAAACCCATTTTTTTCAATCTTCCCTCAGAGGTCATGTTTTCTAGACTTTTAATCATTTGTGTTGCTCTTCTCTGAACTTTCTCCAATTTTTCCACATCTTTCCTGAAATGTGGCACCCAGAACTGGACACAATACTCCAACTGAGGCCTAATCAGCACGGAGTAGAGCGGAAGAATTACTTCTTGTGTCTTGCTTACAATACTCCTGCTAATACATCCCAGAATGATGTTTGCTTTTTTTTGCTACAGTGTTACACTGTTGACTCATATTTAGCTTCTGATCCACTTTGACCCGCAGATCCCTTTCTGCAGTTCTCCTTCCTAGGAAGTCATTTCCCATTTTGTATGTGTGCAACTGATTGTTCCTTCTTAAGTGGAGTACTTTGCATTTGTCCTTATTGAATTTCATCCTATTTACTTCAGACCATTTCTCCAGTTTGTCCAGATCATTTTGAATTTTAATCCTATCTTTCAAAGCACTTGCAACCCCTCCCAGCTTGGTATCAACAAACTTTATAAGTGTACTCTGTATGCCATTATTTAAATCATTGATAAAGATATTGAACAGAACTGGACCCAGAACTGATCCCTGTGGGGCCCCACTCTTTACGCCCTTCCAGCATGACTGTGACCCACTGATAACTACTCTCTGGGAACGGTTTTCCAACCAGTTTTGCACCCACCTTATAGTAGCTCCATCTAGGTTGTATTTCCCTAGTTTGTGAGAAGGTCATGCGAGACAGTATCAAAGGCCTTACGAAAGTCAAGGTATACAACATCTACCACTTCCCCCCATCCACAAGGCTTGTTACCCTGTCAAAGAAAGCTATCAGGTTGGTTTCACACGATTTGTTCTTGACAAATCCATGCTGACCATTATTTATCACCTTATTATCTTCTAGGTGATTGCAGATTTAGTGGTTAATTATTTGCTCCATTATCTTTCCGGGTACAGATTGGCACTATATTTGCCCTTTTCCAGTCTTCTGTAATATTTCCCGTCTTCCATGACTTTTCAAAGATAAATGCTAATGGCTCAGATATCTCCTCAGGCAGCTCCTTGAGTATTCTAGGATGCATTTCATCAGGCCCAAGTGATTTGAGGACATCTAACTTGTCTAAGTAAGTTTACCTTGTTCTTTCCCTATTTTAGACTCTGATCCTACCTCATTTTCACTGGCATTCACTATTTTAGATGTCCAATTGCCATCAACCTTCTTGGTGAAAACCAAAACAAAGAAGTCATTAAGCACCTTTGCCATTTCCACATTTTCTGTTATTTTCTTTACCCCTCATTGAGTAACAGGCCTACTCTGTCCTTGGTCTTCCTCTTGCTTCTAATGTATTTGTAGAATGTTTTCTTGTTTCCTTTTATGTCCCTAGCTAGTGTGATCTCGTTTTGTGCCTTGGCTTTTCTAATTTTGTCCTTACATACTTGTGTTATTTGTTTATATCCATCCTTTGTAATTTGACCGAATTTCCACTTTTTGTAGGATTCTTTTTTTTTAATTGTAGATCATTGAAGATCTCCTGGTTAAGCCAGTGTGGTCTCTTGCCATACTTCCTATCTTTCCTATGCAGTGAGATAGTTTGCTCTTGTGCCCTTAATAATGGCTCTTCGAAAAACTGCCAATTGTCTTCAATTATTTTTTCCCTTAGACTTACTTCCCATGGGATTTTACCTACCAACTCCCCGAGTTTGCTAAAGTCTGCCTTCTTGAAATCCATTGTCTTTATTGTGCTGTTCTCCCTCTTACCATTCCTTAGAATCATGAACTCTATCATTTCATTATCACTTTCACCCAAAGTTGCCTTCTACTTTCAAATTCTCAACCAGTTCTTCCCTATTTGTCAAAATCAAATCTAGAACAGCCTCCCCTGAGTAGCCTTCTCAAATAAAAAAAAATTGTCTCCAATACATTGCAAGAACTTGTTGGATAATCTGTGCCTTGCTGTGTTTTTTTCTCAACAGATGTCTGGGTAATTGGAGTCCCCCATCACCACCAAGTCCTGTGCTTCGGATGATTTTGTTAGTTGTTTAAAAAAAAACCTCATCTATCTCTTCTGCCTGGTTTGGTGGTCTGTAGTAGACCCCTACCATGACATCACCCTGGGTTTTTACCCCTTTTATCCTTAGCCAGAGATTTTCAACAAAGTCTCTAATTTCTATCTCAACCTCAGTCCAAGTGTATACATTTTTAATATATAAGGCAACACCTCCTCCCTTTTTTCCCTGACTGTCCTTCTTGAGCAAGTTGTAAATGAAGAATTGCCTCTCCCCTTGTGGGTTCTAGAACTCTCTGCTTCAAGAAGCAGTCATTAATGGTATCTAGAAATTTTATCTCTACATCCCATCCTGAGGTAACATGTACCCAGTCAATACAACGATAGTTGAAATCCCACATCATTATTTAATTTTCTATTCTTATATCTTCTCTAATTAACTGGAGCATTTCAAAATCACCATCACCATCTTAATCAGGTGGTCTGTAGTATATTCCTACTGCTATACTCTTACTATTCAAGCATGGAATTTCTATCCATAGAGATTCTATGGTACAGTTTGAGTCATTTAAAAATTTTATTAAATTTGACTCTGCTTTCATTCACATATAGTGCCCCTTCCGCACCAGCACAACCTACTCTGTCATTCCTATGTATTTTGTACACTAGTATTACCATGTCCCATTGATTATCATTGTTCCACCAAGTTTCTGTAATACCTATTATACCAATATCCTTATTCAATACCGGGCACTAAAGTTTGCCCATCTTAGTATCTAGACTTCTAACATTTGTATACAAGCACATATGAAGTTTTTCAGATTTAGGTTGTCTACTATTATGTGATGTAATTGAATGGGACTCTCTCATTTGACTGTTTCTCTTCACTTCCTACCTGTACTTCTATCAACTTCTAACCTCTCGTTTTTACTAGGATACAGAGAATTCCTGTTAATAGAGCCTCCCCTCCAGGATGTCTCTGTCCGAGCCATGTGTTCGCCTGCATCTGTCAGCTTTACAGCCCTTAGTTTAAAAATTCCTCTACAACCTTTTTTAATTTTACATGCCAGCAATTGGCAATAGTGACCATAACATAATTAAATTTAACATCCATATGGGAGGGAAAATACCAAAGAAGCCCACCACAGTAACATTTAACTTTTCGGTTTAGGTGAAGACAATCTTTTCTGTATGGGGTTCTCCTTTCCTAAAAGGTTCCCCAGTTCCTAATAAACATAAACCCCTCCTCCCCACACCACTGTTTCATGCACGCATTGAGACCCTGCAGTTTTGCCTAACTAGCACTGTGTGTGGAACTGGAAGCATTTCAGAAAATGCTACCATGCAGGTCCTGAACTTTAATTTTTTACCTAGAAGCCTAATTTGAATAAGAGCTTAGTAGCATTTGCTAAGTAATAGTTGTAAGCACAGTCCCTGAGGTAACTGTACCACTGACCCTTTTGTGGCTTCCTTGAGGAATCCACACTCTCTAGACCAGGGACTTAAACTGCAGACTTCTGCAATTCACTCTGATCACCTCAGTACCTCTGACTTTAATTATTACCTTCCATTATGTTCTCTCAGGGCAATTCCAAGGTTATTCAGTGACCAGCAGCCTTCATGAAGCAAAGTACTATGTATTCAGAACAAAAACATTTCATAGAAAACATATCTTAAAACTATAATCAGCTTACATGAAGATTTGGCTTTCCTGGTGTTACCCATCTTCCATATGAAGACTCTGGAAGGTTCCAAAGGACTTCAGGTTCTGCACAGAGTGTCTTTCTTGGTCATAGTCTTACATCTGTATGTAAGGGTTGTATGTTGGGGTGGTCACTTCATATGTTCTTTGTCTGCCAGGCCTCTTGAATCAAATATATCAATCAAACCAATATGCTATTTCCCCCACGGAATAAAACATCAGACTTGTTACTTTCATAAGCGAGTTGCATTGATTACCCCTCAATGCTTTTAGTTCCTGCATTGAGCCAGGAAAACAATTACTAGCCAGCCCATAAAGGTACACATAAAGTTGATACAAGAGTCTTTGAACATTCCATGTGTCCATCTGTGACAACTAAAGCTAATAATCTTTGAATATGCAGTGCTTCCAAAGCATTGTATCTAACATAGTGATGGCGTTTGGAAATCATGTATATGTAGTGTTTGGAACTGGTATTCTAACTCAAGGTTAAAAATAGGCTGCATATACAATAATAGAACTTCTATGTACTGCTGGTAGCAGTGCCCAGTTTATCTATCCACACGAAATCCTCTTTCCAGCTTTGAGGAGAAATTCCTCTCTTGGCGCCAGTTCTATACAGCTGTAGTTGGATTTCCCCAATTCCTTCTACTCCTGATTAGGGCCTTTATCAGATACTACAATATAAATAACAGTAATATAACTGAGTCAGATGATCTTGGTTGTTTTCTGGCTCTGTCACAGACTCCCAGTGTGATGTTGACAGAGTTGCTTAATTTCTTTTCTGATGCTGGGTTTCATGTCTAGTCTTGGTGTGTGTATTAGAGCTAGTTATATAAAGGGACACGTTTTTCACTGAAAGGGACAAGGCTGTTCTGAGGTCAGTAGGAACTGAGAGCACTCAACACCTCCAGGAGTTGCTCAACACTGTATAAGAATGAGTTCTTAAATTAACACCAAGGGCCTGAGCCTAAGCCCATTGAAGTAAGTGGAAAGACTGCCACTGACTTCACTGGGCTTTGGATCAGGCCCCTAAGCATTAAAGTAATCTGATGTGCACAGAGACGACAGATGGTCCCACTGGGGAATCCTGGAGGATGCATTTTTCCTCTTCCTATCCTTCTACACTTTCAAACTTTGACCATTCAGTTGAAGTTTCCTCTTTCCTGCATTTTAACTCTATTTTTACTTCTTCATTACCCTCAAACTTTTTTTTTTGTTTTTAATTTGGTTGCACTCTGGACATAGTCAGCTGAGATAAACTTGTAACACTTTAATATAATGTGCAGTTTACAAATGCATTAGGAATGCTTAAAGGAATCAATATTTGTAGCTACATTCTTGAATATACTAGCATATGGCAGAAACTACATTAGTTTTACAGAAGTTTCTCACAGGCAATTTAATGAAAGTTTGTGATAAAGCATATTATGAGAGAGAATACAGTAGCTATTGTTAAAACAATTTTATACCATTATATATGATTTTGATCCATCATAAAAGTATCAGTGTATGTCATTTAACAGTGGAGTGTTTATAAATAGAACCTAAATCTAAAATAGCACAGAAATCTTTATCAGGAGCCAAATTCTTCCATGCTTAACTCATAATGATTAAGACATTATTCAGGAAGTACACCTGAAATCAATGGAAGTATTCAGTGTAAGCAAAGATAGTGGAATGTGGCTCTATGTAGTCATTTTGAGCTAAATGTCTTTTTTTGTTTTTGTTTTTTTCTGGTTTGGGGTTTTTGTTGCTATTTTGTGGTGTATATTTTTGCCTCATATTGAAATTTTGACTCGTGTATAATCTTCCATTGTCTCTCCCTACTTCAACACCAGCTATCACTGCAAAGCTTTCCATATAGTTAAATCTCTTTGAAAACCCCTCCACTTCCTATTACATTTTTTAGTTAGTCAAAGTTAATAATTTTGTTTATGGTTTGGGGCCCAATCGTGCTCCCATTGATGGCAGTTCTGGGCCTAATCCTGCCCTATTAATATTAATACGAATTTATTTGCTATTTAGTTCACTTGAGAGAAAAAAAAAACAAGCTGTATTAGACCTTGGCAGAGATCTCCTGTCTCTGAGCTAATAGACTCAAATTTTATCCAATGATTTGATCATTTTTTTCCCTTAACTAAATGTAAATGGCGTTATAGGTAACTAATCGTCACAGAGCAACCTTACCTGGGTTTTGAAACAAAGTTGTGGCTTCTTGTTTGTTTCTCAGTTTCTTAGAATACTGATAGTAAGTTACAGAGTTCATCTTCTGCTATATGAAATAGAATACACAAATACTTTTTAATAGGGGAGGAAGGATTATTCTCTCAATGGAAAAGTGTTTGCAAATATTTGATGCTTGTGCAATTTGGTGTATTGTAAAGGTAAAACCCTTTTTCTCTTCCAAAGTATTTTTTGTGAGCTCGAGGGATAAATCACGTTTGAAAGGTATGATTAAGGCTACGATTATTTCAAGGAGGTCATGGAAGTCATGGAATCCATGACTTCCAGAGACCTCTGTGACATTGTCTGCTTCAGCCTCAGGGCCGCGGCTGGAACTGTCAGCCAGCAGGGGTCCCAGAGCTTTGAGCTGCTGCAGGTGTCGGGGCCCCGGGCAGCCCCCAGCTGCCAGCCCCGGAGCTCTGAGCCATGGTGGGGGATACTGTGGCTCTTAGCCACTAAGCCTGGATCTCCCAGCCGTGGCTGGTGGTGGGTAGCTCCCGGAGGTCCCAGCTGCAGTGGGTGGCCCCGGAACTCACAGTTGCCACAGGCAGTGGGTGGCTCCTGAAGCTCCAAGCTGCCATGGATGACAGGCAGCCTCTGGAGCTCCAAATCACTGTGCATGGCCCTCGCAGTTCCCAGCCGCCAGCATTGAAGCTCTGAGCCCCCGCACAGCTCCCAGCCGCCATGGGTGGCGGGAGAATCCTGCAGCTCTCAGCCTTTGTGAGCTACAGCAGCGGTGGGTGCTGAACATCCCACTCCCCATTTTGTCACAATTATTTTTAGTAAAAGTCATGGACAGGTCACGGGCTTCTGTGAATTTTTGTTTATCGCCCGTGACTTGTCCATGACTTTTACTAAAAATAACTGTGACAAAATCTTAGCCTTAGGTATGATTTAACAGTATCTAAAGAGTGAACTTCATCAAAAGCAGGGAAGTAATTTCATTCCTCTCTTCAGTTTGGCAAGATTTCAAAAAGAGACTTCTCAGTACAGATGTGCAAATAAAACATTTGAAATTCTTGAGATGATCAAAAAATAAAAATAACTTCTTTTGAGTTGAATGAAATCTTGTATCCAACCAACAATTTTTCTTTTCATTTTTAGGTTTTTTAATAAAATTGAGGTAAAATTTGAAACAGAACATTGTTTTCATATTGATTTGAAACATTTTCTTGATAATGACAAAGCAACTCAGCTTTATTTTTATTTTTCATTTAATTTCAGCTAAAACAATTTGCTGAATTCGACACAAACATATAAAATGTTTTAGTTGCCCAAATCAGCATTTTTCAGCAAAAAAAAAAAAAAATTGATCAAAAAATTTCACTCACCTCAAACCTGAATGCTGCATATAGGATGTCATAGCCCAGCAACTTGGAATATGTGTCAGATAATTCAATAAGTCATAGACAATTATTTATAAATAGAACAATACTATAAAGGGGAAGTGATCAACCTTTACTAAACTGGAAAGAACAGTAGCAATTTGCACACTTAGATGGCTGCTTAGCAAGGCTGAAGAAAGGGCATAATGTTGTCTTTGTGCTAGATTGTTACTCAAATCACAAACGGAGGTAAAAGGAAATAAAAACACCCCCTCCCGCCCCCAGGGCCGGCCCACAACATTTTGGCATCTGAGGCGGGGAGCTCAAATGATGCCTGCATACCCCCTCGCTTGGGCCAAAACTTTGAAAGGTCTCAATTCTGCCTTCTTCCTGTTCTACTCCTCTCATGGTACTGTTCTGCTACCTACCCCAATAAAGGAGAACTAACAACTTAAAATGCCTTGTTCAAAAATTTTAAGTAACACTTACATTTCAAAAACGCCTGAACAGCAAATGTAACTTTTCTTGTCTGCTAGTAGACACTGGCATTTTTATCTGTTTGAATAATCAAAGTGGTGCTTTCCATGCCTTCTTGGTTGCAAAGATTTGAACTGCTTCCTGAAGGTCCACAATCTGGGCCAGCTCATGCTCTATTGAGATGGTTGCAAGGCCGACCAGCCTCTCCTGTGTCATTGTGGAGCGTAGATGTGTTTTTATTAACTTCAGCTTGGAGAAGCTGCGTTGTCCACTGGCAACTGTTACAGGAAGTGTTAGAACAGGGGTTGGCAACCTCTGGCACGCAGCTCGCCAGGGTAAGCACCCTGGCGGGCTGGGCCAGTTTGTTTACCTGCCACATCCGGACGTTCAGTCAATCACGGCTCCCACTGGCCACGGTTCACCGCTCCAGGCCAATGGGAGCTGCTAGAAGCCACGGCCAGCACATCCCTCGGCCTGCGCCTCTTCCCGCAGCCCCCATTGGCCTGGAGCGGCAAACCGCAGCCAGTGGGAGCCACGATCCGCCGAACCTGCCAACGCGGCAGGTAAACAAACCGGCCCGGCCCGCCAGAGTGCTTACCCTGGTGAGCCGCGTGCAAGAGGTTGCCGACACCTGTGTTAGAAGTATGCGCAGAGCAACAAAAGCATTTGGAAAGAGGGTGGTCATCTTATTTGTGCACATATATTCCAGAACAGCCTTTGGAGTTGATCCTGCTGAAATGTATCTTGAAAGGGCTTTAAGTTCATCACCTAAATCACTCACATCAAAATCGTGCATGTCATCATGTGTCAACACCATCTCTAGTGCCCTGCATTGCTGGTGTAGGTCTTCTTCTGGTATAGTGAGGGGTTTAGGAATATCATACAACATCCCAAATATACTGCTGTGCTTCTTGAGCTGCATGAAACGTTCTTCAACTGACTGTATTGCACAATCTAGCACCTGGTTAAAGAATTCAACTTTGAATTGTTGTTTGGGGTCTCTTATGGGATTATCCCATGCCTCTTAATCAAAATGTCTTCTTCTTCAGTGACTCTTGTATTCTTGAATGGGTGGGAAAATAGCTTCAGTGTGAAGTTCCACTGCCAACTTCTGTGCACTCTTCAGAAGGTTTTGAAATCCCTCATCTGACCGGTAAGACTGTAGGTATGACTTTGCTTTGTCCAGTTGTACCATTGCTCCAGATATATCAAGGTCAACACCTTGGAGTCTCTTGCTTACAACATTTATTTCAAACAGTATGTCATGTCACAACACTAAGCCACACAGAAATTTGAAGTTATGTATGTTTCTGGTGATTCCATTTCCCTCTGTCACTGTTCTCCCATGAACAGTTCCAGGCATAGCATTATCCTCTATAATGGCAACTATGCATCATCTATCTTCCCAATTTGGTGTTCGATAGGCTTTATCACCTCCACTCGACTTTCCCATCATGTGGCACTCAGTGGTTTCAGTGTCAGAGAGGATGTTCCCAGATGGTGCTTCAAAATTTGCCATCGATGAGTTGATGCAGAGAAAAATACATAGATGCTTTGAATTACATTAAAAAATTCATCAGCCTCACTAGAAGCTGATGCTGCATCACTGACCACCAAGTTCAATGAATGAAAACTGCATGGGACAAAAAAAGCTCTAGGGTTTAACTCTCGGATCTGTGTCTGCAGTCCTCTGTTCTTTCCTCTCATGTTGGCAACATTATTGTAGCCCTCGTGTCAACTGTCGCAATTCCCGTATCTTCCAGCTTTTTAAGAAGCATATTTGTCATACCAGCTCCGGTAGTATCATCAATGTCAATGAATTCTATAAAAAGTTCTCTGACAGTCACCATTGTAGGGACATTTTCACTAAGTTATATTGTTGTTACAAAACACACCATTAAAGTCATTTGTTCCATATGGCTGATGTCAGGTGTGCAGTCCAGAATAACAGAGTAATATCTTGCTGACTTCAGATCTGACAAAATCTTCAGTTTGACTTTATTGCCAGTAACTGTATGATTTCATTTTGAATTATTTTTCCAAGAAAGTGGTTTGTGTACATTTCTTGGGTGGTGACTCTTCTTAGATGCTCCTGGAGTACAATATCAATCTCAGCCATCAACTCCACAATTTTAAGGAAGTTTCCATTGTTTGGCACATACAGCTGATCTGAAGTGCCACACAGTGCTAGGTTTTGGGTAGCAAGCATTCTCACAATGGCAATGAGCCTTTTCAGAACATTTTGCCAGTAAAGAGATTTTGATGCAATCTTCTCTTGATGCTGTTCATCTATGGTGGCCTCTAACCTTAGTCTCATCTCTCCCTATGGAATGCTCTCTGGTGATTTGCTGCCTTCTCATGGCATGCCAGATTTCTAGCCAGATTTTTCCAGTCCTTTGTTCCTGTAGAACCCAATGTGGCTGGAGCATTAGACTGGAAGAGTTTGCAACAAAAACAGTATGCAGCATTCTGGGTTTTTGAGTACATAAACCATGACCTCTCCATTTTGTCATCATTGGGGGTTTCATGCCAGTAATGTGTTGGATGGAAACTTCTCTTTTCATTGTCTTTGGGAAACATGAAGTTTTTCACTTGCTGTGGTCCATGCAGTACAATGAAGTCCCTCAGGCTACTGATCAAGTGGGTCCACAGTCCTGGATCATCTAGACTTAAGGTATTAAATTCAGCAGCAGCTGTTTCTTGCACCTCCACCACACTCTTCTCTGATCTACACTTTTCTTCAGGAATGTGCATGGTTACATCCATTTGAGATGGAGATATGGATGCTGCAGTAGCTGCCAGGTCACCTGCACTCTGACTAACTGGAAGATCAGGCATCTCCTCACCACTCACATCCTCACTCGGGCGGGAAGGCTCACTGTGAACATTTGTGTCTATGTATCTCAGGAGAACTCCTTCCTGCTTATATAGAAAAGCTTCCTTTGCTTTCTTTCTTTTTCTGAATACTGCCCCAGAGGGGCATTTTCTTCTTTCACTCATGACTGCTGTTCTGTTCCAGCTATAGTGGCTCTGAACACTCAGTTGAAGGGGACAAATAAGCAGGCTGGTAGCAGGGACTGAGTGAGAGAAGATATCAGCGTCTTAAGGGCCTAACTGGCTTCTACTACTTCAGTTGACTTCCTGTTCTCCTCAAGTGGGTTCAGGGAAGCAGCAGGAAACAGGAAGCTCCCTGAGAAGCTTGTGTTAATCAGTCCAGGCTCCTGGGGGTGCTAGAGAGGTACATAAGAGGCACCTCCTCCTCTCTCTCCCTGCTTGCTTTATGTTATTCCCTCTCACCTTTTCTCCTGCCTGCCTGTTATGTCTCTTGTGCCCTCCTTCCTCCAGCACAGCACTCCACCATCTCTGTTCATCTAGAGCAGAGAGAATACATATGCACCAGCAGCAGACACAATTTTCTACACTCTGGGTCCTAGTGGCGCTTCCCCCTCCCCCCCCGCCTCAGTTTGCCTCATGGTAAGGCCAGCCCTGCCCCCCCCCCCCCACCAATGCTCCTGCACAAGCTACACAGACTTTGGGTCTGGGAGTGCAGGAATGAGATACATATTCTCACCCTCTCCTGACCAGGTGGGCAGGGAGTGGGCTAAAAATGGGTGGAGCCTTCGATCCAACCCACCCCCTTACTTGCTGGCCAGAATAGCTGAGCTACCATGCCAAAGGCAAAAGGTAGTAATTTACTGCTGGTATTTCTCTGTGAGAAAGTAGAATAAAAGCGAGATGGAGATGTGTGAGGTACAGTACCTGCTAAGGTTCCTTGTAGAGTAGTTCAGTTCATGCATCGCTCCTTGCTTACATCTGTGCCTCAAATCAAAATCTAGCCCTTTAAGAAGGAACAGGGATGAGAATTTTAATGCTGTGTATAGCTGATTCTTAGACGCATTGCCAAATCTGATAGTCTGCTATGCTCCAGATAAAATAAAACAGGACTATTTTATCAGGAATGCCCTGATAATAGTCACACGCCAAAGGACATAGAGTTAACGGGTAGAGGAAAAAAGTAAATTATATAATCTCTGAGCTATGCTGAACATATTGCAGATGGGTGCTTATCACCGGGAAAAGTGAACAGATCTGATGTTTCCTGAAAGACCTGAAAATATTTGCTGTGATAAACAAAAAGTCTATGAATATGCAGCTGACAGGCAACTATTTAAAAAAAAAAATGTCAAGATTTAGATAACGAGTTTAGACATGCGAAATGAAATGAATGGTGGAACATCTTGATCATAAGAGGTGATACTGTGATGATTTTTAAGGTTTCCAAATGCAGTCTACTGTACATTATTCAACCAGTGGCATAGGAGCTCATTGCATTTTGAAAATCATTACAAGGCTCAATCAAAACTTGACAGACAATAGGCAAGCTACTTCCTGCATCACGTGCAGAAGATGCAAGGAAATAGCATGCTTTGGAATGCTCTGCATGCTTTGGGGTGTGATGTAAGCATAACACTGCAGCATTCTTATAGAAAGAGTATTTCTGTTGTGTTATCCTTGCTAGCTCTCTTGTTGCTGTTACTTTGGAGCTTGACAGTGGAGACAGCTGCAGAGCAATCCTCTGCACTGTTTTTGCTATACAAAGGGAGACAGTGAAATTTTCCATCAGCTCACCCTCCCATTGCTTATGATCTCACAGGGAACGCTCCCTCTGTGCTTCAGATTGAGACTGGTTTTGGGAAGACTTCAATTCCTGAGAGTAAAAATCTATCCACAATGAAGTCAGTAGTAAAATTCCCATTGAATTTAACACCTCAGGATTTTGCCTCTGGTATAATGGCTAGACTGTTGTGCTCTCAAATAGTGTCTATACAGTAAATGCACTTGCAGTAAAAAGGAAAAGTTATCTGGAATTAAAAATCTTCTACAGCTTGAAATATCTTCTGATGCTAGATTGTAAAAGCATATTTTTATAGCATACAATCTTTTCAGTTTTCAATGAAATGAATGAATTTTATGTCATACATATTTTATAGTTATTAGAAAATGAATTTAACTGCATCTTTAATTTTAAAGTGCATAGTGAAATGTGTGATAGACCATAAGAAAATTATACAGCATAAATATTTTTATAGTTCATAGTAAATGAATTTATACAACTATTTCATAATATAGGACTCTTAAAATCTTCTATGTGTTTCTAAATTCAATTAAATGCATAGAAATTACAATTTATCAGTCGATGGGTGAGGATTTTGCAAGCTGAAGTATGTGCCACAAAGTTTTCAACTTCCGCTACAAAATTTAATATAAACTACAGTATAAGTGTAATATATTTATAAGAGATTGAGATTATGAAAAGCAATTTTTTCTATGCTTGGTTTGTGTCTTTAGAGACTAGACCTCAGTCAGTAGACAATACCAATTGGAACAAACACAATTAATTAGAAGTCCTATAAGAAGATCTTTAGACTGCATAGATCCTGATTTCCTGAGGTTCGTCCCTATTTTTAGTACAGTTTCTGGGCACTCTGACTAGCTAAAGCCCGGTTCACCATTATTTGAGCCACTGCTTACTGGAACTAAATTTGGTTTAATATACTTTTTGCTGCCCCTGGATCAGAATGTTGTCATTGCACTAAAAGAAACAAAATTAATTTAAATCTGATTTGATTTGCCCCTGGACACCGAGGCAGTAATTTCACACTGGACAGAGTGTTTTACCTGTTGACAACATCAGCCAATCCTGTTGGTTGTTTTTATTGTCCTAGCGGGGATGAGGTCTGTCAGAGGTGGGTGTCACTCAAAGGATTTATTCTGCATATTTCACATGTGCAGATTCCCCACTCAATGCCTTCTTCTATCTACAGCCCTATTCATGTGCACTGACACTCAGTGCCTCATTCCCACTCTATGCAGAATCCATACCCTACCCTTTATTCTTACAGCACAGAGTTTCTGCAAGCAAAAAACTGTCTCAAGTTCCAACTGTTAGCTGCCAGTGTCTGGGATCCGTCTCTAGCAGAGATCAGAGCAGGACCTGGTGCAGAGAAAGCAGTTGTATCTCTAGCTGACGACCGCCTTCTCTCCACAAACAAGTGTATGTCTGACTTTTTCTGTGTCATTTGGTACTATTGGTACTCCTGCCCCACCTCCAAAAAATTGCAGGGGTGAATGGAAGTGTCTTGCAGTGGTCATTTTTCTCAGACTGAACACAAAAGGATATTTTGGGCAACTGTGTTTTCCACTACTAAGCCGTTCCTCTTGGAATTCCCAGGGCTATGTTCCCCCATATATATGAAGCTGTGGAGAGAGCTGTTGAAACATGGTCTGAAGTGCTGGCAGTGCAGATGATACTGAGCTCTACCTCTCTTTAAAAGCACCATCTCCTGTCATTTTCAATGCCTTGCTGAAATCAACACTTGGATGAGGGGCTGCTGTCTAAAGCTGAAGCCAGGTAAAACTGAAAGGATGCTGTTAGGAAGAGAGAAGTGTTTTGAAGAGCGTGCCATGCCTAAAAACTTCCACTATTGAGCATACTTGTCCTCAAAATGGTCCCTTTCCTAGGTTCTCAGACTTGGTGAACTTTTGGACTCAGTGTTTTTGGTTGCCCACATAACCCTGGCAGCAAAAATTCCCAATTGCTGTATTTTCAGAATAAACCTCTATCAGTGTCAATAAAATTGAGGAATACTCAATGGCATATTGACCTATGAGAGATATTCACATTATTTGTCAAATTGTGTAACTTAGAAGTAAGATTTCATGTGATTCCAACTCTGTGAAGAGGAAATTCCATCACAGTATAAGCTGCAGAATATATTATAATGATATTAAGAGTTGTCAAAAGCAAAGGAAAGAGAAGCACTTTCAGTGGTGACTTATTACGAGGTGAAACCGCAATAACATTCTCAATAATGCTGCGTGCATCGAGGCCTCATTACCAAAAGAAACTACCAGAGGGCAAAGAGTTCAGATTGCCAGAGGTCTGAACAGCATAAAATCTTTAATGAGGGTTACTGAAGTAATTTATATATTCTAAACTTTATGCTAAATCAATAGTGAATTACCTGTCTTTTGCCTTATTTTGATGTCAGGCATGAAAAACTAAAAACATGCTAGCTTGCAGCATCCCTTCTGACCAAATGTCAGAATATTTTCGAAAGTAAGCAATTTTATAGTAAGCCATGCGCTTAACTAGATCCACTGACCTATGCCCTCTTTGGACTGCTAATCATGAAGGAGCAAAGGTCATACATTTCCATAAGGATGATGGCCTGAAAGTGTTTCCTGTTGGTAAATATATCTATTCCTATGCTAAGGCAGATGACTAAGGAGACTTCCAGTGCCTTCTCCAATGATGTAATGCTTCGTTTTAAACATGTAAAATTAAAATGAAAGAAAAGAGCAGTTTTGCAGTATAGAAGGTATGTGTCCCAGCTAGAATTACACACAGCTTTCTCTAAAGTATGAAGAAAGGCTAACTTCACCAGATTTCAAGTTTTCTTGGAATTTTGGTATCTTCCCACCCCCAAGCCTCACTGTCCCCCTTCCGCACACACACTCAGGTCAGGTTTGTTGAGGTTTACAAATCTAGATAGGTCCTTTTTGGACCTCAACAATGTTCCCCCTGTCTTTCTGCAGCTAAAATGACTCACATAGTGTATGGGTACCCTGGCTTAAAAAAAAAAATAAGTACAGAGGAGAAAATTCTGATCTTGCATGGGGTTTTGAAAGGGAACAAACCTTTTCACATTTAATCAAATTATGTGAAAAATAGGTTCTTAATGGGGGTAATATTGCCTCCTTATAGGTTGTGTGTCTGTTGATCTGGTAAATAATTGTAGATGTGACAGGCTAATGTACTGTACTTAGGACATACAATTAGAAGGGATCTCTTGGGTCATCAAGTCCAGACCCCTGGTATTGCAGGTCACCTTGTCATATAATCCATTCATAAATTATCAAGCTTCATCTTATAACTAATTATGTTGCTGGTTCCACAAATCCTGTTGGGAGGCTGTTCCAGAACCTTACTCTTCTGATAGTCAGAAATCTTTCAATTTCCAGTCTAAATTTATTTATGACCAATTTATACCCATTTGTTCTTTTGCGAATATTGTCCTACATTTTAAATAGCTCTTCTCCCTTACATGCACTATTAGGATAGGTTTTTGTTGGCACTTTTTTAATGGTGGGGGGAAAGGGATAGGTTTGTGATACATTACAAGGCTTAAAAATAAATACTAACTGGATAAATTAAATTAAATTTTTATTCAGTTTTCCATAAAACTTTATCTTTGTTTGAGAGTCCATAAAATTCCATTAAATATAATTTGAAAAGTAGCTAGCAAAACAGCTAAAATTTGCTAGCAAAACAGCTAGCAAAACAGCTATACAATAAAATGAAACTGTTTAATCTTGCCTACATATTTATTCATATTGATTAAAAGAAATCTGTATGTGGAACGATCATTCCATTAATGTAGCATTGCTGAGCTCATGGATATTCACAGCTAAGATAGGTGTTACATAGTCACCTGACAGGTATTATATTGGCACTCTGAACAATAGTCAGACATTAGTTATTTACAGAGTGTGAGAAAACAAATTAGGAAACAAAGTCTTGGGAAAGGAAAGGACATTTAACTAGTGTAAAATTTTAACATAAGGGAAGAAAAGTGCTTGAAATAAGACAAATAATACAAATATAAACAAAAATCAACTTATATTGAAAATAGGACCTATTAGTGTATGTCACCTCCCTTTACTTATTGGTTATAGATAGTTAAACAAAATCAACTTTCCCATTTTCCATGAAGCATTTACCTTAAATAAACTGAGTCGGCTACTCTGGAAGTGCAATGCATTCAGACTGGTACTACACTGACGCAATTCTCACATGGAGACATATGACTACACTACCCTCCAGATCGGCGGGCAGTGATCGATCCAGCGGGGATCTATTTATCGCGTTTAGTCTAGACGCAATAAATTGACCCCCGAGCACTCTCCCGTCAACTCCTGTACTCCAGCGCCATGAGAGGTGCAGGCAGAGTTATTCACGTAGCTGAAGTTGCATAACTTAGATCTATCTCCCCACCCCCCAGTGTAGACCAGGGCTTACTTTGAGTGAGGACTGGGATAACTTTCATCAATGGATATTCTGAAAACCATTGATGTGAGATAATTTTGTGTGGACAATTGGCTTTTCCCATCGGCAGTAGATGAATTTTGTTGGTGAAACTGTATAATACAACCAGACCCTCAGCCTTCTCAATATCCTTCTCCCCAAATCCTTCATGCCAGAGAAAAAATTAACTACTTACACACTGTGCTAAGATTCTTTCCTTGAGGAGGCAGGGTGAGGTTAAATTGGAATTGGTGAAGGAGAGCAGAAGGACAGAAACTGAGATAGCCATTTTTGTTGTGGGAAGGTTTTCTTGGGCAGTGTTCAGTAACTCAGCCAGAGGTCAAGGGCCTATTGCTGGAGTGCGTGGGTGAGGTTCTGTGGCCTGCAATGTGCAGGAGGTCAGATTAGATGATCATGGCCCCTTCTGACCTTAAAATCTATGAGAAGAGGGATTGCAGTAGGCAGTCAGAGTAAGGAGATTTGCAAAATCCCAGTACTAAGAAATAATCCCTTTGTCCTGACCAGCTAATGAGGGCCATCTGCCAATCCAAATACAAGGATTTGCATAACATACATATTTTTGAGATACAACCATGAGTCAGTATGCAAATCAGAGACACTATCAACTAATTAGACTGCTAGGAGTAGCATAACTAAGAAACAGCTGTCTAGTAAAGAACTGTATAGCATCCCTGTGCTCTGGTTGGCTGGAACCATTCTATCTCTGTACATTTTAAAATAAAAAAACTTAACAAGCTGCTATTTTTATATAAATCTTTTATTCTGTCATTCATCTCCCTTTGATTTGTATTGCTTCTTCTGTAAGAATTTGCCATTTGTGAGAATTCCTGACAATACTTGGGGGGAATGGTGTCAAATATTATCCCTTTTTTGGATGCTGGAGTACTTGGAACTAAAGGGAGAAATGCTAAATCATGCCTTTGAACATCAAAACCCGCTAGCTACAGACTATCTTGATAAAGGAAAAAGTCTTTGGTTCTACTGTATGGACTAAAGCAGATGTCTGGACTATTGCTTTCATTAGTCTTTCTTTTGCAGTCATTTTACAGAGCAGTCATTGATTTCTGACATTCCTTTACCTTATCACATTGAAACTCATTACTTTAGCTTTTTAAATGATTTTCTTTGCTTTCATTACTTATTACATAATTCTTAAATGGGATTGTTGATAATATGGTGGTGATAAGATGATAGGCAACAGCACTTGATGCCCTTTTTCACCTAATTTCTTAGTATTCCTTCAGTACATTGACATCTGTTAAATGAAAAACACCTTGAAAGACTCTAAATATTGTAAATAATGTAGCTGAAAGTATTATTAATATTTTCTAAAGGCTCTATTCACTTTGTCACATATGTAGACTCTACAAGCTTCAGCTCAATTGTCACTTTTCTACTATTCCTGTGTAACAGCCTTTACCAAAAAAACAAAACAACTTAATTTTGAAAACTCATTTATGTTGAAAGCCAATTTATATTAAGGTGGTCATCAATAACCCAGATTATAATTCAGGTTGTGTTCCAGCTTCAATTCTGGCTTGATTTTACATCTGATTATGACTTTCTCCAACAAATTCCATTTCAACTGTACTCTTCCATTCTGTGTTTCATCTTAGCTGATAGGTGAACAAGCTGGAAAGTTTAACCAAAATCGGCTCAGATATTTTAAAAACACAGATAGTGCAAAAGTAAGCAAACTACTCTTTCCCATGTTCTAATCAGTTTTCTTTTTCTATGGGTAGCTTATATAGAGCTAAAAGTGGAAATACCAACATTGACTTTTTGCTTGTTTTTAACATCACTGAATTCTAAGAAGTGAAATGAGTTTGAAGAAAATTGGTTCTGTAGTTGCAAGTATTTGAAATGTCACGCATGCAAGGAAAAATTTTTTACTAGCTTTCCTAATTTCCTTTAACCTAGGGCTTTTCTACAATTACCATTACTGCAACTACTTCCTCTCTGGCATGTCTGATTCTCAATTCATTCCCTTTGAGTCCATCCAAAATGAGGGTGTTAAAGTTATCTTCCTTGCCATCAATCAGATCACATCATTCCCTTCTTTGAATTTAACTAGTGCCATTCTTATCTAAAACTCCCAGTCCATTAAGGGTCATACCATTCTCTACAAACCCGTCTTCCTTCTACATGTCATAAGATCTCACAAGCTAAACAAGATCATTTTACATCACTGCTTGAATGGGAGACCTCTAAGAGAGGGATCCATGAAGCGACGTAGACATTGAGACAGTGTGCCTCACAGTACTTAGAAAAATCACAGGAACAGTATTGTGATCCACAAAGCTTAAGCTAGGTGCCTAGGCTCCCTATACAATGAATGGGGAGAGATAGGTGCCCAAGCATGTGATCTGTAAAAGCTAGGTGGGGAGCTGCCTAAACTAGCCAATGGGAGGTGCTGATGAGAGGGGTGTATCCTAATCCCCACCCTTCTCTTAGAGATAAGTGACTCTCTGCTGCCCAGATTTAGCAGTCCATGAACAGCAACTAGATGCCTAAAGGTGTTTCTTGTGGGAATGTGTTAGGCACCTGCCTCTCTCCACACAAAATGGCCCGAGTATGTGGCGCTGGTGATGCCCACCTTGTAACTTTTAGCACAGTAATTAGAGCACTCGTCTGGGATGTGGAATACCCCTGTTCAAATCTTTTCTTCCCCTTTTATAGAGAAGAGGGAATGGAACCGGATCTCCCAAATCCCAGGCAATTGGGCTAAAAGTGATAATTAGGCTTGGCAGAATTTCATTATTTTAATTAATTTCAGTGAATAATATCAGTGTTTATTTTGGGGCACTTTTTATTAATTAAAATTGTCACAGTTGCAGAAAATTTTCAGGTATCAGACAATACTTATTAAATAAGAGTAGATGCTGGAATTCAAAAAGTTAAAGGTACCCAGATGGCTACCCTGGTCCAGCTCCACTAACATAGCCTTACAACACATTTTATACATGTTAAGTGGGATTCTAGTAAGTTCTTAAGAAGCATTTGTCTGTCTTTGTCTCTCTGTACATTTTGATTATTATTGATGGAAATAATTTTTCATCGGTTTGTGTGTGTGCAGTAACATTGATGTTTGATACTTACCAATAAAAAAAATCTGAGCCTTCCAAGCCCAGTTATAAGGTGGACACCATCACTTCCTCCTCTTCCAGCCAGATTTTGAATGGGAATCACACAATCCAGTACATAGCCTCTCAAAGGGCCTACCAGATCAGGTCTGGCAGCTGAAGGCCTATCTTTTCCCAGATTTAAGAATTGCTCTTAATTCTGGTCATCTCGATGCCTAGAGGGACACAGCAGTGAACAAGTTCAGAGGCAGAAACATAGGCACTTAGGGAACTTTAACCCTGAAAACTTAGGTGTTGAGTGAGTTTAGGCAACTACAGAGTTCACTGGGAGTTTTATGGCTTGCAGCAGAGCCAAAACTGGGACTTAGGTACCTAATACCTTTCTGAATCTGGGCCCAATTTATTACAGGGAGTTGTGTAATTCAGTAGATAATAGTACTCTAATCCTTCAGCGTCAAGACAAAACTTGATACATTTGAGAAGCATTAGTATCCATATAGATATTAGATTTTGTTAACCAGTTCCTAAACATATACATAGGATGAATTATTTAAATGAGAAACTATTTATTGTTACACTGCTGCTGCATTCTACCCTATTGGCGAATGCATTACAATGGTGGGTGAATTGATCCCTATATATATTTTCACTTAACTTCCTCACAGTGTTGTATGTGGTTATGACTGACTTCACTCACCAGAGCAGTGCCTCCTGCTGGCCGTCACAGGGATTAGCTCTCTCAGCCAGTGCAGCCTCTTCTCGTGGTGCCTTTCCAGTTGTTGTCTCCACCGGTAGACCCGCTTCAATCCAAGTCCAGCATCCTCTTCATGTCTCGGCCCTCCGGCCGTGCAACCATCTAAGTTTTCCCCCTTCTAGTGGAGGGAGAGAATGAGTATCTCCCAGTTCTACAGTCCAGCCACTTCCCGAGTGGTGAGGGACCCAGGCCTACTCACTACTCCAGGTCCTGGCTTGGGGGTCCTGTAGATAGCAGCCTTCTGCTGCCTCGCCTTAACTTCTTCACCAGTACTGCTTAAGTTTCCTTGACCACTTCCCCATGACCCCAGCACATTCTTCAACCTCTTCTCAGGCCTCCAGCCCACAAGTCTCAGTGGCCAACCAGGAGCTCCCTCGTGCTTCCCTCGTCACTGCCAGCAACTGTTCTGTCCAATGTGCTACCTTCCTGCAGCCAGCCAGATCTTCTTGGGATCCTTGTAGCAACTGACCTTGCAGCTCCCATTTATGAAAGCCTGCTAGGCCCTGATTGGCTGTTGTATGAAGCATCTCTTTGATTGGCTGCTCCCTGAGCAGCCATCCTATGCTGCTTTTAATCCCTTCCTCTCTGGTGTGGGGTGAACACCCATCACATTGGTGAAGCTTAATTAGTTAAATACTTCATTAGCTAATGTCTGTAAAGCACTTTAGAAGCTTTTTAGAAGAATGGTGCTGTATTAATGTGAAATATTACATGGGATCTCAACATGATTCAGCTCACACTTGTGCCAAAATAACACATTCATAATAAATTCCACCAAATACTGCATAAATGAATATTGTAAATTATCAGGAACAGCAGGATATGACTGAAAATGCTATGGAATTGTCAAATGTGGACTGTGCATTATAGCTGGATACATGTTTCTTTAACAGGCTTCAAACTGTTATTGGTATTCATGAAGGTACACCGACTCATCTTCCTGGCTTTTTTTGACAATGGTATTTTATTTTTAATGTTCAAAAGCAAGGAACATTTAACAAACACAAAAACAAAAGAAAAAAAGTGTCTATTGTCCCCAAAGGGACAGTTCTGGGATTTATCTGTGAAAGGTTATGTTAGCTATACAGAGGATACATCAAGTATATTTTGTCTGATTTGGGTTTTGTTCATTTATCCTCTACTTTCTTTGTCCATTTAAAAATAAATGAGCTTCCACTTCCTTACTACTAGAAAACTCAAACTTTCAGTTTATTCTGGGATCTTTATCAATTCAATAATCCTTCAAGAGGAAAAACAAACTTATTTGAACTTTAAATGAAATGTAGATAAAGACACAAACATTCAAATGCATGAATATGACTAAAATGATCATCATGGTCCTGAAAATGTCCTGTTTATAACGGAAAGACTTATTTTATTAGTAATGAAACAGGACTGTATAAAACAGTAACAATAACAACACACCAAGCATACTGGGTGAGCTAAGAGAAGATATTCAACCTGGATTTTGAACCTTTCTATCAGTGTCACTAGTTCTATCCAGTGAAATGATTGTTGTGCAAATAACTGAATAAGGTGATACTTTCCCTTACTTTTGCTATCTATTGTCAAGCTTTTGTTACCTACCCCATTGCTGTTTGTTGAAGACACTGGTAATTCCATAGGCTACAACAGTCACTCCTGATTTATGCTGGCATGAGACCAAAATCAGCCCTGCATATTCTTTGTACGCTCATCTCCCCCATGCAGAAGTGCATGGATGATTTATGTGACCAAAATCAGAGCTCTTCTTTGAAGGTAACCTGCAAAAGTCGAGGAGAAGGGACAGTCACATCCATTTTCCCTATTGCTAGAAATATGGAGAAGGCAAAGCTCCAACCACATCTGCAACTGAAAGGGAAGATAAACAGGGGCTGCTGTTGAAAGGTAGGGACAACAAGACAACCAGGAGTTTGTTTCCCTCGGTGATCCATGTGCACTGTACTTACCACCAATAAAATACAATCAAATGAGGGTAACATACAGTTGGCCTGCCCCTTTTCCCCCAGCTCACATCACGGAAAGAGAACACAGACAGCTCTCCACCATTACAGGGAACAAGTAGCATCTGGTGGCACATAAATCATGTGGGTTCTCGGTTGTTTTGCATGGCATTTCTTCCTCTACTATTGTTTGATGGGAAGTTGAAGTAGAGGTAATTAATAGTACAGGTAATTGATTTTTACCATTGGCATATGGTGGGAAAAGATTTCACTGTTGCTGAGATGACTAAACTGTTCTTAAAATGTATCTTTTAAATTCTGAAAACTTTGAAAGACACATAGGGGCCGCTGAGTGCTTCATTATGTAAATGTGCCTATTCATATCTCACAAGATAAATAATGGATATCTCTCTAGCATGAAGTAAAATGGCAGGAGGGTTATATAGACTTAATTTCTACATAAAGTGTGGGATAAAAGGTGAGGAACTGACTAACTGGTAGACTGAAAGAGTGATTATGTTAATATTCATAATTGTGATTATGGGTGGTATGCAAATTGAATTGTAAAAATGACTGAAGATGAAATGTAAGTACATTTCCATGTTTCTTGTATCAGAAACCATTTTAAAAGTAGATCTTAAAGCACTGGAAGTATGGCAAGAGAAAAGTGGATATAGATTATAAAAAAAAAAAGTTGATAGAAGTTCTTGCTCAGCAGAAAAGTCCATTTGGTTTATTCGTGAGAGCTTTGAGGATTTCCCATCACCAGCTCATGTGGATTTGATGTGAGATTTTCTTTGTAAAATATTCCAAATTATAAAGCGAAAAGCTAGAAGCTGAAAATCGTATAAGATAGTTACTAAAGTCATAAAAAGTCACTAGTAGCATTACTAGTAGAAATGTGAATGTATTACGATCACCAAATTATCAGGTCTACTAACAAAGTCAAAATGTGCTAAGATTCCTAATTTCAAAATGTAATTGTTTCAGAGTACTTTCATCATAAGGATATGAAATCAGCATTAATATTAAAAATAAAGAGCCATTCCAATAAAAAAAACCCAGCAAACTGGTACATAATGAATTAGTACAGAATTCAGGAACTAAATCCATTTGCATGGACCATTGTGACTTATTTACTTATATATATAAAATAAAAATTGCAAGTTGTCTACCTGCTGCCAACCAATGGAAATCCTTAAATCCATGAGCCAAATGGTTTGGTAAAAATCTAATATATCTAATACAGGGATCAGCAACCTTTGGCATGTGGCCCATCAGGGAAATACGCTGATGGGCCGGGATGTTTTGTTTACCTGTAGCATCTGCAGGCTCGATCGATCGCAGCTCCCACTGGTCGCAGTTCGCCGTTTCAGGCCAATGGGGGCTGCAGGAAGTGGTGGCCAGCACATCCCTTGGCCCACGCCGCTTCCCGCAGCCCCCATTGGCCTGGAATGGCAAACCGCGGCCAGTGAGAGTTGCGATCAACCGAACCTGCAGACTCTGCAGGTAAACAAACCGTTCTGGCCCATCAGCGGATTTCCCTGATGGGCCGTGTGCCAAAGGTTGCCGATCCCTGATCTAATACAATAAAAGATAAGCTTTCCAGATTAAAAATTCCCTGCAAATAATTAAATAATTAAATAACTGAGCTTGATAAAGTTCTTCTCAATCGGAAAACAAAAGGGTTAAATTATTATCTCCATTCCTAAGTCAGGAAAAAACAAATATTCCCAGACCTAATAAAAATCTAAGCAATCATAGTTTATAAATTAACTGATCAGTTTAAACCCACCCCAAATTCAAAAGTAACTCATTTTCATAAGCTATAGGCAAATGGATGGATAAAACCACCCTCATCTGGCTTTTTATAACCATTTGTTTGGTTTGTCCCTTACTGTTTTCTTTTTCTCTCTTCTTTATCACCAAATAATAGCTTGGGCTGGATCCCAATTTCACTGAACAGTGAGGGCCTGGGAACTGTCTTCATTGGGAATCATATACCTGGAATGAAACCTTGGCCCACTGAAGTCAATGTGAGTTTAGCCATTGAAGTCAATAGAGTCAGGATTTCTTCATCCCTGCATAGTTTTTTGAGGTTAGTTTGGTGTGTTTTTTTCTCTTCTCTACTCTTTACATACACCCATGGGGATGCACATCACCTGAAAGGCAACTGGGCTATTGTGCCCATCACCAGTTCACAGAGTGAGCCAGGTGCATCAGGGGAAGCAGATTGCATCACACATCCCCACCTGTTCACTGCTCCATTCAGATAAGGAATATGCCTGCCTGAGACAAAACTTGTCCCAGAACTCCCCTTGCAAGTGGGAACGTCTCCACGTCACCCCCCAGTAAGGGTCCATGTCACAGTGGCATAATTTGGCCCTTTGAATATTAATGTTTTGTTCTTAATGCCTACACAATCTCTCCTTCCTGAACAAGTTCTGGCTGCTGATACAGTAGGTGACATAACTGAGGGTATGTCTACACTGGCAGAGTTACAGCACTGGCAGCTACTGCGCCGCTCAGAGAGCACTGAAGGGAAACCACTGTTGTGTGTTCACACTGTCAGCTGCCTGCACAATAGCATGTTCACACTTGTGGCACTTGCAGCGGTATTTGGAGCGGTGCACTCTGGGAAGCTATCCTACACAGCATCTCTTCCTTTTCTGCCGCTAAAAGTTGTGGGAAGGCGGAGGGGGTTGCGGAGCATCCTGGGTCCTGTCCCAATGCCCCATGATGCACTGCTTTGCATCCCAGCAATCCCTGTGCTTCCGTATTCATTTGGCACCATCTTTCAATGGTTTGTGTACTGTGCGCTCTGCCTCTTCAGTCTGCAGGAATGTATCCTGAACTGTTGACCAGTATGCTGTTCACTCTGACTAACATGTCACGAGTGGTAGTGGAATTATTTCTTAAACTACAAACGCAAGAGGAATGCGACATTGATCTCGTCACGCATAGTAGCTATGACACAAGATTGCTTGTGGCATTCATGGAGGTGCTGACCACAGTGGAACTCCACTTTTGGGCTCAGGAAACACGCACTGAGTGGTGGGATCACATCATTATGCACGTCTGGGATGACGAGCAGTGGCTGCAGAACTTTCGGATGAGGAAAGACACATTCATGGGACTGTGTGATGAGCTCGCCCCAGCCCTGTGGTGCAAAGACATGAGAATGAGAGCTGCCCTGCTGTTGGAGAAGCATGTGATGATTGCATTGTGGAAGTGGCTACTCCAGACTGCTACCGATCGGTCGCTAACCAGTTTGGAGTGGGATGGTCAACCGTTGGAGTTGTGTTGATGGAAGTGTGCAGGGCCATTAATTGCATCCTACTCCAAAAGACTGTGACTCTGGGCAACGTGCATGACATTGTGGATGGCTTTGCACAAATGGGCTTCCCTAACCTACGGAGAGGTGATAGATAGCACATATATTCCAATTCTGGCACCAGATCACCTAGCCACCGAGTACATTAATCGGAAGGGGTATTTCTCAATGGTTCTCCAGGTGCTTGTGGATCACCGTGGGCATTTCACAGATATTAACGCAGGCTGGTCCAGAAAGGTGCATGACGCATGCATCTTTCAGAACACTGGCTTGTTCAGGAAGCTACAAGCAGGGACTTTCTTCCTGGACCAGAAGATCACTGTAGGGGAAATTGAAATACCCATTGTGATCCTGGGAGACCCCTCCTACCCCTTAATGCTGTGGCTTATGAAGCCATACACAGGGCATCTTGACAGCAGCAAGGAGCGGTTCAACAACAGGCTGAGCAAGTACAGAATGACTGGTGAGAGTCCTTTTCGCCGTTTAAAGGCCCCCTGGTTCTGACTATATGGGAAGTTGGACCTGGCCGATGATGATATTCCTATGCTTATAGCCGAGTGCTGTATGCTCCATAATATTTGTGAAGGGAAGGGTGAAAGCTTCAGGGCTGGACCGCTGAGGCTCAATGCCTGGAGGCTGAATTTGAACAGCCAGAGATCAGGGCACAGCGTAGGGCTATAAGAATCAGGGATGCCTTGAGGCAGCAATTTGAAGCTGAAAGCCACTAATATTTGTTGCTATGCTCGGGAGTACAGTGTTTGTAATGCTAGGAGGTGATTGTGATTGGTGCAGATGATGCAATATGAAGGTTTAAGATAATTGTCTGTTGCTTTGCAGGGCTCTGTTCGCTTTCAAAGAATAGAATAAAGATTGCTTTCAAACCAACACAATTCTATTATTAAAAACAACAACTGGAGGAGAGAGACAAATATAAAAATACATCAGCACTGAGGGGGATGGGGGAAGGGAAGATCCCAGGAAGAGGTGGTGTCCCGGGATGGTTAAAGATTTGTTTATGTCCAGGGATCATATCCAACCTTCTCCTCTGGAGTACAGTGCAGTGGTTACTGTACTTCAGCAGGGCTAAACATAGAGGGACAGGTTTTGAGTGCAGTGGGTAGTGGGCATCCACAGTGCTGGACTGTGATGGGGGAGGAGTGGATTGCTGTGGGTACAGACTGGAGCCAGGAGGTTGATACGAGTGTGTTGGCGGTGTTTGGCGGGCACATGGGAAAGAGTTTTGTGACAGCAGCTGCAGGGGAGGGTGGGCGCAGAGCTGCTCAGTTTGCAGTGCTAGTATCCGGGACAAAGCATCAGCTATAAAATTTGCACTCCCCTTAACGTAAACCACCTCCATCTCATAATCCAGGAAGGACAGACTCCACCTGAGGAGCTTGGCATTGGCACCTCTCATCTAGTGCAGCCATGGCAGGGTGAGTGGTCCGTGTACACAGTGAAGTGCTGCCCAAATAGATCCAGCTTCAGCCTTTTAAGAGCCCAGCCAAGGGCCAGGCATTCCTTCTCTATGGCTGCATACCCCTGCTCCCGGGACAGCAGCTTCCTGCTCAGGTACATGATGGGGTGTTTCTTGCCCTTTGCATTGGCTTGCCCCAGCCCTGTGTCTGGGGCATCAATGAACACCATAAAGGGCTTGTCAAAGTCTGGGTTTCCCAGCACCAGGCCCTTGACTAGATCCTCCTTCAGCGTGCAGAGAGCCCTCTGGCACTGCCCTGTCCAGACCAGCTGTGCCTGCCATAGCTCAGTGATGGGAGCTGACACAGAGCTAAAGTGGGGCACAAACCTCTGGTAGTGCACCGCCATCCCAATAAAGGCCTGGGCCTGTATCTTAATTTGGGGATAAGGCCAGTCTCTGATCGCCCCCACCTTGCCCGGCTCTGGCTTTAGGCAGCCGCTCCACACCTTGCACATCCCAGCTTTTACAGTCAGCCCTGTACCCTGGAGGTGACTCAGCCCCCTCTTCACCTCCCAGGTCCGGCTAATGGCACAAATATCATCAATGTATGCTAGGGTAAAATTCTCCTTCCCTCTCAGTAATTGATCCACCTGATGCTAGAAAGTGACTGGAGCCTCCTTGAGGCCGAAACGTAGGACCAGGGATTTGTACAGCCCCACAGGGTTGACAAAAGCAGGTTTCAAACTGGCATCTGGATCCAAAGGCACCTGCCAGTAGCCTTTGGTGAGATCCCTAGTCATGGGGTATCGAGTCCCCCACAACTTGTCTAGGATCTCATCAGGCCTAGTATGGGCAGGCACCGGACATGGTGATGGCATTGAGCTTCCAATAGGCCACACAGAATTGAATCGACCCATCTTTCCTGGGGACCGGCGCCACGGGAGGGGCCCCCGGGGCTGGTGGATGGCTGGATCACCCCTAAAGCCAGCATGTCTCTGACCTCTCCCTCCAGGGCCGTGTTCCCAGTTATTCTGAACGGGGAACACCTGATAGAAGGACCGTCTCCACCTTAGTGAGCCCAGGCCAGTTGGAAAACAGCTATTGGTATGAATGCAACATCTCTCTGATCTCTGCCTGCTGGGCATGGGTTAGCTGGTCAGAGAGGGGAATTGATTTCAGCAAGGGGCTGGCTTCTGTCTCAGGGAAGAGACCTACCAGAAGATCTTTCCCCTTCTCCCACTGACCACACACGGCCAGTACCAGCCTCTCCCTGTCACAGTATGGCTCCATCATGTTGACCTGGTCCTCTTGGTGGCTGTGAGCCTGGTTGGGCAGTTCCACCACATCGTTCTCCTCATTCAGCTGCTTGATGACCTTGAAGGGATCGTCCCAGGCAGCTTGCAGCTTATTCTTCCTCACCGGGATGAGAACCCTCACCTGGTCCCCAGCACCATAGGCTGAGTGGTCGTACCAGACCTTCTGCCTCTCTTGGGCCCTGAACTACGTCCTCCCTGGCTGGACCCATGAGCTCAGCGAGCTTTTCCTGAAAAGTCAGTACATACTCCACCACTGATTCTCCGTCAGGGGAGGCCTTCCCCTCCCATTTATCCCTCACCAAATCCAGGGCCACCTTCTGAAAAGGCTCTTCTATGATAGGCAGGAGTTTTCAAGGCTGCTTTACCCTTGTTCTGGGCCTTTTCCACCTCTGGACAAGGTAGCTCTGGTTGGCAGCTGTCCCGCCCTGGCTGTGGTTCTCCATACTCAGCTGGGGTCTCCGATTCTCCTGGGCTCAGCTTTGTCCCTGCTGTCCCAGGAAGGGCAGGCAGCGAGCCTGCTGCTTTTCTCACAGCATCAGAGCCAGTGTGAGCCAGGGGGTGGGAAGTATCTCTCTGTTTCACTCAGCTCCAGGGCTCTGGTTACAGACAGGCAGGTATCCTGAGCTTAGCAGCTCCTCCCCGCTGCCAGCCAGGTCATTTGCATTTTCACTAGGGTGACCAGATCACCCAAGTCAAATATCAGGACGTGGAGGGGAGAGGGGGGAGGGGCAAAAAACAAACAAACACCCTTCCTCCACAAGCGCTGGAGGGAGGCCCGGGAGACGCAGGGGAAGTGCGGGGCCAGGGTGAGTGAGAGTCCGGCCTGGCCCCGAGCAGGCAGGACTCAGTCGGGCGGTAGGGAGAGGAGGGAGGCGGCCCGCGGGGCCAGGCGGCGGCTGTTCTTCCCCCCTGGGCAGCGGGACTCGGGAGCAGCCACTGCTGCAGCTCCCACTGCCGCGGGGGGAGGAAGCGGCCGATGGCCAAGCTCGGCGGCTGTGGCTGCAGCTCTGGCGCCCGGGCCTGCTGCGGGGACCCAGCAGCGCGCACGCTGCGCCCAGCCCAGCCCCTGGCCAGTCGCGTCTGGGCTGCTGCCCAGCTGGTGCTATCCCGCGGCGGCCCCGGAGTGGGGGCAGCAGGCCCCAGCCCCCCCGTCCCACTGGGGTCCTGCAGGGGAACGAACGGGGCTGGGCTGCCGATGCCTCGGGGCCGGGCTGCCGATGCCTCGGGGCCAGGCTGGACTCTCACTCACCCTGGCCCCGCGCTTCCCCTGCGTCTCCGGGCCTCCCTCCAGAGCTTGTGGAGGGAGGAGGAATGGTGAGCCTGGGGAAGAGGCGGGGATTCGGGGAGGGAGCCAATCGGGGGAAGAGGGGGCGGAGTCAGGGCGGGGGGGGGGGGGCGCGAGCACTTCTGGGCTCCGGAGCATTTCCTTGTTTGTCCAGTGTCCCGACCGCACATCGGTCGGGATGCGGGACAAACAAGGAAATATCGGGACAGTCCCGATAAAATCGGGACATCTGGTTACCCTAATTTTCACTGACCACTTCAGCCTCAGCCAGTTGATTCCCTGGATTCAAATTCAAATTCTTGGTTGTTACAGGATAGGGTGACCAGACAGCAAATGTGAAAAATCAGGACAGGGGGTGGGGGTAATAGGAGCCTATATAAGAAAAAGACCCAAAAATCAGGAGTGTCCCAATAAAATCAGGACATCTGGTCACCCTATTACAGGAGCAGGGCCTGGATCCTGTCCCAAGTAGACACAGTCATTCCCCAACAGGAGGTAACAGCTGATATCTTGGAAAACCCCAACTACCAGCCAGCCCAACCCCTCCTGTGTCTGCACAGGGATCTGGGCATAGGCAGGGTGAGGGGCTTCAGCAGTTCTCTCTGTTCCAGGATCTCGCCACCCCAGGAATGTCTCCCCATTGACCACCACTTTCTGCTCCCACTGGGTGTCCGAGGGGCCTGAGCTCAGGAGAGTTCACACAAACATATATACTGAGGCCGGGAGTGGGAGCCAGTCTTCTGCCCCGCCCATCTGGCTAAACAGATCTATGGCCTTGGGTCCCAGGAAGGGGGCTAGACACAGGAGCCTTTCCAGAGGGCCAGCCTGGTTCCAATTGCCAGCCTTCCCAAAGGCCGAGAGACAGGTATCTATATCTTCCCCCTCCTTAACCTGAAGCAACAATTTAGTGTTGAGGTTCCCTGTGGAATTGGCACCCCGGGGTCCATCTCCACTTATCTCTGGAAGGGTCCTTCTGCCTCTCAGCTCCGCCATTGCCAGTTCATGCTGCCTCTGTCTCTCCTGCTGTTCTGGTTCATGCCTTCCCTGTCTCTCACGGTCTTCTGACTCCTTCAATCTCAGCTCCAATTCCATCCATCTCAGATCCACTGATGTGGGAACTCGGTGAAGACCTCCTGCTGGTCAGGGACACTGGTCTCCGGAACACCCAGTTGCTCCGAGCCTCTCTCACGGCCCCAGCTGGGTCTGGAGCCAATGCTGGCTCTGGGGCTGCCTGGCTGCTCCCAGCCTCTCTCGCGCCCCCAGCTGGGTCAGGAACTGGTGTGGGCCCTGGGGCTGCCTGGCTGCTCCTGGCCTCTCTCGCGGCCCCAGCTGGGTCAGGAACCAGCTCCTGAGAGCGATCCTCCTCTTCCAACTGAGCAGTGTGCTGTGCCTTAGTGAGCTTTCTAATGTGCAGCCTCTCTCTCTGCACAGCTCTACAATGTCCTTCTTAAGGTGATGGTTATAGGCCATCTCCACGCTATTCCCAAGTGGTCACGGACTCACAGGACTGTGCTCTCTCAGCTCCCCACGATCCCTGGGAGGAACCCCTTCAGAGAGACAGCCCTTCTTGGGGGTTCACTCTCTCTCGGGGTTAAGCCGTAGGCTCCTCCACCTCCTGGAACTGCACCTCTTGGAGCCTCCAGCACACCCATCTCTTGCTAATCCCCCTTCATTTTACTGCTCCCCAGCCACTTACTGCAGGATGCTCTGTCCACGGGATGCAGTTTTTCCCACCTCTGCCACCAGGACTCTGGGGGAGCATGCCTCCTCTCTCTGAGCATACTCTTTCCAGGGCAAGAAGCTTACACAGCTTTGACCTTCCTAGGTCTGACCTCAGAGCATTAAGCATCCCCTTCCACACCATGCGCTTCCTGCAATGAGTCCACCCGGGTAGGGCTCTTGGGGAAGACAGAGGGCCCTGCACCCCAACTCCACAGTCAGACATGACTCTCAGCCAGCCGGTAAACTGAAGGTTTATTAGTTGACAGGAACACAGCGTAGAACAGATCTTGTTAGCACAGAAATCAGTGACTTTCAGCCAAGTCCATCCTGGGGGAGAGGGGAGCCCAGAGCCAGGGCTCTGGCCCTCCCTCTGCACCCCAAGCCATTTGAGACTGATTCGCTCTCAGCTGCCTGGCCCCTGCCCTGCCTGTTGCTCCTCCTCCGGCCTTTGTCTCGCTGGCCTTTGTCTAACTTCCCGGACCAAGAGTCACCTGCTTACATCCCCCTCCTGGGTCTCAGGTTATGAAGGGGTGGCCATAGCATCTGTGCAGGCAGATGGAGCAGCCCCAGCAAAAGTCACACACCCTTATTCCCACCACCTAGACATTGGTGCAATACACAGGAAAACTGAGACACACACAGCATTCATGCAAAACAGTAAGACTCACATAGGCTCACATACAACACAATAAGGGAAAATCCCCACTACGTCACACTGGGCTCCCACGGTTATCTCTGTGAAGCGAAAATGCAACATTTTACAGAAGCAGTATTGTTAGCAACACTCAGAACACCATTATTCACATACCTGTCATTAACTAGCTAACCCCAGGCATGCACACATGAGCCACAAGACCCCCACAATGGTGAGTAGCCGCAGGGGCAGGGTTAATCAGTGTTCCTGAACCCTACTCTACACTGGGCACGTGACTCTTGGGGAGAGCCAGCACTCTGGGGGAGGCCTGATAATCATTCCTGTCCCCACATTTTCCACAGGCTGCGTTCATTATGTAACATATCTCACTGGTGAGGGTGAATCAAGGGAGGATCTTCTCCAAGACTGTGGACCTTATGTGGCTCGCCTGTGTGCTGCAATACCCTTCCCTCCCCGCCCCCCACCCTCGGTGACGGCAGAGTGGCGCGGGAAAGTTACCATTAATGGGGAAAGAAACAAAGCAGCTCTGCCAAAGAATCTGCAGCAGCGGATTGCCCAGTATCTCCACAAGAGGTTCCTGGAGATCTCTGAGGCAGATTCCTGTGAGGTGAGGGAGTCAATCAACAGCCTGTTCCTCTGCTCAGACTAGGCATATGGTGGTACGCGCATCATACAGACACAAGCCTGCTTTCTGCAATCCTCCTGTCCCCAACAACTTGCTTCAGCGATTCCCAAAATCAAATCCACTTACCAGGGGCCTTCTCTCCTGTTTGTGCTTCGCCAAGATTTGACAGCTGTGACTGGCTAGCCTCCTCTGGGGTAGAAAAGAGCTCCTGGCTGCAAGCATCTCTGACCTCTGAGTCGTCCTCTGCCTCTGGGTCCCCCTCCCCCTCCACATCCTCATCCAAGATTTCCTTCTCCTGGCTTGGTCCACTCTCGACTGGCATGCGAGCCACCGAAGTATCCATAGTGGCCTTTGGAGAGGACGTGGGGTCGCAACCAAGTATCGCATCCAGCTCTTTTTAGGACCGGTAGCTCGTGGGTGCAGCACCAGAGCAGCGGTTTGCCTCCTGTGCCTTGTGGTAGGCATTCCACAGTTCCTTCACTTTGACCCTGCACTGCAGTGTGTTCCAGTCATGGCCCCTTTATGTCATGCATTGTGAAATCTCTCCATGGGTATCATAATTCCTACGGCTGGAGCTCAGCTGGGACTTGACAGCCTCCTCTCCCGAAATGCTGATGACATCCAGCAGCTCGGCATTGCTCCAAGCGGAGGATTGCCTGTTGCATGGAGCAGGTGTGGCCACCTTGAAAGATGCGCTGAGACCACTGCACGCATCACTGAGCAAACAGGAAGTAGCTTGGCAGTGTGTACACCAGGGGTTGGCAACCTCTGGCACGTGGCTCGCCAGGGTAAGCACCCTGGCGGGCCGGGCCGGTTTGTTTACCTGCTGCATCGGCAGGTTCGATGGATCGCGGCTCCCACTGACCGTGGTTCGCCGCTCCAGGCCAATGGGGGCTGCGGGAAGTGGTGCAGGCCAAGGGATGTGCTGGCCGCAGCTTCCAGCAGCTCCCGGCCTGGAGCGGTGAACCGCCGCCAGTGGGAGCTGCAATCAGCTGAACCTGCCAACGCAGCAGGTAAACAAACAGGCCCAGCCCGCCAGGGTGCTTACCCTGGCGAACCACATGCCAGAGGTTGCCGACCCCCGGTGTACACCTTGGGAGTTACAATGAAGAAAGCTGCCTTACTGCGCAGAAACTTGCCAGTGTACACAAGGCCTGAGAGACATAAATCTTGATCTGGAAGTGTGACCCTAAACACTCCTATATTCACACCTTACATGTCATTTGAAAACTAATAACACACTGATCATTAATATTTGTGCATGATGCATGTGTTTGGTGTGTATTAAGAGTTATGGTTATATGCTGGAATAATGACTAAAATGTGTTTAAACTAGGGCAGTCAATTAATCACAGTTATCTCACGCGATTAACTCAAAAAAATTAACTGCAAATAAAAAAATTAATCACGATTAATCACATTGTTAAACAACAGAATACCAATTGAAATGTATTTCAATTTCTGAGAGGGACGAGGTGTGGAGCATGCTTTCAGAAGTCTTAAAAGAGCAACACTCCAATGCGGAAAGTACAGAACCTGAACCACCACCAAAAAAAAAAAAAAATCAACCTTCTGCTGGTGGCATCTGACTCAGATGATGAAAATGAACATGCATCGGTCTACTCTGCTTTGGATTGTTATTGAGTAGAAACCGTTATCAGCATGGATGCATATCCTCTGGAATGGTGATTGAAGCATGAAAGGACATAGGAATCTTTAGCACATCTGGCACGTAAATATCTTGGGGGCTCGTCCGGGATCCACAGATGACATCCCTGGATCGGAGGACCGCGGGCAGTTCTCTTCCAACCCCGGGGCCCATCTGAGGTAAGAGACCTTTTGAAATCTCTGCTGCTAGGGGCTTGGGAGAGGACTGGTCCGTAGGCTCTGACTGGGGTAAGTCACAAGCTGGATCCAACCTTGGGACAAAGTCAGACACACTTGACGCCTTCATTAGGTGTGTTAGGCTGAGAGGGCGGGTCTCAGTCTCCGAAGTGGGTAGTGGGTTAGGCTGAGAGGGCGGGTCTCAGTCTCCGAAGGTGCCGGCAGACGTGCTGGGCCTCCGAAGTGTCTAGGCTGAGTTAGGGTCTCAGTCTCCGAAGTGTTGGGCTGGGTTACGCGCCCCAGTCTCAGGAAGTGCCGGCAGCCCCCTCGGACCAGGCTCCTTTGGTCCGAAGTATCCTGATCGCCTATTAGAGCTGGGCGTTCGGGGTCCCGGAGCCGACCAGGTTGGGAGGGACAAGGGGCAGTTTCGCCCTGGCGGCTGTGCCAGGAAATGTGCCTGTGTGTGTGAGGCCAAGCGGCCTGTGTGTGTGTGTATAAGGCCAGGCGGCCGGAGTGTATTGGTCGTGGAAAGACGCCCCAGACCCCCTGCGAAGCAAGTAATTGCTCGTGACCGGGGGTGTTCTGAAAGCAAGCTCCACGACCCGCTTAAAGAAAGATTGAAAAGCTTCCCCGACTGGCAGGCCTTGGTAAGTGGCTAACCAAACAGGGTGCTTGTGTGTTCCCCATCCCGTTACCCTTACCCCTCCACTTCCCCATGACCCAGTGACCGCTCTTTGAGCACTGCCTTGTAAAAGGCCACGGGGTCCCTTTTGTTCCCCCCGGAGCAATAAGCTCCCTTCCCTACCTCGGAGAGGAGGGAAGCCCCAGGAAACCGTACCGTCGGCTCAAAAGCTACTGCAGCACCGTTGGCTTGAAGGCTGGTGCCCAGGGCTGAAGAGGGACGTACGGGGACCACGGGTTGTCCAGTCAGCCCGCCCCCCTTGTCCGCTTTCCTGTAGGTTCACCAGAAGAAAATACCTGGGAACCTGCTCCCTTGTGTTCCTGCCATGAAACAAGGGCAGGCCTGAAGTTGGGCCATTAGTGTAGAACTGTGGTAACCCCCGAGTTAGCATCCTGGTGTGATTGGCTTGAGTGAAAGTAAGCTGTGAAAGAATGGGGGCCAAAGGATCAAAAATCCTGCCGGTCCCACCCAAAGGCACGCCTGCTGCTTATATGTACGTACATTATGGATCATCGACGTGTAAATATTTAGATAAGTGGAACTGGTATACTAGAGATAATCCAAAACTGCAGTTTCCCCTGGAGGGTAGCTTTGATCTTGACAGGATGGTGCACCTTAGAGGAGCCCTTCTTGCCAACACGGTGCCCCAGGATCAGTTCGATGCCTATTTTATGTGGTATGATGAAATGGGAAAAAGAAGTCAGGAATCAAAGGTTAGAGGACTAAAAGATTCCCAAGAGAAGCTCCAGCGAAAACTTAAGGAAGCCCAGGAAAAGCTAGGGCTTGCGGGTGGCCCCATGCAGAAGGAGAACCTGAGCCAACCCCCCTCCCTTTTCCCTGTACGGGGGGAAAAACCGAAGGGCGCTGCTCAAAGCGCCCCATCGGCTCCCTCCCAAGACTTAATAGATTTATTTGTAGAATGCCGACAGTGGCCTGTTATAACCACGGAGACCCCCCCTTCTTATTCCTCGGCCCACCCTACCCCTCCTCCCGGAGAGTCGGAGGAGGGGGCGGGGTCCTCTCGGGCCACTCAATCCCCCTCCGAGTCCGAAAAATCACCTTTCTCCGACAGGTCAGACTTTACACAGATTTCCCCAGAAGCCCAACAGCGACTTGCAAACTTAACCCAGCGAGTCGAGGAATCACTTGCTCAGGCAAAACACGTCTGTGATATTAAAGACGATCCGGTCAGACGTCTGTCGGATGCCTTTGCCCAGTTAAAATCCTTTGTTCAATCCCCAAACTCACCCCCAGCTTATAACACCCGCTACCAGGCCCTGTTGGCTAGGGGACGGGAACAGCTGGGTGATCTGGGGAGAGAGTTATTTGACCCTCAGACGGGGAAGCTGTTGCTGCCCTTGAGAGAATTGCCAGGGGGCACGGATGGGAGATTGGTAACAGTGCATGCTCCCTGGTCCCCAGGGGACTTGTACAACCTAATCGACAAGTTTCCTAAGATTCGAGAAGACCCAGTAAAATTTCAGGAGCAGCTAAAAATGGTAGTGCAATGTTATAATCCATCCTGGGCTGACATGGATCAGCTCCTTCGGGCCATGTTGCCCAGGGAAACTTTAAACCGCCTTTATGAAAAGGCACACTGGCCCAGTGCACTAATGGCAGCGGACCTCCTTGACCGTGATTTGGAAACACACCGGAATAACCTGGTGCGGGCGGTCCTGGAGGTCTGTCCTAAAAGAACTGATTGGACAAAAATAAATGCATGTAAACAATTAAAGGGAGAAAACCCGGCCGATTATATGGAGCGCCTAAAACAGGCTTTCGAGCGATACTCTGGTATAGATAGGGCAGAGGAAACTGCTCGCCAGGCTGTGGTGGCAGCCTTTGTACAGGGGCTTCTTCCTAAAGTTAGTGAGCCCCTGAAGCTGGGAATAGTGGATTGGGAAGGTAAAGATATGGAAGGGATTTTAGCTGCTGCCCAGCATTTCTATCGGCAGTTAGATAAGAAAAAGGAAGATACTGAAACCCAGCTAATGGCCCTGCAATTAAAATCCTTGCAGGGCCCAAGGGGGCAAAGGGCTAAGCCAGGGCTAGGTAATCCCGCCAGTGAGATTCCCAGGTTCGGTGCGGCCCCCGGACCTGGCCCAAATGCCTGTTTTTCGTGTGGGCAGGTGGGTCATTGGCGAGCCCAGTGTCCTAACTCACACTGCGGCTATTGTAAACAGCCAGGCCACATGATTAGGGCATGCCCCGCGCTCGCTCCCCGCCGCCCCGGTTGGTCCCAACCCCAACCTGACCAAGCTCGCCCCCCACCCTGTCCTAACCCCCAGCCCTTTCCCAATCCAAACCCCCCACTAATAGACTATTAGGGAAGCCAAGAGATTTGCGACATCATCTGCCCGTTTCTCCCCGTTGACCAAGCGGGCCCAACTATTTCTTGCATAATAAATGGTACCCCCACTTCTTGCTTGGTAGATACTGGGGCCTCACGCTCAACCCTGAGGGCTCAGGAATTCTCGGCTGTACCTCTCTCTTCAGAAATTGTCACGGCTGTCGGGGTGGGAAACGCCCCTATTCCCCATCCTGTTACTTCTCCCTTGTCAGTCTCTATCGGTCCCCTATCTGACCAACACGCGTTTCTCCTCAGCCCCTGTTCCCCTGCCAATTTACTGGGAAAGGATTTGCTGTGTAAATTAAATTGTACAATTTTTTGCTCCCCGGACGGGGTGTTTCTGGAGGTGCCCGATCCTGCACAGAATACAGTTTTAGCTCTGTTGCAGGAAGAGCAGGCTCCAATGGGGGACACCCAGTCCAGCCCTTCCTTGTTGCAACAGGAATTGCTGGCAAAGGTCTCACCCACGTTATGGGCAGAACATGCCAACCAGGTTGGGCGCATTGGTTCTGCCCAACCGGTTAAAATCCGTGTAAACCCAGCAAAACCCCTCCCCAGGATCCGCCAATATCCATTATCCAGACAGGCGGAGGAGGGCATTCGCCCGGTAATTTCTGCTTTGTTGGAGCAAGGGGTCATTGTGCCGACAGTCAGTGAATGTAACTCCCCTATTTTACCTGTAAGAAAGCCAGGGAAGCAAACTTGGCGATTTGTACAGGATCTCAGAGCCATTAATGCTGCCGTCATCCCCACCTTTCCAGTAGTTCCTAACCCAGCCACTATTCTTTCCTGCATCCCTGCTTCAGCACAGTATTTTTCCGTAATTGATCTGTGTTCTGCCTTCTTCTCTATTCCCATCCACCCAGACAGTCAGTATCTGTTTGCCTTTACTTATCAGGGATTTCAGTATACTTGGACGCGGTTACCCCAGGGTTACACCGAATCCCCCACAATCTTTTCCCAAATATTAAAAAGGGATTTAGACGATATCGTGTTCCCTAAGGGTTCTGTTCTGATTCAATATGTCGATGACTTATTGCTTGCTTCTGACACTTTGGAAGCTTCACAGGCAGACACGTTGGTCCTACTTCAAGCACTAGCCCAAAAAGGCCACAAAGTTTCCAAAACAAAGTTGCAGCTGTGCCTGCCCTCGGTCCATTACTTGGGACATGATATTTCGGCGGGCCGACGCAGTTTATCCCCCTCCCGGGTGCAGGCAATTCTTAAAATGCCCAAACCGGTTACAAAAAGACAGCTGCGCGGATTTCTTGGCATGACGGGTTACTGTCGTCAGTGGATTTTAGGGTATGCTTCCCTTGCCCGCCCCTTGCTAGATCTAACACTGAATAAGGTTCCTGACCCAATCCTTTGGACGGAGGAAGCCATGCAGGCTTTCCGTCAGTTAAAAGGTGCCCTGGCAGCAGCCCCTGCATTAGGCCTAGCAGATTATAAAAAGCCATTCATCTTATTCTGCCATGAGAGGGACGGATTTGCCCAGGGGGTGCTCGCCCAGTTGCACGGAGATAAGCATCGGCCTGTTGCATATTTTAGCTCTTCATTAGATCCTGTGGCGGCTGGCCTGCCGCCATGCTTGCGGTCTGTGGCGGCTGCGGCCATCCTTGTCGAAGCTTCCGCCACCTTGGTGCTGGGGCATCCTTTGACCGTTGCAGTGCCCCATGCAGTCACAGCCTTGTTAACAAAAAGCAGAACGCAGCACCTTTCAAATTCACGGCTGACAAAATATGAAATGCTACTCTTAAATGCAACTAATGTAACTTTAACCAGATGTTCTGTTCTTAACCCTGCTTCTTTATTGCCCACCGCGACTGACGGTGAGCCTCATGATTGTATCTCTGTTACTAATGAACTTGTCGTCCCGCGGCCTGACTTGCAAGATACCCCTCTCCCGAATCCTGATTTAGTACTTTTTGTGGATGGCTCCTGTCTCCGAAATTCCTCTGGCCAGCTTGTTGCAGGATATGCTGTTTGTAATTTGCATGAGACTCTAGAGGCTTTTTCCCTTCCAGCGGTTGGTTCTGCCCAGGTGGCCGAGTTAGTAGCTCTTACTAGGGCTTGTCATTTAGCCACCGGACGGTCGGTCACTATCTATACAGACTCCAGATATGCCTTTGGAGTAGTGCACGACTATGGGCAGCTTTGGAAATATAGAGGTTTTCTCACTTCCAGTGGTTCGCCTATCAGCCACGGGCCACATGTTGCGGCTCTCTTATCTGCACTTCAACTTCCTTCTCTTATCGCTGTAGTTAAATGCCCAGCTCACCAGAAACCCTGTGATGATGTTTCGCGAGGAAATGCCCTGGCAGATAGCGCTGCCAGGAAAGCGGCCCTTTCCGGATCTCTGGCAACCATTAATCTTTTTCCCTTTCAAATTTCTCATTCAGCTTTACTGGCAGACCCTTTTCAGGGGGTCAGCCCCTGATAAGGAAAAGGTTGCCTGGAAGTTGTCCGGGTGTGTACAGCACCCGGCAGATGCCTTGTGGCGTGATCCGGATGGTCGCCCGGTTGCGCCCCAGGCCTTGCTCCCTTACCTTGCTCGCCTGGCCCATGGCCTGGCCCATGTGGGTAAGGGAGGTATGATTGCTACCGTGACTAAACAATGGCATGCCCCTCGATTTTCAAGTATAGCCAAGCAGTATTGTGACTCTTGTCCGATTTGCCTGGCTCATAACAGAGGGAGACCGGTCCGCACAAAACCAGCAGCTCACCCCACCCCATGGGGGCCCTTTGTAAATATACAGGTTGATTTTATCAGCCTCCCTAAGTGTTGCTCCTATGAATATGTATTGGTTTGTGTGTGCATGTATTCGGGGTGGGTGGAGGCATATCCTTGTGTTAAAGCTGATTCTATATCGGTGGCAAAACGCCTTTTGCGGGACTTTATTCCTAGATTTGGGTTGCCCCTCTTTGTCAACAGTGACAGGGGCACGCATTTTACTGGACAAATTATGCAGCACATTTGCAAAGCCCTCAATATTGAGCAACGTTTTCATTGCGCTCACCATCCACAAAGCGCAGGTGCTGTGGAGCGGAAAAATGGGGAACTCAAAAATAAGCTTGCAAAATTATGTGCAGAAACTGGCCTCAAGTGGCCTGATGCACTGCCCCTGGCCCTGATGCAAATGAGAAACACCCCAATGCGGAAACATGGCCTGTCCCCACATGAGATTCTCATGGCTCGACCAATGAGGATGCCTGTTTCCCCACCTCCCCCTCCCGGTCAGGAAAATTTGCAGCTTGTTGATGACACTGTGCTTGAATACTGCAGATCCCTAATCCGCTCTGTTAGGTCTATCCATTCTCAGGTTCGTGACGCCCTCCCTGATCCAGCGGATACTGCATGCCACCCATTGCAGCCTGGAGACTGGGTCCACCTTAAAGTGCATCAACGCAAGTCCTCCCTTGAGCCCCGCTGGAAAGGTCCTTACCAGGTGTTGTTGACCACCCACACGGCTGTCAAGTGTAAAGGGCTTGCTGGTTGGATCCACGCCTCCCATTGTAAACGTTCTTCAGTCCCTGAGGACTACACCGGTACGTCTATGACACCGGTTACCCCTGCGGTCCACGAAGCCCCACTTCCTGAGATTCCTGAGATCCCCGCTCCTGAAATCCCCGAGGTTCCAGATCCGGAAGTTCCTCCTCCCCTCGCCCCCTTGAACGGGCCCAGGTATAACCTCAGGACAAGACGTTAAGGGACTCCTGAAAGACTATTTCCTTTTACCGGACTATTGACTTGCTAGTATGGCCGCGCCCAAGGCCGTAAGAGAATCTGCCATGGTGCGGAGGTGGCTTATGCCCTCCCTTTGGTTTATGTGTATAACCATGTTGCTCTTATTGCTTTTGAATTTCCATGATTCCTTTATGTATTTTTGGATGCCCGTAAGGGCAGATGCTCCTCCTGTGCCCACCTGTGATCTTCCCTTAGATCTTCCCGTAAGAGGGTTAAAACCCTCCCTGGCCCCTCCAGGCCGTAAGCAAAGATCCCTACAGGCAGGAAGAGGGGAAAAGGAGGGCCATAAACCCATCACTATTGAGGATGTTAAAAATTGGCCCTGGTGGAAAAGACGTTATATTGTACAGTGGCAGGGAGGAAATTGTGGAGGGTATTCGTGGCAATGTGGTACCGATTGGGTTCTGGGATTCATCCCGCAGGCAGCAAGATGCGTGGAAGGCCAAGTACCATCCCCCTGTACTACCATCCCTGAATTATTACCCGCCCCAGTTCCCACCTTTCCCCCTTCCATCAACTATACCTCCCGGGACCACCCTCCCACACGGGTTTCCCGGTCCCCTGGGTCTGCTGGGTCGGCCACCCCCCACATTTTTCGGCTGTTAACCGAGAACTCGAATGTCATACAGTGGCCGCGGCCTTCTCTCTCTGGAGACTTACTTTCGTATTGTTCGGCCAGGCTGTTTTTCTCCCTTCGGGACCACCCCAGCCATCTTTACCAACGCATCATCTCTTGGGAAACTATGGGGAGCGTGTTCATAGATAATGTCAACATCACATCGGCACCCGGTTCCCAGCCAAAGGTTAAAACCTCCTTCGTACACGGCTGGCGGGATAACGTGGATGCCATGCTACTCCCAGGCCTGTGCGTTGCTAGGGATGAGTCTGGCTCCCTTTGTTACTTGATCACGCAGGCAGCAAAAGGTGAGGTGCGCACCGGCAGATATTGCCCCTTTGCCCCAGACTTTACCTGTAACCAAACACTTCCTCTAGTGGCAAACGACACGGCAAGTGTCACCTGTACACTCATCCAATACACTCCCGCTCTCACTGCTAATATTTCCACTGTTCAAAGGGCCCTGCACATACATGCCCATCAGTTATGGTACGAAGCACTGGGGAAGGGTGATGTTACAGGATTCAAGTGGACCATCTTAGATGCCACTTTGGGTACCATCCGATTTTCCCTTCCCTTATCCCACTTCCAAATCGCTGCCACCTACCCAAACTGCTCCAAGGGAGCGGCCATTAGGCTCGCACAACAACAATCTTTGTTACACGGGAGCCGGGACAGGAGAGGGGTGGCTGACACTTTATGGAAAGGGGCCAATAGTGCCGCCTCAGCCTGGAATGTCTACAAAACCTCGCAACATGAAACCAAACTGGGACAACTTGAACAGGCAACCGGGCTTATCTCCGCAGCACAGGTAACTGGAATCAGGGCTGGGGTGGGGGAATTACACGTCATTTCCACTCTCAACACCCTCACCCATGATCTCCTCGCCCAAATGGTCTATCACGTTTCTGGGGCTGGGAAGGCATTGCAGTGGGACCTGGCTTGCGCTGAGGTGCAGGATTTTCTTAATGTACAACTTACAGAAATTCGAGATGACCTCAGGCACCAGGCCTGGCCCGCTGCCCTTCGCAACACTTCGGGTGTTCCCCCTGAATTATGGCCTTGGAGGCATACTTGGAAATTTTCCGGGTGGAGCTGCCGACGCTCACAGTGTTCCTTTGAGGCATATGGTCCTGTGAGCGGGGTATGGGCCCCCACCTACCGGCTCTTCCCTGGCCCTTGGGGAGGGTGTTTGTGGGATTGGATGGTCCACCAGGACGTGTGGGAAATTAAACCACCCCACGGCCCGAACCGATTCCTAGTTAGTGCGACGGAGATAACTCCCGACATTTGGATAGGTCAGGGCTCCTTATGGACCCTGTGGCCTTTACAGCCCCCTCAGCTTCAATGCATTCGTAAACTCAGACCAGGAGAAATTATTGTTCTTCATGAACATGTCTGTTGGGAGGGGAAAGGCAAATTGACATCCCTCGCCTCCCAAACCATTCTTGAAGCTAACAACAGCTGTGTCCTGGTTAATTCGTCCTCTCTATTGGACACGGTATTTAATTTGACCACCGCCTCCGGCTCACAAGTTGTTTATTGGCCAGCGGACAGGCGGTACCAAGTCTCTTTATCATTTTCAATTCCCTTCGATTGGACTGCCTTGGTGCCAGACCGCTTCCACTCCCTGGAGACCCTGCTTCCCGTGATCAGCAAACTATCCCAGTTAAAGAATCAAATTGATATTCTGGAAACCACCTATAATACCGAGCTCCGGGCCTTTGAAACCGCTCACCGTGTCACTACCCTTTGCACGGGCTCAGATTTTCTCTGCATGATTACAAAGGTTTTTCACCCCCCTCATATACATGGGTTTCTGTTCTGGGGGCTCATCGGTGGTGGGCTGTTGTTGGGCACCTGTGCATGCTATTGTTGCTGCACACGTTGCCGTCCCCGACCTGCAGTATTGTCCTTCCCTCCACCACCCCCTCACCCCTTGCCCCTCGCCCCTTTGCGGACTTCTGTGTTTGAACCAGAAGATCCAGTATATGACTCACTGGAAATACCCTACTGTGGCGAATATGAAACGCCCCTGGAAGAGAAACCTGAGGTCCAAGCTTTAATGAACATTCACATCGAGGAAGTTGATGCTATTGAATAAGCATCAAAAGGAGGGAGTTGTTGAGGATTTTGGGGACCCCCATACGCCTTACTCTGGATTTTTCCTATTGCTAAGCTAGCAACAGTAGGCCATGGCAGGCCTACTTAATATTAAAGGTATAAGCAAGATTTGTAAGCTTGTGTGGCATAATGTAAAACCTGTATGGCTCAATCAAAAGGCCAACAGGAGCAAAAGAGGAACCAACGCCTACTGGTAGTTGGGAAACCTGACCTAGAATAACAGTAGTTTAAGCTATGGAAAATTAGCAAAGCAGAAGAGTCTTGTACAGTGAAACCGCAAGTAGGTGGGCACACAGTTAAGAAAGGGCTTGTTGTACAACTCTATTGGCAAAATAACCGCATTAGGTAACTTATTCCATAAAGTAATGCAAAAGAAAGTAATGCAAGAGGGGGGCCGGGCAGAAGCCTCTAGCAATAACAGGAAAAACCCTAAATGGCATCGGGTCCAAAGCGCGGCCCCCAAAGAGGCTTTGATTGGTTTGCGAGAAAATATACCAAATAAGGCTGATAAGATTTGTAATGCTTGATTACGCGTTGTGGTTTTTATCTTTATAAGCTTGAAGCTGTGTGGTTTATGTAAGGCGGCTGACCCCCTTGCATGGGGATACGCCGACCTTCCCTTTATGCATAATTGTATTTGTGTTACCTAATAAAGGTGCATCAGTGTGTCTGACCCAAAATCAACGGTGTGGTCAATTTTTCCACAACAACTGCAAATAAAAAAATTAATCACGATTAATCACATTGTTAAACAACAGAATACCAATTGAAATGTATTAAATATTTTTGAATGTTTTTTCTACATTTTCAAATATATTGATTTCTATTATGACAGAATACAAAATGTACACTGCTCACTTTATTTTATTTTTATTACAAATATTTGCACTGTAAAAAAGATAAAAGAAATAGTATTTTTCAATTCACCTCATACAACACTATAGTGCAATCTCTATTGTGAAAGTGTAACTTACAAATGTAGATTTTTTTTGTTACATAACTGCACTCAAAAACAAAACAATGTAAAACTTTAGAGCAGGGATCGGCGATCTTTGGCATGCGGCTCGCCAGGGTAAGCACCCTGGCGCGCTGGGCGAGTTTGTTTACCTGCCGCGTCCGCAGGTTTGGCCGATCGTGGCTCCCACTGGCCGCAGTTCACCACTCCAGTCCAATGGGGGCTGCAGAAAGCAGCACGGGCCGAGGGATGTGCTGGCTGCCGCTTCCTGCAGCCCCCATTGGCCTGGAGCGGCGAACCGTGGCCAGTGGGAGCCGCGATCGGCCGAACCTGCGGATGTGGCAGGTAAACAAACCGGCCTGGCCTGCCAGGGTGCTTACCCTGGCCAGCCGCGTGCCAAAGGTTGCCGATCCCTGCTTTAGAGCTTACAAGTCTACTCAGTCCTACTTCTTGTTCAGCCAATCGCTAAGACAAACAAGTTTGTTTACATTTATGGGAGATACTGCTGCCTGCTTCTTATTTACAATGTCACCTGAAAGTGAGAACAGGCATTCGCATGGCACTTTTGTAGCCGGCGTTGCAAGATATTTACGTGCCAGATGTGCTAAACATTCGTATGGCCTCCTGCTTCAGCCACCATTCCGGAGGACATGCTTCCATGTTGATGATGTTCGTTAAAAAAATAGTGAGTTAATTAAATTTCTGACTGAACTCCTTGGGGGAGAATTGTATGTCCCCATCTCTGTTTTATCCGCATTCTGCCATATAGTTCATGTTATAGCAGTCTCAGATGATGACCCAGCACATGTTGTTTGATTTACTAACACTGTCACTGCAGATAAGACAAAATGCAAAGAAGGTACCAATGTGAGATTTCTAAGGATAGACACAATGCTCGAACTAAGGTTTAAGAATCTGAAGTGCCATCAAAAATCTGAGAGGGACGAGGTGTGGAGCATGCTTTCAGAAGTCTTAAAAGAGCAACACTCCAATGCGGAAAGTACAGAACCTGAACCACCACCAAAAAAAAAAAAAAATCAACCTTCTGCTGGTGGCATCTGACTCAGATGATGAAAATGAACATGCATCGGTCTACTCTGCTTTGGATTGTTATTGAGTAGAAACCGTTATCAGCATGGATGCATATCCTCTGGAATGGTGATTGAAGCATGAAAGGACATAGGAATCTTTAGCACATCTGGCACGTAAATATCTTGTGACGCTGGTTACAACAGTGCCATGCAAACACCTGTTCTCAATTTCAGGTGACATTGTAAACAAGAAGCTGGCACCATTATCTCCTGCAAATGTAACCAAACTTGTTTGTCTGAGTGATTGGTGGAAGTAGGACTGAGTGGACTTGTAGGCTCTAAAGTTTTACATTGTTTTATTTTTGAATGCAGTTATTTTTTGTACATAATTCAGCATTTGTAAGTTCAGCTTTCATGATAAAGAGATTGCACTACAATACTTATATTAGGTGAATTGAAATATACTATTTCTTTTGTTTCTTTACAGTGCAAATATTTGTAATAAAAATAAATATAAAGTGAGCCCTGTACACTTTGTATTCTGTGTTGTAATTGAAATTGACATATTTGAAAATGTAGAAAGCATCCAAAAATATTTAAATAAATGGTATTCTATTATTGTTTAACAGTGCGATTAATCATGATTAATTTTTTTAATCGCTTGACAGCCCTAGTTTAAACCTGGCATATTGGGGGAGTTGGTAAACGGGCCTGCCCCAGATGAAGGAATATGCATTTTCTCCTCTGACCAGCCCAGTTATTAGGCAGAGACAATGAAGATCTGTTTACATATTAAGTAAACAAAGTTATCAGGCTAACAATTGAGTAGACGAGATAGCTTCCAGCTGGGAAGAGAAACTTTATCTGGGTTGTAAAGACAGGGCCTCTGAACCTCATGTGATCAGCAATTGAATCAACTGATTGTATACAATATTACTGTGTTATAAAAATTTATTGAGTGAGGTGTTTTATGGAAGCCTATGACACACTGATAATTAATATCATTGTAATATATATGGAATTATGGATACTCGTGAATAGTAGGCTTTACAGTCTGTTTCTTAATAAAGGGAGAAATAGGACCCTCTCCCAGATAGGATAGAACATCATAGCTGTCTCCCATGTAAATTAAGCATGGTGGAATCAAAACAATGGAAGTTCTATTTACATACAGGCAGGTGAGAAATCCATAGGAAGGGAAAAACAGCATGAGGTCATCCTTTCTCATAGTAACATTTGCAGAAGTGAGTCAGGGGAAATGTGATGTCCATTTAACTTTTCATAAAGACTGCAAAAATAAGATATAATTCAACTAGTTAAACTTAATATAAAGAGTGCTTCCATGCAGCTCTGTTTGTCTTTCATTTATGGGACAGTTTAGAACAGATTTCAACATACTTTATAACAGCGAGCGATAAAACACTGAAGAATGAATGTGTATTTAAATAATTGCAACTCTTATTTATGTAGCATCCTTCACAAAGCCCTAGATCATAGAATCATTGAGAGGTCATCTAGTCCAGTCCTCTGCACTCATGGCAGGACTAAGTATTATCTAGACCATCCCTGAAGAGGTGTTTGTCTAACCTGTTCTTAAAAATCTCCAATGATGGAGATTCCACAACCTCCATAGGCAATTTATTCCAGTGCTTAACCACCCTGTCAGGAAGTTTTTCCTAATGCCCATCCTAAACCTCCCTTGCTGCAATTTAAGCCCATTGCTTCTTGTCCTATCCTCAGAAGTTAAGAAAAACAATTTTTCTCCCTCCTCCTTGTAACAATCTTTTATGAACTTGAAAACTGTTATCATGTCCCCCTTCAGTCTTCTCTTTTCCAGACTAAACAAACCCAATTTTTTCAATCTTCCGTCATAGGTCATGTTTTGTAGAGCTTTAATCATTTTTGTCGCTTTTCTCTGGATTCTCTCCAATTTGTCCACATCCTTCCTGAAATATGGCACTTAGAATTGGACACAACACTCCAGTCTTGGCCTAATCAGCATGGAGTAGAGCGCAAGTATTACTTCTCGTGTCTTGCTTACAACAATGCATCCCAGAATTATTTTTTTGCAACAGGGTTACACTGTTGATTCATATTTAGCTTGTGGTCCACTATGACCCCCCAGATCATGTTCCGCTGTACTCCTTCCTAGGTAGTCATTTCCCATTTTGTACGTGTGCAACTGATTGTTCCTTCCTAAATGGAGTACTTTGCATTTGTTCTTATTGAATTTCATCCTATTTACATCAGACCATTTCTCTAGTTTGTCCAGATCATTTTGAATTTTAATCCTATCCTCCAAAGCACTTGCAACCCCTCCCAGCTTGGTATCGTCCACAAACTTTAGAAGTGTACTCTCTATGCCGTTATCTAAATTATTGACGAAGATATTGAACAGAACCAGACCCAGAACTCATCCCTGTAGGACCCTTCTCATTATGTCCTTCCAGCATGACTGTCAACTACTCTCTGGGAATGGTGTTCCAACCAGTTTTATACCCACCTTATAGTAGCTCCATCTAGGTTGCATTTCCCTAGTTTATTTATGAGAAGGTCATGCAAGACAGTATCAAAAGCTTTACTAAAGTCAAGATATACCACACCTACTGCTTCCCCCCATCCACAAGGCTTGTTACCCTGTCAAAAAAAGCTATCAGGTTGGTTTGACACAATTTGTTTTTGACAAATTTATGCTTACTGTCACTTATAAACTTATTATCTTCTTGATGTTTGCAAACTGATTCCTTAATTATTTGCTCCGTTTTCTTTCTGGGTACAGCAGTTAATACATTATGGTATATTTCATATGTTTCAGCCAAACCATTTTAGCTGAAATTTACCATCATGGGTGTCTGCTTCAGGCTAATTGGTGTGTATGTGTGTGTGTGTGTCTTCAGGCTAATTGATGTGTGTGTGGTGGGAGTTTTATTTTATTTTATTTTATTTTTAATTTCAGCGAAAATTATCCAAATATTCCTGAGAACGAGGTTAGAGAAAAAACAGGTTGCGTTGCCCCTTTTAATTTTTAACATTTCATTGAGAATCTCGAGCACCTCTATGCTTGGGAGCAGGGACTTGAAATGTGGCAGGAGGTTATTCTAGTGTCAGCTCTTGCCTTTTTTTTTGCTGTCCTTGTGACAATCATCCTGACTTTAGCTAAATTATAAGCCTCTGGAAAAATCTCAGCTAGCATATGCTCTGTAGAGGCTCATTAGAGTTTAGCAGCCAAAATATGTGAAGGGTCTGTCTGCAATGAGCACACTCCTGCCTGGGGATGAACGGGCCCAGCAGGACTTTCCCTGAAATTGCTCCTCCCAGCTTCCAGGGCACAGGAACAGAGAGTAGATTCTTTCTCTGCCACACTCTCAAATGTCTTCCTGCTGATGCCTGTTTTTTTCCAAATCTTTAAATGTTTGATTTGCAACCTTAATATTCTTTCAATATAGCTTTAAAAAAATAGTAGTTCTTTTTATATATACACACAACATATACATAAAATATATTGCCCCCCAAAAAACTTACGTTAAAAGAATGCCAGAATTAACACTGCCCAGGCAACCTCAGTTTTGCCCCTTCTTCATCTCCATTATGATAGTCACGTTTTTTCTGCACAGAAGACTCATGCCTAATTCAGTGCATAGGTGTTTAGGGAACAAATAAGATTTGTATAGCTAATGAGGCTGTTGTCTGACCCGTGTCTTGTTATCTGTAGAAATTTGAAAGTTGTAGAGTCAGGCAGGGGAATGCAGAAAGAATAATCTTGCGTGGGCAACCTTCATTGACATTTCACAACTTTGGCAAACTGAGCTTGCAACCTTCATAATATTTTAACATCATTTTAAATTGATGTTATATGTGTGGGTTTTAAAAAAAAAGAAAAATAGATTGTTATGTTGTCACAGACTTGCTGGCCCTTTAGGGGGAGTCAGATTCAGCCTCCTCTGTGATCAGCTACCCTCCCAGCTGATCCTAATTAGCTGGGGATTAGTGGGATTTAGGTAATAAGTGGACACAGCTGAGAGAGTGAGAAGGCTGGGTGGACAGCACAAAAGGCTGAGAGAGCTCAGCTGGGTGGAGAGCAGCTCAAAATTGATTTTGTACCCTGACAGGAGACGGCAGCAAGGACAAAGGAGATTCCTGAAGCAGGCATGACAGAAAGTCTATCCACAGGCAGATGGCCTTGGATAAACTTAAGCTGAGGATACAGACTGGGGGTAAGGACACCAGGGGAGAAGCACTGACAATTAGCTGCTTGAGAGGAGCTGGTCTTCCATGGATAAAGCCCTGGCAGATAGCCCTCTGTGTTACCCAGGTTTTCAGAACCACAAGCAGTGGTAACTTAACTGTTACACTTTAGGCAGTGTCAGGAGTAAATCAGTGGAACATAGCGGTAGCACTTCTGGCTGATGGAAGATTGATACAAGTAATAAAACTACTATTTGTTACATATAAGCACACACAAACATAAGCAATAGGTTTAGAACATCCCAAATAATTACCTAGAATCTGAAATGGTATTGAGTGATTAGCAGCAGGTCAGCAATGGCCGGTCGCTTCCCTGCTGGAGAGTAAGGTGTCAGGACAAAGTATCTCAGGGTAGCTGCAGAGAAGTGCTTCAAAGTACACTCTATTATATAGTCTTTTTATAACTAACTTCTACAAAACACATAGCTCATATTGACCCCAACTGGGGCATCACCTCTCCTAACTTCAATAAACTACTTATCAACAAAACTTTCCTAACAGTCTCAGTCATAATAAGCTTCTATATCAAAGGTGCCCAAACTCAAGGTTTACATCCACTTATTTTCTTTCAGTCTCAGGGTGTTGACTCTTTTCTCCCTCCTCCCATTCTGATTAGCAGAAACTGCAAGCCTGCAGCTAGTTTTGCCCTTGCCTCCAGAAGCCCTGCTTGTTCAAATTAACCCTTACCTATGTGATGTTCTATTTTATTAATTCATGGTGGCTGAATGCACACAATATGGTTGTACTTATCTTGATCAAAATCTGGAGTACACCCCCCCCCCTCAAATCTGGGGCAACATCTGTAGTAGAGTGGGAATGAACTTTGCAGAGCCTGGGAGTTTGGACACTGTGCACCTTGAGGAAATGAGGGTTACATGTGACCTGGCCACAGAACTGAGTCATGAGACGAGGCAGACTATTGCTGAGCCAGAGCAGCTGGCAGCTGGGGTCATTAGATGAGGAGAGCCTGTAAAGCCATATCCAGGGCCGGCTCCAGGCACCAGCTGAGCAAACTGGTGCTTGGGGCGGCAGATTGTTCGAGACGGCGTTCCTCCCAATCCTAGGGTGGCATGGCCACTTTTTTGTTGTTGTTGTTCCGCTCGGGCCGCCCTGTAGGGGGCGGCGGTGCGGAGAACCAGAGCGCCCTGCAGGGCAGTCCTCTTCCTTCCCTCCCCGCCGACCGGAGCGGAGCCCTCGCGGCAGGCGGCAGGAGGCGGTGCAGCGGGAGGTGCCACGTGGCAGCGCCCCTGCTGTAGCCCTGCCCCCCCCCTTGTCTCTCTCTCCCGCTCGCTCCCGCCTCCTCCCCCCCCAGCCGGTCCCCCTGCACCCGTGCTCCAGCCACGCCGCAGGTGTTGTTTTTTTTTTTTGCTTTGCTGTTCTGGCCGCCCCGTTTTTTTTTTTGTTGTTTTTTTTTTGCTTGGGGCGGCCAAAAAGCCAGAGCCGGCCCTGGCCATATCACACCATAAGGGGTGAGCCAATATTGACTCACCCTTTCCCATATGTGTTTTGTCTGTTCCCCTCCAGCGGTTGTTACAGGTAGCTTCTTCGGAATACTGCATGCAGACTCAGTGGAGCAGAGGAACACGCTCATTGCACAAGAAGATTTGGCAATTTTAGCAGCTAACCCATACCAAGTCCCACTGAGCACAATACATACTGTAATTTTTGACAGATTATCACTGGTCTACAATTTTTGAGAAGTTGTGTGCTTCAGAGATAAAATGTGCTATTTATTATGTATTTTGATGTGCTGAATTCAAATATGACAATTAAAACAACTGATTGGCTACTGTTTCTAAGATATTTAAGTTTTTACATTTTATGTCTATGTATATTGTGTAGATAGGAGAGTTTTAATCATAAATTGTAAACCTAGGTCTTTGCATGTGTTTATGGTTGCTTTACATGATAATATTTCACCTGTCCTGTTTATGTAACACTTTAAAAATCAGCAAAAGGGTTATATAAATAAAATTTATTATGAAGGCAAAAAACTATTATGTACATAGTTTAGTCCTATTCAGTGTCTACTCGGTGCTTCTTGGCTTGTCTCTTGTATTCATTAAATGGAGCATCTCTTGTCACTGTCCAGCAATAGTCTGCAAGCATTGATGGGCTCCATTTGCCCTGATAGCGTTTCTCCATTGTTGCAATGTCCTGGTGAAATCACTCGCCGTGCTTGTTGCTCACTGCTCCGCAGTTCGGTGGAAAAAAATCTAGATGAGAGTGCAAAAAATGTATCTTTAGTGACATGTTGCAACCAAGGCTTTTGTATGCCTTGAGGAGGTTTTCCACTAACAACCTGTAGTTGTCTGCCTTGTTGTTTCCGAGAAAATTTATTGCCACTAACTGGAAGGCTTTCCATGCCGTCTTTTCCTTGCCATGCAGGGCATGGTCAAATGCATCATCTCAAAGAAGTTCACGAATCTGAGGACCAACAAAGACACCTTCCTTTATCTTAGCTTCACTTAACCTTGGAAATTTTCCACAGAGGTACTTGAAAGCTGCTTGTGTTTTGTCAATGGCCTTGACAAAGTTCTTCATCAGACCCAGCTTGATGTGTAAGGGTGGTAACAAAATCTTCCTTGATTCAACAAGTGGTGGATGCTGAACACTTTTCCTCCCAGGCTCCAATGACTGTCCGAGTGGCCAATCTTTCTTGATGTAGTGGGAATCTCTTGCACGACTATCCCATTCGCAGAGAAAACAGCAGTACTTTGTGTATCCAGTCTGCAGACCAAGCAAGAGAGCAACAACCTTCAAATCGCCACAAAGCTGCCACTGATGTTGGTCATAGTTTATGCACCTCAAAAGTTGTTTCATGTTGTCATAGGTTTCCTTCATATGGACTGCATGACCAACTGGAATTGATGGCAAAACATTGCCATTATGCAGTAAAACAGCTTTAAGACTCGTCTTCGATGAATCAATGAACAGTCTCCACTCATCTGGATGGTGAACGATGTTGAGGGCTGCCATCACACCATCGATGTTGTTGCAGGCTACAAGATCACCTTCCATGAAGAAGAATGGGACAAGATCCTTTTGACGGTCACGGAACATGGAAACCCTAACATCACCTGCCAGGAGATTCCACTGCTGTCGTCTGGAGCCCAACAGCTCTGCCTTACTCTTGGGTAGTTCCAAATCCCTGACAAGGTCATTCAGTTCACCTTGTGTTATTAGGTGTGGTTCAGAGGAGGAGGATGGGAGAAAATGTGGGTCCTGTGACATTGACGGTTCAGGACCAGAAGTTTCATCCTCTTCCTCTTCCTCGTCTGACTCAAGTGAGAATGATTCTGGTGCATCAGGAACTGGCAGTCCTTCTCCGTGGGGTACTGGGCGTATAGCTGATGGAATGTTTGGATAATGCACAGTCCACTTTTTCTTCTTTGACACACCTTTCCCAACTGGAGGCACCATGCAGAAGTAACAATTGCTGGTATGATCTGTTGGCTCTCTCCAAATCATTGGCACTGCAAAAGGCATAGATTTCCTTTTCCTGTTCAACCACTGGCGAAGATTTGTTGCACAAGTGTTGCAGCATATGTGTGGGGCCCACCTCTTGTCCTGATATCCAATTTTGCAGCCAAAATAAAGGTGATAGGCTTTCTTAACCATAGTGGCTATACTGCGCTTTTGTGATGCAAAAGTCACTTCACCACAAACATAGCAGAAGTTATCTGCACTGTTCACACAAGTACGAGGCATCTCTGCTCACTTTGGCTAAACAGAAATGTGTCCCTTTGCAAAATCAAACACTGACAAATAAGAGAGCACGACACTGTATGATTTCTAGAGCTGATATAGGGCAATTTGTTCAGCAGAGTGATGTAAGCTTCGTTATGACTGCATCATCCATGACTTCTCGGAATAACATGATGCAATTCATATCATGTATGACGCAATACCAGCTTCCGATTGCATCATTCATTGTTTTGCCTAAAAAGCAAGTACTGTCCAAACCCAGTCATAGATTTATTCATAGATCCAGTCAAAGATGTATTTTAGTCATTTCTGGTTTAAATTGAGATCCCTTCCCTTTATAACTCACTTATCCTCCGCCATTCCTAAGTCAAGGGTCGTATATACTGACCCAATAGCGTATCTTGAAAACTAGAGCCAATCAACAATTTTAAGCATCATTTTCTTTCTCAGTGACCCAGAATTAGTAAAGTTTGACTACATTTATTTCAGAAGCATTTTGGCTGTAGAGCAGTATATTCTGACAGGATCATGCTGCAAGTGCTTATCCTGCTGTCTCCTTTGCTTTCTGGTGGCTTCTCTATGCCTGTTGTCTGGGTGCTTTGGGGTGTTTCTGCTCACAGACACACACATAGGTGCTGACTCTGTGTGTGATCAGGGGCTCAAGCACCCACAGAGAAAAAATAGGGGGTGCTCAGCACCCACAGGGCTGCTGCTCTTGTGGCCCTGGGGCTAGCTGCCAATCAGCTGTTCAGCAGCTGGTCTTAAGCTCCCAGCAGCTCTTCAGTGGCTGCCTGCTGATCAGCTGTTAAGCGGGGCTTCCCCGCCACTCACTCCTGTCTGCCCCCCTCCACTGCCCTTAAGGGGGGAGTGTCGGGGGAAGGAGCGGAGCGGGGGCAGTAAGAGGTGGAGTGGGGGTGGGGCTCTAGGGGTGGAGTGGGGGCACAGTGTTAGGGGATGGGGCAGAGCCGGTGTGTGGTATCCAACGGCAACACAAAAAGTCAGTGCCTGTGCACACACCCCTCCAAGAAACCCTACCCAATCATCTGCATTGTGTTCAACACCTAGCAAAACCCCTGCACCCACATAGCTTAACTTCTGACCAGTATAGCATGTGGCCTGTGTTTTGGACAGTGGTTCCTATTTTTGAAGTCTGAGAGCTGAAACAATAAATGTAACTGCTTCTTACATTTATCCTGAATGAAAGGCAGCTGTCCATGCCCACCAGCTTCAATTAGGTTTCACCCAATCTCCATCATAGTAATAATGTTTGGTCAGATCTTCAGCTAAAATAAACAGATGTAGCTTCACAGAAATCATTGCGGTACTGGTCCACAGTACCTACCTCAGAAGAACATTGTACAGTTCATTTTATATTTACAAAGCACCATCCTTAAATGAAAGACCATATGTAAGTGCAACATATATTACTACAATCAATTTGAAGAAGTCTGGAGAAGAAATTGGAGGAAGATTATCTACACAGTTATGTCTAGAGCTGATTGAATAAAAAAAAAATCACAGTAACTAACAAAAAATGTCCCTTTTGCAAAACCAAAATTTTCCATGAGAAAATTTCAGTTTTGCAGAAAAAATCCATTTTCTATCAGGAAAATTGAAATGACAGCTCCCTGGCTTCCTGCCTGGCAGGCGCTTGTTAATTTTATAGGCTCAGTTTCACTTTCTCCCAGTGAAATAGACAAAAGGTTTTTCCTGAGCTGTCGGAGAAGGAAAATGGAGCAGCCCGGATATCTGCCTCTCCAGTAGCTGGACTGGAAGATTCTGGTCAATTTCACTATTCTTTCAGGTGGACAACTGGGAAACTGAAAAATTCCATTTTGATTCTGCTAAAATGGAATTTTTCTATGAACACCTTTCCTGCAAAACAATTCACAATTTTGATGTTTCATCCTGCTTGAAATGATTTTTTCCCCCAAAACCACAAATTTTGTCACTGGAAGGGATTTCCATTTCCAGACAGCTTCAGTTATGACCCCTTTGCACTCCTCTGGTGACAGACACAAAGGGGCTATAATCTGGTCACAAATGCCCAGCAAAGAATTCCCCTCCTGGAGCAACTGTACTGCAGATTGTTGCTGTACAAGTGGTTCTACCCTATTCAACATAGGAAAGCATGTTGGGAATTAGAGGAAGCATACTGTTGGGAGGGAAAAGAAAGGGAAAGGGCAAGATCAAGCAGATTGCAGCTATGACAATCACCCACTGTTGCAGAGACCATTTAGACACTTACACTAGTGGCACAATTTAGAGCAGCCCAATACCTGATCTAAGTTATGTCAGCCCACAGGACTCAGGGAGCTGTAAATGTAGCAGGACGGACACCAGCCACTGAAATTTGACAGTATGAAGCCAAATTCCTTTGAAGGCTTTGTTGGAGGGCTTTCCCTTCATTCCCCCCCCCCCCCCCCCCGGTTCTTGTCACGCAGACAGAAAGCAGAAGACCAGATGTCTGAAGTGCAGGCAATGCAATGTTTATTGGGATTAGTTTCCAGCAAGTGTGTCCATAACTCTGACGCTGCAGAGCCTTGTTTCTCAGGGTCCCATTCTCCCCCTCCTTAGCAGGCATAATTATACTTGAAATGCATGCTCAGAGTCCCACCCCTTACAATTTATGGTCATGTTCCGTTTTGGGGGGGTCATGAGTCTGGGGTAAGGAGTGAGGTTGTGCTACGGTCAGGGACAGGCATTTCTTTGGTCTTTTAGTATTTTATACCTTCCCCCCAACCCTTACCTTGAGATAGGAGTTGAGGCAGTCTTCAAGTGTGCACTCATACATAATACTCCCACCATGCCCAGTAACACTTGAACTGTTCTTGAACTGTTCCCATTATACTAACCAACCCATGTGGCTAGGCAGAAGCAACATACACAGTGTCCTTTGTCTACACATATCAGTAAGGATCCCTTTGTTCACACATATTAGTAAGAATATCAGTGTATCAAGAATCAAACGGGCAAACAAGACTCAAAATTCTGCCCCAGGCAAAGATACAGGCCTGACTCCTGTATTGTCATTAACACTCCTAACAGGCTTGTCCATGCCTTTTAAAATAAGCAGCTTAGTAACTGGTAAACTTAGTTTGGGTGTAAATGCAGCTTACTACATATGCTCTTCTGTTAATGGGCTTTTTAAAATCCTCCTCCCAGGGATCAAGCACAGTGGTTTAAAACAACCGGGATGCCATATCCTAGACATGATACATTTTGACTTGATTAGATTTTATGCAGTATTGATATGCTGACCCTCTGTATTTTGGGACTGCCTCTGTCTAGTGCCTAACCTGTGTTGCATTTGCTTGGCGCATTGTTGTTTCACATTGTGTGGTCTATTTGATTTTTGGGGAAGTAAAATGTTGTTTCTTGGTTTTGGTTTCTTTCCAGCTCAGTTTCTAGCTGCATTGCTTCTGCAGGTGGCATGGAGCTATGGAAACCTCACAAAACACTGAAAGTATCATTTTCTTTCAAAATCCATAACTGACGCTGCTTTCTAAAGCCTTTGCCTCAGATAAGAATTTAAGTAAAATATTTCGGATTAAAATATCCTGGGCAGATAAAGCCATTTTCCTCAAAAACCTACCAATGGAACTAACGAGCAGGGATGTTTGAACCAATTTGAGCAAAACAAGAACCAGCTTGAACAAAGGCTCATTTCCCAACTTCAGTATAAATGGGGAGGAGAGGGAGCTACTGAACTTGCTTAAGTGATGTTGCTGGAAACATGAGCTAGTTAAATACTAAGGGAATTCTCCCCATCACACAGCAAACATGGTGAAAACATGATTTGTTGTCAGTTTCCCAACATTACAGAAATTAGGATCTCTACCACATTCCTCTTTTGGACCTAATTTTGTAGTCTGTACTCAGTCAAAACTCACTAACTTTTGTGACATTCTATACCTTGGGGGAGTGTACTGTAACCCCCATATTCCTCATTTTCACATAATCGTGATCTTGCATATAAAGCATGCTTTGTAAGGTATCAGGGGATAGGTCATGATCTGCTAAAGTCATTTCTCTATCAATATATGCATATCATTAATGCATATGACGTTATTAGAATTGTGTTGTCTGGTGGTCACTAAAACATGCTGTAAGTTGGGGAATCAGCCAGATATTAGCTCCCCAGAGGCAACAGCAAGGAAAGTAACCAACACCCGGGTGGGGTGTCAACCCATCAACAGCCATTGTCCAGCCAGGGAGCTACAATGTGATGACTCACCTGAATGAGGCCACACCAGGGGAATTGATCAACCTTGCTTGGAGAGACGCAGCAATGCCCCCCAGACACGCTTGAACTTGTGTTCTACAAGCACTGGACAGAGTATAAAACAGAGTGGACACATACTGGGTCCTTCTCCTGCTCCCACCTATGCAACCACAACACACAAGACGACAAGACTCCAACACAGGAGTTTGGCCCAGGTTTAAGGAACAAACCGGTATACTAAGGAGTGCAATATCCAGTGGGGTGAGAAAAACTGCATAATCTAGTTGCTGCCCAGTCTAATAGGGTTGAGAATTTAGACTGCATGCTTATATTTTATTTTATTTTATTTTATTTTGGTAACCTCTGACTTGTTTTGCTTTGACATAAAATTACTTTAAATCTATCTTTTTAGCTAATAAATCTGTTTATTGTACCTGAAACAGTGTGTTCGGTTTGAAGTGTGTCAGAGGCTCCCCTTGGGATAACAAGCCTGGTGCATATCAATTGCTTTGTTAAATTGACGAACTCATATAAGCATGCTGTGTCCAGCGGGTATAACTGGACACTGCAAGACGGGGATTCCCAGGGTTGTGTCTGGGACTGGAGATATTGGCTAGTGTCATTCACTTGCAAGTGGCTGGGAGCAGCTTATATGCCAGAGGCTGTGCATGAACAGCCCAGGAGTGGGGGTTCTCACAGCCGAGCAGGGTAAGGCTGGCTCCCAGAGTCAAGGATTGGAGAGGCCTAGTAGATCACTGCTCCAGACAACACCAAAGGGGAATGTCACAACTTTAGAATAAATACTGCAAGATCTGGTTCTTACTTTCAATTCCAACGCTATAATTATTCCATTTCCAATGGAAATGCCACTGCACGTAATATTAAAGTTACACCAACCAGCTAAAGGGGTGGCCAGATTCACTTTGAGTGCATTGTGATGCTCTAACAATATAAAGGAGCCTTATATTTGGTTTAACTGGCCCAATAAATTGGGTGTATATCCATACTGGATTTCTAGAACAATGCAAGGCAGCCCATAATCTACCAGCATATCTGGCCCCCAAAATTCAGTTAGAGTTAAAATTCCTGCTTTAATTCAGATAAATCTATTTTATCAATAGTACTGAGTGTAAAACACAGATTGCTTGGCTTAGCTCCTTGGCAGTGGCAAACATAAGTATATCTCATTGCTGAGAGTAAGGTGCTCACTAGAAAACAGCCAATTTTGGCATCAAAAGCTTAACTTTGAATATACTGGTTGCTGTCAGTTTGCATCTCAGCCTTAAAACTATTTAAATATAGGTAAGGTTATATTTTATTTATAAAATATACTGATCAGAGTAGCTCAGGCTGACAAATATCCACAATACATAGTTCCCACTACAGGTAAGTGAAAAGATCAAGGAAAAATGTTATTAACTAAATATGAAAGGGAATAGTTAAAAGATTGGATCCTGTTTTGCAAGCTAGAAAAGACACACTAAAATGAATTTCTTTCCCTCAGATTTAGGAACATGAATTTTTTATCATTGATCCAAAGATATTTTTTAAAAAGGAACAGAAAGTTAAAACATGTAGAAGCTGATCTGAAATGTTCATTGATGAAGAATGCAGAGAAGCATGCTATTAGTATAGTAGTTAAATATTTTAGAAAGTATGATTGACTGGTTTTATGTTTCAAACTTTTAAAACATTATATAAATCGCTTTTAAAATAACTTGAAACATTCATTAAAATAAAAATAGCACTGGGATTTTGAAATCACATTTGCACAAGGGATCCACTATCACTTTGAAAGTTACTTACTATTAATGTAATAATTATTATTATACTTTGGTTAAAATGGCAGGTAATGACTCCAAAGTGACAGGTAAATGGAAAGTGAGCTATAGAATTTAGCTCTGGGGGCAAGGGATGTTAATGACTTGAGGCAAAGGGTAAGCTGCTGTTAGTAACCACATTTAAAAAAAAAAAAAGCAGCAAAATGCCTATCTGAATAAATTGGTAGAATTAATTTAAAGACATTTAAATTCAAGACGAGAGGTGCGAAAACATTTCATTAAGTCACCGGCTTCCAACAAAATATGAATTTCTCTTTTTTAAGGTAACTTAAGAAAGCTTTGATGGCCTACAAATGTATTTTACATAGCAGTGTGTCATTAAATACTGACATTAATTGCATGGTACACAAAAATGGGTTCCATGGAGAAATGGTCTAAAGAGTAAACTTTATGGTTACAATTGTCTTTTTATTCCCCTGTATTCTAACAAAAGCTATTACTTATGAAACATCTGTGCTAAATCTGGCCAGTGAACAAAGATATTGTGAACTATATTTTTATTTACTTACCGGTACTTTATTAAGTAGTAGGTCTGTTACAGTGGTTATCTCAGCACTTTTATTTTTAGAAATATACAAGGGCACCTTTGCCTTGAAAACATTGACTTCATAGGAGATGAAGACTCTAAAGTTCTATTTTACATATATTATTCCCCATTATTCACTTCTTGTCACATTTTCCACCCTTATACGTATTGCCCTGTCTTTTAAGACCTGGTCCAAACCCAATGGAAGCCAATAGAAGTATTTCCAGTGACTTTGTGGGCTTTGGATCAGGCACCTAATTTGCAACAAAATTCTCAGAGCCTCCTGTGCAATCCAAAAACTGATACAAATTTCTAACTAGGAATCAGCCACTACTCTTTTTCCTTTAGGGACATCAATCATCCAAGACAAGCCAACAGAAAAACTCACAGGTTTAAAGTTAAGCTATTAATTAAGTACCTTGCTGAGTCAGGGTCCAGATGAACAATAGGCCTGTTCTATCTCCCATTAACATCAATTGGAGTTTTATCATTGATTTCAATGGGAGCATGATCAGGCCCCACAGTTGTAAAGGTTTTTTAGTTTTGTTTTTTAAGCTCAGATCTTCTCCTTTATCTAAGGCATTTCCAAAAAAAATCCTGCCACCTTGCCTGCTTTAAATTATGCTGGCTCTAGTGGTCCCACAGCCATGTGCTCTGCCTCCTGCCATGTACTCCCACCCATCTGCAGAAAGTATGGAAAATGGACAGCAAGCCATGAAATGCAGCCAAGGTACAATTTTTCAGGATGGGAGTGCGGATGGTTAGTAAGACTGGGGGAACCTTAATTTATGTGACAGAACATAGACTTTGAAGTTGGGAGAACCATGGATGGAGAAAATAGGGACAGTGTTCTGGGAGGTTGTGGGTCATGGGTTCATGTTCACTTAGTGTCCAGGGAAATGTGGGTCCTATGAGACTACCTAATTCCTATCGGCCCTTGGCCATCGCTGGTAGGAACTTTAAACAACACAGAACATCAATTTATATAAAAATGAAGCTGCAAATATGAAAACAAGCAGCACATTTAAAGATCATTATCAAAACTATTTCACAATGCCTAATAAATATTCATTTCCAAAATCCCATTTAACATTTTCTTAGTGAAACATTATTTTTCTTTGGAATATGCAAATTTGGCATACTAATGCTGTAATTTAATTATACAGTTAGTATAATGAAACTACTTGGGTTAAGGGAACCATATTTATGGCAAACACTGTAAAGGAATAGTGTTATCTGTGTGAACCACACAGCTTAAATATTTCTGTTCTACATTTCAAATTGCCAGCATCATCTTCCAGTACAATTTCCCTATGATTACAGCTCTACTAGGCTCACTAGAAGAATACCAGCTGGTATGGTTACATTATTATTCCCTTCATGTATGTTGGAGGGGGCTAGTCTGATATCAATTTTGATATTATTCCCCACAGCTTCACCATCAGTAACCACATCCACTTCTAGAGCTTACTGTCTAATAATCTTTCATTTCAGTCTATATAATCATTGTAGCGGTGCAGACCCACCTCCGCGGTGCCTCCTGCTGGATGTGCTGGGAATTAGCTCTCTTGGACCACCAGATAGCCTTTTACTAGCGGTGTCTCACTCGCTGTTACTTCGACTTCCTCCACTGTATCCGCCATCTGGACCCACATCGCTCCCAGACTGTGACATCCTCTTCAGGACACGGCCCTCCGGCTGTGCCCCAGCCCGCTGTCTCCCCACTTTCAGGGGACAGGTGGTCCTCAGTCCTTCCACATGCCTCAGCGGCTAATTGCAGTCTGGATTTAGGCCATTCTCCTCATTGGCAAATAGGGGTAAAGGGGGTGGGGGTGGACCCAGGCCCACCCATTACTTTGGGTCCGGCAACTAACAGAAGTTACTACATCACAGGCCCTGGTTGTCATGGGGGAGTTCAGTCACCCCGATATCTGCTGGGAGAGCAATACAGCAGTGCACAGAAAATCCAGGAAGTTTTTGGAAAGGGTAGGGGACAATTTCCTGGTGCAAGTGCTGGAGGAACCAACTAGGGGCAGAGCTCTTCTTGACCTTCTGCTCACAAACAGGGGAGAATTAGTAGGGGAAGCAAAAGTGGATGGGAACCTGGGAGGCAGTGACCATCTCTTGACATGAGATGGTCAAGTTCAGGATCCTGACACAAGGAAGAAAGGAGAGCAGCAGAATATAGACCCTGGACTTCAGAAAAGCAGACTTTGTCTCCCTCAGGGAACTAATGAACAGGATCCCCTGGGATAATAACATGAGGGGGAAAGGAGTCCAGGAGAGCTGGCTGTATTTTAAAGACTCCTTATTGAGGTTGCAGGAAAAAAACATCCCGATGTGTAGAAAGAACAGTAAATATGGCAGGCGACCAGCTTGGCTTAACAGTGAAATCCTTGCTGATCTTAAACACAAAAAAGAAGCTTACAAGAAGTGGAAGATTGGACAAATGACCAGGGAGGAGTATAAAAATATTGCTCAGGCATGCAGGAGTGAAATCAGGAAGGCCAAACCACACTTGGAGTTGCAGCTAGCAAGAGATGTTAAGAGTAACAAGAAGAGTTTCTTCAGGTATGTTAGCAACAAGAAGAAAGTCAAGGGAAGTGTGGGCCCATTACTGAATGGGGGAGGCAACCTAGTGACAGGATGTAGAAAAAGCTAATGTACTCAATGCTTTTTTTGCCTCTGTCTTCACGAACAAGGTCGGCTCCCAGACTACTGCACTGGGCAGCACAGTATGGGGAGGAGGTGGCCAGCCCTCTGTGGAGAAAGAAGTGGTTCAGGACTATTTAGAAAAGCTGGACGAGCACAAGTCCATGGGCCAGATGCATTGCATACAAGGTGCTAAAGGAGTTAGCGAATGTGATTGCAGAGCGTCTGGCCATTATCTATGAAAACTCATGGAGATCGGGGGAGGTCCCGGATGACTGGAAAAAGGCTAATGTAGTGCACATCTTTAAAAAAGGGAAGAAGGCATATCCGGAGAACTACAGACCAGTCAGCCTCACCTCAGTCCCTGGAAAAATCATGGAGCAGGTCCTCAAGGAATCAATTTTGAAGCACTTTGAGGAGAGGAAAGTGATCAGGAACAGTCAGCATGGATTCACCAAGGGCAAGTCATGCCTGACTAACCTAATTGCCTTCAATGATGAGATAACTGGCTCTGTGGATGAGGGGAAAGCAGCAAACGTGTTATTCCTTGACCTTAGCAAAGCTTTTGATATGGTCTCCCACAGTATTCTTGCCATCAAGTTAAAGAAGTATGGGCTGGATGAATGGACTATAAGGTGGATAGAAAGCTGGCTAGATCATTGGGCTCAACGGGTAGTGCTCAATGGCTCCATGTTTAGTTGGCAGCCAGTATCAAGTGGAGTGCCCCAAGCGTCGGTCCTGGGGCCGGTTTTGTTCAGTATCTTCATTAATGATCTGGAGGATGGCGTGGACTGCACCCTCAGCTAGTTTGCAGATGACACTAAACTGAGAGGAGTGGTAGATACGCTGGAGGGTAGGGATAGGAGACAGAGGGACCTAGAAAAATTAGAGGATTTCTCAACCAAAAGAAATCTGATGAGGTTCAACAAGGACAAGTGCAGAGTCCTGCATTTAGGACAGAAGAATCCCATGCACTGCTACAGACTAGGGGCCGAGTGGCTAGGCAGCAGTTCGCAGAAAGGGACCTAGGGGTTACAGTGGATGAGAAGCTGGGTATGAGTCAACAATGTGCCCTTGTTGCCAAGAAGGCTAACAGCATTTTGGGCTGTATAAATAGGGGCATTGACAGCAGATTGAGGGATGTGATCTTTCCCCTCTATTTGGCAGTGGTGAGGCCTCATCTGGAGTACTGTGTTCAGTTTTGGGTCCCACACTACAAGGAGGATGTGAAAAAATTGGAAAGAGTCCAGCGGAGGGCAACAAAAATGATTAGGGGGCTGGAGCACATGACTTATGAGGAGAGGCTGAGGGAACTGGGATTATTTAGTCTGCAGAAGAGAAGAATGAAGGGGGATTTGATAGCTGCTTTCAACTACCTGAAAGGGGGTTCCAAAGAGGATGCATCTAGACTGTTCTCAGTGGTAGCAGATGACAGAACAAGGAGGAATGGTCTCAAGTTGCAGTGGGGGAGGTTTAGGTTGGATATTAGGAAAAACTTTTTCACTAGGAGGGTGCTGAAGCACTGGAATGGGTTACCTAGGGAGGTGGTGGAATCTATTTTCTTAGAGGTTTTTAAGGTCAGGCTTGACGAAGCCGTGGCTGGGATGATTTAGTTGGGGATTGGTACTTCTTTGAGCAGGGGGTTGGACTAGATGTCCTCCTGAGGTCCCTTCCAACCCTGATATTCTATGATTTTATGACCCTATAGCTGGCAGCCACTTACTGCCCCTCCTCCTAGTCCCAGTGCCTACTTCCCCCATAGCCCTAGCACCATCCCTGCCTTTGCTTCAGGGCCTCAGTCTGGCCATGGTCAGCCAAGAGCTCCCCCATTGCTTTGCTATCCTGCCCAGCACTGCCTCTTTACCCTCCAGGAAAAGACTGCCCCTTGCTCTGCTGAGCAGCCCTTTATATATGAGCTGCTCCAGAAAGCCTTCTCCTGATTGGCTCTCCCAATAAACCCTTTCCTCATTAGCTGGGTTCTGCACAGCCTCTCCAAGGCTGCCTTAACCATTCTCCTGCCTGCGTGGGGCAGCTGCCCCACCACAATCATCTATAAACAAGAGAGGATTCTGAAAGGGATTTGGTGCACTTCATGCATCCCTCATAGTGGAGTCTTTAAGGAGAATTGGTGCACTGTGCATTTGGATACAGATGCTGTGTCACTAATCTCAAACATTCCAAAATCATGAGTCAGACCCCCTAAAATCAGGAGATTTGCTTCAAAATCCAGAGATTTTAAAACTATATACTTTTATAACAGACGGGACAGGCCAGACTCAAGGCAGGGGGAAGTGAAATTCATATCCAGGAAAAGTGTCTTGGTCACCTATAAAGGAAACATGAAAATAGAGAAAGAAGCAGGTTGAGTAATGAGTGCTGACAGAAGGAGACAGAAAAAAAGAAAAAGCAGCTGCAGGAGGGGAAATAACTGTCCAAAAACTTTCCTTCTCACCTTTCAAAGATACCTGAATAACACACCCACCTCTCTATGCCTCATCTCTTTTTTCTGTACATTTTTCTTTTATAACTTTCTTCTCAGTCCCTCACTCTCCTTCCTCTTCCACCTCCTTCTCCCTGTTATTTATTCCTTTTCTTCTTCCTGCGTCTTTCTTCCTTTTTGCCTGAGAGCAGGCCTACCATTTTCTCATCTCCTGTTTCCCTTCCAAGGCAAGGTTCCTGTTCTCTTTAGCCCTGAGTGCCTCAGTATTCATGCTCCTAGCTCAATTTTCTTCTGCTTTCTTTTGCCCATCCCCTAAGTCAAAATACCCCCTTCATGGCACCATCCCCAGGTCAGAGTCCATTTTCTTCAAACCCTGAATCCTTTCTTCCTCAAATTCCTACCTCTTCCCTGGGCCATTAGAACTGCAAGCTCAGCTTCCCATCCTTTCTCCACAAGTTCTTTTCCCAGATGTGTGTCAACAGCAGCACTGCAGGTTCTGAACACATTACACCTACTATAGTGTGTCTTTAACATAGGGGTTCTCAACAATTTTTCTATTACTCCAGCTGGACATAATCTCCTGCAGTAGGATAGCAACGTACAGCACATTAATATTCCTCTAGTGTAGTGTTCTCCTATTATGCTGCCACCCAGTAAGTAATTTATGCTGCTCCTTAAAGTAACTAGCCTCTATTTTGTATGCAATATTCTTTGAATTGGTGAATGGATGAAGTTGCTGTTCAAAAGTCCCAAGCACAAAAGCACTGTGGGGTGATCTCTGCTGTCATAGGCAACCTACAGTGATCACCTTTACAAACTCAGCATTTGCCAATATTTACTACACAGTGTTAGTACCTGAGTTTCCACAGTTTATTCCTATGCTTAAAATTGAAAATACATTGCTAAGTAGATGATAACTGCTGGCAAATATTGACTTTTTAAATGTGAATAACTATATTGTCATGGACACAATAGAAAAGTGAAGTGGAAGCTGCAATTCTGGCAAATGGTGGTAGGGGAGGTTAGATGAGGATGGACAGGAGGCAGCTGTGGGAGGGCTGGTATTTAAGAGTGGGCGTATTTACTCATTGACCACTGTTCAATGTGCATGAAGACAGAAAGTGAATTCGTCAAGCCACCTGGGAACAGAGGCTCATTCTGCAAGGCAACCTGAAAGCAACAGTCTGAGCAGAAAGGAGCCAGACCTTTTTTGAACTGTAGTCCTCAAAATAGGTTAATATTTGCTGCTTGAGTCTGTGCCACTTTTTCATTCTTTGTTCTGTTCTTCAAGCTGGTGAAGGGGCTGTTTAATGAGGTAAAGCAGTCAGGCAGGAAGAGGTGAGAGACTTGAAGGAGTCCTGGAAGGAAACAGATGGTAGTTCCTGAGGGAAGGCTGAAGGCACAAGAGAAGCAAAAAGGATTTGCAGGCTGGTGTCTTTGAGCTAGGGGTGAGGCTGGTGGAAACAGCAGTATAGGAAGCTACCTGCTGGCTCTAGCCAGAGAGCTGGAGCAGGCTGAAAATCGGGAAGGAGTAGAGGACCCTATTTGTTGGCATCTCCAGGGCTGGAAAGCTGGACTCAAAGGAACTGTGAGAGGGCCATGGGTAGTGAAAGGTAGCTCCTCTTGTGAAAATTATTTCCCAGCTGTGAGAGTTCCCACTGGGAAGAGTAGGGTTGCACTACAGTTGGAAGGACTGGGGTGGATCTCTGCGAAGAGGACTTAAAAGAAGCCTGGAGAGTATGATAAAGCAGTTTTCCCAACAGAGAGGCTGGGGGTACCTGGTGGGAAGAGCATGGGGTTTTTAAGAACTATGGTCAGTGTTGTGTGGGGAATTAACTCTGTTTGATAGTTTTGTTGGAGACCTGTAACAGGATCAGCACCCACCTCTTGCAAACGCCCCTTCTAGTTGGGTGTGTCCACCCTCTTTAAACCAGTCTAGCACTGGTATGGGACCGTATCCCCAGGGCTTCCTCCCTGGAGACCCATTTAGTCTGTTTTGGCCCCAGTCTTCAGTTGGGCCTCCTGACAGTTCAGTCCTCTTCCGGGAGTTTACTGCTGTCCAATTGTAGGCCCTTCCCCAGTGGCCTATGGATGGGACCTGGGCCCACCCACTACTCCAGGCCCTGGCCTTCACTAATGTCTTACCCTTAGTTCAGGGATCTTCTAAGCTCAGGCCCAGTAGCCAGACAGTAGCTCTCCTATGCTCCCCCAGTCCCTAATAGCACTGGGCTGTCTGTTTTGTTGCAGTTCCCTCAGCCATCCACACTTCTCCAGCTCTAGTGAGGAACTGCCCTGTATCTGGCACTGTAGTTCCTTTTTATATGGTCTGCCTGGCCACTGATTGGCTGTTCCAGCAGCCCCTCTGATTGTTGCCTGCTCACAACCATTCCAGGCCGCTTGGAGGACTCTACACTGCTCCTTTCCTGGGATGGGAGTGGCAGGAACCTGAGGCCTCCAGCAGGGGCTTTGGGCCTAGTCCACAACATCACAGGACCATTTGAACCTTTTGGTAATGACCCATGTTGATGGACTAGAGCATAAACTTACATGGAGTTTTTGGGGAACCTGAAAAGGGAAACTGAGACAGATGTGCCTGTCATGCTATATGAGGGTGCTCCAGGATGGGCTACCCTATGACAGCATATCTGTGCAAACTATGTTTTTAGAAAGAGATAATACAAATGAACACATGCTCTTCAATCATTTTTAGTGAACTCTGTTTTTATGACTAGAAGTTAGTCTAACTATTCGCATGAAGTAGTAAAAGTTCTCATTTTCTAAACTCAATGAGCCATTAAGTACGTGACATCTTGATGCCAGTTCAGGGTTAGCACAACAACTTCAGAGTGGTTGCCCCCTTTTAAAAACAACCAACCAACCAAACAAACAAACAAACAAACAAACAAAGAAACAAAAAAACCTTGCCATTCTTGCCTCTGATAAATAGATGAAGTTACTATTGCAATATTTCCTATCAGAAATACCTTGACTATTGCAAATGCTGATGTAAAATTACTTACTTCTGTAAGGTAATTGGCACATTTTTAGTTCTCCATTGTAGTAAGTCTGACACTGTTACAAGTTTTCCTTAGGATACTACAGGATGTGATGGGAGTACCCCTTATTAAAGTTGTCTGACACTTCCCATTATAAGACCCTCTTTTAGGTTGCTTATAACTGTGCATAACTTCAACAATTTGGAATGAAATATTTCATGCTGTGTGTCTGCCTCAGGCTGACTCTTTTGGGGGTGAGGAGGAGAATTTCAGCTAAAACAGTGCAGATATTTCCAAGAAAGAGGTTTGGGGGCAGAGGGGAGAAATAGATTGTTCTGTTCACGTTAAAAAATTCTGGTGACCTTCTCCTTGAAATGCTTTAGAACCCCCATGCTTTGGTGAAGAGGATTGAAATTTGGTATGGGATGGCCTTGGTGTCAGAGATGTGCTTTTTTGCTTTCCCTATGAAAATCTGTCCAGATTTGGACAAGTTATAAGACTCTGGAAAACCAGTTCCTACGGGCTCAGTATAAACTTCCTAGTTTCTAGCAGTTTAAAATCTCTGAGCATTCTGTTCTCAGTGTGCATGTGCCATCTCTTCAGAGTTTCTACATGTGACTGGACTGTGCCTCAGTCATCCCCACAGAACAATTGAACATTCTTCAGCCTGGGGCTGCTAGAGGGGCAAAAACAGACTTCCCTTATGGCTGTTCCAGGCTAGGATAGGGCACTGGAACTCAGGGTAAGGAGCCCATCTCTCCTACGCTGTCAGTGACTCACCCCCTGCAGGTACCCCAGCACTGTGGAGGAGGAAGCCATCTGATTCAAATGCAGAGAGGACAAAAGCTAGACCACAAGGAGGGAAAGGAGTAGATTTGGCACAAGGAATCTGGTGAGACTGGGACTTCTTCATTCACTACACACCTTCAAAATTTCTCAATCAATGATGTATACACACAAGGGGTGTATACACATGAGGGGTACAGAAGCTCCCTGACTCATGCAAGTGTTCCGCACTGGAATGCCTTGTGTAAGTCGAATTTTGTGTAAGTCGGAAACGTATCACTGACAATTACGCGCAAAAAAAAAAAAAAAAAAAAAAGGCTTACGGAACTTATGGAGCCCGGGGTGCATCTGTATGTATTAAGGTTACACACACAACCTTAATTCTGCCATTTCTTAACTTTTAAGTGATTGACTTTGACTTTAATAACATTCTTTTACCAGAGTGCTTTTTGTGTGTGTAATATTTATAGAGACCTGTTCATAAAAGGTTTAACCCCCCACTGAGCACAAAATACCATATTTAAAGTGTGCTTATTAGGAAGAAAACAGATATGGAGGTGAAATCTTGGCTCCATCAAAATCAATAGGAATTCTGCCCTTGACTTCAGTGGAGCAGAATTTCATCTGTTATAGTGATGATTGTTCAGAAGGAACTCTTCATTGCAAGACTACCAAAGACTAGATCTTTATCTATTTGGAAGGCGAGATTTTCAAGGACGCCCAGCTCCTGTGAGAACAATGGGACCTGCTGGGTGCTGAATGCTTTTGAATATTCCATCAATAATGTTTATGATGGTAGAAGAAACACACAAAAGATGACTGTTTTTCTTAATATCGTATTGTCCTTGGGTGTTTTACAGTGCATCTTGATCTTGCTGGGAGAGAAATTAGTAACAGACTCAGATTATACCATCCTCATCCATTTTAATTTGGTATATGTACACAAGTTCATATATATGTAATATATATAGGCATATCTCCTGAAATACCAGTAGCACCTCCTGCTCTCCTGGCTCTCACTAACAATCTTGCACATGCTCAAGCCTGCACAATAACATTGAAAATTGTTTTAAAAGAAATTAACATGATGCTCTAACTTTTGTAAAAAAACAAAACAAAACTTAAAAATAAAAATCTGTTTTGTCATCCTCCGTGCGTCTTGATCGACATCACCTCTTTCTG